>NC_088201.1:41738388-42363388 GCF_037126465.1 Ornithodoros turicata
TTACTCCCTGAAGACACCTTGCGCAAAGTTTCGCCTACACACAGAAGACGCTTCACTCACTTCTCGACTACAGAAGTACATGGAGTGCCCTTATACAGAGTGTGCGACGACATCTGCATTACTGTAGTGTGTCGTCCTGGTATCACACCTACCTCAATGACGTCTTCGTTGTACAGTGCTGATCATCTGGATTTCGCTGACTACCGCCTCATACACAAGAAAAAAGTGCTATAGACAAAGGATTTTCGCTTTGCTTCGGAGATCGGCGTAGCTGCCATAAAGACTGTGGTTCCAGCAGATCAAGCCGAAGGCGTAACAGAAGTGGGTCAGCTATGCAGAAGCTGCTTCAATTACTTCACAGCAAAGGTGGCTGAATCACAACACGCAGCAATGTTGCCCACATTTGAAAGAAAATCTAACAAGAACCTGCCATCAAAAGTAACATAAAGGAAAGTGGCCTCCACAACGGCCTAAAGCAGTTCATGACACGAGCACTCTCATCCACCCAGAATGCTCTGCATAACTTACGTTACCTTCTTACCTTCGTCACCTTGTCTTCTTCGCTGTCAAGTTCTTGTTATTCTGTGTACTGTAAATATGCTTCGATATGATCACCGTGGACAAATATACCTCTTATAAAGACACAAAAGTATTCTAAAGCATTCTGTTCTTGACGGGCTCCCAGCACTTGCAATGCATGTGTGTCATCCCGCAAAAAATGTGAGCACATATATGGTTGCTCCACAATCTACATTCAGCGATTACAACACTATTATGAACGCAAGCGCTCAGAACGGTTTCAAATGATAGCAATTACTTTTTATGTGAAGACAGAAGTTGAAAGTCTCTTTGGAAAATTCGATTTTGCAACACGCGGGACACGGTGCCAAGGCTTGAATGCGCTCTGCGTATAGGGCTGGCAAAAAATTCACAGTGCGCCTACCGATAAAGTCCGACTTTTGATTTTTCTTCTGTGCATAGTCTAAGGAACTACCTATAACATATAAAATTTTCGAGGAAAGTTTTTGGTGGGGTTTTTTAGATAAAGGCTTCCGAAATTCATCATTTTTCGGTGGTATGGTGTTACTGAAAGAGGTATCGCTTACGTTCCTGACAGAGTAGAGCAACAAATTACACATCATTCGATAGCCACATGAATGACAGATTAAACGGCATAAAGCTCAATCTTATCCGTTTTGTACATCGTCCGCAAAGTTGCAGTGAACATAGTGCTTTTCGGCACTTTGAGTCAACTTTGATATTTTTTTGTAGACAAACAAAAACGGAGACAGCACTGCCAACGCAGGATCCCATTGTGCCCTAAGTGGTCTAAAGCCAGATCAAGAAATTTCTATAATGCGACAAGAAATAGCCTTGTAGCGAACGCTCAAACCCGCGCGCGACGACATCGTCTTATGAGAGGCAGTTTTTTCCTCCTCTCCTACTTCCCGAACCGCGCAGCGCAGAGAATTCGGAAACCGTTTATTTCTCCTAACTCACCGATGGCTTCAACATATATTTTTTTCCCGTTCATTCGAGACATCAAGTGTACCGGATTGTTCGATTTGAGATGGAACTAGCCTATACTGTCCAATTGCATACTGAGACCACAAAAACGTCTGGGCTGTTTTCGCAGAAGTGTTGTACGGATTGAACCATGTTCTGCGATATGTGACGAGGTATATAGGGTTGGTGGCTCACAACGCTGCTAACAGTGCTTGTGCGCGCAGAGGACAGAATGAATTGGTGAACGATAAAAGGGTTCAATCCCTTGCAGGGAATGCATCTCCCGCAAACCACTAAGTGTTCGTATTTTGACAGCTCTTTTCTTTGACCGCTGCTGTGACCACCCCATTCTTGTCCGGCAAGCCATTCTTCCGCTTTTTTCTCGACGTCTTCATTTTGTGGACCCCCTCGCAGGCCCAACTGTCAACACTTGAGAAAACGCAGCCACCGCGAACAACACTCGAGAAATGCGGCGAAACTGGCGGGATGCGGACAGCCTAGTGGAGGGGAACTCAAAAGTCACTCCAATGCCAGGACAGAAGAAATGTGCTTCCGCGTGCTCTTTGCCGTTCTCTATTCAACTCATTTTTCGCTGCCCATATATCGGCTTTGTTTGGTCGTTTATTCGTCGTCCTAAAGGCCTTCGTTTCTGCCGGGGTCGCCAGGACCCCACTCTTGTTTCCGTGTTGCCCATTGGACGCACATGCCTCAAAGTCACCTCGAAAACCTACACTGTCATCGTAGCATATTTTTCTCACGTGTCACCCGTGTTTGTGACTGACTGGATGAACGCATTCATGCTATACGTGTGAATGGTCCTTTGAAGAGGGTTCTTGAGAGGATACGAAAAATTGGTATTGTTCCTGATTGACGAATCAGTAACTCTGGTAATGCTCAGAGCGTAATTCGCGCCTGCAGGGTTTATTCATTAACGCCCCCCCCTCCCCCTATAGGGGGCACTAGTTTCGTAAAGTTGAGACCGCCACCATGAGATGTAGGTCCGACGAAGTTTGATATCGGTTTTTGTTCGCTGCCATGTGTTATTTATGGAAATTACTGGGATATGGTGCAAATAATATTTACACGGCACAAGAACTCAGCAGCAGCAAATGAACGGCGGATACGATGAAGGTGACGGTCTGGTCGGTCAGGGCCTCTGGGCACACATTATGGCCGCAAATCCGCTGATGGCTGACGACTGTGGCGCTCCACTGCGAGTGACGTCATGCGAATAAACCTTGTGTGCACTTGCCTCCGGTGTGTTCCTCTAAGTACAATAATTGCAGTGCACGCGATACATTTATTTTCTGTTACGACGGAGTGTGACCGACTTGTCTAAAATTCGCCTCTTTTTTTTCTTTTTCGCCTTAGTTGCGACTTGCCAAACCAGCCAACCAACTAGCGCTTCGCGACGGCAAACCCCGAGTAGTTTTCATTTCTATTGTACCGTTTCTACGCTTGCTTCGCTTCATACCTTTATTCTATTGTCCACTGCTACAACCGGAGTTGTGGTGTCGTGCTGTCTCGGTTTTCTATCACGAGACACCTTGCCTCCGTCATGCAATAGGAAATAAAGAATACTCTTGATCTCGGCAGCATAGCGCTGTCATCAATATCATCCCACTCGCAACACTATACGCAGTGCCAGAAGTAGCTAATAGTTACATATGTCGGAACACGTAGACGACGATGTACGATGTCACCAAATAACCGTATATAGCAGCATGACGGATAAGATGCTGCTTTGCTCATAAACATTTTGTCTGTTCGTAAAGGTCGCGCATGTCCTTGTGCTCGCAGGGTGGTGTACACGTGTCTGTCTCTCTAATTACTGTGCTCTTTGATGTTAATAACGCCCCTTTGCAACAATTTATAGACGCCTCCTGCAACCGTTGTGACTTGAGTGTGCCCCGACGGATGCCGACGACGATCGAGCGCGTGCTCCAGGAGGAGGAGGCAGGCCACTGCCAAGAATGGAGCTAGCGATATTTGTCATTATAATTTGGTAGGGATTAAAAGTCACGTGGATGCCGTCTCCGAACGTCTAAATTACAAGGGACCTGCACATTAGAGAGAGGCCTGGTGTCGGCGAAAGGTGGACACCTCTGAACCGAGACCCGGTATGCTACGACGGCCCGTCGTGGCATACCAGGAGCAAGGGCACTGTCCGGTATGGCATTTCATTTAAGATAGGCGTACGAGGTACAGTATTCTTATGCCCAGGTGCAGCTGAAATATGATGTCGTAATTATGCGTGAAATAACTTAGAACTGACGTCAGTATAGAGTATCTGCAATACGGCACTCTAAGTATGCACTTGGCTGTCTGTTACACAAACTTTGCAAAGCGTCACTGAATGAGCCGCAGCGGATGCCACTAAACATATGTGGTGCGTTTATGAAAATGTGGGCTTTTGTTGACGTAATGTCAACATCAATTTCCCCTTAAGTCAGCTTCCTTCCAGCTTAGTTTATGTTGTTGCTGCTGTTCTTGAGACCCTGTTTCGTGTGCATTTTTTCTTTTTCTTATTCTGAGGTTTTTCGTTATGATAGCTTTTTAATTAAAAAAAAATATGTCGGGAAGTGGGCTATCTGACACCTATTAGTAGTTACCTATTACTAGATCACTACTGGACACACACAGTACTAATGTGGAACAATACTATTGTGGTACTTCTCTTGTTGCTCATTTTCTAAATGACAAAGAGGAAATATATAGACTCAAACAATTTACAGGCAAAGACCTCTTTAGTTCTTTTTTGTCTAGTAATGACTGCAAAAGAAAATAAATTCGTGACGATCACTCAAGCGCCCAGGGTACTCCAGGACACTGGCGAAAAAGCTGTATTGGAAGTAAGCAGCCAATTAGCAGTTCGAAAGCGCTGAAAATTATTTTAACCATCCGTGATTGTGCTTGAGCTCGGCACTGAAGGGACAACAACGGGATACGAAGGATTGGCAAATGAATTTAGTTTATAGCAGTAATCATCACACTTGAGGATTTATTTATGATACGAGTGTTCACTCCGGGCCGCAATATTTTCAGTTTTATGAGACGCACTCGGTCTAAGCTACTCGCCTAGAGACATTTCATTACCTCGGCGTGTCACCTCCTGGAGCTCGACAATCATGCACAGGACAAAATGTGCATCCGAGGTCGCCCCATCTGATACATGAACACCCAATCATATAACTACTTTACTACACAGAAAGTTCGGTCCACAGCACGTCGCCACTTGACGCGGTCTGCCAGCTTTTCTTTCCTGCCGCATCATAAAGTTAATTTGAGCGCCCACAAAAACGCCATACACCCGTGGAGGGACCTATATCACCTCTGAGCAGTGCATTTAGAACCAACAACTAGCCGAGCGTAACTAAACGTATTCAACACTGGCAGCTCCACTGGAACCCGTGACTGCCGTCCCTATACCGGTCCACAACAGCGTGTGTTTATATAAATCCGTGCATCTGTATGGGCCGTGCTAATATTTCGCTCTGGCGAGCACTCATTTCATTAGCTGCAATTAGCACCTCGGTGCACGTGGCACTCTCGCCTGGAGGGCCCAGCGGCGCGGAAACTTCGATCAATGCGAGCATCCCAAAAACGGGGGGAAGCGCCGATTTCCGCTCCCGGCTGGTGGGGGTGTGCTAGAGATAAAAGTGCGGGAGCGATAATAGCCGTACACGGAAATAAAAGGTGAACGCCATATATTTATAATATCCGATTGATGCCCGGGCGAAAAGTCTCTCTTCTGATGCGGAGTGCCCTTTTCTTTTTTTCTCTCTCTATACGGTGTCGCTTCGCCGAATGATGAGTGGGATTCGCCATATGCACCCATCAGCTTTTGTTGAGCTGGCTGCGTTTCATTAATTTCGTTCTGGCGGCTTTATTGGGACCACCCTCAGCTAAAACTTCGCTCGGAGAGATGAGGCATATTTGGAAGCATTTTCTTTTTTCTTTCTTTCTGTCTCTCCGCTTGTGCCGTTCGCGTGGTTTGGAGCAACACTGAGGCTGAGGACGTAATCGAGTTTTGACGCCAACAATGAAAACAGGTGCATCTCTTGACTTTCATTGTCGTCCTGTTGGGGCCTAATGGCCCATCTGCACAGAAGGAGTACTTTTATAGCTCGAGGCTTCCAGAATATCAGAGGCCTTGATGCACATTATGATCTAATTCAATATTGTGTAATAGGATTTGTATCTTAACCCCTTAGATGACGTTGGCGAGCTTATGCGCGATATGGTGCCCTGAAGAGAACTCTGTAAAATATTGCCTGAAGCGCTTCCAATGAAAATTCAGAACTGCGTCCGGGGTCTTCACCTCGTTGCAATGAAATATAACCAGTGAAACCCATGGTCATATCTACGAATTTTAGACGTCGAAGCTCGCTCCAGACGGGCGTATTATTTCTGCTCCACAGAAAACTTGTTTCTTTTTGCACCAGTTTCTGACGACGTACGATTTCTATAATTTCACAAGTACCCTAACCAAATATGGCAGAGATGATACGGAACAGAATGTTCCAGAAGATGTTCCAGATGTTACAGTCGATGTTCTGGAGGAAGCTTGCCTCAAGTGGGTCATGGGAAAGAACGTGACGTGACAACAATAGGTGGATCACCTTCTTGGAATATCGGAACAAATTTCAAGGAATATACAAAGGGATGGAATGTCCATCTTTCACCCACCCACCCGCAGTACCACGACTGTCCGTTGTCTCTTTGGTCCTTTCGCTTTTGCGTGAAACCCTTAAATGCCTCACCAATAAGTCCTAGGAAGATTTCTGCCTAAGATATGGAAGTCTGCAGCATATAATTCCGATATTAAAACCAGGAAAGTCACCAAAAGATCTGACGCCGTTTCGCCCCATTAGTCTCAGTAGCAGCCTGGTTAATGTCATGAAAAGTTTAATCTTGAACCGCACAGACTGGTCCCTGGAGTCGTGGAACCTATCACTCCCGGCAGTGGCAAGATTCTGAAACGCTTGCTGCACAATAGATCGCCTTTTTAAATGTGGTAACTAGGGTCTCCGTTGAGCACAAAATAATTATGGAAGCGAGCTGGTGTAAGTATAACGTAGGCAGTATATATCTGAGTTTGGAATGAAGAGAAGGGGACGAACAAACAAACGTGCAACGCAAGACAAGACTCGAAACGATACGTTTGTTTGTTCTGACAAAATGGCGTAGATGCAGGCTATAGCTGGTGGATGAACTCCATAATGAAAAAGCCTGAGTCTGGGCACACATGGGGACGACACACACGAGACACGTTTGTTCGTGTTTGTTCGTCCCCTTGTCTTCACCTCCGAACTCTGGGGTTTCTGGATTTTGGAATTTATTTTTACGGAAATTCGACGGATGTTTATCTGCATCCATTTCGTATGGAGAAATGTTCCAGCAATAGACACAAAATAGAGAAAAACGCGTAGAACAAGTGCACACAGGTATACTGATGCATACCTATAGTGTTGTGCTATCGTCCAATATGACAACTCCCTCATTCAAATTCGAAACGCGCAGTTTCGAGAATGCTCACTCTACATTTACACTATAGAAACTGGTATGGCAACTGGATGTTGAGGGCACATTTGGACAATTTGATGATTGTGGCCACGGTCGAGCATGGCAATCCCAAAACAGAGTGGGGATAATAGCTGGGCAAGCACAGAGGACGTACTATGAAGAGTGTTGTTTGAGATCATCCAATAAGGAATCGTCGAACGTGACATCTGAGAACATTTCCTTGTGCGAAATTTTGATTTCATTTTTCCGGCATTTTGAACGAGGAAATGAATCGCTCCCTGACAGTCCCCATCGCTAACGGAGTACATTTGGCAACGTAAGGAGAGGTATCCGTTTCTTTTTTTTTTTTTTTATGCGCCGAATTTGCGGAACGGTGTTTTTCGGTAAATAAGGCAATACCCAATGGTAACCCGCGTGAAATAGACAAGAGCGGAAGGGTAACTAACGGTCTTAGACATAAGTTGAACGTATGACACGACAAATCACATCAAGCTGTGAGGCGCTTGTGTGAAACTGTGAGACGTCTTCCGATGCTCATAAAGAGTTCGCGGACGTATGCCGTGTCAACCTTGGATAGTTTTGCGCGAAATGCAGTGAGGGGAGTAAGACAATGTTCTCGGAGGGGCTAAGAGAGTGCGCTACGTGTCGTTTTCCTCCAGAGCTGCTGCCCAGGAGAACTATTCTGTTCACCGTTTTTCTCGGTTGATCCGCGTACCCTCTGACATACTTCGGTGCAGTTTTCTATGCGGATGGACTTGGAAACATAGAGCAACCGAGCAACTTACCTTTATCCACTGTCAGTAATCCCTGCCTCTCACAAAACCTGCACATGTACGTCATTTGCGTGTGTATTCCGGTAAAATCCGCTAGTCCCCTCTCAGTCGTTGGTGAAAATATAGGTGTTTCCCGCATTGAACGCAGTCACGTTAAAGCCTCCCGAGAAACGGGACGATGTCTGAGGTCGAAAGTCGCGTCAAAATTGTCTGCATAAGGTGCGCACGGAAGCAGGGGTGCATTGGGTCCATTACACTGCATGCTGTTGATAGAGAAGAAAATGTTTAGTGGAGATTCCACGTCATCGGTGGAAAGTATCTTTGGGCCTCTGTACAAAATATTAATGAAAGACATTCGAGATGGAATGCAAGTACCCTGCGTCGGAAAACAGTCGGCTACGGTAGAAGATGCAAACGGAAGTGTGTATCCGGAGTATAGGACACTCGAGATACTACAGCTCTGCTTATTGTCGACTTTCTATTAGGACCGTGCCTACACCCGTTCCTTCGGCTTCCGGGTGGTCTCGTTGTTCTGCCTTCGTAACGCTTCCCCCTTTTCGATACCGCAGAACCCCGGCCCCATAACACTCCCATCAATAAATCGACGCCCGTCTAGATGCGCCGGGGGCTTGAGAAGTTTCAGGAATGACCTTTTCCCCGCGAAAAGGGTCGGTCTTTCCCCAGCGTTCTGTTTGCAGTAGAGTGAAAGACCAGGTATGGATAATGCAGCGGAAGGAAACCCGCGTACGAAGCACGTACACAACTCAATTGAGTCGTTGTACAATAGCTCTTGGACTCATAGTGTAGCCGTGCTTTGGAAAGAAAACACTGAGCAGGATTACCTGTGTGGCATCGTTCGATGAATACTCCTGTAGTGCGTTTACGTTTTATATCAGCTGCAAGAAGTATAGTCATAGTCTGCATAACATAGGCATCTGCGGCATGGGCGTTCCCAGGATTTTTTCCAAGGAGGGGCAAAGTGCTTCGGGGGGGGGGGGGGGCAAACGTGCACCCCCCCCTACTGCCACCTCTTTTTCTGGGCTGACGTTACGGACTGTGCAGCTGTTCAGAATTTCCTATTATGACATCTGAGACTAATCATTACGCCCTATGACTTAAGAGCGCACTATTTTCAGAAGCGACCTTGGAGCTCCATTGGAGGGGCCACGCCCCCCCCCCTTTACCCCCCTCTCGGTACGCCCATGATCTGCGGTACATGGTACATTTAGTACGTTCATATTACAACGTTCAATGTAATGTCCACTCGTATGGTCACATCGTTCCCTATTACGCGTTCCCTTTCTGTGTCAATCTTACTAGCAGCATTATATGCGGGAGTCTTTCTGGCCACAGCGGCCTCCAATCGGCGTTTAAATTGCCGTACAGGAGTATGATTTGCGGTTAAGCAATTTACTAAAAGTTTGCGAGCATTGAGGAAGACGACCTGAAATGTTGAAGCTGTTCAGTCCTCAGCTCCTCTTTTGATCTCATTAAGTCGCGCAAAGATAACAATAATACATTCTGTATCTGCATATATTTGCGAGGTATTTTTCATGCTAGGATATCACTTCTAACGAGTGATTCATTTCTTCAGTGCGCCTGCTGACACGGCGTGTCTCTTACGGACGATCATTTCTTCTTTTGCCATTGAGGAACTCCTGATGCTGCGCCTCCCGTGCTACAAGCGATTGCACCTCAGTTCCAATGAAGCCCATAGGCAGTGAGAAAGCGCGAGTAACGGGCGGCAAAGGCACCGATAATAACTGTGTCTTGGGACTATATATATACCCTCGTGCTGTAGTTCTGGTGCCTTCTTCTTCTTCGGCATACATATGCAGTGTGCTTGACTGCATATTGATGACTCCATCCAAAATGCAGTCTCCTCGTGAAGACAGGCAGACATTTCAATCTCGGAATGTGCACAAGCAGCCTGACGGTTATTGAGCCAACAAGATAAGGAAGAACCGGTGCGGCTCTGCGATAGTTTACCCCCTAATTTTCGTCACGCCAGAGCATAAATGCACCCTCCTAAGGTGCCACATTGGTAACGATCAGGCTCTGAAGCATACTGTAACACTTGTACTTCTACGGCTAGAGGCGCGAAGACGCGATAATTTTCTCCGAGTTACAACCAACTTATTATGCGTGGCTTTCCTCTGGTGTTACTAATCATATGTTCCGCGAGTCGTGCACGCAATTTAACGTTCAATGTGCGACAGCTCAGAAAGACGAGCACGCAAGGAAAGCGCTTTACGCTGTGACCCAACAGCAGAAGATCAACAACTATGTTCCTGCTGTATGGCTTTGTGCGTAAACGCGTTTTTACCCAGGGCCTTACTGAGTTCAAGGCAGTTCAAGCTCAAGACAGCGTTCTGGCACCGAAGCTCATTTCTGTTTTTTTTTTTTTTTTTTGCATTCAGGAATTAGTAAAGTCTTATCGATACTGCTGAAACGGGGCCAACTAAGTCGGCAAGAAGGCTAATTATGCGCATTGCACTGTTTTATACACGGAGCGAGACCCTGCATATAATTAGTATCTTTACCTATGTGCAAGCCGGCGGTGCTGCTGTGTTCTCCATCACCACTGCTCTTAAGGTTCGAAGGTGCTTGCTTTGCACAGTACAACACACGGAACAGGCGTGTACTTTCTTCAGTAAGAGTGCAGGACAGTGGCACAGGTGATACCGCATGCTGAACTCCCCTTGACGTGGGTGGGCAGTTTTTCCGCTGCACTCTTGGTAGCGTGACGCGTTACAAATGCGAAATTATTTTCGTTCAATGGAAAGTAGTTTGTTAGGCTGATTTATCTCGAATGTTACCTCAATCGCACGGAGCGTTATCTTAAAGTAGCAATAAAGTGACACGAAACTGTCCATCAGGAGCTACCATGCAAAATATTTTCGCTCTGCGGTGTATATATTATAACTGCGCAATCAAATTTACAAAAAAGAACAGAAAAACAGTCGGAGAAAGCAGCCGCGGCCGGCCGGCACAGTCCTCGCGTGACGTCGGCAAGTCCCCGTATACGTTTCTTTCTTCAGGCCTTGTACGCACGAGTTTGCCTGGTGATACCTAGGGGCTTTAGATATCATCACTCACCTGAGCTCAAACGGTAGCACGCGCAGTTAGTGGTTAGTACAGCCGGCCGTGTTAGCTCTGGAAGCGTGCTGCCCGCACGACGTTTACTTCAGGTGATAACCGCCTCTGACGGACAGTGGCAGCGGCAATGTGGCTTCGTGGGGTACTTAATTGTCCCTGAAAACTCTGAGCAAGCATTGCAAGATTTCTGCTGAGTCATGTTAACTGTTGCAGACCGGCTGCAGACAGCGCCGCGGTTCGATTATATTTTAAGTTAGGATAGACTTGCGTTATTCCTCATGACTCGCAGGCTTGGAATAAATTTTATAGTACTTGTTTTGTTGTTTGGTATTTGCAAGACAACTGCGTCGCGGGTTATCAGGGACACTTTGTAGATTATAAGCTTCACATTGCACGAGTGGGTTTACGCACCATCACGAGATGCAGTCAGATATATGATGAATCTTTTACAGTACATCACCCTAATTACACATTTACGTATACTTGACTGTTCCGAAATTAAAGCTGAAGCTTTGCAAATCCCGAACAGCAGCATTTTCTTTACTCACGTTATAAAGGTTGCGATACACTAATATTTCTGGTTGGCATCATACCCTCACAACACGCGATTCTGGCTTTCTGTCTCTGATTGAGCTCTTCTTTTCCGAATATTTCGACTGCTGCTGCATTTATTGTGATGCCACCCATTTCATGTGGAGCCCAACTGTTTGAGTCGGGGATAGAAAGAACGTACAAAACAGCACAAGAGCGCGTTCACCAACATTTTAAACAACAAAATACCACAGACATTTATACCGAACATGTCACAGATCATGAGTGTGTATGGAGCACTTGTCAGTTCAAGCCCCGATGATAAGTAAGAAGTGAACAACATGCGTGGGCGCCGCCAGGATTTTTTTCCAGGAAGGGGGGCCAGGGCAGAATGTTTCGGGTGGTGGTGCGTTAACTGCGCCCGCAACTACGTTGTCTTGGTTCAGAAACCCTACGTTTCTGGAAGCCGGGGGGGGGGGCAACGGCCCCCATTGCCCTCCCCTCGTGACCGCGCCCGTGACTGCCCCCCCCCCCCCATGACGAGCGCCCCTAACAACATGTACAGGTGCAGTGATCGTCAATGTGATCTGGCTACATCCAGTAGTCATGGTTCCAAGATTTGGTGTGTATGGCTTTTATTGCGGTCTTTTGCGGTCTGCGCTTGTTGTACTTTGATTTTCGTTAAAAGTGCCCTCAAAATTTTTGTAACCATGTATTTACTAAACTTGAGACACACACCTTGCCTAGATGGAAATTTCATTCCCGTCTGATACTTCTTCCACGTCAAATAATTTCAAACATTAATTGGCCCTTCGTAGTATTTGATTTCCCAAGAAGTCGTTTAGGGACTCGAACTTCTCACAGCCGGAGAAAACGCGATACATTTCCACACTGCGACACGCTGTATCTGGCCGTATCGGACTGACGATTCATACCTTGAGTTTGACGAGGACCGAAAGGGGGACACAGAGCCGTGTCGTCCTTTCAGTCTTCCTCAAACTCAAGGTATGAACCTTCAGTCCGCGTCACATCAGCTGACTTGCCTTATACTTCTTTCAACTCTACTGTATTGGACGTTGTAAAGGAACCAGTTGTTTCAATTTCTCCCGCACGCGGCGCTGACTCCCACCGACTGCAGCGCCTCCTGGTCCTGGCCGAGAGCTACAGGCCTGCGCCGGTACACGTCACGAGTCACATGCCAAGGGCTAGGCTACGTCACGACGTTCCCTCATTCTCCGATCTTTCCAAGAGTGGAGGATTTTTGAAACTTCCAAAAATCACCGGGTGTGCGGAACAGAGGCCTCGCGCTGCAAGTCACCTGCGGCCGTCGTTGTTTCTCAGGAGCTCATTTTATTCATTACAAAATACGTTGCAGTCAAAAAGATAAAAAAAGGAGGGAGGTCACCTCAGTGCGCCTTCAAACGTGGGGTTTGGCGAGCGCCACAAGACCTCTGCGTCCGAGCCCAAAGCTTTGCATCCAGCGGGGGAAATAGCCAGTCATGCAAGAATGTTAGATTAGCGTTCGGTTGTGCCAATTTTGCAACTCTGAAGATGGCGACTTGCGGGACCACTCGTATTCAGAATGAGAAGCATCACAGTAGAAGCTGAAAAAGGTAAATCCTTGTGGGACGCATATCCTCTGGGACGCAGCAGTTCTGCACAGGGTGTCGAACCGCAAAAAATATGGGTTCGGTTTGGGTTCGGGTTCGCGTTGTTTTGATTTCGTTCCGGTTCGGTTCCGGTTCGGCCACACCAAGAATCGAACCGGTTCGCGAACCGGTTCGCAGCCCCGAACCGGTTCGCGAACCGGTTCAACGCTTCCGTTTTATATGTTTCATAAAACTGCTTTTATCAGGAAATGCGTGGCTAATAGCTTACTGCTGTTGTCTGCATTGACGTCTCTAGCGGTGAGGTAGCCCTTTAGCGAGAGAAATGAGGAATGGATGAACACTTATTGCAAATAGAGTCCACGCTGTTGAAGCGGTGTAGTCCTGCTACTTTCTGTTCCCAAAATCTCTTTTTTCACACGCACAGTGCCAGCAAGATACACTTAAAGGAAGCCTAATAAGATGGACAGCGTAATATAGACGACAGTACTAGCCGGCACACTGCCTTCGCAACGTGAATCGATCTGAAACCGTACTGAAGCATGTCGAAAATAAGCCTGCCAGCCTTACTCTGTCCGAGCTCACAGCAGTGTACTAGTTAATCCACAACACAAAGGCAATATGTCACGACACAACTGCACTACCAATAAGCAGAACTACATTTACTTTTCAAGCCACGACCAATCAAACAGGCACCGTTCTGCGTACGCTCCTTCTCCACTTCTCATGTTTCTGACTTGTTTAATTTGTACTGCTCACGTGTAAAGGGAAATCTTGGGCGCTTATTTGAGCGCATATTCGTCCTGTAGAGCTACATAACTGGCGTACTCCATTCCTGTTTCCTTCGTCCGCGTGGCAGCTCGTCTCTGAAGAGTAGATGCCGCACCGCGTGCGTGGGGCGCTAGCCGCGGCGCTCACGAGGACAACTGCGCTTCAACATGTTAAAAAGACGCTGAAAGTATACTTACTATACGTCGTCATCTCACTGCTAGGTGAAAATTTCTGAAATCCATGATATAGGCGCGTGATGATGATACGAATGTGTCTTCGTTCGGGGATAGAGAGGAACTCTTATGCTGACTTCTTTTATGTCCGAACCGTTTTGTTGCGAACCGGTTACCGCTATTATTTTTTATGGTTCTGTTCCGGTTCGGGTTCAACAGTATCATGAAAATTTCGGTTCGGGTTCGGTTCCGGCAAAAATAACGGTTCGGGTACGGTTTTCGGTTCGGGTTCGGTTCGACACCCTGGTTCTGCATGTAAAAAAGAAAAAAAAGTGAATATAGACAAAATTCAAAAACGCCGTCAAGTCCACGAAGGAGGTAGTCAGAATAAAATTCCAACGGTTAGGAGCATCTAGGTTTAATGGCGAGCTTTGGTGCAGAATCTGCACGTCACCTGAGGAAGTGTAGATTCTGAAGGCTCGTGAAGGCACGAAGGCTCGTCATTAAACCTAGATGCTCCTAACCCTTTGAATTAAAAAAAAGCACTAATTCAATGGTGCAGCATTGCAAACGATCGACGAGAACGTCAGCTTGAGCGGTGCGTTCGCTCCGTGTAATGTGTACTTCATGAAGTCCAATAACGGAACGACATCATAATAAGTCGTGTCGTATGAGAACCCATGCTGTAGTGTGTCGTGCTTGGCTATCAATACGTTGCCATTTACAGTACGCATAGAAAGACTGTAGGATTGGTGAAAACTATACTGACGGCAGGTCGTCCACCCCCACTGTGGAAATTCGACTCGCAGTCGGCCATGGCGTTTTTCAGCAGCGGTGCGGAATGCCAGAGTGGGAAATTTCGAGTGTGAGAAGCTTGGCAGAACGGATTTCCAGATGAGAAGCAGATCGGAAGCCAGCCGTTGGGGAAACCTGCTTTGACCCAAAAGCCGATTGGATTCGAACTTTGCGTACTTCCTCTATTTTCCTCGTCCAGTGGTATCCAACGGAGCCATAAATTTTGGGGTCATCCCGTAGTGGGAATAGTGACACCACAAAGGTGTCATCCGAGGGGTTGGAAAGGTGGTCAGAGCCAAAGAAACTGCCTGTTCTTCTGGAAGTCCATTACTCTCAGCTGATTATGTCATTAATCTCAGGTAGTGAATAGTGATTGTGAGGTGCAGAAAGGAGCATTGGGGGAATCTGTCACCTCAGCGGGCGACAGGGGGCGGGTGCATGTCCCAGCTGCGAGCCCAAGAGCACAATAGGAAGAAGCCTGGAATTAAGCCGCAGGAGGCCCCTCCACACAAAGAGCTGAAGCGGACTATTGTGATCCCCATCACTGGGGCTGGATTCACTCACGGGGACCGTCATCAATGCCTCTAAGGACGAAGTAACCTTTTCAATATATTGCAGACTGAACAAATTTCACGATTTACCGATGGAATGTGCAATGCTCATTCTATTAAGTAAAGAAGTTGACGAAAGGTAAACCCTTGTGATGTGATGTGATAGAACAAGGAGAAGAAGAAGAAAAAAGGGGGGAGGGGTAAGTGCGGTGATCAGAATCTGTTTTTCTTTACGGTCTTATTATGCTAAGGCCTGTGCCCGTCTGAAATGTGACATCCGTGGAAACGAATAGGCGGTTCAGGCAGCCCGAGACGCGCACCAGAAAAGGCCTTTTCGTAAAATCTACTTGGTAAGTTCAGTTCGAGACCGGCTTGCTCAGACCATGTGTGTGGCTGAGACATGCAATACTCGTTCTTTGCAAGAATCTACCCCAACTGCACTTGTCTACCCTGTAAGGTGCCACGGTCCAAGAGTCCGCAACTCATCTTCTGAGGCTCAATGTTCTGTTAGTAGCAGCATCCCTGTTCAAGATCGCGGAGTCACTGGAACACGGAATTGTCTAACTTGTAGAACACCGGAGGGCGCGAAGCACCTGCTGGTGCACTGCAGACACTTCACGTGTAGCCGTCAGTCTCTGAAGCCCTGGCTAGGCTGGGCCGTCGACCACTGAGTATGGAGAAGGTGCTGAGGAACTCGTCAGATCAGAAAAGACAACCCGTACTCTGCGCCCTGCACTCTAAAAACAGACCTTCACTGCAGAACACGTTCCTAGCCAACCATAATTCCGAATAACATCGTTCTCTCCCCCGATTTGTTGAAAACGGGAGGTATACGCATTTTTGTGACACTTATGGCGTATGACCGGCACTCTCCTGAAATCAGAAGCCATAACTATCATTTGGCGCAATGGTTGACGCAGACCCTGTTGTGTGTGTGTGTGCGCGTGTGTGTGTGCGTGCGTGTGTGCGTGCGTGCGTGTGTGTGCGTGCGCGTGCGGGTGTGCGTGTGTGTGTGTGTGTGTACACGGTGTGTAACGCGCGCGCGCGTTCCACAGTTCTGTCAGAGCGGCTATCTAATACACGTACCTAATGGTCTTTACCTTTTACCTTTACCGGTCTTCAGTCGCTGCTGGAACCAGAGTTGCGTGTGAAGGTGCTGAAGGTCTTCAATTTCTGGACAACCGGGCATTGCCAATGCTGTGGCAGTACTTCAGAGAGGCCTCATATGTGTGTCAGTAGGTCGACGATCCATGCCAGAAGTCTCATGTGACGGAGGAGTAGTTTGGTGAGGTGAGCATACGGCACCTTCACTGTCCGACTCAAAGTACTCACCTCAATCCAATCGAGTACCCTCTGGGATGAACTAGGCCATCAAGCACGTGAAAAAAAAAAAAAAAAAAAAAATAAAACACCCGAAACAAGGCTGTTCTAGCAGCCGGTACAAGCAAGGTACAACCGGAACTTTACAGCAAGTTACTGGTGAGAATTCCACGAAGACTGGGTGCCGCCACCAAAGCCGAACAGCAGACAGTACTAGCTATCTTGAAAATAAAGGCTATGTAGTATGTTGTGAGAAAGGTGTCCGGATAATTGCGATGGGACCCTCTACTTCGCTGTTCGACATATAGGTTCCCCACCGGCGGTTGCCCGACACCGCGCGAAGCATCTAGACGGAGAGACACAGTTCTGTTAGCGCCAACTGCCATTTTTACTTTCGGCATCGGAGCGATCTGTCATTGAGAAAAAAGTGCACGTAACTTTACCAAAGCGCATCATTCGGCCGTCATCAATACCCTTCCTCACCAGTGGTGTAGCTTATTAAGTTGGTCGTATCCGTTTGTCGAATACCGTTTATCGTCTTTACCGCACTTCATTGCTCCTATATCAGCGCCTGTTTTATGATCAAACATCTCGCCCTAACGGACTACGTTCCACAGTTCTATCAGAGCGGCTATCTAAAACACCTAACGTAAACAACTGTTGTCTTTACCAGTCTCCAGTCGCTACTGGAACCGGAGCCTAACTATTCGGCTACCGAGTTTGAGTGCACCGCCCTCACGTGGTCTGTAAAAGAAATTTCGTCCCACATTTATGCACGTATTTCGTTGTACTCCTACTCACGATACCTTATGCTGCTTGATAGAGATTAACAACATTTCCGCCCCCTGAGGGCGCTGGGTCTCCGTCTTCAAGAGTTCGACTTTACTATTGCAATCCCGGACGCAAACACCGCGACGCTGACGTCCCTTCCGACCCTGGCCTGCCCCCTACCGGAAATAGCGAGCAACCCTTGCGACGCCGTTATCCTCATTGATATCGGTTTCCATCTACTTGTCTTTGGGAACAACAGCTTAACGGTCCTCTTCTGGTTAGTAATTTGGACACAACACGGACTACACAAGATCCGTGTTCCGTCCCCTGCTCGATTCCCCTTCACGCTGCCCGCATACACCAACTCGCTTGCGTATTGCTTTTATGTTCGACATGCGTTATATGTTCTTGGATCAACTCCCTGGGTTATGTCGCCTTCCATGAATTTGGAAGTACCTTTCGTGTGGAGTCCTTGGAGAAGATGGCGGCGCACTCGAAATAGAAAAAAAGGGCAAGGGAGGGAGGGAGGGAGGGAGGGAGTGAAAGAGAAAAAAATTGAGAAAATTGGCACCATCAACGTGGAAACGGATACCACGTAAGGAACTCTGAACGTATGAACGTATATAGACACTTGGAGTGCAAACACTCAGATACGAAGAGTCACACAAAGTCACAACAGTCAAAAAAGAAAAGGAAAGAAACGCAAACAGAGGTCCAAAAGCCACAACTTATCGTCGGCACCAATTTCACACAGGAGCGAGACCAAGGCACGCAGCGCAAACTGACTTTCATGCGGGGGTCGGGCCCGGGACCCAGAACCGTACATAACCCAAGAGGGCGACTGTCTAGGGCCGCGAGCGAGCGCTGAAGTTTAGACCAGGCATCAGAGTATCGCGTGCACCACACCAGTATATGCTCTGACTCTTCGAGGACACCACAGTCAGAGCAGTTGGGCGAGTCCGCATTCCCTATCTTGTGAAGCAGCCGAGCAGTGTAGGGAACATTCAGGCTGGGCCGGTGGATAATAATGCACTCCATGGAAAGCGGAAGAGACTGAGGGGCGCGGAAACTTAACTCAGGGTCGATGGTAAACAGGCGAAAGGACCGTGCACTGCCAGAAGGCTGTCGAAGGGAACGTAGCATGCATTTCGCATCCGATCGCGAAAAGAACACCTTCCGTGTGGACGCAAGCTGGTGTGCCCGACACGCTGCAGCGTCAGCTGTGTCATTTCCTTGAATTGACTAGGAACCCACTGCAACAAGGTGCCATTCCGGAGGGACTCCATATCATACTCCATAAGCAGGGTAGTGCACCGGATCAAGAGAAAGCGGCACATGGCACAATTTAAGCTCATTCTACAAATCACACGACGGTACAGAGTGGAATGAAGAAGCTTCAAAATTCCCGATTGCAGCACTGACGACAGGAGAATGTAGAGTGGTTGCCACCCTTTCATATTAGCGGTTAGCGCTAGCATGTAAGCATTCTGTTGCACGCCAGAGAAAAGTGCGAAAATAATATGCCAAATACAGCGGGTTTACGAAGGGGCGCATTTAGAAATCAAGAGCTCCGCGAGGAAAATATGAGTCTGAAATATTTATGAACTACCGAATGGCCCCAAAAATCATCTTCTCTACAACCCCTCCACCCTCATCTTTCTTATTATCATCATCCCCACCTTCGCGCGAGCCATGACATTGCACTTGCACGCTAACGTGAGGGGAACTATGGCATGTGCGCAGACGTCGCTATACGGTAGCGATGAAGCCATTATTTTCTTCCTGGTCAATGCCTTGGCTACCAAGAGCAAAAGTACACTCTGTTCCTTGCAGAAACTTGCACTTTGGTTGCTTCCTATACAGAAACACCATCTTGGGATGAAAACATCACCTCCTGAACTAGCAAGTACGGATGGAACTGCTACTCGCACAACGCTGATTTTAAATTATTTTTTTATCACAGAAACTGGGTGTTTTTTAGTGGCCACGTTAATAATCCGCGAAGGTTTTCGAACCAGCTTCGAAGAAAAAGTTTGCTAACCACAGCACTGTTCAGCGTTCGATACTGTGTACAGAAATGTATCTACTTACTACTGGTTCCAAGAGATACAAATATATACGAAGTTTTCTTGTGCTTTTCTCCGCCGTGTGTGATCAAAATTCATATTCAGGCTGGGTCTTTTAGTCATCCCACTGTCATCTTGCACTTTCGTATATGCTACCGCCTTCAACGAACAGACGCCGTACCATTTTTCTTGAGTCGTCATATTGTTTGTTTCTTCTTCATACCGTATGCGTATTTTACTGCGTTCTTATGCGCCCACGAACTCACCAAAAACACAAGAGTCAACGACGTTTTGAAATACCTTTATACAATACGTCTCGTGTACAATCAGGAAATACACGTAGTACCCAGACTAGACTGTGTTCTTCATTGCTTCTCGCTTTTGCACTGTACAGACAAAATCCAACATCCTTTCAAAAAGCAAAAACCGCAAGCAGTTATAATATTCTCTGGCTATAAGAAATAAACCTGCATTGAAATACGTATGAAGCACATCCACCCGCTTTCATGCGGAACGTATGCAGCAAGAAGTAACATATGGAAGCGGGAAACAAATGTAAGGCAGGATTAACCAAAGGTCCAACCTCTCGTTTGCTCGACGTAAGCCGTAAGCTATATTAACAATATCTACATGAGACTTGGATGAGCACATTTGTAATGACGACAGCAGCATATAGGTACAGGGTTGCACCGTCTGATAAATCCCTGACACCACTGAAATTCTTCCTTAACGGAGCGCACGAATGCGGGCTTTCCTTGAACCTACAGGTAAATATCAGTTTGATGCAGAAAATGACAGAAATAATAAATAAGGGTAACACCCGCGTGATTATGTTTCTTACTGAACACTTCCAAGGTGA
Organism: Ornithodoros turicata; assembly: GCF_037126465.1. NCBI lineage: Eukaryota > Metazoa > Arthropoda > Arachnida > Ixodida > Argasidae > Ornithodoros > Ornithodoros turicata. Next base: position 41,758,737 of record NC_088201.1, read on the forward strand.
ATAAGGTAAAGAAGTAAACCGAGAGAAAATTCAACCCAATAATGCGATCACCAAGTCCTGAGGGTCAATATAAAGCAGTAGTGGGAGGCGCCCCCACGCACCGAATTAATTCTGTGCAAACAGGCCGTATTGATCCATGGTGAGTGATTAGGTTTTACACACTTGCTCCCGATCGCTAACATGACAGATGCACTCGTGCAACTGAAAAGTTCAGAGAACCTTTTTGTTCTAGAAAAGTTCAGAACAGAAGGACGGCATTTTTAAACGAGAAGAACTGCCACTACATAAATACAGTATGGTACATACACGCCAGCACATTTTCTGCACTGCCCTATCACATCACTGCCGTTTTCAAACTCTTCACATATGCAAAGTAGCCGTCAGCATGTACAACCTTTCTTGAAAATGGTAGAACCTGCAAGCCATGGTAATGTCAAATGGTAATGATTTCTCCCGTGACTTTTTCCTTTCTATCTTTTCTTTTTCTTTTCAGCACGCGTAAACAAAGTTCTCTGGTTATATGTGAGCTTAATGCCAAAAATGCTAACGGTTAAAATGATACATGGGTTTGTAACATGCACGCATAGCACATACAAAATGCCCACATCCGTTCCAAGGTGAAACAAGATCGGCAAACTATAGGTCCGTTGCCGTACATAGGAAAGGCAGGGATGCACGGTGATCATTACCACGCGTTCCAGAGTGATAGAATGTAAGGGAAGATGGTGAATGACTTTAGAATCTGGATAATTATCACAAAAACGTCCGATTCGACAGCAGCAGTATCAAAGGACGAAGTGGGTTCGGACGCCGTCCTCAACATGAGCAGCAGAAGTTGGTGAGCAGTGAGTTCATGCGTCAGCGACGAGGAACCCATTGCGCAGTGATCGAGACAGTAGGTTTGCTGTCGTACTTCTGTCTCCAGCCAGAAAATGGCAGCCCCCACGTGGTAGCGGCACACGGTCACCGATGCTGAAAGATAGGCGGGCTGCGGCGATGGCTCGTGCTCAATTGCTGGCGGATCCAGCGCGGTCCGGACTCAGTTCCTGGTGCTTTCTTCGTGCCTGGAAGGAAGAGAGAAAAAGCCGTGAGCATTAATCTGGAGTACTAATTAGCAACGGAATGAGTGAGCGTAAGTGGTTCTCACTTAGTCAGCGCTATTTCTATAGCATGACATTTCAAATGTTTATCGTAGCTCACGCCTAATGGCATCGGGGAAAAAAAAGGATCCCATGCGTCGCTGGCGGCAGCCATATGGGAGCAGCTATACACAAAAAATGAGAATGTCAGGATTACGCGGCCAATGATCACAATAGGAAGCGGCGGTGACGGCGAATGACAGCGACGGTTGCACGGCTACCCTCCCGGGTTAATCTTATAGGCAACGCTTCGACGCTGCCTGGAACTAACGGGCTTACAGTGCTGGGAAGCCCCGTGTTTGACCCCCTACTCTTTACAAACACCTTTTGCGTGCACTGTAACAAAATATATGTGTCTGAGCTTTGTCGGCCACTGGTATGATTATAAAGGGAAGCGGGGTGAAGACCCGGCGAGTGCCCACTAACAATTCCGTCTACCTCTACACAGCCGTCCATACGTCAGCTCGCTAGGAATGGCAAGTCGGTTCCAACGTGAATAACCGGTGAGCGACATCCGCACTTCTTCATATTATATAGTTCATGTTCGTATCATCCCTGGCAGTATTACTGCGAGTGCGATCGACTTGTTGCTACAGTTACAACGAGACCAGGTTATCTGACGAGGCCTGAAGTATTGTTTTTCCATTTTGTTTCACTGCATCCCATATTAGAGCACCACAAGGCTCTTGGTTCCCACTTGTGCACGCTGTCCTTCTAAATTGCTGTCACAGCTGCTCTACGAAGGGCCACAGGGGTCCCTGACAATGTGGCGAACAGTTAATTGATATTCGCACAACAATAATCTGAAGCAAAAAGTGCTACATATGTTATTCTAGTCTATTACCCCGGATGATATACATATCCACTGCGTATTTACTGTTTACACAAGAAGAAGAAAAAAAAGCGGTCCTCTACTCTCAAAATGGGCTCTGAAATGTGCGTGCTGGTCGAAATTTGAGGAGTTTCGAAAGGGAACCAAATAAGCTGCCACTTTTGTTTACGTGTTTATATTAGCGAAGAGAAGCCGCCCTGGCATCTCTTGTCAGCACACACGTGCCGCACAGACGCCAAGCGAGTCCGAACGGGCGGCCGCGCTCTTCAGAACAACTATCATTCGGGCTTTTCCTGCAATAGAATCGAAACTGGCCTTGAGCCAACGCTCGTGTGAAATGCACGAGTGGGACACGATGTGAAATGCCGAGCAGAAGGGGAGGAAAAAGCTTCGTGAATGGAGAAAAAAGGACGGACCGACGGCATTGTTGCGTGGGTGGCGCTGTTCGGGCTAAATGAGTGGACGTTGGCCATATCAGCTATGTCCAGCACATAACGCAGCACCAATATAATGCACGGGCACAGGACCGGGCAGAGAATAGTACAGGTCCTATAGGAGCAAGTGCCGTGGGAAACTGCATGTGCACCACTATGTCTGACCAACGGCGGCAATTGACTCAGTGGTGTGCACAAAACACTATTATCTTACATTGTGCAAGAAACGCAGGACAATTCACGTCCTGTAATTCCGCTCCATGGACTATATGGACTATGGGCCATATCCTATATGGACTAACCATGGATTTATGGACTATATAGCACTGCTGTAGCGGCATACGCTTCTAGTCGCAGTGGTTATGATGTATGGCACACAAATAACACAATATCTGGCACGGAAGCACGATGTTTTAGCGAGAAGTCCCGTCAGCATTCATCCACAGACAAATTAGACCTTGCTTGCACTCGTATTTTGGTTCCGGATGCGCGCAATAAATCGGCTTCATACGCAAAAAACGCCGGATTATCGCGCAGATAGATACGTTAATCCGACTTTTGTGCAACTTGCCCGGCAACATATGCATCTAACGCCGCCAGGTGGGAAGTGACGGCACACAATAAGGAAACCCTGGGGATCGACGCACGAGCTGGTCCTGTATAGTCCTCGTAGCAACGCTCCCTATATATGTGTTTATGTGGCTTATGCATACGAACATGTAACAGCGCAATATTACAATTAATGCATATGTTGCGCAAATTTGTACTTGAGCAGAAACACGAATGTGCTTCTAAATATAACCGCTGTTTGGATTTGAAGCCCATACACTAATAGAGCAAGGAATGAAAACAATTAAAAGTAGTATACTTATTTGTCAACACGTGCAGTTTAGCCTGCAGAAGCACATTGTGCATCGCTCAACTTCATGTAAGCGTGTTCATAGAAGAAATATGGTAATTTTTATCGCTTTCCGTCATTTCGTTTTGCGTCAGACGTTTTCTCGCATAGCTTTTCGAAGTGAACGGAAGGCAACTTGACGGGTACCTTGTGCAGGTGTTCCGCACGATAATTGTTCAATATGTTCGATCTATTAGAGGAGCTTCGCAGAGGGGCTTCCTGAATAGAAAAGTGCTTTTACCGGATGCGCCGTCCTTTGGCGTGGGGGATATGCGCGAGCAAGTAGTAGACCTTTGGAAAAGGGTCCTCTTAACCTACTTGGAAAAGCTGCGGAATATACTACCTGAAAATCGAAAATGAACGTTCGTATCGGGAACGCTTTAACGTTAAAGGGGCTACGGATTAAAAATCATATTCCTCAGCCGCTCGTGCGGAAGGGATCGGGAGTCGTCGAGATACAAAGGGAACCTTTCAACGAGGCGGTCATATATTTGCCTAGAATCCATCTGCCAAAAATTGAAGCACTTCCGCGGTAATCTCGCAAAACGTAATTCGCATGGTACGAACACGGTGCTTCTACTCGGCAGGGCAAAGTTTCGATCACCGGGACTTATTCCTACTTGTTATGTTAGACTGGCCCCCATCAGTCTTCCTTCTCTTTACATCACACTAGTCCACGTTAACAACAGGCGAATTTCCAGGGCTCTTCTATTCTGTTATCGCGATGTGAGATGAATGTTACGCGGCAGTTTTAATCCGGATCGCCTGTTGCGAGGCATCTGGCGACACAGCCGTTACGTGTCAAAGGGTTCGGATTAGCCATCGAAGATATGGAGATGAGAACGCACGAACATGCGGGGGTGTCTTCTGCCGAAAACGGATCACACGCTGCAGCTGGGAACTGCACGGAACCCTTTTTAGAATGCTGTGGCCAAGTTGTCTCCTGCTGAGGGCTCCACGCTATTCCATCACCGCTATTCGCTCCAATCTCTTACCCTCTTTCATAAAATTAGGACAGAAAAAGAAAGAAAAGAATCTCGAGAAATTTATAGATTTTATGGCTCACTTTGATGCTGGAAAAGAACGGTCCGACGTTACTGGAAATTGTCAGAGACGTCTTTGAATGTGCTCCACTGTCCTAGATTCACTCATGGTATTTCCTTTACGCTGGATAAAGACATCAGTTAGCTCCCAACCTACTAAGGAGGTAACCAGCCCCGACGGAACCACGATGAAGACCTCGAAGGAGGTTTGCATTTTGCTCCGTGTACTTTATTCCGCTTCTGGTGCGTCAAGTGAATAAATAACGCAAATATTCCATTCGAGTATCTCTATTTTCTTAATGATCCCAGTTATGTGCCTATATCCGTTCTGATCGTAGCCCCAGTGCACCTCTTTTGTTGCTCCACCTCAATATACCTCCAATATGGGCGAGTAATATACTGACAGCAGCACATGTCCCAGTAGAACACGATCCGAGCAGAAAACGACAAAAAAGGAGGCCCAGAAGAGCTAGACAAACAAAAGGGGACGTACGTCATCCCCTTTGGATTCGTGCTCGTGCGGAAACAACGAGACCGGGATTTTTGCATGTTTGCTCCGGAATATGGCGCAAGACAGCTGAGAATCCGTCGGGCAGCTGCCATGAAAGAGTGCGATGCCGCGTGAAGCCTCCCCTTTTTTGGATTCGGAAAAAGCGACCCAAAATCGAGCGCATACAAAACACTTTTGCGTGGGGAGCCCAAGGGGTTGGTGAGACGATCAGGTGCGGCCCGAGTGGTCGAACGACAGATGCAAATGCAGCGATGGGTGCCCTGGTCACGTGGCTCGCTCAAAGGGTTGCCATTTCACGCATTTTTTTCCCCAACCACGCAGCATATTTTTTGCTCTCATCGACACACGATTCACGCCGTGCGTTGAATCAGATGGGAAAATTGGAAAAGGATGGCACGCGTTCCTCTGTCGGCGGTGGAAGCTGTTGTTGTTTGCAAGAAGGGTTGGAGAGCCGCGATCCGCACTCGTGAACCAATATGCTGACGACATCACCCTTGTTCGTAATTTGTGATCCGTGTATCCCGAAACCGGGAATCGCTCGATTTGATTGCTGCAGTTACGCATGCCCCCATGCATCGAGCAAGGGCCTTCGCTCTGCAGCATTCAGCATGTGGGTCGATCCCTCAAGAACCTCGATAGGACCACGATAGGTCCTAGGTCACGATAGAACCTCGATAGGTCAACGTGGACCGAAGGCGGTTCGGGACATTTCAATAGCGGCGCACTTGAAAGATTCTTAAGGTTAGGTGCCCCCACCCAAGACGAGTGGTACAACAAAGACACTCACCTCAAGCTCTGCTTCGGCCTGCCGCTCATGACGTGCCCGGAATGCGCGTTGCTTCTCTTCGAAATCTCGAAGCCTCTGATTGTAGCATTCGATCTGGTCTCTAAGCACAGCGTCTTCCAGCTAGAATGAAAATAACCAGACTGTTACGCACGGATATGTTTTATATATTGTGGCTAATTAATCCTAGCCTTGCCCATATAGTAACATGCGAGGCACATCTATTTGTATTGCACGAAATACCGAGGTTAAGAACCAGGTGCGTTGGTTACTACAGGGACAGCATTGAAACTTTTCCGTCACTATTTATTCGCTTCTTGATGAACAAAACAGTTCTAATCAGCTTAGCGAAGTCTGGGTCCCATTTTCCGTAGTTTTTACCGGGATTCGGAAGCCTCAATTCGTCAGGCTCTTCATGCTATATACCTATGGTCCCGAAGTGCATGAGCTCGCATTTCATATCGGGAGGCTCTACATAAAAAAAAGCGAACACAATGGAGGTACCGCTGAAAACCTGCCAGGTATATTCATGAACGATTGAGAACTCTTGGGAACCGTGTCGCATTTGCTTATTTTTGTTATTTCACAGCTGCACTCTAGGATGAGTCCGGCACCCTGTAATTAAGACGGGGACCTGCGTAAGGGTTTGCTGCAGCGCATACTTGACAGCCCTCTCACCATTTTTCCGAATGCCTACCTACGGCGATGTCGGATACAGAGATACGTTCAGACCATAATTAGCAGAACCGGTATGGATATGGAGCTGTGTGGATGCCTATCCTCTTGAATGTGGTTGGAGCGTGTCGTGTACAGATGTGCCGACCACAACTTGAATCATACTTTATGCGATGCGTCAATTTGCTTTTTGTTTTCGTTGTCACTCCATGCGGGTCTTGAAAAGGAGTTATGCGACGATGGGAAAAATACGAGATGGGAAAAGGCGAGGAGGTGCGCTTACTCCGAGATGTTACCGGGCAAATGTATAGCTATAGCCTGGAAAAGACTTCACGTGAGGGTGGTCTATAGACGCAAGAGGAGCAATAGCAAGTGGACATGTTGCACATCCTACACGGCGTTATTTTTTATTGTTATTATTATTATTTCTTTTAGCGTCATTTGCGTCGTTGCGGTCGCCAGCTGATAATCTTTGGTGCACATGCGACTGCACCGCACTGGTAAGCCGTTTCCACAAAAGTGAATCCTGGGCCATATGGACGTGCAGGTGTTGGTGCGGTATACGGATGGAACGGAGCCGTTGACGGACATTCCAGAGCGAAATGAAAAAGTGCACGTCCAGAGCTTCACCGTGTGATTATGGGTATACGTTGAGCTATCCTAGGGGAGGGCGGTACAGCCGATCGCCGTGCCGCCCCTCGTCAATCGAGCGAACAATTAGCCGATTAGTCATATTGCGCAGGTAACAATTAGCCGGCTTGAGCATGAGCTGTGGGAGCTTCGTGGTGCATGGAAGCAACTCGGTATTTCGTGGGATAACGCAGGTTATTATTTTGGTTTTCCTCGAGGTGGATCGTCGTCATTAGAGCACAGGCGCTAAGCAGGGCATCTTTGCGGCGGCCTTAAAAGTAGTGATCGAAAAGGATGGTCTGCCAGGTAGCTGGTAGTTGACGATGGATATTTTTTTTTAATTATTATTTTGTGCTTTGGTGTGCCTCTCCATCGTGTTTTGAGGTGGACGAAATTACTCTTATAGAACGACGGTGATGGCTGCTATTTGAGCCCTTTTGCGGTTTCCCGGTTTACGATAATGACAGTAATCGTATTATTTCTTCCCGTTTTCCGGGCATTAATTGCTTCCTCGAAATCTGCGGAGGTTTTCACCACGCGTTGCTTTTCGCCTTTTCTACAGGAACATTATTGGCGGCCCTCCTTCTACATATTTTTTCTTCGTTATATCTCTCTTTCTTGTATTGTTACCTGGATGATGGGACAAGTCGCAATGCTTGCAAGCGTGCACTGATTTAGAAATAATAGTAATTAATAATTAGGGCTTTACGTCGCGAGACAATTGAGCAATTTAGAAAGTGTAAAGCATTTTGTCCACTGACACGCGACATAGACTGCCGAAATGTAATAACTTTATACATATTATAATGTGTGCATATTATATGAAATATTCAACGAGCTGTACGAATTTATTTTTGTAGTATTTGATATTATTTGGTGCTTCAAGCAATTGTCATCGCCTGGACCATTTTCGTACCTGATGGTCCTGCGTCGCCGCTATGTTTAATCTCGAACGAGCCGAAATCCTGCGAACTGCTCCCGCAAGTGCTTAGCGTACGCGCACGATTCCTGAAGAATAGCGCGCTCGCAAGGCGTCCTTACCAACGCTACCGCTGTGCATACGCAACGGTGGCGAAGCTATAGCGTACGTAAAGCGATAGCGTACGATCCACTAAAATTCTGAAATGTCTTATAAGTGGCATGACTTACGCGTCCTCGCTCTTCGTCGTACTCGAGGCAGCCAACACCGTCAAGCCGATCCAAGTCGATCCAGCCACGGTATCGGACACACACGCCATTCATGATAAAGCTGGACTTGATATGTACCTGCGGAAGAGACAAACACATACCATTATAGCTCGGCATTGCGTCAGTTGTGTATCCTGCACTTTACATCACTTTAACGGAATGTGCTCGAGGTTCTAAGAGGATCGAAGTTCTGAAGTCAACGTACATTTATTGGGTGTCGTTGGTTGTCGGCTATGCTTGTCGAGCATAATACTTTTGTTGGAAGAGTCGAACGCTTACTATACACGCATTGTGTGCGGTTAGCGCAATGCTGACCCCTCGTTATAAAGTTCACTTGCGTTAACTGTTCTCTATTATTTTGACCACTTTTGACCGACACTGTGTGGGCGGAGATTTCCTACGACGACAGGGCCGATAAATCAAAAGCTCGGCTCTGTGCAGGTCGATGGAGCCAGCGAAGATCGCATAACTTTCGGCCGAAATGAGCAAAGGGATCGCCCACACCCTCAGCGGCGAACGGTTTCCCGAAACTGTGCTCGCCCCGATTTTGATGAATGATTTGTCCGGCCTTCGCAGCGGCTCACAACAATGAATGCAGCCACATGGGAGGCTCGGGGTGTCCCAGGACGCGTGTGCAGAGGTAGCAATTTACTCGCACCGGAGGAGGTGTGGTGGGCGCCGGCAAAGGAATGAATCCCTCAGCATGAAGTCGCCGGAAATGGAGCTCTACCTGAGCGTTGTCGGTGGCGCTGGTTGCGATGTCCCCGTGTGTTTATTGTGTGACTTATGTTAGCACGACAGCGCCGGTGTGAGAAGGGCGGGGGTGGGAGTGGCTGGGACAGACCTCTCGCTTACAACTGGAAAATATGCGGTGCACTGAACCATAGCCTCAGGACGCTGCATCATCGTCCGAGCATTGTCCCTGGCAGCGAGAGATTTTTTCCCCGCAGAACGAGAATGTGTCGGAGTCCCATACAATGGAGCCGTCGGCAGGCCAGTTGCGGACGATGTTGACACAGTGGAATTGAGAAAGGCCACGCGTGCTTTTAACATTACACGACACAGTAGTCAAAACGAGCCCCTGCTTCTGACTTAACTTTCCGGTATATTGTGTGGCCGGAATGCCTCTGCGTCGGAGAAATATCTCCACAGTCGCGTTACGCGGGACATTAGAGTTTCTCTATACCTGAATTCACCGGAAAGGTATTAGTGTCAATCATTATCGACAGCGTGTGCTCACAAGTTCATAATGCATACGCGAACCTTCTCCATGTGAGTAAGGCTTTCTACGGGGATCTTGTTCACAAAGGAGCACATATCAATATAAAATAGAGATATTCGAATAATGGATGGCTACTTTTATAACACTTAATGGATGCCATAATCAATGGCTACATGGAAGTTTCTATCCTGGGCGCGTTTCCAAGTTATACGAACGACTAAGTACAATTCAAATGGCAGCAATATATGCTTTAAAGAGATTAAGGTACACGAGGCTTATGTGATCATTTGGACTCCTTTCCGTGTCCACCTTACTCAATGTTATTTAGAAACATCTTCGCTTTAAAAACTTCTCATTTTTCGATTTCTTGAACGACGTTATAAATGAGGACTATGCTAGTGCGGGGCCTATTCAGACGCACTTCTGTGAAGGCGACTGGGAAAGACGTCCGCCATAGTGACGCGGAGGACGCCGACAAGGATCGATAAGAGGCGCCATATTGGATCGATGACTGCTCCATTTGAAAGCCCTCCTTTGTAGTGCAGACGCTCGACGCCCATTGGCCAGAACTCATGAGCAACGAGGGGCTGAGGGCCAATTGGGGAGGCCAAAAATGCACAAAGGAAAACGAGACTCGATATCAGGACAAGTGAACAGCGTGACTAATCCCGCCATTGAACTGCCCTGCTTTTCCCAACATGTCCCTGCCGTCGAATGGGCTTTCTTAATGGCAAAGCGTTACATCACAACCATGTCGAGCATCGACTGAGGCTCTACTTATCAAAGAGAGCACGTTAGCCATCTTACTTTCTCGATCCTTCAGAAGAGCGGAGTTTATGCGGCGTTTTAAATACCATCACGCAACTGGTGCTGACTACCTCGTGTGTGGCAGCCGTCAAAATAATACGAAATGAACAGCCCACACTCGAACTGTCAATCATACGAAGCAAGCATGCGTGCATGCTTCGCTTAGAGGGCCCAATTTTCTTAAAACAATCGAGCATTTAGTGTCGTTGGCAGCGGGCAGCTCGCACTTGGACGTTATCGATGCAGGCTGTCATTGCACTCTCAAGTGCTTCATCCAACGCCTTGCACGTGTGAGCTTATGCGAGCACGAACTGTGGGGGGTCTTAAGCACCAGTTCTTGGGCTTCTCATGAGGGTTCTAAATATTCATACGGAAGGTGTCATCAATCTGTTAGGTCCCACATTTGGCCCGAGGCCTTTCTTCATCGATCACGGGACAGCTTACACACAGCATCACGTTTCAGATAAAAACTACGCTTTAGCTGCACGCACAGAAGTCGAACATGCACTGCTCCAAGGGGAAAGCAGTCACGGTTAATGAGCCTATATCGCTGCATGAATGAAAAATGTCACTTGAAAGCGAATCATCCATCTCGCGTGAGGAGCTCGTTGAGCTATCGCCCGAACTGTTTTTCGTGATACCGTTTAAGGTAAGTACTTCCGAAAACAACACGAAACCTTCGCTCCTACCATTCGGTGTGTATAGTGATGGCGCTTATCGTGATGATGTGACGTCTGCTGTGGAGCTGATGGTGGCTACAGCCAGCTAAACGCTAAAACATGTATGTTCCATCTGGTGAGCTGAAATCGCTATACCAACCAGCATTCTTGCAGTTCCGAGAATCTCTGACCGGTAATCAGAGGGAGCGGGTTCGAACCCCACTGCCGATGCCTCTTCTTCAACTGCCATCATTCATATTTGAATTTTTTTTGTCGACTTGTTTAGCGGCATGAGAAATGCACAGCTGTACTATTGCGAACATTTTTTCGTATCGCTATCCTGCTTCGTGCCTATACCTTTGAAGAATGCAGCGCAGGAATAAAATTTACGTCTATATTTCATTCTTCCGCAAGATGTGTTTCGTCGCATTATAAGGTTTCAGGTGACGAAAACCCGCACTGAGTGGATCGCTGTCGATCGCAAGGCCAAAGTTCTGAATTCATGCTCGCGGATCCTTCTTCGCGCATTTCCGAACTTGGATGATTCGAACTGACGAACTTCCTATATAACTGTATCGTTCGAGTTCTCCGGCAGCGCGCTTTGCAATACGTTGTTGCCCCACAGAGTAAACTACACAGCTTATATAGTGACTGTAGAGTAAACAAGAAAAGAAATCAGGTCAAGATGCGTGTGTCTGCCTTTTCACTTTACTCTGAGCAGCAATGTTGAACCAGTAAGTGCGGCTGTTGGGCTGAACAACGTACATATCCACAAAAACAGAGCCTATCATTAGCCGCCGCACCTCAGGTCCGCTCCCCCGTGGAAATGGCGACCTGTACATTTGGGCTTTCCTCCAGCGTCCACCTCCCGTTTAGAAACATATCGGCCAGCTTCGATGTATATGAAAGATAACAGCGTGTGTGTGTGTGGGTGTTCACCAGACACTCCCTGGATGCTAGAGACGATGTGCAGCCGCTCCGTTGCCTTTTCTTAGAATCGGTAGCTGGCCACAAGCTGCGGGAGCCACCATGAGAGTGTTTGCACCTGTGACGTGACTGCTGTAGCACTGTATACCGTACGGGTGTAAGCTCATCATGTGTCGCTATGGGCAGATGCTTGTCAACAACGGACATTCACGCCATAGATTTGGCTATGACTGTGGTGGTTGTGAGGCAGGGTGTGTAAGTTACTGGAACGTTTGAGTGCTGAAACTTGTACACACCTATCTCAAGCTTCGTACACATGCGACTAAACGTCTGTGGCGTATACGCTGCGCGAACTCTAAGAGACGTGGCTCAGAGAAAATATGTCATTAGAAAAAAAAAAAAAAAAACTTTTGGTGCTCGGTATAGGCCCCAGCGTCTGCGACATCATCAATTTGGCAGAGCTTTGCGATCAACTTCGCATTTCGGAGAGTTTCTTCATCTTGGCGACAGCACGTGCAGAACTACTATATACTCAAAATATCTGCGAAAGTTCTTCGAAATGTCTGCCAGAATACAGGTGCCGCAGAACACAGTTATCATTATCCTGCGGTTCAGAGGGCTCTGTCCTGCATTAGTTGCGAACGATTTCTTTTGAGTTTTGTTTTTTCGTAATCGAGATTCTAACGATTTGCGCCACTGATGCCGCTGACATCCATGCCAGGCATGTGGCGCATTTGAAATGTACAGAATTTTCGCGCCCCGTGGATTGCAGTTTTGCCCTCATATGGTCCCGGCGTAAAGTCGGAAGATTCCTCGCACAGGATCAGCTATTATTTTCCAAAGTCAGGAGAATTTACCGAAAGAACGACTCCGCAATGCAGGCAAACGGTACACTGGTCTGCACAGGCTCGCAAAGACCGTATAGATGCGAATGGCGGTCCTTAATTTGGCCTTGGCCTGGAGCGATGGCCCCACCCTTCGCGAAGACCAACAAGGGCCCCTGACAACATTTACTGCCATCTCTATATGGCAGTTGTGGAATGCTGTTCTGTCCCGTGGGATGGTCCCATAGTGCTCGTCATGTCGCGATGAGAGCATGAATAAAACATGAAAGGAGACGCCCCGAGCGGTTGTCTTTGCATTTGGGGCATCGGAGGCCGTCGGTGGCCAGATGCCCTCAGCAGCCAAGGTTGTACACAACACTGGATGCGCTGCACCTGTGGGGATGTTCCAGCCTCATGTAAGGGCTGGATTCTCTGCATACCGGATCTTGTAGATGTCTATCGTGTACGGTATATACATATATATGCTCCATGTGAACGATCGCCGAGGGATGTTAGCATAATATTCTACCATACGTATAGTAGTTGAAAAAAAGAAGGTTCACGCGAGCTGCATCAGTGTGAAGAAAAATGAAAGGAAAGGGGAAAGGTCAGCCAAACGGAGTGTCGGCTTCCTATTCGGTGAGTAAATCATCAGAAAATAAATTTAAAAAAAAAAGGGGGGGGGGCTCATTCGGCTCATTCTTATTGAGCCGGACAAAAAATATTGTCGTGTTTCAAGTTTCAGTAGCCTTACCACCAGCCCCCGTGGCATAGTGGTTAGGGTGGCCGCTTTCCACGCAGAGACTGGGACGTGACGCGGGTTCGAATCCATACACCGGCTGTGCTGTCTGGGGTTTTCCCTGGGTTTTCCTGTAGACCTTCTAGGCTAATGTCGGCAGAGTTCCCATTAAAGTTGGCCCCGGAAGCACACTAACGCCCCTGTCCCCCCCACTCCTTCCTGCTGTCCTCTCTCCATCTGTACGCCGCTCATACCTTCGCGGTGCTAACACGGAATTTAAAAAATTAATAACCTTACTCGTGCTTGTGCGAAGTTTGATTATTGCGATGTTAAGAGAAAGAGAGAGAAAGAAAATCTAGCCTAAGCTCCATTAGCCACGTGGAGAAAAAATACGAAGCGCATACGATTGTGAGTAAACAAGAAAGAAACTTACTTTTTTACTTAAAGTCGATAACAAAAACCCAGTGCTGGGATAAAGAGAAATGTGAAATAACGGCACACAGACGCTGGCACTGAACTTCAACCAAAATGTTATTACAGAATGCATGCGTTATTATACCCTTTGAAATTTTTACCGGCCCCATGCAGAAATGTAAAGGGTAAAGGAAAAATTTCAAAGTGTATAATAAGACGTGCTTTCTGCAATACGAATCTTGGTTGAAGCTTATAGTGCAAGAGTCTGTGTTTCACCCTTCCATATTTCTTCCACCTTTCCACATTGGGTTTTCTTTATCGATTTTAAGGAAAACGTTCTACCAACCAGTCCAGATTTTACCCTTAATTCAGCAAGCTGTTGATGTAAGGCTACGTAGTTTTTCTTTTTTCTACGAGTGAATGAGTTCGGCTTTAATGTACGCTTGTCATTGAAGCTAAATACTAGGCAATAGTTCTGGTACAATTCATTTGTGAATGGCTAACTTTATAACGCGTACAGTCCCTACGTCCTCAAAACTAAAAAGGAATGAAAACTAAAAACAAAAAATAAAAATAACCCTTGTTAAGGCGAGAAATATGCGTCGGTAGCTAGGGTATATGACTCTGATCTGTATGCACCTTGATGCCTAGGGTAATGGCTATCTAGCTGCACTTCGAATTTTCCGAATCAGATGGTTGCAGAATAGAAATATGAGGTATAAAATAAGCCTGAAAAATGCGACATGTCGATCATTCTTGGCCTCGACGGTGACGCCGACCAACGTTAGGCGCGATAGAACTTTGGGAGGAAGACACGGAGCGTTTCCATAGCAACCGGAGACCGCAGCCCCGACCGTGGATCATGGCGGTTCTCCAGACCCGGCTCTTCGACCCGCGGCAAGATGGCGGCACGCCGCCTCCAGACATCCGCACACCCGCTGACCATGTTATGGGAAGCATTTCTTGTACTGCCTAAATACGACTTTCGTCTTCAACCAGATTATGGAACGTTTGTACACTGAATATTTACACAGAATAAAGGACATACTGAACCCCTGATACGTACTTCTCCTCTACTTCGCCGGCTGAGCTTTTAGGACAGGAACAACAAAGGAATAAACACCACGGCATAGAGATGAGCCAGACCTTCTATACACCGGGAGCACAATAAAATATTGCGTACCAGTTAATAGCGAGTTTTAGTACATCGAAAAACAATACAATAAATGTAGTTACCAAATCCAAGCTTAGCAATGTGACGTCACCAGATTTTTAAAAAAAAAAGGCGATTGGTTTATTATGCTTTCGGAACTGTTATCGTGAAAACATTCCGATCTATTAAACTCGCTAGTAGAGTGTGTTCGTATAGACAATTGATAACGTGGCTTCCGAAGTACCGTATCTACCGCACCCAGCTAACGGATAAGACTGAGTCATGCACGCTGCCATTGGTTCCGGTATGTACGATAACCTCACGGTGATGTTATCAACGAACTCTGTTTTTTCCGGGAGAAACGTGATACACGTGGGGTGGGTAATGTGAGTATGTTCCACGACGCATTCATAACATTGTAACCCGTGCTGTCAGGGCCACAACCCTTTGCAGAGCCCACCTGTGGCGACCTGTCACAACCACCGGTCCGAAGGAAACATTCGCTTCTCGGGGAAACGACGCTCTCTCCGAGGTCCCTTTGTCGCGAATGTAACAGCATCATTTGCAACTTGGACACCAAGAAAGGAACCGACAGGCGCAGCACGGAAAGACAATTCGTGAGTGTTGAATGGGTTTAGGCGACTACAGAATGACTCGCTCCTTCGCTATGAAATGGAAGTCCATGTTCACGCCGCTAACGTGTACAAGCCATGCCTCATGCACGCACGCACCGCACGCGGGATTTTCCTTATTTTCGCAGCTTGCTTCCGATTTCTATTGAACGCGCATTTTACGCGGTACTTTTCTTTGTTATGTTCCTTTACTTTTCGCGGAATGGCGTTTTCCGAAGAGTTTTATATTGGTCGGTGTCAGGTTGAAACGAACAGCCTTTTGACGTGGAAAAGTCGTCATTTCGTTGAACTTGAGGAAGAAGTCCGTACTGTCCACTTCGTCCTATTGTGCTTCCTCAAACTCAAGGAAATGATGGCACGTATTTACCAACTACCCAAGCAGCACAACATGTTGGCCCAATATGGCCAATATCCAGTCAATATTGGGCCAATATGTTGTGCTGCTTTAGCTTGCCCCATTTATAGGTATCTTGCTAAGCGGTCCCAGGAAACGCATATCGCCGTTTGAAGCACACGGACATCTGGATGTCTGCGCAATTGTAGCGTAACATCAACAGGGATTGGACTTGGATTTCCAACAGTCTATATTCTGTTCCTCTTCGAATACAGAGCCTTCGCTCAATATACGAAGTCATTTTCCAAGACTAACGGGCTTTGAGCGCGGCTGACGAACATACTCGAAAAGAAGTGGCCTGTTTTCTGAACTCGTTATTTCGACAATGACTTTTGGATCAGCCCAACGGTACCGCCTGCGAGGCACATATATACGGGGAACGCTTTTGGCCGGCGTTCCGCAACGTCAGTTCTACTGGCTAGGTTGCACTTAACTGCTGGCCGCTATTAGCTCGTCGTTTCCGCCGAGCGCCTCATTTTCGTCTCGCAGCTAACTGCTAATTGCTTCCTTCGCTCCAAGAAGTTCAGGAATACGTGGCTGGTGTGTCGTCGGCCCAGAAAGCTGCGGGGGCGCAATTTACCTGACGCTTCGACTCAGTCGCTGCATCACTTTCCGGGTCTGATGCAATACGTTGGATCATTCTCTACGCCCCGTGAGACACCTGTTCATTGGTATAGTTTTGCCATATTACGTACGTACATGAACATGAAGCCTGTTCTGTGTGTAAGCGTCCTGGGGTAGCCAGTTCGGCTTCGTCGCGACTCACATCCCCATTTTTTTTCTTTATCGTCACCTGTTCCATTTACATGATGCTACCTGCGCAGTTTGCGCGAAGCTTAGCGATACTCACGTTGAGTACACCATAACAGTCAGCATTTACCTTATCTAGTATAACCTATGCGATAGAAACGGATAATTGAAAATGTCACCGTAACTAAAATAGTATATAGTCGTAAGTCGACTGCCTGAGGGTAATGCTATACTATAATAGAGTGTCCAAATTTTGTGTGTCGAGACGCAGACTGTTCTCACGTACATGCGCCATTCTAAAGCCGTATGTCATTTTTGATGGGCAAAGCAAGAAAACGCCGATATTATACGTCAAGGCAAAGAAGCGCTTTCAGCCGTTTTCTAAATTGATGGTTACAAAGCCCCGGAAAATAGCGACGTTCGACGACATGGGAGGGGTAACTGCACCATTTCTGTCTCGCGTTCTGCATCGGTTGCGAGTTCTGCCTTGGATAGCATTTTACGTATGCCTATATACACTGTCAACCTGTTAAAACGGTCGCTTTGATACACTCATTACCTTTTTTTGCTTGTCGCTAATGGTCGTCCGTACACCGCTTCTGAATAGCTTCTTGAACCAGACGAAAGACAATCGCACTCAATGGGGGCTTCTGCAGCTAACATTAAAGGAGTAGACAAAGACGCTTAGCGGGCTCCACCTACTGATCTTGCCAGGAAATGTTCTCTCACAGTTGATGGAGCAATACTGTGTTGTTACCCTTTCCCATAAAAGTATAGTTGCTACTATACATTAAGCGACGCTCTCGGGACAAAAAGCGCATAAAACCTGGAGTTTCTTTTCTTTTCTGTTTTTTTTTTTTTTTTTCGTTTCCCCCTGCTTAGGACAGCAGAGCCGTCCACTGACAGCGAGGAGAGTCTTGTTGCCATATTGAACATGGACGTGAGAAAACATGGTAGAACTGCGTGAACCTTCCGTATCGCGGATGTTGACAATGTAGCGTGGCGTCACAGCGCTTCCTGTTGTGTCTTCCGCGCGCAACACAGCTGCGACGGAATCGTGCATCGCCAACGATAGTCATTCCCACGGTCAGTTCATATATGGTACACATCGGCATTCCTTCGCTCGTTTACGACACGCTATGTTATGATATATACCGCCATGTTCGCGAGTCTCGTCACGTTCTGACAGTTATCTATATAGTCGTGAAGCCCATATAATCCTTCCATATTGTAATTCTCGATGGGGCGCACATGATTACTCTTTTCCGGTTATGTTTTTTGTTTTCGTGCTGTGTTTTTACGTCATGTTTACTATGTATATATAGAGTAGAATAGTGTATGTATAGAGTAGCACACTGTCAGGTCTTCATTGCTTACACAAACCAAACCTCCACCTCACATGCCTCACGTTCTAACGCATTCCGTTCATGCATTCTATACTAATATTCATTTGTATACTATGCGCTATTATACGTGTGACCTTATATACTTTATCCCCCACTTCTTAAGTAATTGCAATTATATTACAACACATTGATTGCAATTGCAATGTAACACCAGTTCTATATTGGGCCTCAGATTCAATGTAATCTTTATACAGCAAGGCATATACACGTGCATATAGGATGAAAAGAACAGATGGGGTATAGTGTACCGTATTCTTGGGGAATGCGATGTTTTCGGCGCCGCTCATCTTTCTTCTGCAAAACATTTTTAACTCCCACATCATTCTACACTAGACCTTTATCCTAGTCCTTGCACTACAGTTGCAATGCAATTAGACTCGCTCCATTAGCTGATCAAGCTATCCCGCAGCTTAGTGTCGTATTGAAAATCTCCTTCCAGATTTCAGTGGATCCGCCTCCGCCTAGGCAACGTCCCTCTCACTCTCACAATTGCTTCCGTTTGAGGAACACGGAGCTACGGATGCAGCAGATTAGCCCGATGGTTCAGCAACCCGCCAACAAAGGGCATTGAACAACAGCCTGCTATGGAGAGTTTTGCTAATAAGTTAAATAAAGTGACGCGCTTTCGGAGCTTCCTTTGGTGCCTCATTTTCCGGAAGACGCCTACGCGTGCACAACAATACCGCGGACGAAAATCGGGCGATTGTTCGCGCGCAACAACGCGTGACTGAGAAAAGTGAGGTGTCGAGATGCCGGCCAACATGCCGTTCTTTTTGCTGAGGAGACGGACGAGTCCGATGGGCGACGTACATTAAAGACCAGCGGGGGGGTATTTGCTGACGCTTTTGTTGCCCCTTTTTCAGATGGACAAACGCCTGTGAACAAACAGTCACCTCATTGGAAAAGGAATGAGGGCCTCGTGGGGCTTCATGTTGACCTTTTTGTTTTGAAAACATTCCCTTTTTGTTGAAGTCTACGCGCGTAACGCTACTACGGAACCTCGTCAATCAGTTGTCAAATGCCTTGTTCATCTTGGAAAGCTTTTCTGTTTCAGTATTCTTCGCCGCAAGATGAAGTGGTTTCTTGTATTGTAGTTTGCTTTTGCAGAGTGTTTTTTTTTATTTATTTTTTTCTTCACGCATGTTACGCTTTGTGAAACTATAAAACTGAGACGGTATTTCAGGAAGCATTTATGTGGCTTCGTTCATGATTCGACTCTGGGGCGCTTTGATGGCTTGACTCCTTGTTTCGGTATACCAATGCGATTTTTGTATCTATCACTTGACATTTTGATGACTGGAGATTGTTCCTTGTACTTAGCTCATTTCACTTCATCCTCATATCTCTCATCTAATGTTACATGTAATGGCGTAGAGTACTGCTGCCCAGCAGTGAAATACCACAGCGTCATATACTCAACCTGTATCTGCTGGTGGTGGTGACTGGAACACGACGTACAGACTACAAAGTTTGCAGTGTGGTTAGAAATCATTTCTCCGATGAAGCGACATACGTACCTGCACCAATATGATTACCATGTTTGCAGTTGTTCTCGGCGAGGTTCTATATAGCATGCATAAGGAACTCCCGCATGGTGCACGTAGTCAAACTCAACTAATGCTACCTTTTAGGACCAAAAGATAACGTATTATAGATAACGTAACAATAGATAACGTGTATTACTATTTTGTGTACTGCATGTTTGAGGTGTTGACCTATAAGTTAATTGTATTTACATTTTAGACCTTTTGGGGAATATAGATGCATTACAAGAAGGTCCCTTTCGGGAGTAAATGCATGGAAGTTTATGCAAAGTTTAGGGACGGTTTGCAATGCTGGGGAACGCTGAAAGGAATCCGCAATGTAATCTAAGAGAGATAATGACGCAGTGCTACAGCTACATGATATAGGATGCGAACCATCGTCAAGGAAAGAGTATATAATGCTGGTGACAACGATACCTGATACTTGAGCATTCTTCCGGAACATGTGGTCCCATAATAGGCGACCCTCGTCCTAATGTGTACTTTGGCGCTAAATATGTGTACAGTATCCAACAAAGGGCACCCCTTTTGAAATGTGACTTCCAAATCCGAAATATCAACACCAGCCAGGTGTTGGCAGGGCTGCCCCACCTGCTCCAAGATAAATACTCTGTGTAATCCTGGTCAAGGGTATAGGAAGGCTTTAAACACTAATCCAGGCTGTGCACACAAGACTGGAGTGTGGGCAATGTGTGCATAAGCACGCTCGCCAATCGGCTTTTACCGTGCTGTCGTGACACTCCGCTACTGTTTGGTACAGGTGACACGGAAGGCTGTAGGTTGCGGTGAAATTGGAGCCGAAGTATTGTGCGATGTACCCTGGTAGGCATATGCCGTGTCATCAGGGGTATGTCACCGTATTCATTTAGAGCGTGCCTGTCGTGTAGCGCGCCGTTGCCATCGATGGCTGCGACCTCTCACTTCACCTCTCCACACATCTGTGGAGTTTTTTTTTTTTTTTTTCACGGGGTTCGTAAATCTTCGAGTGGCTGAACACAACCCTTCACCAAAAAACCATAGAGCACGTAAATAGCGCACACTCGGCGTTTTCTAGAGAGTGCCCCAGTTCCAAATTATAGGCCTGTAAACGGTACGTTGGGGATCGCGCTGTGCCCTAGCAGTTGGAATCCGGAACCGCAAATACCATTCGTAAAAGTCCAAATGCGCTGTTTTGCGCTTTTTCTAAAAAGAATGGTCTAACGGTGGATAATTTTGGGGTGGACCGCGTCTAATGAGTGAGGTGCTCGTCAAACACCACGGAAACTCTCTCTCCTGATTACATGGCACGAAAACTGTGGGGAACCGCCCTTGCTCTGTATGCGGCTTTTATATTTTTCGGAATTCTCCGTTGTTTTCCGCTACATTGCCAAGGGGGTGAAATGACGGTAAACTCACAATGGGAATTGCTACAGGGACTCTCTTTCTGTACCCTGAGGTCACCAACATGTGCTTTGCTAGCGGTATTCAGAAGATGCAACAATGCGCAATAGTCATATTACATGATACAATATTGTACACAACAGCCTACCAGTGATTGATTGCTGTGAGGATTTTGATTCAGAGTGTGCAATAGCAGTTGAGTTGATAAGAAAAAAAAAAAAATGGAGAAATAGGCACTCATTACGAGAGCCGGCTACTCTAGATCACTTAGGAAAACAAAAATGGAAAACAAAGCAAAGGAAAAAAAAAACTACAATAAAACAAAGTTTTACAGTTACAGTTTTTGCGATGGAGCAGGTAGCACCCATGGTGGGTTGCTGAAAGCTCCAAGGTTTACTTTATTTTACTAATTTACTAACTAACTAGCTAAGAGCCTACCTGCCAAACTTTATGATAATGTAGATATATATAGAGCTCTATAGGTGTGGAGTTCAAGGGTACAAACGCTTCTTTTCGTGCATAAGACAATAAGATCTCACTGTGGATTTAACTGTATACGCGTTGTGCGTTGGTTTGCCCGGATTTATATTGCGCTGTATAGCTATAAGAGTTAAAATGTATACCACTACGTTGTTCTCACAGTACATGATGTATACCGTTAATCATGGGATGCGCGACTTTGAACACGCGACACACCCCACCCCCGAAGCCCACGGAATGCGTTTCAGGTGCGATGGAATCGTGTAAACTGCAGTGCTTGAGCAGCCATGCGTCGCTTGCTGCGTGCTCAAGTCCTAAAGCTGCCCTAAAGACAGAAAAAAAATGTTTCGCCGTTCCTTTTTGCTGCTATCAGCACGACAGATGCATTTTTTTACAGCTTCCATATGCGCGTTTATTCTCACTGGCTGACAACCTCTCAAAAGGGGCCTAAACGGCAACAAGGGATATCCCTTTTTCTGCCAGCAATTAGGTACGGCTTGTATACAGGGGTATGGGGGCGACTTGAAACCACTTTAGGACGTGTGGCTTTTCCAGTGCTTTGTGTTCTATTGGTGGGGGGCTAAAAGACGAGAACGGCCGCCGCTTGTTTCCAAACAAGCGCGACAGCGCGAATTTAGAAGGCATTTAAGCGGGACAAAGGCGACAGAGTTCCTCGAGGACACGCTCACAAAGGAAGCAATTCCCTAATCGTCTTCCATTTTCCTTTCGAGCCTCGGGCCGCGCCGCTGACCGCCGCTTCTGAAGCCCACTTTGTAACCCTCCGTGGGGCGCGGCTCTACCTGCAATTAAAAGGGATGGGCTTTGCGTCTGGACCGCGACTTTCAGCGGCTCCAATCTGCCGCCGGGTCAGCCAACGCACTAAAAAGGTCAGGGACGGCACGCGCCCGCCCGCCCGCGTACAGTACTGAGCTCATATAGACCCTCGAGACATATAGACGCGAGCAGACCAAGAATGCGCTTCCAAATCTTTTTTTATCGCTTTGCCGCAAAAGTGTCTGCTTCTAGATCTCGGTAAACTATAACTGATAATGATCGAGAAAATGCTCTGTGGCCTTGGCGAACGTTTTCGTTGCAGTATGAAAGCAAAACATGCTTTGCGCGCGACTACGGATCGAAGCGGGTGTTTTTCCATTTTGGAACCTATTGTGGGGGACCGAAGTAAACGCCGCCTTCTTTATTTGTTGCCACGTAGCTAAGACTGAAAATGTTAAAAAAAATTGCTACAAGAACCAAGTATTCCTTTGACATACTGACCCCATGAAGGGTGCTGCTGTTATTCAGAGTTTCATGCTAAGCCAACATTTCGCGCTTTATAAGAAATGGAGGAATGGTTTTTCTGCATTGGAACTTTAAACGAAACACGAACGTAACTTCCTTACGATTAAATTAGCTCTTTTTCTACACATTTCGATTACTTCCTTGAGGCCTATGACTCAAGCAGTTGACTGGTGCGTGTCTGTCACGGACACTGAATTAATTGGCCCGCCGTCGGTTGCCACCTGGCGTTAATTGAATGAAGCACCGCGTTTCAGTGACGGTAGCCGACCGTAGCCGATTTCCTCTGTTGACCATGTGGACGTACAACCTTCACACGAATGGTAGAGGTGCTCACCATGTGTTGGCATGCACTGGCTGAGATAGACGAAAGGACCTCGCCGTTTAAGCTTAGCGGACCGATAATCACGATTATCCTAAACTATATACATCTGACCTCATAAATGCAGAAATCTCCAGCTTCGTTCGGAACCGTTGTCCTCACATACCCAAGCAGCACAATGTACTGAAAGTCGAGTGCAATAGGGGTGGACGGGTAGGTGGAAGGCCTTGAACAGACTTGTGAAACTAAAGAACATTGATAAGACACATGTCGGCCACCCCTATTGCACTCGACTTTCAGTACATTGTGCTGCCTGGGTACGGAGGTGCTACAACGCAATTGCAATCGCAGTTTTTGAAGCCAACTTGAGTGCGCTGCCTAAAGTGATTAGATAGCGATGTCGGCGAAAATATTTAACCACAATATTGACATTGAAAGGGCTTGTGTGCGCCCCGCTGTTTGCGACACTTCACTAATATACCTCTCACGCTCAAGAGCGTTGCTCCTTTTTGCCCATTCTGATATCTACACGCACTCTGATTATACTGCCACCGATCGCAGCTGCTTCGCACCGGGAAGAGTCGCACTTCTTGGTACGACAACAAAAACATATAGAACTGCGAGACGGGCGAGGAAGGCGTTCGCCTGTATGGAGCAGGATAGGTTCGGCTCATCCCTCACACAGTCACACTCTATACGTGTCGGTTACAAATTACAGCTTTTCGCGTAAACATGGAACGCTGCGACACGCAACAAGAAAACAAACAAAGATGCATGTGGAGCGCGAAGCTTCAGATCTTTCTCTCTAGTGGCACAAATTTCACAGTTGTTACTCATCAACTGTCACATTCACAATGGGACTTAGTACGACAATTGGCGCAATGAAGAGCCAATGGTCATGTATTAAACACACTGTCCTATAAACGACAATTCACATCAACGTACAATTACGTTTACGTAAAAAGGAGAACGATATAGTTTAAATGACATATTAAATATAAGCTTACCTTTCCGTGCTCTTTATCAAAGTCACAGGAATCCACATAGCCATTATGACAAGGGCTGAACACCAACTGAAGGTTTGTCCCCGTTGCAACAAATGCCTGGAAGGAAATTATAGTATTTATGTCTCTATAGATTTCGGCATATAGAGGACGAGCAAGTGTATGTGCATTGTTTTCAGAGGAGGAGCACTAGAAACACATTTTTTTGTTTTTTTTTTCATAAAACGAGGAGCACTAAAATAAGCTGTACAAGCAATATTTAATTGCCAAAACAACTGCATTCGATCAAGTGGACATTTTTTTTACACTTTTTCTAATTTCCTGATTTTTTTTCCTTTTCCTTTATTTTCTTTTTTACTACTTATGAAACGCTATGGAAGATTCTTATAGGCTACGTGTTCGTAACTAATGTACCGCAAACTACGATCAGTACATTCTTCAGAGCGTTCGTTGGGACCAGAATAC
Source organism: Ornithodoros turicata (assembly GCF_037126465.1). Taxonomy (NCBI): domain Eukaryota; kingdom Metazoa; phylum Arthropoda; class Arachnida; order Ixodida; family Argasidae; genus Ornithodoros; species Ornithodoros turicata. The sequence goes on from NC_088201.1 coordinate 41,783,289, forward strand.
TACTTCGGGACGTCTCCAAAGTAGAGGGCGAGTCCAAATGGGTATACTCAAATAGTGTTCAGAGACAAGCCGTACATGTTTATTTTTTGCACAACTACCGCAGCACCTTGTTGACGCTCAAGACTGCAGCCGTCAATAGGGAAGTCCTTTGAGCGCTCGTAAGTTGAAATACGAGAAGTTCCGACGTGCATTATGTTGAGAGCACACTCCACAGGGCAAATGAGAAATAGAATAAGAAAGCAAAAACCAAGATCAATTACAGCTGACTGGAATATAAAAAACGACCCTAACAACAAATTAACTACTACAAAAATCTGATCACTTCAGAATTCGTCGACCAAGCTTGATATATGTAGAACCGGGTGTGTGTGACAAAAAAAGAAGAAAAAAGGAGAATGCGTTCTTTCTAACCCTGAATAAAAACGTATGCGTACCCATAGCATGTGCAAGATATGCCAGTGGCAACTACGAAAATAAAACAATTAAAATCATTATATGGACTATCTCTGAGCCATATTTTCTGTTGAGAAACGCCCGCCTCACCTCCATTTTATCTTTACTAATACGAAAACCAGACTGCTTTCAATTAATATCAAAATTAATAGGACATGCTAAATTGGCGCCATCAAACTTGGTTTTGCTAGAAAATATATTACTAACCATGTATATTGCAAAAACCGACGAGTACAATTTTTGACGTGGCATCCGTGACGCCTCACACGTGACGTGCCCGTGACGCCTAACAAGTGGCACAACGCGGGTCACTTTCAATTTGGCATCTCCGAGATACAGCCGTCCCAGGCGAAAGTGGAATGCGGGTGGGCAGTTTAAAACAACGGCAGTCAAAGTCGTGCGGTCCTTGTTTGAAAGTGACTAAAACTAGCTGGCGGCAGGTGTCACCCCTAGAGGGGCTAAAAATGTGCATTTTATGGCGATGTGGGTGTGCTCCAAGGGACGAACTCGAAGCAGTCACTTCAAAGGACGAACGCCGCCTGCATTGAGACGTTGGGAGCCTCCAGCGCTCTGTCCACGTCGAGACAAAGAATCAATTTCTCCAACAGCGTGTTTTAGTTTCTTCGTGCTGTGCGCCACTTGTCACTCGTTGAACATACTTTATGGAAAGTTTATCTTTTATTCGAAGCAATCCATTTTATCTGAGAATTAGTCTTATGACTTTTTTTTTTTACAAAATCATTATGCTTCAAATATGCTTCATGAAGAGTAGTATTTAAAGCACTCTGCAGAGATAGTGTAGTGTGGCGAAGCTCACAAACGCTGCCAAATATGTATATTTTGATTAAATGAATTGACTGCGGTTGGGTATCACAGCAGAAACAGATTTTTGTCAGGGTACTAAACATGCGCTGTGAGCTTTTTCTTGTCGCGCACTTATGAAGTGCACAAACGAAATGCGTGCAACGTCTTTAATGTCGGTACGCGCTCTAGCTGTTCGATGCGCAATCAAAGTTCAAGTGAATGGCGTACGTATAAGCTTAAGTGGAGTTCGTTTTCCTGAGTGTGGGGAGTTATGAACAAAGGACAAACACAAACGGACGAGACTCAATTGACTCGTCCGTTTGTGTTTGTTCTTTGTTCATAACTCCCTAGACTCGGGGAAATATTACCAACTATAACCTACACCAGCTTGCTTGCACTTCGTTTCTTTGTTCTACAACTTTCATATTCGTTCGGAAGTTATCAGTGACTTTTCGCGGGCCATTATATGCTCATCGTACGCCACCGTTGGGGTTCCTGCAACGGATGCGCTTTCCTTTCTATATTAAAGTACACAATAATGTTGCTACGTCGCTGCTATATATATGTCGCACATCCCTCGGGGCAGCAGTTCAGAACTATTGAAATGTAAGAATATGAAGGCTATTGAAATTGTGCGGGGTCCTGCAAACTTCCTGCTGTGTCATATTGGAATTGCGACCTTGTCATAAGTTGAAAATTCATAAAACCGCATAGAAGCTGAAGCAAATGTGAAGACTACCAAATTATAGAGTGACACTCACTATGATGTAAAAAATCTGGGATTATTCTACGGTACTGTGTAACGAGAAGAAACGAGATGAAGCACTCGCGCCTGTGTGTCACATCAGCAGCCCGCACGGCTGGACAGGTGTGGAGAGAACAACTGTGCCTCGCATTCGCCTCGTATATTTGCCCGACCCCAAATTAGAGTCGTAAATCTTTGCGTATGGTGGCTCGCGGACTGTCCATTAGCGAAGCCTAAATTTAGTAAGACGTCGGCGTCATTTCCTATATGAACACAACCGTTCTACAGAGGGGAAAGGAGATCATGGGCCTCTTCTGCGGGTGACATTCGAAGAATGCATTCCGAAGCTGACCGCTTCGGTTTCGTTCTGTATAGGACGCGCGTCCATGAATTATCGGCCAGCAGTCCGTTGGCATTTTTCGCCCTCAGCGGTCGTCTTTTCTTACGAACCTAATTACAGAGGACGGTTCGTGCGTCAACTGAGAGCTGACACTGCTCCTTACTGCAACAGCAATTACATCTGGTCACGGCGAGAAACATGTTGCACTGGTCTTATGCGGGTGCGCATTGGGTTGCCGGAGTGACATATCCAGAGTTGGCCCACGCGAGAAGCACCGATGTGGTATTACTTGATACTGGTATGGTTTGGTGCATGGAAAAATAAGACCTGACACTCAAAAGCATTGTCATCGTGATTCCTTCCAAGAATATTAGATTAAGTATAGCTAAGATTTAAACTATATTTAGACTTCTTACTAATTAGGATTTAGCTACGTTTTAAGAACTTGCACACGTGGTGATTTTGATTGCGAAGACAGCCAAAGTCCTCGAGATGGCATGGGGGTCATGCATGGAAAAGCAAGCGCTGATTTCTTTATAGACTATTTTTGGCTTTAAATAAGTAGGGTTAATTGTCACCTCGTATTTCCACTGACTAAAATCTCAACAGGGATTCAACAGCAATAAAGCTGACTGAGTTGGATGATTCTTGTTGGCATGCTACGTACTTCCCATCGGTAAGCGTGATAAGGATATTACGGGGATTCTGTGATGGCGCTGACGACGTTGAAATTTACTGCGAGCAATGCTGTTCGTCAAGGTCGATGAGCTGGTGAACTGTTGTGAAGCATTATAAAACGCGTTGCCGGTTACGCCTCCTCGAACGTTGTTCCCTGTATATTAGTATACACATTGTAACCGACACCCACGTGAACGTTGAATAAGATGCGTATGTATATGTAACCTCTTTCACATTTTCCTACGATACTTTGCTTCCAGGAATGTTGACGTCAGCAAGGCCAGAATCTGACATCAACCTTCCTGGTGCGCTGGATTTCCATTATTGCTAACAGTCCTATCAAACTCCAAGACTACTTACCACTTCGGTGTGCCCCTCTCGGCACGCATTTTGGAACCTCACTTGCCGTTCCTCCAAGGGCCGATCGCGGTAACCAGTGTAGCGAATCTGCGGGACAAAGATTAGATAGAGATTAGGTAAAGACGTGGACGTGTCATCCTAAGTCCGTGCGCAACAGTCACCACGGTATTTACGACGTCATTTTGCTCTACTGCCGTCACGTGTCAGTCGTAGTATGAGAGCGTTATGAGCCTAACGTTAGTAACGCAAAAAAGGGACGCAAGGGAAGGGAAGCACTTTCGATCTGCTTCAACGTACGTCTTGACTATGTACTTCCCAAGGTGAGCATATACATACGTCTCAGGGCATGGTGAAATACCGATTAAAAGATACGAGGCGGTCACTAAAGCGACAAAACGGGCCTCAATATGTTTCAACGCCATTCACTTAGTGTTTCACAACGTACATCGCAAATGCAGGAAACAAGAAAAGGGCCGCAGAAAATGTCGGGACCGGAGCAGCGGGCGTCACACGTGGTAGGACAAGCATGGAAGATGCTCACCTCGCATTCCCTGCTGAGACGACGGAAGAGCTCGTCCGACTCGAATTTGCCCTTTTGATCGGGCACAACCCTCGGCATCTTGAAGACGAACCGCGGGAGCTGGTCGAAAATGCTGGGCGTCTCGAAGGGCAGCATGTTGGGCTGCAGCAGACACCGGCCTCCTGCCACGATCGCCACTGCGTAAGGGGGGTACGGCCGCCCGGGAACACACGCAGATACGAAACTAGCCTCTTGGCGAACGATTCGAATGTGGCTCCCATCCTGCGGGTCTCCCACAGCGGATCGCTGGTCCCGCCTCACGCAGAGCGCACGCCTTCGCGGGGACGACCCGGCTCGCTATTGGCGGCTCAGTCCCGTACATCTCCGCTCTCATTGGCCACAGCTTGGTCTCGAGCACGGCCATATTGCTTTATAGGTTTTAAATACCTCCCGCATTCGATGCGGCGGCTTCTGTGTTCCTCTCAGATCTCCTCGTCGCCATGTGTTTTAGTGTGACGCACGGTAGAATATTTACCTGCGGATGCCCCGTCTCGTCGTTGCCCCTTAGATCTTGTTTGGCGGATTGCAATTGCAAATGTTGGCAACTACAAAAGAGAAGTTGTTTCGTCCAGATGCATTCTTTCTTATTCGTCCAAACACACACTGATGAGCCGCGAAGAAGGACGAAATCGTTTCTTAGTTGGCCCTGAAAACGAAGTAACCTGTGAGTTACACTGAACAACAGAAAAGGTCACGAAAACTGCCTATATCTTATAATGACTATTAATATCTTATAATGACGTGAACGACAGCTTTTTTTTATTTTTTTATTTTTATTATTTTTTTCAGAGCGAGAGGGGCGACTCGTAAGGAGGGCATCCCGCATAGCCCACCTTGATGTGGTGAAGTTGCCTCTACAGTATGCATCGGAACTTGCTTATTTCGCGTGTAACGTTTGTTAGACCGCCGAAAACTATCCTTGACTCGAGCACGCATTGTTTTCATCTATGCAAAATAAAACCTTACGAGCGCCTTCCTTGCATCATGTATAATTTAGACCCGTTACAAGCAAAATATAGTCTTGATTCTGGAGTAAAAGCGACAATGTATAATGGTCAATGTCTTGGCGGTTATTAGGGCCAGGTTGTAGGTAACAACAAATTGATCGCACTTGAAAAAAAAAAAAAAAAAAAACAGGGTCGCTTACGCGTTACGCCTAACCTACACTGGGCCCCAAATTATTTTTTGTCGAATTTAGAAAATCGAAGTACGCAATATGTTTATGGTAAATTAGTATCGGCTTCATTTACTCTTTTTGTTTTTTTTTCATTACCTTCTGAAACATAGAGCATGCACCCAGTGCTGGAATGGAGTAGCTGGCGTCGACGTCGATGGACGATTCTTTTCCAATTCAATTCAATTCAATGATCACATATCTTATAGAATATTATGCATGTCCCGTATAGCCGTGTCTCCGTCCCCACTACATCATCATTACTTATTTGTTGTTGTCTCCGTTCCACTGATCCCTGTTTTAAGACAAAGTTTGTAAACATATTAATGTATTCACCTACTCCAATCAATAATAGGAAGTGCTTGTCCGTGAAATGGCTGCACTACAAGAAAAAGCTTAACAAGCATCTTCATATGATCCATTGGCATCAATCCTGGTACACAAACGCAGCGAGCACACGCGCAAAAATAATGACCTTCCACCATGACGTCACTCGATTCGCCAGAGGGCTAAGGTGCTCATAGAGACCCGATGAGTGCGGAATAAAGAGACAGGAGGGAGCAAAGTGCCGTCGTGTGTACCAATAAAGTTAAACATTTATATTGTCGCACATTGATCATTATTAAAAATTCGCACATATATACATGACCGAACACAGCATAGCATATAGCATATTAAGCGACGCATTCCATGTTGGTTTGAAAAAGTTCAGAGAATATAATGTATAGAGTATAACATGTGCATCCTGCGTAAGTTGTTTGAGATAGTAACAAATTACGGTGACTTCCATCCACATGTGCATCTCGAAGGAGCAGCAATTACGCGCACGAACATCTGCTCTAATCTCGTATCCCTCTCGCCGGTGAATGGCCGGTTTGAAATGCAGCTATACAACGCAAATCGATTTCGGGTGCACGCGACGATAACAAATCATCTGTCGGACACCATTTCTAAGAATACGCAATTTAAATAAGGACGTTGCATCTTTCTATATTACGCTTCGCTACCGGGTGCAGAAGAATGCTGCATGAGAAGGCATAATCAGACGGCCTCGTAACAAAAAAAATTCTTCGATGAACCCATAACGAAGGAGTTAACAACAACAACAACATATATATTGTGATGATGAAGCGGGGAGGTTTTCGAAGGAGTTAAACGTTGTGCGTTCCCTATACGAAGCAGCTGTTATAGGTGCAAGAAAACGCCAACATGCAGACGATACCAAAAAGGTCCATCAATAGTGATGTCACCCACATCAAAGGAAGAGCGCTCTTGGCTTATGACGTTTCACAACCGTTGTCGTGAACACTTTCCGGTCTTCTTTAACTCGCTATGGTAAATGAAACGTATTAGATAGGGGAAACCCGAACTCTTGCGGTCGCCCGCAAATGGCCTCAGAAGGTCCGCCGAACAAGCATACGCATGCTGGACACCGCAGTTACGATGACAAAGTATAATTAGTTTCTTTCGAAGGGGTCTGTACTCTGTAGCACCTTTTCCTTCATCGAGCTTTCGAGTTGTGAGTGCCATAGCACAGAGAAAAAAAGAGAAAGAAATCAGAATTCACAACGCAATAATTCTTTTGCGTTTTAATATCTAATTTTGAACGTTTGCATTATGCGCTACTGAATACACTTGCACTGCTGTCTCACATGATGATGATGATTACGAGAAGAAGAAAAAAAGGAACGTCAGTATAGCGATGGGGTCGGAGTGGCTACGCCAGCACCGTTACACATATCGATTAGCTTATCCTGGGTTCCATGTATTTTCAATGTTGTCTGTCGGTACTGGCTCTGCGACTGGATTCCAAGCTACAGGGTGGCACGACATTGTTGAGGATCCATATCTCTCACATTTCAGCGTTATAATGTCAGCTTCTTAGAACTTCTATAAATTCGTATCCACACCTCCGCCTGACGTCCGATTTTTGTCAGCGTAACTGCAGTGTACTCTGTGTACCGTGTCTTCCGGCATACAACGGATACCAATGTGTAATGCACACCATGCAGGAGGCCTATATCAGGGCATATCAAGATGCGGCAGGCAGGAAGCTGCTCGACATCTCCTTCCGGAAACAACTTTGACGCTGATGCGTAATTCGCAGCCGCGATATCGTGCAGTGCACTTTTCACCCACCACGTGTAACGCGCGCGTTACACATTGGAAAACACGGTAATTAGAGATTTGTTGTAATAGCAGGTTGCTGACACAAGCGTAGCGAATGGACGCGAACAAAAGGCGTTCAAGCATAGCGCCCCCATGTGTGCTGTCGGGTGCCATGGTAGCAGGTGCGTGCTGGGCCCTGATTGTCAGCGCTGCTCAGCCTACGCATATCGCGCAAGTAAGCGATGAGCCTCCGTCAATATTGATGAGGAGGATTAGGATCATGGAGGGGAGGCCCTCTCATGGAGATCCTCGCTCTCTATATATATGCCTTGACAGTTTGAAAGCACTTCCCCTGTGTCGAGATCCCGTTTTCTTTTTCTTTTTTTGGTGAAGTGAGAAGAAAATCCGAACAAGTATACGAAAGCTGCACACGAAAAATGTCGCCAAGAATGTGGAATGGATCGGAACCCCATTACGGATCCGAATTTTCATCGAAAACAGTCTCTATATTCCAAAATGCTGCGAACGTACCAGATACACTTTTCCAAGTTTAGAAAGTATATATGGTGAATGGGGTTGGACCTCGAACTAAATGCTAACAAATTCCCTCACTCATCGCCGCTATAGATATATGCATTTGTTGTTTATTTTAGATAGGGTACTTTAGCTGACGCAGTCATTTTTCAGCGTAACTCTCTTTTTCGCCTGAACGCCCAAGGCGGTGCTCGTTGTATTTTTCGTCTGTCGCTACCAAACCCTCGTACCAGTGTGTAAACCCTGCGTCGGCTCCGCTGTCTTTCTTTTGTACATATGTTTCAAGCATCGGCTGTCCTCTAGCAAACCGGCTCACTGCGCACTAGCTTGAGCAATTTGCCCCTTGAGCAACTTGCGGTTGTCTATACAGGCAGTGCTGATCGGACTCTGCAAAAGGCTCTGTTTACTGTGTCTTGTAGCGTTAAGAAAATCGCATCCAGGAGTGCTGCTGCGAGTGAGCAGCCAATGTAAAGAAATTCCAGCTGATAAGAAATTAGTCATTGTCCCGTTCAGTAACAACACCCTGATGCCATATAGATAAGAACCACATATTGTATATTACAACAACAACTACATGAATGACGATGAGATGAGGTGACTCACCGCAACAATTGCGGTACCATACCTCAGTGCATGTGGGTTAATTTCAGTACTTTTCTGATGGCGAAATAGCCCGAGTCGACGGCATTCGTGATCTCGGTGTAGTCTTTGATGCGAAGCTTCAATTTCATGAGCATCTGAGAGCAATTCGTTCTGCTGCTCTGCGTATGCTTGGTTTGCTCACCTACAGCTGTAAAATGTTGTCTTCTCACACGGTATTTCTTACTCTCTACAAAGCTTGCGTCCTTCCCCGACTTGAATATGCGTCAGTAGTATGGAATGCTTTATGTGCCACCGATATCAAACGTCTTGAAGCTGTGCAAAAGAGGGCACTTCATATTATTCATTCGCGTTTCTTGCGGAATGTCCCCGCATTTTTATCGTATGACTATGACAAGCTTTTAAATTACCTGCACTTTCTTCCTCTTGTTAACCGCCGCCACATTCATGACATGATGTTTCTTTATAAATGTGTGCACTCAATATTTGATTCCCCTTTTCTGTTAGGCCGCCTAAATTTTTGTCTCCCGCGTGCTACTCAGCGGAACCCCCCAACGTTCTATGTCAACCACTGCTGTCCTAATGACCCCTTTACACATGCCAAATCTTGTGCAGAGTGCAGAAGTGTGAAGAAGTGCAGTATCTTGCACGAAAGTTCTTGTTCAAATAAATCTTAGTTGCTCCTAACCGTTTTTCATGTTACGTGTGTGATTCCCTCTTCGCGGGCTCCTTGACAGTGTTTCTTTTTTTTTTTTGTTGTTGTTGTTGTTCCCCTTTCCGACGTATGCCAAATATTGTTTAACTCGCTCCCTTCATCTTTTGATATTTTTTCAGCATCATGTACTACATCATTTAGGTGACATATCTCTTCTCATTTTTCGGAGATTTATTTTCTTTGACTTTTTCAGATAATTTCCCTTTTGTTGTAGTGCGCTTGCATGTGTTTCTCACATTACAATGTGCGTGTGCTCTTTTCTCGTTTTCAATTCAAGTCATGTATTTTTCTTTTCTTTTCTTCATGTACAATCTCTTTTGTTTTTGTTTTTGTGTCTGTGACCGCGTAGATCGTGTCTTGTTGTTAGTGCATATTGTATTACTGTATTTGTATGTATATTGTGTCTATTTGCAGTGCATTGTATTGTATTTGTGTGCGCCAACATTAGGGTCGTCACGACCGTTCTTGGGCACCAATAACATTATTATTATTATGTGAGTGGGATGACGATGAAAGAGATGAGGCATACACACTCGCACACACACACATGACACACGCAAATGAGATATCACACACGCGGGTGCGTCGTAACTGATGGGGATAGCGGTTGTATATTAGGGCGTTGTCATTGTTCTTACTTTCAGCATACAATAGTATGATCAGATGACGAATAGCCACTCGCTGACAAACCCACAAATCGATGAAATGAAATAATCAAACTGATTTTAGTAAGTGATGCTGATTTTGGCAGCAGTCGCGTACGTCCATTCCGTGGGGGTTTTCTTAGAAGGTAATACAATACGCGCTCGTTTGAACAGATCCGGCTATAAGGAATATCCAGATATAACGTACAATTTGTCTCGTTTTGTTTGATTTACCTACACCGCTACTATATGCAGAACTTGATTGATTGATTTTAAAAGAAAAAAATGGAGAACTATATGCAGAACTTCGTTTTTCAGTAAAGGCGGCCTTTCTTGCACTGATGTCCGACGGCTGAGTTCCACTTCACACGGAACAGAAAGAACCGAGTGTAGCAAGATCCTATGCGTCGAACGGCTTGAAAGTGAATCCAAGAAGCCAAGACAGTGAAGTTCCAAACAGGCCGTTTTGTTTTTATGCCTGCACACTCTAACAACAGAACTTTACCGTATAGCACGCTCTGCATCAACCATTGCCACGCATGATTCGCTTCCGATTCGAGGGGACGGGACGTACGCGTTTTTGTGGCAATTTGGATATATAGTAATTGACACGAAAAGGCGTACGCCCCCCCCCCCCTCCCCCCCCGTCTTCGGAGCGATAACCCTATCATCCGTGGCAATGGTTTGCACACAACATGCTATGCGATGAAGTTCTGTTTTTCGAGTTCCGTTTCTGTTGAGCGGGATGAAAGCCAAGCAGACGTACAACTGGAAGGGCATGGCTCTGTCCAAGCAGACTGTAAGCTATGTGTAGCGAAAGACAAAATGAACGACCTTCTTTATTTTTTGTTTAGATACAGCGTGCTCTGTGTACAGTGGACTTTTCTGTTGTAGCGAGCTTCGACTGTATATACAGTCAATCACTGCGGAAAAATATGCATTTGAAGGATCGGAATCTGACGGCCGGGTTGCGGGCTCTGCTTTACAAAGAGGCTGTCAACGTTAGTGAAGACGCTGATGGTTGCGCAACATTGCGCAGTCAATATGTGCAATTCTCACCATTTTGTGTTTCGTCGCCTTCCACAATAACCAGTAAAAAATAGAGATATGCGTTGCAGCGAAACGTAAGTAACTGCTGCATTATGTTATCCAGATAAACGTTGTCCACTCGTCCACTCTTAAAAATTAACTTCACCGCATGGCACGCTCCTAGCCAACCATCATCTCGAATCATATCGTTATCTGCCCCAATTTGTTGAAAACGGGAGGCGTACACCTTTTTTGTGACACTTACGCTGTTCGTAATTGCCACAGAAAAGGCGTACGCCTCCCGTTTTCAACAAATCAGGGCAGATAATGATATCATTTGAGATGATGGTTGGCTAGGCGCGTGCTGTGCGGTGAAGTTCATTTTTAAGTGTGTATATTAACCCACATGCACTGAGGTATGGTACCGCAATTGTTGCGGTGAATCACCGCATCCCATCGTCATTCAGGTAGTAGTAGTTGTTGTTGTTGTTGTCCATGGAAAGCATAAGCTCGAGGATACGTAAGCAACGCTACGCCAACGAAAAATTAGAACCTAGCAATCAGGGCAATATGTAGTTATTAATTGAGTAAAGACTCGGACACACCACAACAGGCGACCGCTTCAACGGTGCCTCGTAAACACACCTATATTGGGAGAGGAACAAAGTTGCCAAGGGCGCTGCAAACAGGGTTGATGTCCGCTCTTCAGCTCGGCAGTGAGCACTGCGTGCGCGCACGGCACGTTGAAGTCACTGGACAAACCATAAGTGGCTTGTAAATCATAGAAAACAACAGAACGGACACCAACTGTCTCGTCGTTGACAGAAGCAGCGTGGGGGCCGAAGGGGGTGCAATAAACGACGGAACACGCACGATTCAGGTTCGTTATTGTCACCCAAATGGGGCGTAAAAGTGGCTGCATTGTCCTGCAGCTCGGGAGACAGCGACTATTTCTGCGCTGATGTCTAAAAGGTCTCTTGTCGGACATTGAGGGGGGAAAAAAGAGTTCAAAAAGACGCCGCCGCTGCAGTGCCCATTTCGACCGTGCCTGAGGGGAAAAGAATGCGGCACCACTACCGACAAGAACTTCATGCGAGATGTCCCCCGCATTTAGTTGCCTTCGTTTTGTACGTCTGTGCAGCTTCCCTTTTGGAATATGGAGGATGACGACTTTTACGCGCCTGGAAAATACGGTCTCTCAAGCTCGCGTCGCGAGAGAAAAGCTCATAAGGACGATCAATGGATACAGCTCTGCTGCAGTTGCTGAACTTCCGATGGAAAATTACTGTAAAATGAGGCCAAATTCAAAACACCGATATACGATCTGCCTGGTCGCAATTTGCGCTTCTACATTCATGTTTGTCTTCATCTTGGAAATCGATATCGATATATATTGGGGAAGAGCACAGACACGTATAGAAACACAGACACGACACGGACAAAGTCTCAAACACCTGTCTGTGTCGTGTCTGTGTCTTCCCCAATCTCAGGGTTTCAGTTATGGATTATCGCAATCACGAGCCCGCCTGCGTCTTCGCCGGTTTATAAATTGATAGGTTAGTCGAGAGCATCAGCAATATCTTGCGATTAGACTAAACTGTATTTTTTTACACCTTTCGTGACTAAACATTTAAGAGGTAGCACTGTTATGTAACATTTACTCGGGAGTATGCACCTTAATGGTGAAAGAACAGTGTTTTTTATGGCGAATTCGGGTGGTCATTTCGTGGCAACATTTTTTGCCAGATCTCGCATGTTCGCGTGGCACTTTCCGAGCGCCAGGAATTTGCCAGCTAGCACTTTTTCCCCCCGGTCTCGAAGCGACAGCTATGCCCAGCTATATTCGGTGTCGTCACATCCGCATCGCGAAGGTAGCGAGGACTCTCATTGACCCGTACGTCCAAGTTCACATGGATTAGCAGACGACGGAACTCGAAGGCGAGCGACCGCGATGCCCCTATAGCGTGACCCAAGCGACTAAAACCGCTAGATTTCTGACACTAATGTTCGGGTGGCAACGGTCACGTGATCCAGCGCGGGTGCCGACCTAGCAATTTTCGAGTGCTAGGCCGTGTTGCCACGAAATGCCCACCCGAATTACTACACTCTAAGAACAGAACTTCACCCCATAGCAAGATCTGCGCCAACCATGCCACGAATGACAGGGTTCTCGCTTCTGATTCGAAGACAGTGGGACACGTACGCCTTTTTGTGTCAATTTGGATATATGATAATTGACAGAAAAAGGCGTACTCCTCCTTCTCTGTCCGAAACAAAAGCGAAACCCTATCATTCGTGACACGATGGTTGGCGCACAGCGTGCTATGCGGTGAAGTTCTGTTTTTAGAGTGTGGGTGTTTTGCAAACTCCTTTTTCAACACTGTGGTTATACCTTTCAGTTGAGCGAGCCTACGGAATAAAAACGTATGTTTATTTAGAAAAACACCCATCTTGCACGCTGGATGTAAAAAACACGCACAATTTATTGTGTGGCATATATCACACACAGAAAAGTAGAGAACAGAACATAGTGGTCGATCTCATTACATTTACTTGCTAAGCGCTTATACTTCAGGCTAACGTAAACGGGTAACTAATGGCGAATTCGGGTGGTCATTTCGTGGCAACACGGCCTAGCGCTCGGAAATTGCTAGGTCGGCGGCCGAGCTGGATCACGTGACCGTTGTCACCCGAACATGAGTGCTAGGAATGTAGCGGTTTTAGTTACTTGAATCATGCTAGGGGCATCGCGGTCGCCCGTCTTAGAGTTCTGTCGTCTGCTAAACCACGTGATTTCAACGTGTAGGTCAATGAGGGCACTCGCCACCGTTGCAGTGCGGATGTGACGACACCGAATATGGTTTAGCAATCCGCTGTTCGATCGTTTTGAGACCGGGCAAAAAAAAGTGCTAGCTGGCAAATTCCGAGCGCTCGGAAAGCGCCACGCGAACATGCGAGATTGCTTCATTTTGACCAAGCGAACATGACTGCTCGGGATCTGGCAAAAGAAGCTGCTACGAAATGACCACCCGAATTCGTCATAAATGAGTGTTCCGCATTGTTCCAGAAAAGTGTCACGAAGTGCTGGTAGCCACGTAATCTCCTGGAGACTGGTTGCTAAAAGCGACAAGCGTGGGCCAACAACACACCGCACAAGAGCCCGGACTCTCTCTCCTAAAAACGGAGCTTCACCGCATGACACACTCCAACCAACCATCATCGCCAATGTTATCGTTCTCTTCTCTCTTGGTTTGTTGAAAACGGGAGGCGTACGCCTCTTTGTGACAATTCAGTTATGTTAATTGTCACAAAAAGGCGCATGTCATGCACAAATCCGGAGTGATAACAGCATCAACGGTATACGTAATGGTTGGCCTTCAACGTGTTATATGGTGAAGTTCTGCCTTAAGAGTGTATTGGCTCACAGGACAAAGGACAACTGGCGAAATACTCAACTCAACTCAGAGTTGCCCACCGTTTGGTAAGTAGGTGCAGAAATGAATTAGAACTTTCATGTTTTTCTTTCTTTTTTCTTTCATTTTTTTTTCAACTTGTGTTCCTTGTTACTTTTTTTAAAAAACTTGAGCCATACACTCTTAAAAATGAGTTTCACCACATAGCACGCTCCTATCCAATCATCATCCCGAATGACAACATTTTCGTTCGGAATGATTGTTGGCTAGGAGCGTGCTATGGCGGTGAAACTCATTTTTAAGAGTGTAGGTGTGCTCGTACCATCACTCTTAAAGCAGAACTTCACCACATTAACATAGTGAAAGCCAAACATTGACCAGCATGATACCGTTATCATTCCTAATATAGGGTGAAAGCGCGGGGCGTACGCCTTTTTGTGACAATTAACATAACTGCATAAGTGTCACAGAGATGAGTGTGGCTTTCGTTTTCAATAAATCAGGGGAGAGGACGATGATCCGGGATGATGGTTCGCTGGAAGTGTGTCATGCGGTGAAGTGCTGTTGAAGTTACAGTGCAAACGCTAATACGTTGGATGCACTCTAAAAACATAACTTCACCACATAGCACGCTCTTACACTCTTAGAAATGAACTTCACCGCATAGCACGCTCCTAGCCAACCATTATCTCGAATGATATCGTTATCTGCCCTGATTTGTAGAAATCGGGAGGCGTACGCCTTTTTTGTGACAATTATGAACAGCTTAAGTGTCACAAAAGGCGTACGCCTTAAGCGTAAGTGTAGCCTTAGCGCTCTTAGCAAATAGGGAGTGATAAAGATATCATTGTGTGCAATGGTTGGCCTTCACCGTGCTATGTGGCGAAGTTCTGTTTTTAGAGTGTGGTTTACTTCGAAAAATTGACAAGTTACAGTGACTATAAGGAGTACTTTTAGAATTTTCGAGCTTAAAGGTGCTAAAAATTGTCTGCTACGAATTCAATTGGACTATAGTATCGATATTCCGCCTTCTCGAACTGTTGTTGGATGCATTCTATTCGTCTGTTTCCACAAGGGAGCTCAAAATGTTAATTTCACATGCCGAAGATTCCTTCCTGTAAAGCTACTCCTCCGTGGGAACCACCATATTCGCTCGACGATCCCTTTGTTATAATCGGTTACTCCGCAGGGCAGATGACAAGCGCACCTGTAAGTGATAACACAGTTCAGAAGCAGATGACAGTGCATGGCGTGCATAATTGTCGATCGACATTCTGAATAATTACAGGAGAGCTCCCACCACTTAACGCAGCCAGTTTATCAGTGGTAAGGATAATTTATTCGCGTATTATTACTGTGTATCAAGTGTCCTTTATCTGCGGCAACAGACCAGCACTCGACCTGATATACAGCAGCTGCCCAACAATTTGGTCTCGTTGATTAATATAAAAAAAAGTCACAACGATGCTGGCTCTTATCACCATTTCGAAGGAGGAGCGCTTAACAGTCTCAGCAGGTTCCCTGGAGCTGAAAAAGTCGCGTTCTGCCGCAGCGAAGACTTCTTTCCAAGGCTGACCTGCGGTCACCGTCGAAGGCCACGCGGCTGGTGAGCCAACCACATCCTCCTGCCGTTGACGTCGTGCATAGCCCCAAGCTGAGCGTTTTCTCTAAAAGAATTACCACAAAACGGAAAGCAGTAACGGAGAAGGGCGTAAACAAGCACATCTCGCGGCTCAAACACACATGCATGGTTTTATGGGCTGTTTACACTAGCCGGACGTATTTTGTGCACAGATGCGGTTGAAAAGTACAAAACCTCAGCGCGCTTGAGTAGCCACGGCTTGGAATTGCATTTTGCACTTTGTGGCTCCTCAGCGTGGAAGCACAACCTCGAGGGAACTCATTGTCAACAGACCTTTCTTGGTCGTTAGTTCTCAAATGAATCTGTTTTTTGTCGAATAGATCGGCAGTCAGGTACATTGCAGGTCCTATGAAACTTATTTCGACACTGGAGAAGCTCATGCTTTGCGGGGTAGCACAACGATCAATAGATGGTTGATTCTCATTTATTTATTTCTTATGCGAACATGCAACGGTGCACCTCTATATGGTGTGTCCGAGTTGCAGTCTCGAACAAGATAACTAGAAGACTATAAGATAACTATATAACTAGATAACTATAAATCAAATAGCCCAACTACAGTAGGCTATTTGATTAAGGGACAAGCCGAGAACCGCCGATATTTCGAACAGAGACTGTTCTTCATAGTCGGCTATTGTGAGTCATAAGTTACTTAGCATCGCACGTTTGTTACATGGGTTGTTGTGGACATAAAAAAAGGAACCCCTGTTTAGCAAGATGCCCATTGAGATCTCAGTAACTAATAATTTTGAAACCTTTGAAGAAAAACGTGATATCCACGCGCTTCGAAGTGACGAAGTCTTGAAATAGAGAGTTTCCACGATGTCAATATTTCATGTATTGGACGAAACGGCACACTTGGGTAAGAGGTTGTCACTTTAATTCGAGAAGTGGCTTTTATTTAAATGCATATGGACTGATTCAGTTATCTTGAAATTGCAGCCTGCATTTCGGGTGCGCTTTGCATTCCAAGTTACATCTGCAATCTCTACTGCATTTGGCTTGTTTGCAACCTGTATTTGGTCGTAACTGAATAGGACCACATGACAGTGCAACTTTATGCAGCCCCAGTCCTACGGGCCCACAACGGACCTGCATTGTGGATGATGAAACGGATCTGCTTATTTTAGAGTGCACGCTTCGTGCAACTCAATCACGCGCGCCACACGATTTTGCATCGGAGAGGAATCTGCATGTCCGCCTATCATTTTTGCAAAATATTCGTCGTTCATATCGGGCACAACCTCAGCTAGACATTCGCATATCAGCCATCAATTTTGTACTTGAATGTTTCATCTATGTAGTGCGTATTCTAACAAACCGATTTGTTATGAAATATATCGCATTTGATAACATGGCGTTTGTGCAGACGATAGCTGATGGAAAAACTGCATACTAATAAAAACCTGCGTATATGGGCACACACAACACAATCGAGTCGATTGCGTTGTGTCGCGTTCTCTGTGTGTCCACACCCGGGGTTTTATCAGTGTTTAGCGCGTTTCGTGTGCACGTTCCTCTCTGCCGGAACAGATATTAATCAATTTTTTGCCTCTGATACAGCATTCTGTCTTCGAAATGGAAAAATCGGGGCAATCGTACACTGAGAAGTTCCCTACAGGAACATGTAAAGTAAACGAAGGGTGAGGCGAAGCAAGGTGAGGGTAAAGTTTACTATGAGTATCATTAACCGAAACAATTTAACCACGCGACTCAATAACAATTAGTATAGGATACAGCATTTCGACAATGTTCGCTCTCGCTCTTTCTCTAGTGAGAAAAAGATACGCTGCGCTTTTGTCTGTTTACCACGCCTCTCCTCTTTCTTCTTTAAACACTTTCTCGCGTGAAGTACGGAACTTCGACATAACGATCGAGTACAGCATACATTTATTGCATCTGGCACATCCGGAACAGGTTGCATCATTGAAGTAGAATAACAAAGGACCATGCGAAATTCTGTCTCTCCGCTTCGATCCCAGAGCAGTCAAAGCTGCGCGGTCCATATGGCACTGCTGTCCCCACATCGCGCGCCTTCAAATCAGAGAGACAGTGTTTTGCTTCGTCGCATAACACACGACTCCGGAAGTTATCGGCGCCACTCGAAAAACGAATGAAAGGAAGCACAGCAGGTCGGTTGCCGTTACTTCTGGCGTTTTCCTATTTGCATTCGAAGTATTTTGTCGGTCGAATTGTCACACAGTGTGGTGTGCGTCTATACAGAAGGGCAACCATTTTTGGTGGCCCCAATAATCATCCCATAACCCAAAAGCCCTTCCAATGTTGCTTTTGTGTGACACATTCTTCGTGAGCACTGTTGTCGAAATTACAAAAAACATTTGCTATTCTGAGCCTCCAAAGGCGTGAGCGTATTTTAACTCTACATATCCCCCTATACAAAAGGTCAGTGCCTTAGTTTCTGTTTACGAAACAAATATGTATCTTTCGTACGACTTCTGAGCGCAATGTCGATTTATAGCCGCTTATGCAGACTATAGGCAGCCCGACGTCTTTCTCCACGGTCCAACGAGAGAGTAAACTTTGCTCTGCAGCTTGGCCGATGTATAGTCTGCTTCAACTATTGCTCAAGGCAGTCCCGATTAACAAATACCCCTTGAGCTTTACGACTGTTTCCCACGGAATTATGAAACTTTTTTGGAACTCTTATGGAACAGAAATTGACATTTACCCTATGTTACACACGCAACCATCTTCTCATCACAGGGGTGATTCGACTAAGACTGGTATTCGAGCTACCACCATATTAATCGAAATGCCGTGCAGCAAAATCTGAAGCTGGTGAGATTGATAAGGAGGTGTGGTAGATACCTGTTTTGTGAATGTCGCACGGAGGTAATGTTTTCTCACGTCATCTGGGTTCTGGACACAGGAAACACGGCGAAGGCCGAGATTGCCAGTACACATTTCTTTTTTTTTTTTTCTTTTTCTTCTGACTCTCGCCCTGCTCATAGTATTGAAACTCCCTGTACATATTCTTCCAAAGCTCACTTTCTCGTTTCCTCCCTTTTGATGGGCGCTCCTTTCTTGGTGCACATAAACACCCGGGACCCATGCACCATCTGCGCATTATTCTCGCTAACTGTAGCGCCCAGTAAAGGGAATAAAAGCCGGCGCTACAATGAGAAGCCCTTCGGAAATAATGATGACGTAAGTGGAATAAAAACGGGGTGGAGCCTACATTTTGTGGAATGACGCGTAAAAGAACGGGAGGAACCTAAAGCATCCAATCAAATGGTAGAGGGCAAGGGGATAAGTAACGATTACCAAGTGGTGGGGGCCACGGGGGAAAGCCGATTTCCCAGATAAAGAGCGAAAAGGTCGGAGGGGTCTACTGCACAAGAATAGCGTGTACACAGAAGCGTGTAACTGCATGTGATATCAGAGTCGTGACTTGACGTCCCCCCGCCGGGAACAAGGCACCCTCTCCACCTCGTTCAGAAATATGTACTATAGGCAAGTCAGCTTCACTGTTCTGAAAGAGCTGCAATGCTCCATTACTTCCAAGTGGCCGTTTGGTCAATGCGCTGCGTCAGGTTTGTTGCCTTTGGAGCTCCTCCAAACTAATAGGGATCGCGCTATAGTGTACTAGCGAGAGCATATTATGCCGTGATAAAGAGCTACTGGCCAGAGAATAGAATATTGGTTCAGATACAGATTCGGATTCGGAAAATATATATAGGATGGCGAAATTTAATGTCTTCTTGCCTGATTGATTTATGTCAGACGAAGGACATCGTGGATGTGCTTTTCTGCATATTACGAGGGGGTTTCAGTAGGTAGCCTAAATAACTTATTGACGAACAAATGGAAATGAATGTTCTAGGAAGCAATGTATCATTTTTTCTACGTGCTTTTCAAGGCTTGCGCGCCATCGTTTGGGAAATGCCTGTATTCCATAAAAAAGTCTTTGGATCGTTTTTTTAAAATTTACTTATCAACTTATCTTTGGGTCGGGTGCGTAGCCATTCATCCACCGCTTGCTTGGCGTCTTCATCGGAACCAAATCTTCTGGCTCCCCCCTGTCCCCCTCTCCTTTCTGCTGTCCTGTCCACATCTGTACGCCACTCTAGCCACAGTTGCTTCGCGGCGCTGACACGGAATAAAAAAAAAATTCTGGCCTCCAAGATCCTCTTTGAGATCGCCGAATATGTGATAGCCGGACGACGCGAGGTCAGACGAATATGGCCGATGTGGAAGACACTGAAATCGAAGATCACGCATGCTTAAAGTACAGTCGTATATGTGACGCATGCGACTGGGCATCGTCCTGTTGGCGCTTTGCGGGCAGTCCACGACGTTCTGATGGAGTGCCTCAAACATGCCGCCAGGAGAAGCATGCAAACATGCTGCAATGATATGCAGCCACTGTGCCTTCATGCGACGGTGGATATCAATGGGTTTTACACTTTCGCACATAAGGAAGCGGATGATTGACCGTTGCTCCTCCCTGGTACAAACCTGAAGCGGGGCAGCCATTTTTAATCAGTTGTCGCGTGCTTGAACGTGCTACGCGAATATCGCAAAACACGCAACACAGAATAGAAGGCCTAGAGCAAAAATATCAAGTATGCGATAGGGCTCGGAATTTGAATTAATGTTGTACGGTTATTTATTGAACCACCCTCGTGTATTAGGAAGATACCACCAAGCTCAAGTTTTGATTTCTCCCAAATTCAATGTAACCCCAATAGAAGAGAAATTGCTCGCAATTAAATCATAAAATGCAGTTGGTAAATGACACAACAACATACATGGCTACTGTGGAAGTATATTTGTGCAGAAGAGGTGAGTGCAGTTTACCTGGCATGTGTTGTACTATTGAACGCCGTAGCGCCCAAAAGAGACTGCATGTACGTGGCAAACACACAGGGACGGAAATCTGTGGAACTCCCGTCTTCGCCAGCGAAATCGCAGGTTTCAGTTATTGTAATTCGTCGCTTCTGTATTTTATGCCTGCGACAATAAACATAATCCCCCATTATAGCAACACTGCTGTCCGTAAGTACTCGCTGATGCTCTTGTTGATGTTCAAGAAGTTGTGTAAGTAGGTATTCTGTTCACGACGCCAACATCTATCGAAAACTTCAAGAGTTGAAAACGTTATCCTCGTACAAAACACTTGACACTGATATTGGCATATTACGTGTGAGTATACGAAATCAAAACTACGCTTGCTTTCTCATACAACTAATACCCAAACGACGCACCTTATCTATGGTTTCATAGATGTACAACATCGTGTTCGCCAACGCTGTTACCTTTTGCGCTGCCGTTGCGTTTCCTGGGCTGGCTTCTTTTTTTTATTTATCAGTTTTCATTTGTTACCTATGGTCCCTGCTTTACACGTGCCTTCAAGTAGCTCTGGTAACACTGGGCGACTTTCAATGTCCCATCCCTCATCTCATTCTTTTTGGCTGTATATAGTATCTTTCTCATATCTCTCTGGTTACGAGCAACGGGAAAACTATGACGACACGTTGGGCAATAGAGACCCGACAGGGAACCTGGCCGGGGTTTCGGTTTTGGTATAGCACCTTTTCTTTTTTTTTTTTTTTTTCCACTACTAAGCAGCCTGGACTGCCAAACCAAATCTGCTCGCACTTCCTGGAGCACTCACCGAGTTAACAACAACAACTACTTTATTTGAATGATGATGATTGGCGAAGCTCGCCGAGTTAACTTTCACAATCAGCACGGAAAGTTCGTATTGACCCAGATCCTCCCTTAAAAGTGGGAAAAGTTTCGTGAGAGGAAATCGAACGCCGTTAGGATGACGCGTCAAGCAGCAGCACAGCCCAGCAGTCAACGTCTGCCACGATGACGTCACCTAGAGACACTTTCACGCGTTACTTTTTGTGTGTGTCCTGATCCGGAGCGGGTGCACGCGTAGCGATTTGTTTCCGATAAGTGTGGATCGCGGACGGGAAAGTTGCGCACGTTGCCACCCCGCGCAATTATGGAATTTTTAGTCGCGCAAACGTGTCGCGATGGAGACATAATCTTGTCAAGCCGTGACGACAGGCAACGGGGAAAAGGAAAGACAGAGGGTGCCCGCTCGTTAGCAAGAATTAAGGGCTGCCGCACCCTCCAGTGGCACAGCGCGAGAAAACGGTCCATTGTTGCTCACTGAAAATTATAATCGACGGGAAAAAGCATTGACGCTGGAGACTGGGCGAGCATTTTTCATAGTGCCGAAGCATTTTCACTGTCATGAGCACATGTATCGTGGTTAGGTTAGCTTAGCTTAGCTTAGCTTAGCTTAGGTCATAGCGTATAACCAGGAATAAAACCAGAATGAAGCAGGAATAGAACTTCACTTTCTCGGAAACACTTTGGGAATATTCGGAAGACATCAATTCAAAATTCTTACGAATATAATTTTATCCGATTAATGAGGTCTTTTGGGATATTAGGTTTGGAAAGGAGGGTTAACGCTGGTTAATTCAAAGTACGGAACAACACTCTGGAATATATTCCCAGAATTGAGGGACGCCTCGTCTTAAAGTTGGCTTCACCTGTCACGTTCCCATTGGCGCAATCAGGGACGGATCCAGGATTTCTCTAAAAAAAAGGGGGGGGGGAGGGGCAGCCTTGTACAGCATGCTACATGCACCACCTGGTGTCAATTGAAGCAGTATGTTTTGAAGACTGCCCTGCATCAAAAGGGGCTAGGAGCGAATACTCTACTCGACTCTAGTATGTGAAGAGAGAAATTGAGAGGGGGGTCAGGACATCCGGACCCCCCCATACATCAACGCCTGCACTCTTAAAAATGAACTTCGTCGCATAGCACGCTCCTAGCCAACCATTATCTCGAATGATATCATTATCTGCCCTGATTTGTTGAAGACAGGAGGCGCACGCCTCTTTTGTGACAATTATGAACAGCATAAGTGTCACAAAAGCGTACGCCTCCAGGTTTCAACAAATCAAGGCAGATTCATTCGAGATGATGGTTGGATAGGAGCGTGCTATGTGGTGAAGTTCATTTTTAAGATTGTGGGCGCAATGCATTTCATCCAGTTTCCCTCAAATATCAGATGATAGTAAGGGTTACAAAGAAGTGTCCATAACCCAGAAGTGAGGACTGTACCTTGCCTAACAGTTTGAAAGAAGAATCACAAGGGTAGAACGTCACAATTTCCTCTTTTTTTTTTTTTTTTTCCTGGTGGGCTTAATCCCGCCGGGTTGACACTATGGCGAAACCCCTAGGCGTTATGTTTCGCTTGATTACTGCATAAACTATATAAGCTCCCCCCAAAGTGTCCAGACGAACCTTTTTGTCACGCTTTGCGGCTTAAGGGGGTGCAACACCCTCCTGGCCCAATGGCATTCCTCATGCATTCTTCAAACCGCATACACACACACACACACAAATAGAGATACGATGATGAGATGGGGCTGATGCCGGCCAGCAGGCTGGGCGCTGCCCCGCATAACTCCGCAAGGAATTGCTCAATTTGCATAAAATAAGTCTTGAATGGAAGATCTCAATGGGTTCTAGTACTTAATGGTGCAAGAAATTCATCTTTTATGTTGGAAATGTTTCCGCAGACGTCAGAAATTGCGTTTCGCGCTACCTTCAATTTTGTTGGCCGGTCACAAAATAAATAGACCTAAGGTGAGAATTTTAATCCCATTAAGTACTAAAAAAATGTCTAAAACCGATATGTCCCCAAAGATTTTGTTTATGTCGAAGCATAGAGTTGCTACACGGATTCTCGTGAGCAATGGTTAGCCGATGCTGACCCGCTGGGATTTTTGCTGTGCGCGGTGGTGCCATCTGCCTGCATGCCACAGAAATATGCACAAATGGAAAAAACCGGATAAACGCTCTCATCTCGGAATCCTTCATTCCGTGGTTGTGCTGTACCTCGACAGTCACGGTTTTTCGCCATAGCAGGAAACCTATCCTCGGAAAACGGATGAGACGCAAAGAACAAGCCTTGAGCTTCTACAAGAGAAGGCATCTGGATAATCTTTCAGTAGCATCAGACTCTCGCGAATCATGCGATCGAGAGCTAGCAGAAGCGACAGTACGCAAGACGTGTCTGCAGGAACGTCCGGAAACTGACCCTGTGTTGTTGACGGGCGAAGCATTGTGGGCTATGTGCACTTGTTCAACAGATTTCAAGCGCTGGGAATTCACAGTCCGTTCAACTGCACACTTGCAGATATGGAGATAACGTAAGAATAGAGAAATGGATTGCGGAACGAAATTCCAAAGTGTGCTTGCTGAAGGCCGTTGTAGATACAGAGGGCCCACCAGATAGCATGTCAGATTGTATGGACGTGAACGCAGAAGCTGTTTCCGGGGTGCTATCCATGGGGCTGGGTATACCTTGAGCGGTTCTATGACGACTAGCTGCTTCCAGAGCTCGTTGACCCACGCGTGCTACGCGGTATTCCCATCAGGGACCCTGACTACAAGAAGAAATACAACACGCGTGAGAGGTCTTCGTAGTGCAACCCTTTCGCCAGACTGTGTATTCATACTGCAGTGGTACATGTACTATAATTCCCTTTTCCTCACACAGCTGTCCTTTGCTGTGCTTGCAGTTGACCCCAATGGGGCTATTCCGATCTCAACATACGTTTGTTGCAAAACACACGTTTAATGGGACAGCTTAAACCGACGTAAGCATACATAGACGTACATGTGATTATATCCAGCTATGCAATATGATGCACGATGCGATGCAATGCTTTGCAACGCGGTAAAAAGACTGTAGCATTCGGAAGCGACTTACTGCCACGCCTCACAAAACACAACTGAAATTCTTGCACCTTACACCTCGTAAGGGGCGCCCGGGACGGGGTCCAAAAGGTGGCTCCAGTTACGGTGGAGCATGCCGATGAAGGCACCTTACACCTCGGAGAGGCACCGCCTAAAGGGCGGCCGAGACGGAGTTCAAATAGTAGCTCTGGTTACAGTGGGATACATAGCCACGAAGGCAGGACACTCCACATCTGGTATCGCAGGATACCACCACACATACAATGTTCACAGTAAAAAATGTTCACTGGTTTTCCGTAGGAAGTAAGAGGGAAATTTCCCTTATTGGTCGCTGGAACACCTTCGGCGCACCGTTCTTGTAGATCTTGACGTCCACTTTCCGAACACGCCCGTCAGAGCTAGCTAGCGTCTTAATAACACGACCCATTGGCCATTCATTGCGCTCCGTGTCTTTATCCCTGAGAAGTACAATGTCTCCCTCGTGGATATCTCGTTGACGTGTCTGCCACATGCGACGACCGTCGAGTGTTGGAAGATACTCTCTCTTCCAACGGTTCCAGAAAGCGTTTGCCATGGCTTGTACTTGCTTCCATTGCCTCCGATAGATGTCACCTGCATTGAAATCTCCAGCAGGTGGATGGTGTTTACCCGTCTTTTGTGTCAGTATCATGTTTGGGGTCAGAACCGCGGGGTTCTCCGGGTCCGTTGATACAGGGATGAGCGGTCTGTTGTTTACGATCGCTGTAACCTCCGCCATGAACGTTGCTAACATTTCGTGCGACAGCTTTGACCTGTCGGTTCCCATGAGCATCGAATCAAGGATGCGGCGGACCACACCTATCATGCGCTCCCAAGCGCCGCCCATGTGAGAGGTTGAAGATCCATGTGCAGTCTTGGTCTTGCAGAAATCTGTCTGTCAGTGTTTCCACCTGAGGTCGTATTGATCTTCAGTTCCTTGCATGCACCGACGAAGTTAGTTCCACAGTCTGATCGCAGCTGCTTGACGGGACCTCTGACGGACATGAAGCGCCTCAGAGCATTTATGAAGCTCGAAGAATCCATGGACTCGACGATCTCAATGTGCACTGCTCGTATGGACATGCAGGTAAAGATGACGGCCCACCTTTTGCTGGCTGCGAGTCCTCCTCTCGTTCTCCGCGATCGCACTGTCCAGGGACCAAACACATCAAGGCCCACGTAGGTGAATGGGGGTTCCGTACTCAGCCTATCTTGCGGGGTGATCAGCCATGATCTGCTCTTGAGGTCTGCCACTCAATTTGCGACATCTAACGCAGTGGTAGATCACTGAACAAACGCAGTTTTTGGCTCCCACGATCCACAGCCCAGCAGCTCGGATTGCTCCTTCGGTAAAATGACGACCTTGGTGAGCCACACTTTCGTGATGGTGACGGGTCACTAGCGTTCCGATGTGATGTCGACCCGGTATGATGATAGGGTGCCGCTGATTTTGATCTAATGTCGAGTTGCTAAGCCGTCCACCGATTCTCAGAAGGCCATCTTCGTCGATGTAGGGATTCAGCCTCCGAAGAGGACTGTTCTTTGGTACATCTTGCTTGTTCTCGATGCAGTAAATCTCCTTCGAGAAAGTTTCGTTTTGCACTGTTTTGAAGACAAACTTCTCCGCAGCGGAGAGTTCTTCGTTCGTGCGTAGCCTGCTGCACAGATGCCAGTGATTGCAAGACGCTGACACGGCATCATCCGAGGAGTGGAAGCAGCGTGCGATATGTTGCAGATTTGCTATAGCTTTAACCAGCCTTGTCCACCTTGAAAAGTGTTCAAACCTATGAGCTCCAAGCTGTGTTCACGTCGACACGTTGGTGGCAAGGCTAGTCACAACAGGACGGATTTCCGCGTCTGCTTCTGGGCTCATCAGCGCGAATCCTTGATGTTCCTTCTCTGCACTTGCGACGTCAGTCCTGCTTAGGAATTCAGGACCAGTTAACCAGGCCGTCTTAGCTAGGCGATCCGCTGGGACCATACGGGTGGCAATGTCGGCAGGGTTCTGTTCAGAAAACACGTAGTTCCACTGTTCAGGTTGACTTCCTGATGCGTTCGACTCTGTTGGCCACATATACGTAGAATCTCCTGAACTCATTGTATATGTAGCCGAGAACGACCTTGCTGTCAGTGTCGCAGCTTGCGGCGTGGAAGTCAACGTCCAGTTCGCTGAGAACAATATCGGCCAGTTCAACGGCAAGAACGGCCCCGCATAATTCCAGTCTCGGGATAGTCTGCTCGCGTTTCGGAGCGAGTTTCGCCTTTCCAATGATGAATCCGATGTGGTTCCTGCCCTGACTGGAGTTAGTTTTAGGTAGGCCACTGCTGCAATAGCCTTAGTCGATGCATCTGAAAATACGCAGAGCTCCTTGCGGCACCCATTGCTGAGAGTATTGCTGGTGTACGTGCGAGGTATTTGGATTTCTTTGAGAGCTGGCAGAGAATTCCTCCAAATTTCCCATTCACTGCTTGGTGGAAGCTCAGCATCCCAGTCCTCAGTCAAGGAAGACAGTTCCCTCAGTAAGAGCCGGCCATGTATCGCGACGGGAGCGGCGAAACCCAGAGGGTCGTACAAACTGTTAACTGTTAACGGAGGAGTGTCAGTTCCCAGGACAAGGTCCTTCAGGTCCGGCGCGTACTCATCCGATGGGAACGCTTCTATCACAGCTACGCTGTTGGGGACTATTTTGTGAAGCGTTAAGTTCGCTGTTGCCAACATCGCCTTGGTTTTTTGAAGTAGCTCAATGGCCCTTTTTCTGTAGGGAGGGACTTTAGCCCGTCATCTACGTAGAAGTCCCTTTCCACGAACCTCCTTGCGTCATTTCCGTACTCTGTTTCCCCCTCTAGTGCCGTTCGTCTTAGTCCGTATGTTGCGACCGCTGGCGATGGGCTGTTTCCAAACACGTGAACACGCATTCTATACTCTGCAATCTCCTGATTCGGGTCGTTGTGATGGAACCAAAAGAATCTTAGGTAATCTCTGTCCTCTTCGCGCGATGAAGCAGTAGAACATTTGTTGAATATCTGCAGTGATAGCGAATGGTTCTTTTCTGAAGCGAAGCAGGACACCTAAGAGACTGTTCGTGAGATTAGGACTGGTGAGGAGCACGTAATTCAAAGACACTCCTTGGCACTTCGCGCTCGAGTCGAAGACAACACGTATTTGTCCTGGTTTCTTCGGATGATACACACCGAAGATGGGAAGGTACCAACATTCGTTCCCTTCCTCCCTTTGTGGGGCTAGCTCGGCATGGCCGTTTTTGAAGATATTACTCATGAACTTCAGAAAATGTCCTTTCGTTTCGGGCTTCTTTTGTAAGGCGCGACCAAGCGAAGAGAATCGATTGAGCGTTTGTTCTCTGTTGTCGGGTAGCTCACATCTCCGTGTGCGAAAAGGAAGTGGTGCACTCCAGCTGTTGTTTTCACCTTTAGCGAATCCCTTGTTCTTAATTTCGAGGAAACGTTTGTCTTCAGTCAATAGAGCAAACATGCTATCATGCTTCGAAGTCTCGAAGATGGGATCCACTAACTCCTCAGTGCGCGAGGCGATGTCGTTCAGTCCCGTGACGTGTGTCGACGTGGTGACTGTCTGTCCGTCCTGTAGAATCTTTTCCTTGATGTGAATGTGACTTGGGCACGGAATGAATGTGCTTGCCCTGCCGTTTTCAAGCAGTGTGGTGGTGAAGGTACTGACGTTATTCGGCTTTCGGACTCCACTGATGATTTCGGACTCCATCACCTACTATCACCCAGCCGAGATCCAGTCGCTGAGCATAGGGAGCGTTGTTTGGACCGTTCACCTGTTGACGTACCTTGTGTACCTGCAGGATGTCTCTACCGAGAAGCAGTATATCGGCGTTCTCGTCCAAGGGCGGGATTAAGCCTGCTATCTTCCTCAAGTGCGCATGGTTCTGCGCCACCTGCGGTGTTGGAATTTCGTTCCTGTCATCAGGCATCTGAGTGCACTCAATGAGTGTTGGGAGTGGAACACGTATGCGTCCGTCGAGAGACTCAACCACATAACCGTTTGCACGTCGCCCTGTTGTCTCAGTTATGCCTGCGCATGTCTTGATCGTGTATGGCGATTGGTCCGCATGAACACCGAACATGTCGAAGAACCTTGGCTTTGCAAGTGACCTGTTGCTCTCTTCGTCCAGAACAGCGTACATCCTGAATGACAAGTCTGGTTGACCCTTTGGATGCACGTTGACCAAGCATATCTTCGAACAAGATGTACTCCTTGAGCTGTTCCCGCACACGTTCGTGCAACTTGACGTTACGTTGGGTTTCTCAGGCTGAGTGTTGTCCTCCCCGCCGTGCCCGGTATCTCCTGTAAACAGGAGTTGGTCTGGACCAAGAGACTCTGGGTGAAGGGCAGAACAGTGTCTGTCGCTGCCGCACACCATGCACTTTATCACTTCACCGCAGTCTCTGGACAGGTGACCTGATGTCAAGCAACATCTGAAGCAGATTCCTAACTCTCTCAGCAAGGCTCTTCGTTCAGCCAGAGGCTTTCCCCGGAAGCCTCGGCATTTATTTAGTGGATGTGGCTTGCGATGAAGAGGGCAGTCTTTGCCAGGGTCTTTGGTTCTCTTAGCTCCAGCTGCAGCGAATTCAGGGTTAGCTGTCGTTGACTGAACTTCTGTTTTGTTGACAGCTACTGACGTTTTGTTGCCAGGGTTCCTGGACGTGGGTCTGTCGTCACTTGAACGGAATGTACGAGAGGGCGCAAGGACGAACCTTGGGTCGTTTTTGGTCTTGGCTATGTCCCGTACAAACTTTGAGAAAACGGCAAATAGAGAAAAGGTCACCTCATTTTCTTCCTTGTATCTTGACCCGTGTGTGATCCATTTCTCTTGAAGGCTGTACGGTAGCTTCTCCACGATCGGGTTCACACCACGAGCAGTGTCCAGGTAACTTGAGTCCTTTCAAGCGAGGATCTATCTTTGCCGATTCTAGTTCCAAATGTACGAGGGTGGTTCCATAAGTTTCCGGCCCGAGATAGAAAATGCGCGCGAATTTGAAAATGCGATTAAGGACGCGTGGCGCCATCTGTTGGAGGGCCGGAGCACCACCCTCAACCCTCTCCATGCTTTTGTCAGTTGGAGAGCGGCATTTAAAATAGTCAGGGTGCACTCTTCAGTTAAAATGGGAAAAAATCGAGTACCGCGCTGTGATAAAATTCTTGACAAAAGAGGGACTTTCGCCTAAAGAAATTAAAGCGCGACTGGATAACGTGTACAGGGAAGCCTCTCCGTCGTACACAACCGTAAAAGACTGGGCTAAGCAGTTTCGATTGGGGCGAGAGTTCATTGAAGATGATCCACGCGATGGTCGTCCGGTGGAAGTGGTGACAAAAGAAAATTTGTCTCTTGTCGAGGAGGAAGTGCTGAGCGACAGGCGTCTGAAGGTGAAGGAAATCTCTGAAAGTCTGGGGCTTTCCAAAACAACCGTTTTTCGCATCATCGGCGAGGGCCTTCACATGAAAAAGGTCAGTGCGAGATGGGTGCCACGACTCCTGTCGTCAGTTCAAAAGCAACAGTGCGTCGTCTGTGCCAAAGAGTTTTTGGAGCGCTGTCAAGAGAACGAATAAGAAATATTGAAGTCAATTGTCACAGGGGATGAGACTATGGTGCTCTACTATGATCCCCTTTCGAAAAAGGAGTCGATGGAATGGCGCAAACCAGGAGAAGCACCCCCAAGAAAAGCCAAGGCCACACAATCCACAAAGAAGATCATGGCAACAATATTTTGGGATTGTCACGAGATCCTCCTCATCGACTTCAAAGAGAGGAACACCACAGTGAATGCGACTTATTATGCTTCACTCCTGCACTGACTGCGAGACGCCATCAAGGAAAAGAGGCACGGCAGCTTGGGTCGAGGTGTCCGGTTGCTCCAGGACAATGCCCCTGTCCACACGGCTTCTGTTGCCAAGGTTGCACTGAAGGAGTGCGGCTTCGAAGAAATCCACCACCCACCCTACAGTCCAGACTTGGCACCGAGTGACTACTTCCTGTTCTCAAACTTGAAGAGGGATCTCAGAGGACGGAGGTTTCAAAACGATAGTGAGGTGCAAGAGGCAGTTTTCCAGCATTTTGCGGACAAAACTTCGGACTATTTTTTCAAGGGTATAAGAATGCTGGTTCAAAGGTGTCAAAAGTGCATCGAAGTTAAGGGTGACTATGTCGAAAAGTGATACACTTGTTTCGTCTCTATGACTATGAAAAGTTGGTCGGACCGAAAACTTATGGAACCACCCTCGTAGGTCACCAAGTTCTCGTAGCTTGCGATGGTCACTGTTTGGAATCCTTGGGAAACCCTCAAGTCTCTTCAGTAGAGCGTTCTCGATGGCTTCGGGACTTCCGTAGCACTCATCAAGTCTTTGCCATGCCATGTCGAGGCCAGCAGGAGGGTTGCTCACATGTATACCGATCTCAGTCGCTTGACGTGTTTCGAGGATTCATTTCCCAGCCATTTCACTAGGAGATCAAGTTCTTCGGTTGCTGTGACGTCCAGGTTGTCGATAGCGTTCTTGAAGGAAGATTTCCATGACATGTAGTTCTCAGGAGAATCGTCGAATTTGGTGAGACCGCTGTTCACCAGTTCTCGGCGGACGAGAAACTTGGCCAAGTCTGTCATTGTTCTGTCGACAGTTCCTGTGGGCGCAGCTGTCCGGCGAACAGGGTCGTAGCAAGTACTAGTCGTTTCAGATTCTTGGCATTGAGCACGTGAAGTGGCGCGTGGAGGACTCCGTTTTAGCTGTTGTCCCGCGGGGGCGAAGCTAGGGGCAAGGGGATGGGGGAGAGCAGGAGAGCCCACTTCGAGCCATTGTGTGACAGCATCGGGCGCACTTGGGTAACGAGCCTGTTGCACAGTCTCCGCTTGCCGACTTGCGTGTGGATAACTGCGTAGACCTGATCCCGTGTAAGCTTGAGCTCGATGTGTGTGTTTGCGCTCGGCATCTTGGGCTTCGTGGAGCTGCTCACCCTGCGTTTTAAGTGAGGCTTGTCCGTCCAGCGTTGAAGCACCGTGAACCGTTTTCGGCAGGTGCCGACTTGAGTCTTCGACTGCTTCGGTAGGGACTTCCGTATCCTCCCCAAAGTTCACAGCGTCGGTGCTGGTGTCTGCAGCTGCCTCTAGTGACCTTGCTTGCGCCTCAGCTGCATTGGCTTCCTTAGGCTTGCTTACAATTCTGCTTTCTTTCGTCTCGCGATAGCGGCTACCACCTGTTCTTCCTCTTCAATTTGAGCTCTACGAAGCTTCATTTCTGCCTCCTTTTTGCTATAAGCAGATCTGATCTTCGCAGCTTCTGCATCAGCTCTTGCCCTTGCTGCTGACGCACTTACCGACGGGGCGCTCGACTGTACAGACATTCTAGATTGTCTCGACGATACGGAGTGTCGGGAGGCGTTAGAATGAACCGAAGCGGTTTCCAGAAGAACCTCCAGGCGTTGCCTTGCTTCAGTAGTTGCCTTCTCCACTAAACCTTCGCGTGCTTCGTCAATAGACTTCTGTACACCTCGTTCTTGCAGGCTCGCCTCCGTGCGAATCCGCGTGAGAAAGGTGAAATATCTTTCAGAGACAAGACGGTACTTGTTGAAGCTTTACCCAAGTTCATCTAGAGTTCGTTGTATGACGTCAGAAGACGTAGCCGCAGAAACACGCGACAAGCAGAGCTCCGTTTCGCTCCATGCATTGTCCAGCTTGTCTACGAAATCTTCCTTCACTTTCAAACCTTTCCAAAGCTTTCAACGACAAGCTCACCTTGCGTTTCGGACGAGCGTCTTGCAGGTTCATCAAGAACGATGTCACCAACAGGTTTATCCAGGACGTTGTCGTTGGAGCCGTGTTCCATGATACGATGGCTTAATCCTCGCAGAGCAGCCGCCGTGGAGAAGCGCCGTGGGAATGCAGTCTTTTTACTATTCCGATCTCAACACACGTTTGTTGCAAAACACACGTTTAATTGGATAGCTTAAACCGACGCAAGCATACATAGACGTACATGTGATTATATCCAGCTATGCAATATGATGCACGATGCGATGCAATGCTTTGCAACGCGGTAAAAAGACTGTAGCATTCGGAAGCGACTTACTGCCACGCCTCACAAAACACAACTGAAATTCTTGCACCTTACACCTCGGAGAGGCACCGCGTAAGGGGCGGCCGAGACGGAGTTCAAATAGTAGCTCTGGTTACAGTGGGATACATAGCCACGAAGGCAGAACAGGGGCTTTCATCATCTAATTCAAGTTATCGGACCAAGTGGCCGAAGCTTCTGCTCCGCCTGCGGTGTCATGAGGAACATGAGCACATTCCCGTGGAGCGTGGACTGCGTCACACAGGGGGACACTGTACTATAGCTGGCTTATCACAAGAAGCCTGATTCCTGTATGTTTGTGTGCCCGTGGCGTTTCTGCTAGTGTCCATTGGGTATATTGTGGAAGCTTATCTCTTGTATTCACCTTTTCGACTGTTTTTCATATACTAGTTTTTTATATACACATATTTGAGCTCTTCTTAGGACTATCCTTGACTTTGCTGACCAAGAGCGCGGAGCCTCCAAATGGCGCGCCAATAGGAGGACTCAAGGATAGGAGGAGTCAAGGATAGTCCTTCTTAGTCGGTATGCCGCTTAACTGAAATATGCGCATCCTGCACAACGCTGTAGTTGGTCAACTTATTGCCCAATCACATTTGTGTGCGGCAGTCGCATCCTGTTATAGACAACACGCAAACGTTACGTTGTCTTGAACTGTCTTTGTGGATTAGGACGTGCTGTATGAGGGATGCGTGAGTTTCAATGAAATAACACAGCGTTCACATGCCTGCTTAGTTTTCTTTTCATGGGGTAAAATACTACAGGGAACGGTAACACTAATGTGTCACAGGTGACAGTTGACAGCTCTATACAATTTCGATGTTCTGCATTCTGTGTACTAAAACATCTGGCAGCGAACAGTTTGGCTGACAGTTAAAACATTGGTGTGGAACGTGGCGTATAGAACTTCGCGTGCGCCAGATCACCCTTCTCCAGGTGAGGGAACGGAGGGACTTGTTGCAAGCACGGCCGGTGGCCGATGGTGAGCGTCCGCGTCTCATTGGTCACAATTTGTGCACTGAGTTCGCCTTCGAAATTCCAGTGCACAGCTGTTGATGCATGCCACCTCGTTACAAAAGCATGTGGCTATCAAGTTGTCCGGTTGTTACAGCCTACCCTTGCTGCCCACCGATGGCGACCAGCAACCTGTCCGACGCCCCCGCACGCTGTACAATCCACCACAAGCACTGTACCGCTGGCACTGTGCTCGTGAAGATAACTGCCGCCGCTGTCATATGCAGCTTCATTCCCGTCTTTTTAGATTGTGTGTACAAATATGAGTGTCGAAGTTGTGGCGTCGGCGTAAATGAGTCGACAACAGCAGTGTCAACTATACTGAGACACCCATCACTGTTCAGGTGATCAGATGCCGTCAAAACTGAGAATTAACGCCATCTAAGACCGCACTGCCGAGTACACAACTTGGCTCGTCTTTACCGATCACACTGAACCAAAAATACAGCTCCAGATGTGCCAGTGCCGGCTCGGTCATGATTCCACTACCACCGTTACAGTGCCCATAGAAAGTGCGGTGCCGAGGGACTGAGACCATGCACTGGCGCTGGACGCAATGAATAAGGCGTACAGTGGGTTGACAAGTCATAGTCCACATGAAAAGTGTCAGGGCGACTTCTGAATTTCCTAAAAAATTGTCATAAATTTCACAACATACACGTTCGATACACGAAAAATGCGGTACCTCTTTCGGATTAGCTGCGTAGCTGCTGTCTATGAAAGCTTACCGACAGCTCGAACAGCTTTATTTTGCAAACGCTGAAGTGAAAGGTTCGTAGGTGGCACTAGAACCCTAAACCAACGTGCAATAAAATAACTTATAATAAATAAGGGCGTAGTAAATGACGAGCTTGACGAATACAAGCATATGCAGTTCGCGCTCTGTTGAACAGCCCCGTTGTCTTCGCTAGGCTATTCTAATATGACATTTCAAAGACTGTGCTCATAAAAAAATAACGCCCAGAACTTAAAGTATTTAACACGACCCACAGGATTATCATTGAAGGTATATTATTAGGCTCAAAGGGAACCCGTTTGCCTCGTGAGCTTAACAACATATATTTCGTTTTACTTATATTTAGGCGCACTCCATTAGCCTCTAACCGAAGACTTAAGTCACGTAAGAGTGCGATTTACTCTGAGCTCAATCAATTCTAAGGTTTCACTACAGAAAAATACGTTAGTGTCATCCGCATACAGAGTAAAGTTAACGCCCCTGACAATGCTTACAATGTCATTAATAAATACAAGAAAAAGTGTATAGGACCCAGAATGGGATCCCTGAGGGGGACACCAGAGGCAATTGACATCACGTCAGAACAAACACTTTCAACGACAACGTACTGCAGATGTCCACTCAAGTAGCTGGTAAACAGCTTATGCGGAATACCCCTAGCTACGTAGAATTTCTCCAGGGAAACCTGGTGGCTTAAGGAGTCGAAAGCTTTTGCTATATCTAGAAATAACCCTGCGACAACAGTTTGTTGAAAACAGGAGGAGGCGCCTATATCTGGAACACATTATGCATGTCCATGATAGGCGTTTTCAACAAATCAGGGGACAGAGTGATATCATTCGGAATGAAATGAGTGTTGGCTAGGAGCGTGTTATGTGGTGAAGTTGGTGTCAGGACATTGCCACGCGCTTCTACAACATCTGGCCGTTTTCTCGAACTGGAGCACTGAGGCACAGCCAACCTCAGCAGGGGATAAAAAAAGAGAGGAAGTTAGGAAAAATGGCGGTACTTTGGTCATACCTGACAAAATCGTCTTGCGAGGAGCGACCCTTAAGCTCTTTGGGATCAGGGACAGCGTTGAGGAGTACCCACATCACACACCTGTGTTTCTTCTCTTCGCGGGTGGTGGGTCATGTGCGGACGGGATTTTGAAAAAAGTGCGGGTTGCGGGTCGGATGCGGGTCAAACAATTCCGACCCGCACAGAATGCCGTCACCACATATGGCGCATGCGCCTTACACGGTTCCTGTGGCGGCCCTAGCAGGTGGTGCTCCATGCATTTGGAGTGAACTAAAATGAGAAAGTGAAGCACATGCAGTCACCGAATATTTGTCTCGAGTGCCTAGCCAGTCCTCCTCAGGTACCCGAGGATACGGCTGTAGAATATCTACCACTGCGCCAATCTACAACGTTGCAAGCTCATTGGCCCAGAGTGTGCGTGCTCCGATTGGTCGACAATGTTTTGAAATCGCATTTTGTACGCGCGCATGTGCGTGCAGCGTCCCGACGGCCGTTTCAGCATGGTTTCGAAATAGCACGTATCGGCAGGCACGGCGTCCTCTTGTGTTCCGTATTTCGGTGGTATCCATCGGCAGTACAATTTGTAGAAGTATGTTCGCTCGTTTATTTATGCGTCAATGTGATTCTACGCGTGTTGTGCTGTTCCTGGACACTACTATTATCCCACGAACAGACTATGAACTCCGGAACTGGAATGGTGAGTGAACTTGGAGAGTGAAGAACACGTTCGGGCGCCGTCGGGTTTCGAGGGCTGACAACACAGACAGGATTACGTGCTACACAAGCGCTTTCCGCTCTGCAAGCAGAGAAAGAAGATGCTCATCATAAAATGGTACGCACTCATAAAGCTGCCTCGGTATTAAGAAATGAACGGTGTGTTCGTTTTGCTTCAAGTTCGAACTTGGTTACAGTGTGTCAACAACGCAGTGGACTTTGTATTCACAGTGCACCCATGTATCAGATCTTTGAATCAGTGCTTTGTGTCAAATAATTTTTTCTTTTAGCCAAAAGAAGCTTGAGTTATTTTGAATATCTGGTAACGGCGGCAAGCATGAAATCGGGTAGAAGTCGATGGTAGCCAGAACCGGCCGAAAGGTCAGCCAAAGGTTAAGGATCCTGATTGGCCGACTGGCTATGCATAATTTCTACAACGTTGCACTCTCATTGGTCGTGTGCCCAGTGTTGTGTGAATT
Organism: Ornithodoros turicata; assembly: GCF_037126465.1. Lineage (NCBI taxonomy): Eukaryota > Metazoa > Arthropoda > Arachnida > Ixodida > Argasidae > Ornithodoros > Ornithodoros turicata. The sequence continues at coordinate 41,819,955 of NC_088201.1, forward strand.
ATCTCAAACTATGCTCTGCTCTGCTCTGCCCTGCCCCTGCCCTCGCCTTCTTTCGCCATTTTTCCACGGCGAAAGAAGTCGGCCCAGGCTGAAAAATACGTTACGATAAGCGCACGCGCAGCCCTCCGGCCACGCGCCACCCACCGGTAAGCGCGCGAGCAGCCCTCCACCCGGGCGTCGCCTGTCGCGCACTGGAAAAAATCGCGAAAAAAGTCGGCGCAGACGCGTTTGGCCGTTGCTAGGGGCCTGGGGGGCCGTTACTAGGAACGTACTGAACACGACCTATTACTACTGATGGGTTGTGAGGGTGATGTCGAATGATGGGTTATGATGTGATGGGCTGTGATGCTGATGTGATGTTATGTGTTGTGGGAAATGCCGGACAAGATGTGGTGTTGACTGAATTTTTCGGGAAATTCCGACCTATGGAGACCAATACCACTGAGATGCCGCACGCCCCCACCTCTACTGACACCGCGGACCATGACCCCATAGGGAGCAGCCTGAAGTAGCCTTCCCCCTGCCGCCCCCAGAGGACACCTCCACCTGGTGCCCTCCGGAGGTGACGGACTTCTTGTCAAGTGCGTGGAGTTTGAAGGGTCGGGCGGAGAGGTGACGTCTCCCTAAGGGCAGGGCCCATCACATCATCAATCATCCCATTATGATCATCCCATCACATCATCAATCATCCCATCATGATCATCCCATCACATCATCATCCCATCATTCAACATCAACATCACAGCTCATGAACCCATCATTCAACATCACAGCTCATGAACCCATCATTCGACATCAACATCAACATCACAGCTCATCAACCCATCATTCGAAATCAACATCATAACTCATCAACCCATCATTCGACATCAACATCACAACTCATCAGCCCATCATTCGACATCAACATCACAGCTCATCAACCCATCATTCGACATCAACATCACAACTCATCAACCCATCATTCGACATCAACGTCACAGCTCATCAACCCCTCATTCGAGATCAACGTCACAGCTCATCAACCCATCATTCGACATCAACGTCACAGCTCATCAACCCATCATTCGACATCAACGTCACAGCTCATCAACCCATCATTCGACATCAACATCACAGCTCATCAACCCATCATTCGACATCAACATCACAACTCATCAACCCATCATTCGACATCAACGTCACAGCTCATCAACCCCTCATTCGAGATCAACGTCACAGCTCATCAACCCATCATTCGACATCAACGTCACAGCTCATCAACCCATCATTCGACATCAACGTCACAGCTCATCAACCCATCATTCGACATCAACTTCACAGCTCATCAACCCATCATTCGACATCAACATCACAGCTCATCAACCCATCATTCGACATCAACATCACAGCTCATCAACCCATCATTCGACATCAATATCACAACTCATCACAGCTCATCAACCCATCATTCGACATCAAGATCACAACTCATCATTACCCGTCATTCGACATCACAGCCCATCACATCATTACCCGTCATTCGACATCACAGCCCATCACATCATTATTCATCATTTGACATCACAGCCCATCATATCATTATTCATCATTTGACATCACAGCCCATCATATCATAGGTCAGAATTCAACTTCAGAACGCGTTCTGAATCCAACTTCATTTTGAAGATGGACTTTGAAGCTAAACACCAGGGACCGATTATGAGACCGAAGGCGTTGGATACTGTGCAGCATAGCTGCGTTCGGCGACGACTTGGCTTTTGCGACCGTGCGCTGGCACCTGGGCAGATTTCATCTTTGATTAGGGTGGCAGCCGTTTACGGTGACGTTCGTAAATTGAACGCGCGTTGTGTTGTGGTGGTGTCGTATGGTAGGGGCGGTCGCCCGCCCACTTCTCGGAGCGAGTCTTGGCGGGGCGGGTGGATGTAATGCTGTAGTGAAAACGTGTATGTAAACGCGGGGTGCGTGCAATAGGGAGGACTGGCTACAGTGGCGACTGGTATGCCGCCGCCCAGTGTTCGGATTGTTGCGCAACGCGTCGATCGAGTGTGTTACAGCCAATAACAGATATCGGCTTCTGGTGGCTTTATGGTATCAACTTTCTTGACGCTGCGCTACTGCTTGTACGGCTAGCACGTTTTCGTCTTCCGCTACGTATGTGGAAGCATGGTGGTTGTGGCGGTGATGAAACCAGAGCGTCGAACCGAACCGAAACCGGAATTAACCGTTATTTTTAGCTGGAACTGAACCGTAATTACTAGCGCCATCTTGGAGCTGAACCGAACCGATTTAAAAACTTCGGTTACCGGTTCGGGATATACCGGTTCGGTTCGTTCGGGTTGGTGTGTGCCGCCTGTTATCTATCCCATCGTGGTGGCGACATCCGTTTTATGTGACATAATACTTGAGATCCTGCGGTCCATTCGGTAGCGCGGGAGCGGGACATACAAGGCCAAGGGTGAAGGAAGTTGTCCTCTCGCTGCCGCTTATAGAAGAAACATGTTTTGTCATTCCTACCTTCGAAAGTTTGCAGTAGCAGTGCATTGTAACAACATCATGTGGAACATTAAAAACGTAGCCAAAGAACCACTATGTTCAATAAGGCTGCACTGCACTGCTGCTGCACGTGTGCCGCGACTCGCCTGTCACAGCAGTTCAGTCCTTCCATTTGCAACTTGGAAGTGCCCTGGCGCCGACAGCGGCGGCTGCGGCGTGGCGTACTTCTATAGATTCGATTTTAGAGGTGTAGACGCTGGCCGAAGTTGTGCCAGTCTGTCAGAACGCAGACGCAAAGAAGGCGAAAGGAAGTACACAGAGGTGAATGCAAGTTTCGGTGAGTGAAGTCCCTTCAACTATATAAAGGGTCTTAACCTATAAAAGTCTACCCCCGCCGGCATGCCGTGCTCGGTAATTACTCAATGCAGGGGGCACATTGTGTGGTCTACATATAAAGCTCATAAGGACATTCAATCATGGTAAATTTCGAAGCGATTAAGCAACGCAGCGCGAAGTTATAACGCAAAACGTGCAATTCCCGTAGTCAAAACAATCAAGATGGCGGTGTTGCGAAGAGGAGTTGACATGCTGCTCCCCAGATGGAGACGTGTCGCATATCCTGCCATTCGGGTGGAACTGCGGTTTTCAATTCGCTTTCGCGTAACTGTCGTACGTATTTTGCTTCTCAGGGGAGCAACGTGAGTAACGAAATTGCCAACGTAGTTAGCAGACGACAACCAAAAAGGGATGTCGTCTGCTTATGCAGAAAGGCAGTGAAATAACATTACGCGGCAACGCCTCTGCATGCCAAAGCGACACGTCGCCGTCTGGGGAGCTGCGTCACAACTGCGCTTCGCAACTCCGCCATCTTGGCTGTTTTGACTATGGGAGTCACACATTTTGCGCTATAACTTTGTGTTGCGGTGCTCAATCACTTCGATATTTACCATGATTGAATGTCCTCATGAGTTTTATACGTAGGCAACACAATGTGACACCTTCATTGAGTAATTGGCGAGCACGGCATGCCGGCCTGGGTAGACTTTTATAGGGTAAGACCCTGTATACAGGGTGTCCCAGAAAACGTGTCATTGAATTATAATAAAAAAACTACGCCACCTAGAATGATGGGGTCAACAGCATTTGTTCTTATTAGGTTTTTGCCACCTCCTAATGTGAATGTCATGTACTCCAAGTTTAATTATGTAAATATTTGCGAACTGAACTCGGAAATTTGCCTAGTAAAGGTCACTTTTTTACCCCACCAATATGAAGAGCGTGCCGAATTCACTCAAATTCATGATAATTCACAGTGATATTCACGAGCTATCCCATCGGAAAAAATAGCCGAATATCATGCTTTTCGGAGCACCGGACCATAGCGCGCGATGACTTTTTGAGCGCAATCGCTCTCAGTGCGACAAAAGGAGGTTCCGAAGCCAGCCCACAGAGTGATAGTAGAAAAAGTAACAGTTCCTGAAATTGGGAGAGGGAAAGCATTATCCCAGCGAAAGTCGGACGTGATAAGCCGTGCCTGTTTTATCTCTTTCTGCGATGTCGGGGAGGGCTGGGTTTCCAACCTCCTTTCGTCGGACTGACAAAGATTGCGCTGAAAAATTCACCGTGCGCTATTCTGTGCGACCTCCGTAGAGCATGATGTTCGGCTATTTTTTCCGATGGAATAGCTCCTGAATATCCCTGTCAATTATCATTAATTTGACTAAATTAGACACGCTCTTGACATTGGTGGGGAAAAAAGTAACCTTTACTAGGCAAATTTCGGACTTAAGCTCGCAAAAATTTACATAATTAAACTTACGTTACACGACATTCACACGAGGAGGTGGCAAAAACCTAGTAAGAACAAGTGCGGTTGACCGCATGACTCTAGGAGGTGCAGTTTTTTTATTATAATTCAATGACACGTTTTCTGGGACACCCTGTATGTTAGTGCATATGTTAGGCAGATCTCGGCCCTCTGTGACGTTTGCGAAGTGGTTGCGGACACATCGCACCTCCTGCTGACCTGCCCCAAGTACACCAACCATCGCGCTACCCTTTTCCGCTGCCTCGAACGTCTCGGGGCAACACCAACTGACGCTGGGCGCACATCTTGGCCCTGTGCCTCAGCACCAACAGTGGGCCGTCACAACTGCCTTACTGCAAATTCTGAAGTGCACTGGCCTGGCCTCTAAGCTCTGAGCTGCGCGCTACAGGAGTCTCACCTTCTTTTTCCCTTTCTTTTTTCACTTTCTTCGTTCTTCGTTGCTTTCTTTTTCTTTTTCCCTTCTTTCTTTCCTTTTTTGTTTTTCTTCGTTTTTTATGGAGTCTCACCTTTTTCATCTTCTTTCTTTTCTTTCTATTTATTCTTCGTTTTTTTAATGGAATAGCATGCCGACCTTGGTCTGGCAGACCTTTCCATTCAATAAATATACTGTATATCCCCCCCCCCCCCCACCCCAGAAAGGCAAGTCTTGAGACTTCGATGGGGCGTTGGAAGTTCATTTGAGCAACAGTGATTAGTTCATTTGCCATATGAAGATGCTACATAAAAAAATGCGTTCCACTTCCAGATGAAGTGTTACCGCTACAATCGAGGCATATCGTTTTATTTTTTGTTTTTCGCAATTTAAATCATATCCTGGGGGGGGGGGGGGATTCGAGCCGTCTGCTTGCCTAGATTGGCGGCACGTTGCTCGGGGAAGGGATGAAAGGGGGTCCTGTTGGTCGAAAAACAGAAATAAATGCATAGGAAACGCAACTAAGAGATCTTGTATCATTTTTAGTGGCTACCTATAATTTTGTAGCATATTAGAACCTCGAACCGGTTCCGAACCGGTTTATAGCCTCTGAACCGGTTAATCGAACCGATATATGTGAACTCCGGAGCTGAACCGGAACCGAACCTTTATAGCCGAACCCGAACCCGAAACAAACCGAAAAACGTTTTGGTTCGACGCTCTGGATGAAACTGCTCGCCGGTAGTCTGCCACGCTCAGAGCTAGCTCTGCTTGCACTGGCACACGGTTGAGGCAATGACCGGGATCCCATGGTTGACGGATGCATGTCGGCATGTGCCAGTAGAGGGAGAGGGGGAACAACAACAACTTTATTTTGGCTTTGGAGAGTGGGGAGGTTCATCGCACCAGGCGATACTCTACCCCATTGCTGGTGGGGATGTGGGGAATAAAATAACGAGCCCCTTCACAATAACGATCGAAGTCCTATGGTGTCCAGAAATGTCAAGAGCTTTGAGCGCAGAGCGTTGCTGGGCTGGATTAGGCCAGGGACCAAGCAATTTCGATAGGGAGAAGGGGCGAGAGTCCAGCTAACGAAGAGACTCGGAGAGTGTGGTTCGGGAAGGTTGGTAGTGGGAGCAATGAAGAATATGCTCCAGATCCTCAAGAACACCACAGTGGCAGCAGGTGAGAGAGTCAGCTTGTCTCAAGCGGTAACGCCACTGAGCTGTAAAGGCCACATCGAGGCGCATTCTGTGGATTAATGCAGCATCTTGACGAGAGGTGTTTCGTGGCATGCGGAAAGCGAGCGTTGGATCAACTCTGCTCAACATAGAGGGGAGAAGAATGTCGGTTGTCCATTGGCGGGAAGCCAGGGGTGTCACTAGGCGTCGCAGAATTGAACGGCGGTCTCCTCTCAGCAAAACAATACTGGTCCGTTTCCGATACGAGAGTGCTGCTTCTGCGGCGCTGTCGGCCTGGTCGTTGCCCACGACACCACAATGGGCTGGAACCCACTGGAGAACTAGCCTATGGCCTGCTGCGTAGATAGTGTGGTAAGCCATTAGCACATCTGTGACTAGGGGTGCGGATGGGCCTCGTATGCCCGAATTTTCAATTGCTTGAAGTGCAGATTTGGAGCGGTGAAGATAATTGGAGTAGGTGCCGCTCAGCTGGCCAGATAAGCCTCCGTCGGCGTGGGTGATGCGCTTCTCAGGCGCGCTTTTTCGGTTTCGGCTCATTTGCATACCAAAATTCGGGGATGGATATTTTAGCGCACGTGCGTGTTTCAGGATTTTTTAAACGTGGAATTGTGTTCAACGAGGATAGTCTATCAATCTGCTATCTCGCTTTTGCCCGAAATCCCCTAATTAAAAAGTTAATTAATGAATTTTAGGTAATTAGTCATCTTGTAGTTGCACACTTCCTTCGAGAGGATGTCCGTCTGGCCGTAGAACTCAACTGCAAAAACATCTATGCTGCTCTCATAGGGTTTTCATAAAAATTCTGGTCAGTCTTACGTGACGCACCCTGTATAGCAGATAATTTATCTTCATCTGTACAATGGATACCATCAACAATCATTCTTATATGTGTATTCTGTATTGAATTGTGTTTTGTGTTTGTGGCTACATGGCTCAATAAAAAGTTGTGTGAAAAAAAAAAGAAGTGTTAGCTTAGCTCAATTGGTAGAGCCCTGGGGAGCTATTCTCGTTAAAGTAAGCTACCTGCTTACTTTCTTTGCAAGGAGGTTATTAGTCGCCAAATAAAGAAGGCGTGAACGATGGGAATGTCATTGGGAATGGTTTTCACGCGTCGTGAGCCAATAGTCGAGCATTTGATCGTCCAGCCTTGTTGCTGTGTCGGTGTTTTCACGACACGATCATCACGATACCGCCCTTCCCGCCCCTAGATTGTCTCGCCGGAAACGGAAGACTACAACTTGTAAGAGAATGTTCGAGGAATGCGGAGAAAAGTAGTCATGACAAGTTCACTTGCTTGATAGTAATATCTAAAAAACTTCCACGGGGTTAAAATAGGAAAACAATCTTGTGTAGCGATTGGGTTGTGAGCGAGATAGCGAACCAGTGGACAATGGGGTGGCGCTCGTACGTGCCCAAGATTTTGAACAGGCGGAGTGGCGCGAAAAGATTACTATTTGTCGTACAGTTTCTTATGTCATTTCTTGTTTAAGCTCGACGCAATTTGTTATGAAGTGAAACTGATTTCGTTATCTTCGCCTTGCATCCATATTTTTCATTGTCCTCAACCCCGATAAGGCCCCCACCCACCCCAATGTAATGAGTCGTGTGAGACAGGAGCATGGAACGACCACTACATTATTTTTAATTTTGTCCGTGTAAGGGACCGACTGTTACTAGTTTAATGATAGATGTCATCGCTTTAATCGCCGATATGACGAACGACTCTGCATCGGAGAGCGGTGCATTGTGGTGAAGCACGAACCACGGCAATGAGCATATCTCGTCCGATCATTGTTCCAACGAAATGCCAATATTTATGCACTATGCGCCATTTCCGCCGTCGTGAAAACGTATTTGGATTCAAAAACAAGTCATAGTCCTAGGCATGTACGCCATTCTCATCGTTACCGCCGTCTCCGTTCAAAGTAATCACCCTCTTTTCGGTGCTTACTTTTCACCGCAAAAAGTAAGATACTACGTCACTGCCTACGTCAAAATGACGTACTTCTTAACATGATCCCGTGAGCTAGGGAAAATATAGGGACACTGACACACAACTCCAAAGAGCAATGATCTTCATAGAAGAACGGGATTGAGTGTGGCGCCACTTTTTGACAGTAAAAAAAGACAGTGGCGGCGGCAGCCCGCCGCCAAGCATGTCAAGCCAAAATTGCCAGAGCTTCCGTTCATGACAGATATTCTATAACAGCTATAATATCATGACGTCATAATTATTCCGGCCTGCACGTTTAAACCTATGTACTTTTGTTTCTCCTTTTTTCCCATACAACCTATTTAAATCCGGTACACAGCGCCACTGTAGATCTAAGCTGTGATGCTCTACAAGCTGTGTATGCGCTGGGGATAAATGTCCCTAGAAATGGGCGGAGCGTTCAGGCGGAGCTTGTCGCGGTGGCTCAGCCCGACAGCTCGTGACGTGTAAAGTAAGCAGGTAGCTTACTTTGACGAGAATAGCTCCCCTGGGCCGCTAATTCAGTAGATGTGGGTTCGAATCCTACAGCTGGCTAACCTTTTCAGTGACTTCCTTCTTTCATGATTTTCTCGCTCGTACGCGGACTACGATGCAACTAGACAGTGTCAGCAAACGTGAATTGGAGTTCGCTGTGTAAACTCACGTTGAAGCAAAAAATTCAGTAGATTTAAGCGCGTTTTGATCTTTTTTCAGTATTTCAGTAGACAGACTCGAAGTCCAGTAGGTCTACTGAAATTTCAGTAGACCTGGCAACATTGACCACAACTGCACTGCCGAGAGCCGACGCCCGAGCCCGACGCGCCTTCTCCTTCCCTCTCCACTCACCGTGCATGCGCGCCGCGCCGTGGCTACAGACAGACCACGCCGCGATTCTTGCGTAGCGAGGACTGTAATGCTCACGCAATAAAAAAATCAATATGGTTTCACACAACAGGAGCTCAACAGAATTCCAAGAGGTGGCGGCCAATTTTCAGCACCTGTCACTGAGGTACACACCTGTCACTGAAGTAAAGCTTCAAGTGAGTGAAGTGTTTCCGGTGGTATAAATCGACGATAGAAGTTTACCAATCCGAGGAATTGTCGGAGCTGCGTGGCTGATGTTGGTTGCGGAAATAACAATGACAAAGGAAATCCAGCTCTGAGACGCCAAATTCGCTTATGCTCAAGTAAGATGCTCAGCGCGTGTGTTTCAAGATCGGGGCTACGAGGATATCGTCGATATATGCGTAGTCCAGGGGTCGGGAACCTTTGCAATCCTAAGGGCCACATCTCATCCCCCCTCGTCGATTTTTTTCCAGGGGCCGCAGAACATATTTGAAACCATTTCAAAGGAAGTCGTAGCCTGCCGCAATTATTAAGCGGTCGAACAAGCTGAAAATTCCTTTAACTATTACTTTTTAAGCGTAATGTAGTGAAAGGTCGCATTTTCCATGGCTTGTTGCATTCACAAAGTTATGGCACGGCCACTTGCGCGCGTCGATTATCTCCTCGACGCGCGCAAGTGGCCGTGTTTATGGTAAGAGAGTATACAACAAGCGAGAGCGAGAAAGGCAACACAGAGCGCGCGCTTTTGCCTGAAGAATTCGCTCGCCGTGCCGCACCCTCTGCCAAGCCAGCCCAGCCCAGCCCAGCATAGCCTTGGATAACCTCTCCTCAAGCCCATAACCAACAACAACTCCTCAGCACCGGAATTTTTGTCGCGCGCTTGGTCTGCGCTGGGCCGCAAGCGGCCTGCGGGTTCCCGACCTCTGATGTAGACGGTAGTTTACGATGTCCTTTTACGATGGAGTCGATAATGTTTGTTCTCTGAAATGTTTGCGCCGCGTTACACAAACCGAAAGGCATGCGCAAAAACTCGAATAGTCCGAATTGGAGTTACTTTTGCGGTTCTTGGTATACTTCTTCAGCCATAGGAATCTGATGGTAGGTGCGCACCAAGGGAATTTTTGAGACTACAGTGGCTCCTTCGACGTTGGTCGCAAAATCGAGGATGTTGCGGACAGGGTACCGGTCTGGTGCGGTTGCACGGTTCAGAGCACGGTAGTCTCCGCGTGGACGCCAGCCTCCCGTTTTCTTGGAGTGGTGAGGCCCAGTTGATGGATGGTGGTCTAATGATTCCCAGTTCGAGTTTGTGCTTGAATTCTGCCTTCGCGATGGAAAACTCTTCAGGTGCTCGTCGACGAGCACGGAAATGGATGGGAGGGCCATGAAACACCATCGAAAATCTCTACGAAGACGAAAATTCAAAGTGAGGGATTGCTGGCAATATACAGGGGCGGTGGTGCGTTGACAGCTTTCAACGTGGAAACTGGGTTGGCGAGAACGATGGTGGAGTCTGTTGGTCGGAATGACGCTGACTTCAGCTCCAGTATCCACCAGATACAGCCTGCTGTCGACATGGTCGACAGTATAGAAGAGGCGACTGTTACTGAAGGTCATGTCCACCTGCCGCCATTAGTGGCTGGCCGGAGCATTTCCCGGCATTGAGCAGCACGGCTGTAGGCAGTGATGAGCGTCCAGTGGTGGATCCAGGGAAGGAGGGGGACGGTTGGGTGATCGCCCCTTCCAAAGCATTAGGTTCCCCCCCCCCAAGTGAGGGTCTGGATCCGCTTCTGTGAGCGATTGCACCGAATCGTTTCACTTTGAACGACGGGCTGAGCCAAAAGGTGATCGTCTATGCTAACGACGAGCGCTTGGAGACCAACTGCCTGTGGTGAGGGCTGCGACAACTTGAGTGCTGGGCTAAACCGTCGATGTTGTACTGGCGTGGTGAGGATTCCTCTGCAAGGACGTTGTAGGTTCATGCACTTACAGAGGCCATTACAGCATCGGCAAGAAAGGCTTGTTCTTCAGTGGAGACGTTCGATGAGGTGGCTAAAACCATCGTTTCGTGGAAGCTGTTGTATAACGAGCTCCCACAGGAAACCGTCGCCAGCAGGTGTAGCACCGTCGCCAAGCAACTGCTTCATACGACGTAACAGCTTTGCGGGACGTCGGTCTCCGAGTTCCTCTGTGGAGAGAAGTTGGAGCCGCGAACGATCAGAACGAGCTGTTCGCTTGGGAAGGGCAGACCTTGTGGTCGTATGGTTTTTCGACAGAAGGGTTGGCGATGACATTGTAGACTTCTTCGGCAACGGATGGAAAAAGTGCCGATATAATGCAGTAGAATTTTGTCTGTCGGGAGGTTATATAACCTCCCGACAGATAGGTAAAACTGGGCCTCGTTCTGAATGAACCCCGGTCCCAAAACAGTGACAACTTAACGGCAATAGCGCTGACGGCTGAACCGGAAGAATGATCAACAGGAGCAGTGCTGTCGCCACCAGACATAACTGTTTCGGGGGGCGGACAATGGAACGTTCGAGTCACCACTTGTTGGATTGACATAAGAAGCAATGAGCTGAGGACTGTTCTGGTTGTGAGCCTGTTTCCAACTAGTGCGACGAAGATAGGAGTAAAAAGAGAACTGTTAAAGCCCTACGGACTAAAAAATATTTATTTTGTATTAATCAACCTCGCTCAAAAATTCAGTACGCAAAAGTATGAATGCCGTTTCGGGCTTTACGTCGCTAGACAACTACGAGCGACTCATGAGCGACTCTACGGGTCGGTCTGTGGATTAATTTTGCCCACCTGAGGGTTCTTTACGAGGAGTGTCGTTGGGAGGAACCCGAGAGGTCTGCCTGCCTGATTAGGCGGCATGTTTCTCGGGAAGGGAAAGGTGGTGGAGAGGAGGAGAGGAAAGGGTGAAGTGGAAGACCGAGCGGATTCCGCTCGGGGGGAGGATAGCTGCGTCCATGGGCCGACTTCAGGGGAACTGTGCCGGCATACGCCTATTACGCATCTGAGGGAAACCGACGCGCACGCGTTACCGCTGCGCCACCGGAGCTGGTAGGGTTCTTTACGTGCTCTGAAAGCTCTGCATTTACCGTCCCTTCCGAAAGACGGCGTGTCCAAGCAACTTGTACCCTGCCACCAAGTTGCTGGTGTCTTCGGCTGGGATCGAACCGGTAACCTTGGGATCAGAAGGCGGACATGCCAACTGATCCACCAAGGCCGGTACGAATTTTCGAAAGAAGCCGCAAAACTCCATAGATTCACATTATCCAAGAGTAAGTGACGTCACTGTTAGTTGGCGTCTCTCTCCTAGCAGCAGCGCGGGCGTCTCCGCTCTTCACCCAACGTTGGAAGTCTACCAGCAACTATGGTGAACAGACGGAAATCGACCTTCAGTGAGCAATACTGCAGACGCACTGCGAACCCTTATGATGTCACACTTCTCAAAACTAGAAATTAATTTTATGATACTTCCACTTCACACAGAGAAACAATATTTCGGGAGAATACAGTTTGGCAAGGTTCTGAAGACAGGAGATTTGGTCCATAGTGGCACTTTAAAGGAGTAGTTTTCTCTCCAAGCATCAATTCGTAGATATCTGTTTCCACAGGTAGTCTATTCTCTAATTTACAAAATCCCTGCCTCACTTTTCGCCTACTCGAGCTCTATAAGTTATTCTCGGCATTATAAATCATTGGAATCCACATGGTGTGAAACTCATGCGCAGAAAGCCGCACGTGCAACATCAGGGTAAGGAAATGTGGGGGCGGCCTTCGCGAGTTACGAATCAGTGAGGAGGAGGCATTGGAAGGGATACTGACACATCAAGGAAATGTCATGAGAGCAGATGAGAAGGTTCTCCCGCTTGCTCCTCCCCGTAGTTGCAGGTCTACTGCCGACTGTCACGACAAAATATCAACTACTCTGGAAATACGCTGATTTCGAGCAAGAGGGCTTGTAGGAGTGTTGTTTCGAGTCAAGTGCTTATTTATACCTATATTTTTTTCAACGATGACGTGGAGCGAACCTTCCCTTTGAGACGCGCACCCTCTACTGCAATGCTGCATGCCTGTCGGCTTTTTGCCTATATAAGTGAGTGTATTTCCATCACACATAAACACGATTACATCAATTATTTATTTCCTGCAATTCTCATACATATTCTATGTGATACATAAATTGTGGCTATCCCTTTAGTTCACATTGGGTTTTCTTTACCACCACCATAGCAACTCCAGGTCTCCCACTTTATCTTCAGACATTTAGCATACTACATTGACAGGCTACAGATGATAAGACAAAATTATCACAACACTAGTCTGTCATATACTTCACACTGCACTCGCAAACTCTTTATTGTATACAACCTTAAATAATTTCTATACATGGCATAGTACTCTTCTTCTTTGTGACCAATCTTACATCAATTGACACAATCTTCTCACTAGAATATCACATCTTCAAATCAGTCATGATATTATGTACTGAATATGCAGATTGTTAGCAGGCTACTGAAATGGAACAACAAAATATTTGCTCCCACAATAATACAAGACTGCTGCACTGCTTCAGCCCCCTTCAGCCCCTACAACAACAATAAAAATAATGAACAGCAAATAATTGGAAAATCTTCAGTTCCAAAAAGTATAAAGAGAAATATCTCAATTCCTAGTTCGGTCTTCCCTCAACTGGCTCTCACCAGCACTCACAAAGACTAGAACCGTATTCAATAAAACTTAATACGTGGCAAGCTGAGGGATCTGTAAACAACTGAGCTGTCGAAATTAAAGTGAATGATGAATATTCAAATTTAAGCAATTTGAACTTCTGAGCACTACATACATTTTGTTATCTTCATTAGACGCTTCACCTAGGGACAAAATTTTGAAAACTTTATTTATTAGTAATTTATTACACGAGTCAATGAGATGATGTGATTTGCTGTCAATAATTGAATTGAATTGTGATTTTAAAAAAGTCACACGAAAAAACACTGCCTTTAGAAAGAGGGATAACACCAGGTTCCGTGTATCTGAACTAATGTCAACACTGAACAACTCAGAACACTACCAGTTAAATTACCAATCTTCCATATAATACTACCTCTAAATGAAACGTTGGACAATTTTGATGAAAACATCAATGACGAACACCTTTACATGACACTGCTGTCACTCGCCACGAGAGTTGTGTGCACTTGGAGTAACAATAATGATGGTTAGTCAGACTGATATGAGGTTCCTAGTAATACACAAGGCTCTACAATGTCAGTGGTCCTGTCCTTTGAAAACCTACTTGTCGCCGACCGATTTTTTGGACTCCAAAAGTTCGAACATTTCAATATTTCAGACAAAAATATTGGCATTGTCAAACACTCCATACCATACAGCCAATGTATTTCTGCTTCCAATATTTTTTACCGTTTCTCACATGGACAGCTCGATTTTTTGTACGCATTTCCGCTTAAGCATGCTCGGTTTTCCGGAGCGCACTATCTCCTGAAAACTCATGGCACTACAAAACTCTGCTTGATATTTCAGATTGCTTGGTTTCAAACTCTGTGGTCACAGAGGACAGGTATCTGCCCTGCTATTTCTTTTTCTTTTTTTTTTTCCGCTTTTTTTGGGGGGGCAGGGGGGGAGAGCCTAGTAGAAAAGAGCGTAAGATGTCGATGGCACCACTGTGTCGCCTTTAGCTGAAAACCTAACGACAACTCATGCTTGTGCAGCGGAACAGATACGCATAGACAGTTTTCTATACCAATCTGGATATAAGGACTTTGGAGCAAAAGTCAATTTTTCCCGTTGATGAAAAATTCCTGACTGATTCTATGGCTTCTAGAAGTCCAAAAAACCGGTCAGAGACTGTACCATCAAACAATTCTTCTATGCCTCACCTTTATCATGCACCAAGTGCTACGCCAAAGGAAAAGTCTCAGATCGAAAGCCGCCAATGTTCTGAGCAGAGACTGCTCTACTGACACTGCAGAAGAACAGCCCCTGTTTGAGATATTGGCGGATCCTCAATTTGAGGCTTCTTCTTCACTGGATCGCTGGATATTCCATTTTTCAACAATCCGTAGAGTTACTGGTATATCTCTGCCACTCAATAACGTCCTGACACAAGGTGGAGCAAGTGTTTTCTTCGTTTCACAGTGAACATGTATGATTTATCATGCCCTCGTTCTTTCCTTTTCCTTCCTGATGTGTCACAAACTACCTACAGACGACTGTGCGTTTCTCCATCTGATCATATTATAATAGGTAATGAGACCTCCATACAGCGCGGCAACAAAAGAACACTTTGTGGATAGACGGCTGCCAACTTTGGCAACTTTCAGTGAGCATGGCAGCGTTGCTGAAAAAATGCATGTTCACATCTTATTTGCATTCTTCACACAGGCTAGTAACAATCACACTCAAAGAAAGGAAAAGTTTCATGCATTAGTAGCACTGCATGCCCACACACGTCTTGCAATTACGACCAATTGTTTCACTGTACTTTTTAGCAGTTCGCCTTGTCTGGCAATGTTAAGAGGCCACACCAGTCGGGAAGCAACTCCGATTCACGATTTTCTCGATTCTAGATGGCGCCACGCTCGCCGTCCTTATCACGCCGTTTGCCTCCGACTCCGAAATAATCCCCATTGTGCATGGTTGACGTCGCGAGTTTAAGGAGGCACGAACCCTCTGCGCTGTTTGTCTAGAGGTAAAGTGTCGGACTTTGACACGAAAGGTCCGCAGTCCGATTCGAGACATTCACGTCTTTTTGCTTGTCTCCTATTGCTATATGAGTACTTTATTTTTATTTTGTTGTTATATATTTATGCTACAATTATTGTTTTCACAAGTCACTGGCGTCTGTACTGACTGATTATGGAATTTTTAGTTGCTCTTCGTATTGTTTTACTAGTGCATACTTACTGTATGCCGATGTATAAGTGTGATCGGATAGTACGGATGGCAATATGGGTAGTACACACACAGATGGTATTATAAACGAATGTTGCCAGCAGTGAGTCTGAGCACAAGGCGATTGCCAATTAAGAAATCAGGAAATGGCCAAGGAATGGTAACTTCATATGCTATCAAAGCTCACCCGAGATGTCGGTATCTCGGAGGCTCTCAACTGGATGTACCAGCGGCTGTAAATTAGGCTGTAAACATTGCCTGCACACAGCGCTTACAATACCAGTCTGGAAAATCTAGTGCTCGAAACAGTATTTCCTTTTTTTCTGCACTTGCTTACATGCAATTTACCTTGATAATAACTCTATTATTCATGCAAAAATGACATTTTGGTACGTATATTTCTGGTAAGTAAGCATTATCGAATATCTGAATTAATTTACAAGGCGTTGGTGCAAAATACTTTTCGAAATTTCCGTCGCAAAATAGACTTCTTATTATTACCCGGAAACTTCAGTAACATGTTTGAAAGACTCCTTTTCCCCCATGTTCTCCCTTCTTTTTCTTTCACATTAAATCGGCTCAGAAAAATGATGTCAGTCGACAACCCCCAGTGACAGAGGACTCCCTTTCTTCTCGACTTGGTGTGCAAGTTTGCAAGACCATATAAAGGAGGTGAAGGGTGATAAAGGCTTCGGGTCTACCCACAGGAAGCCAACCAAGGAAGACATGGAAACGTCGAGCGGCGAGGCCGCGCAGCGGGAGTCGCGATATTCCCAACACAGACTTTTTTTTCCTGGACGCCAAGAGGAACGATTCGACAAAAAATAAAAGGACACAGAGTAGAAAAATAATAACAATGGTCACCTGACAACATAATGGTTTCTGCAACGTCAAGATGGATATGAATGCCACAGCTTGCGTGCTCCGTATGAAAGTTTATAGGCGACACGATGTTCTTTTCGGCGGAACATGCTGTTATGATGTTTCTTGCTCATGTTTGTACTGTTATCAATTACTTTTCTTCAAATAACAGCTTAGGATTTCGGAATATCCAGTTATAATGTGATAAGGACGATGCAATGGACTGTGGACGGTGGACTGTCAAAAACAAGCCTAAACTAACCCGGGCGCGGACAATTGCTCAGTGGACAATTGCTCAGTGGACAATTGCTCAGTGGACAATTGCTCAGTGGACAATTGCGCAGTGGACAATTGCTCACTCGACAACTGCTCACTGGACAACTGCTCACTGGACAACTGCTCACTGGACAGTTGCTCACCGGACAGTTGCTCACCAGACAATTGATCACCAAAAAAAACAGAGTTCGAGGTAACTCGTTATTGTAACTAAGTTCCTGTTTTTGGTAACTTAACTCGGTACTTTTGCGCCGTGGTAACTTTCAGAGGAACTCGTTCCTTTTTCAGGTAACTTTGCCAAAGTAACTTAAGTTAAGTTCCAAGTTACTTTTAACTCGCTTTTCACTCACATCCACATATTTTCTTGCTTTCTCTCCGGTTCTTTCATGGCACTTTTTCTCATAAAACGTGATATTCAATCAATGACAGCATTTTATTCAGGAAGTAAGAACCGCTGCCATTGAGATTAAGCTGAACCATTGTGCGCATACTGGGGTAAGGTGCAAAGCGTTCGAATAGACCTCTACCAGAGAAATGTCATCATGACATTGGTAGACAGACTGAAACCGAAACAAATCAGAAGGAGGGCTGGGTTCCACGAACGGGCACTTGTTCGCTTACTCCCATTGAAAGCAACTGAAAGAAAAGTAGGACTGAGGGTCACGTCCCTTGAAGGGACCATGTCGTAACCCCTTCAAGACCGTGGCTTTCGGGCGCGACCTTGTTCACCTCTAGTTTCGAGCGTAGTTCAATTCTACCAAATTTTGGCGCTGTCGAACACTATGACGTCATTTGTTTACGAACAGGGAGAGGTCTACTGTTGGACATAAACGAAAACGATCTAAGCGTGTTGCACCTGCGTAATGCTATTTTGTGTCAGGAGTAACTTGGAAGTAACTCGTTCTTTTTTTAAGTAACTCAGTAACTGCGAGTTACATTTCATGCTGAAGAACTTCGTTATTAACTTAGTTACATTTTGCACACGGTAACTTAACTTGTAACGAGTTCTTTTTGACGGGTAACTTCTCAATCTATGCAAAAAACTGCTGAGGCCAGACAATTGCTCACCACAGAACCGTTGAGGCCAGACAATATTACTCACCGCCTCTTTCACCACACTTATACTGTGATTTTATTTCGTGTTTATGGCGCTTGATTTTTTTATGCTATAGCTGAACTTCTTTTTTAGTTGTCTAAGTTGCTTCAAATAGATCTAGGAAATCCACCAGCGAACAGGGTGAGGCGAGAGGTCGTCCACTTGCAGGCACGCATGAAGCGTCTTTGTCAGAACCTGCGTCCATGGGGCGCTCATATAGGATTTTTTTCCAAGGGGGGACAGCAAAGTGCTTCCAGTGGGGCAAAGCGTGCAACCACCTCACCTCACCGTCCCTGGGGACGGACGCTGCGGACTGTGCGGGTGTTCACAGGTTCACATTATTATGACGTATGAGAAAAAAAGAAATAGTGCACAGTTTTCACAAGTGACCGTGTGCCCCTCTGCGTCACCAAGACAAAAGCCACGGGAGATTTAAAAACACATCACTATTTAAGCACTAAAGTTCACGAATTTTCTCTGTCTGTCCAAGTCTGTTTAGCGAACGAACGCCACATTTTAGCGCTGTTAGGCCTAGCAAGGCGGACACGAGTGAACAGCATGTTGGTTTGTTTATTATTAGGTTAGTCTAAGTTTGCTGTTGGCAGTTTCCCACGCGCGACTGTGCATTTTATAGTCAGATAACATTTATTTACAGTAGTTTATTTTGCAACGGGGATTTCGGTCGGAGGTACACCTAAGTTCAGCTAACATAAAAAAGTCAAGTATATGAGCGCCATAAACGAGAAATAAAATCACATCACATAAGAATGCGAAATAACATTACATATAAGTGCGGTGAAAGAGGCGGTGAGCAATTGTCCGGCTTCAGCGGTTCTGTGGTGTGCAATTGTCCGGTGAGCAACTGTCCGGTGAGGAATTGTCCTGGATCCAAACTAACCTAACTTCTGAAAACTAACCTAGGACCTGGTTCTAACCTAGGTTCCCACCGGGGACGATTTCTCCGGGGATGATTTTTCCGTATCCCGGAAATTACAGGAGCGCCGTTGTGAACAGCTGAGGAAACGGATCATAGCCAATCAAGTGCCACATTATTTGTTTAAATTGGGAGACGGGATTTTTTAAATTAACATTCATGCTAATGCAATGTGCCGATTACATCTGTTCTTTCTGTTCCTCTCTCGCAAAGTTTGCTGAGTACAGACAACACGGTAAGATTAGGAAGTGATTCTCCAACAACAAATAAATCTTGACTATGACACGAGGTGATTCATCACTCGTGATTTTCCAAGGTCCTGCTACCTTCTACGTATTTCTGGCAGATATGTTGGAAAGATGGTAGCCGCGTTCTTTTATAAAGGGGAGTACTACAGAATACTGAGCGCAATGACACATTCCCTTCTGTATTCATACCAATGAAATGAAACGCCCACTATCCTGAGGCTCTGACTTCACGCTCGCTGAACGTGGGTATCGTCAGACGTAGTTCCCAACTCAACCGGAATACTAGTATTTTCATATATAGTTATTTTTTGTTTGTGGTGGTAGTCAGACAATGATGTTGTAGTTGTTCTCTAATACTTTCTATGTTGATGAACCGTATTTTCAGCAGAAGCGGAGTTGTACGGGCAATGAAACAACTGAATAAGTGGGTGTAGAGCTTTTGTAACCCATAAACATCGGCACAGAAAAAGATGTAAGGACAACTGTAAAACCTGTGTCTGAACGACAGTAGAGAAATACTAGCATCCAGCGAACGATATCGCTAGCGAACTAATGCAGCGAACTATATCCATTTTATGTTGCTCGTTGAATGGAATGTAGATTTAATTATTAACACGTGAAAAAAAGAAAAAAAAAACCTATGTCTCCCAATTTCAACAAATCCGCAAAGCGAACGATAACACTCGATCGGCTGTGATGTGCTTCATCGGCTATCTAGATTGCAGTTCTTACTTGCATCTATATTTCAGGGGCTTTTAGTGCACAATTATCTGCACTTTACCCACCACACACTTTCTTTTCGTAGTAAACATGATGCAGATTATTGTTTTTCATCTTCGCTGGCTAGTCTATTTGCGAGCACCAAATGCCATGCATTCCAGTTATTTGATTTCTAATACAATAGCCACAAAACTTTTTCATAATCTACACCATTCCATTCAGTGGTCATTCACTGGAGTCCTGTGTCTCTTTGGCCTTTCCATTTTCAGCCTTCTGATTTCCGGCCTTCTGACAGTTCGGCGTTATGATTTTCAGCCTCTTGATAGGCTCAATACACTCAGTCAGCCTAAATAAATGCATTGCATTTAGCAACAGCTATTAAAAAAAAAAAAGAAAAAAAAAAGGAGAAGAAGGCAGCTTCTAGAACTCCTTGAACTCAGCCTTTATGTATAAATGAACAAGATAATGTGAAAGGAACTTGACGCGCGAGGAGGTCTCGGAGCACAAGTTCCGTCTCATAATGCGCTGATTATTACCCTGAAACTTCAGCACTATATTTTTAGACACTCCTTGGTTTTCACAGGGTACTTCACATTACACCAGACCTTTCGTTCAGCGTAGAGTCACTAGTTCAGCGGAGAATCCCCAGTGACCCGGAGCTTTTCCTTATCTCCCTCAGAAGGCCTCCCTTTGTTCGCGGTGCAAAGACAGACGGGTACAAGTTTTGGGTCATCCAACGTGCAACCAGCAAAGAGTGTCGAAAGATGGAAAATCCAGGGAACCGGTATAGAAAAATTAGGCGTATCTCAAAATAACGTGATCGAAGTCCTCGTTGAAAAATAAACAACATGAACATGAAAATACAAACACCGAACTTTTACTAACCTAATAATCAACTAACTAACGTGCTGTTCCGCCCCGCTAGGCCTAAGCCTACAAAAATGTGGATTTCGTTCGCTAAAATGACTTGGACAGACATCGAAATTTGTTGAGTTTGTGGGGTAAATAGTGATGTCAGACTTTTAACCACGGCATATCATTGTACGAAGCAATCAAGCATTGTCCTTGGTTTTCCTTGTTTTGCGAACGTGAATTTGGGTTCCGGAAAAGATGGTTGCTCATTGCGTGGGTGGAAATAATTGTGTAGCGGTCGCTTGATTGATTTTTCTTATTGGTTCACGAGGAGCGTTGATGAAAAAAAAAGGAAAATAATAAAGATAGAAATAAAAATAAATCGATCAATAAACGAAAGAAAGAGAAGAACAAAGAAAGCTAATGCCGTTATCCTGAGGAACATTTATCTGTGTGTAATCCGCTTGCTCGCTGTTTCAACATTACTAACATTACAGGGCAGTCCTGTTGAACGTTACTGGAATGTTTGTAAAGTCGGCCTTCCACTAACCGTAAATACAAGATATTCTCGTTAGCCTTATGAGACAGTTGACAGAGTAAGCACAAACCCGAAACGGCAAAATCGGGCAAACTGATGTTTCATGTGAAGCTAATAAACTCTCTCACTTCTCTATACGCGCACCGAAAAAAGAAGAGGGTTGTTGGTCTCGGTGTGCTTTTTCTGTACATTACACGGGCCATAATCCCTTTACGAGCAGCTAAGTAAGCTCTTGTTCTGGTCTCCAAGGCCATGCCCTAAGTCAGCGATCCATGAAAGTAAAGAGGAGAGAGGAGCCAGCAGTACTGTGTGCATGCGCACCGCTTGCTCGGCGGGAGGATACGGTCCGCGCGGTTTTCCTTTCGCGTCGCCAGATGGCAACACAGAATGACGTGTTTCACTGGGCTTTCAGTCTGTGTTTATGCGCACTCACGTTTCATGCTTTTTTATAAAAACGAAAAGTGGTAGACATATAAATTTGGTGTCTATCGATTCCGGAAATATTTCGAGAGAAAGTAAATGGGAAGTTTTTTTCGAAATGGCTATAGAAGTGTAATAAAAACCTGTTCAAAAAGGGAGGAGAAAAATTGTGCATTTTTTTTCACATTCGTGACGTCGCCGTAAAATACATACGACATGTATCAGAAATGTATTAATGTTATCCGATTCATCTAGTCTTCCTCTTTATGGTGAAACCAGCCACGTTAAAATCTGTCCGATGGTTACCAAGAAGCATAAAATATGTTCCATAGGAAATACATTGGGACGGAGAGCTGGTATGCCCTCTTAAAATGGATCCAGAGACAAAGAGTGCTGCCAATCTATTGATATTTGTAATGCTATAATCTTGTGCATTTCCTGACGTGGTGTAATCATGTGGCAGAAAGCATAGCTGCATAAGGAAGAAAAGCATGCCACGTTACCCCATTCTGTGACATGACAAGTATGCATGCAAAGCCTAGTGTGAATGGTGAAGATTGCAGGTGTGGGGGAGGACTTTACTAGGTATTTTTATCACACATATTAGAAAACAAATATTCAAATTTCCTTATAGATCAGCAGTATGTTGCCAGCATAATGTTATACATTGCAGTATAATATTAACAAGGCTAAGTATCACAGAGTAAAAAAATAACACAATCTGAAGTGAAATACCTTCATCCAAAATATTTGCTACTCCACACGAAGGGAGGTCTGTACCTTCAGGAGAAAATTTAAGCAGGCACTGCATGCAAGACAATTATCTGGAAAATGCTGAATCTGCCACAGCCGTTTCAGATACAACAGTAAAAACCAATATTACCAAAGCCAAACTTATGCAAACACAGTCACTCTTTATTTACTTTGAAACCAAATTATTTAAAACTGGAGATAAACTGATGTTCTGAGGCTGGAACAACATAGAAGGGACAGATACAAACAAAGCCTCAAATTGCCTAAGAAATCAACGATGAAAGATGAAAGTCACTGAAAAGGTTAGCCAGCTGTAGGGATCGAACCCACATCTTCTGGATTGCCGGTCCAGGGCTCTACCAATTGAGCTAAGCTAACACGCCTCACCAGCGACTTTCGGGGTGCGTCATCTGAAGGGACGACAAACCAGCCACTCACTCTCACTCAGTGACTTTCATCTTTCATCGTTGATTTCTTAGGCAATTTGAGGCTTTGTTTGTATCTGTCCCTTCTATGTTGTTCCAGCCTCAGAACATCAGTTTATCTCTTGTTCAACAGGTGCCGCTTGCGTCGATTTCCGTCGTATGAATGTGTGTATGAGTGAGCAAAAATGTAAGAGTGAAAGGAGGGTGAGTGAGAGTGAGTGGCTGATTTAAAACTGGCTTTGCCCAAATTAATTAACTTAATTAATGAGTGACTTGAGAGCCAAAGTGTCAATGGACAGGTTGTAGAGTAAGTGGACATTTTTGAATAAGAAGTCCTCAACGAGGTACTCTCCACGGGTTTCTTTCTTCCTGCTAAAAAATGAAGCACACGAAAATTAAGAGTACCATATGACTGCCTGCTCGCGAATCTGGCGCACTTCGCTCTTGGAACGCCTTTGCACGTTTGCTAGAGCAACGCAATCCATCTTATCTATGCTCTGCCAGACAGTGTTTGTTCTCCATTTTAACCTCGGGATCAACAGGGGTCAATGAAGCATCGTGGAAAGAGCGCGGCCAACCGGTTCTCCGAGCAATAATAAAGAGTTGTAGTTGGGTACATAAGTTACTGTGCGATAACTTCCCAGTAAACCACAAACGTCTATTACACATGCCAGAAACATCCAAACATATAAGACATTTGGGATGTGTAGTAGATATCCAGATACGTCCACATTACATTCCATGGATGTTCCATGGATCGTCCAGAGGACATGCATTTATACAGTTATGGACGAGCTTCTGACGATCCATGGAACATCTATGGAATGTAACGTAGACATATCTGGATATCTACTAGACATCCCAAATGTCCACTCTGTACCATCCTCTGGATGTCCATTAGACGTTTTTGATTTACTGGATTGTGCAACCGGCCAACGGAAGGTGGGTCAGTGCCATACAAATAAACTGTCACAAGGAACGGTTAACACATTCAGAATCTTATCTGGTGCCACAACTAAGATTTGGCAAGCGATTCATTCATATAATTCATTCTAATAAACTACAAGAATTCGATTCTCGAACAAGGAGAAAGCTGACATTGTTCTTGCCCTGTGAGTGGCATGGGGATATATCAAACATAACACACAGGGACTCGACCAAACCCGGCGACAATTGTTAAGGTATATGAGACGTTGAGAGAAACAAGAACCTTCACAGAGATGTGGCGAAGAACACTGTCTCTGAAACAGGACGTGCGCACAAACGTATTGGCGTTCATGGCTGCGAACCCACCATGCTAGCGTGAGGGACGTGAGTGCTGAGGCAGCAACATCAAAATTAACTGTGTGGGGGGTTATGAAAGATGCTAAGTACCACCATTATCACTAAGGCCCTCGGTTTTCCGCGATTCCGCGAAATTTCGCGGAATTCGGAACTAATCACGGAATCCTTCGTTTTGCACTGTTTCCCATGGAATCCCTTATCCTTAGGGGTGTGCGGATATTAGAGTAGTCGAATTCGAATCTAATACCAATTACTCGAAGTATTTGATTCGCGAATCGAATACTCAATATTCGGGTTTTCGGATATTCGACTATTCGCCGAATACGAACGACGCCTCCCGAAAGTGGGCTTCACCTGACGCTTCCCTCCATTAGGTGAAGCCTGCTCTACAGCATTGAAGCCTGCTTTATGAAATTGTCCATGCTGCAGGACAAACACAGACAGATTGTGGTTTAGCTTAAGATAACGTTAGCCCAAGTTTATTGTGCATACTTCGCCCGAAGACGGGGCGGCGTCCCTCCCGTGTGCAGTTTAGCGGTGGCAGTGGGGGATTCTGATTTGATGTCTGGGAGGCACACTTCAAAATGTTAAGGCACTTAAATAATGTCTATAGCCCAGGAAAAAATGTATTGTAAAGTCCTTCCTATAAAGTTTCTATAAACTCTGTAGATCTGATGCGGTCTGTTGCCTGCAATCATTTTATAATGATTGTATAATGATAGCAGGCGAAACACCGCATCAGAGGAGAAAACAAGATACCATGTATGGAATGCTGAGCCACAACAGTGCTTTAAATTTGTAATTTTATAAAATATTTGTTGTTCCCACATTATCCAAGAAAATAAAGTGTTTCAAGCAGCCGTGGACTGCTCGCCCCGGAAAATCGCGGAATTGACCAGTCGGTGCCGCGGAATTTTGAATTTGCCGCAGCAGAAAACCAGAGGCCTTAGTTATCACTTACCACCATTAGCACTTATATGCAACTTCACCAAATCTTGGAAGCCAGAGACCACCAGATGCTGGTAGATTTTGCAAATTGGATTTTGATACAAAATGAGGAGGCAGCTGATTTTATCAACAACATGCTCTGGACCGATTAGGCAAACTTTTCCTGCAACGCACAAGTAAACCTTCACAACGCCCATTATTGGAGCACAACAAACCCGTACTGGACGTGCACTAGACGTACGAACAGGCAATCACGTGGTACTCTTTTAAATCGTGCTGGCTTTCTTTTTTGGCAGAAAAAACGAAACCCATAAAGGGTACTACGGACACCTTATTCGAAAATGTCTCAACTTACTCTACAACCTGTCCATTGACACTTTGGCTCTCAAATCACCAATTAAGAAGATAATTAATTTTAATTATTTAGCTAAATTAAAAATACTAGCTATCAGCTTCTGTGACTCTTAACAACATGCACTTGGTTTCATCCACAAAAATAGCTTTGTTTTTGTTTTGTTTTTTAAGGTTGGCGACCTTACGTTACGTTACGTGGGACACCATGCATGTAATCATGATACTTGTTGGGACTATCTCCGATTTTCTTAGTGTTACTGAATTCAGTGATTTACAGTGATTGGTGCAAGTGGTAAAGTAATGCATAACAACAATCAGAATGTAACAGCATGCGCTCAAGATATGCATGAAACAAAACACAAAAAAAGCATTTTGAATAGCAAGTAAGCAAAACAGTTGGATAAAATATCTACAATTGTTATAGTTAAATGCATGTTTAACAAGCCATGCTTGACTTAACTCAACCCAACCAGCAAGAAGGATTTTCTTCTCATCAGGCACACTTTCTGAAAACGTAAAAAGAGGTATGCAAGAAACGTGGCGTCACGAGGGTCATCTATAAGCCTCGCTCTGAATGAGACCTAAGCAGC
This sequence comes from Ornithodoros turicata, assembly GCF_037126465.1. Taxonomy (NCBI): domain Eukaryota; kingdom Metazoa; phylum Arthropoda; class Arachnida; order Ixodida; family Argasidae; genus Ornithodoros; species Ornithodoros turicata. The sequence goes on from NC_088201.1 coordinate 41,845,934, forward strand.
TGTATTGAAAAACGCAGTCATTAAAGCTGTATTTACACAGCTCTAACATGCATCAGCTAATAATTTGCCAATGCCCACAACTCTGCAGAATTGTGCCAGGCTTGCCGTCGCATAGTACCCACACCCCAACTTCCAGGTCGACTTCATAAGGGGGTATGTAAAAATAAAGAAAATATACATTCAGTTGCATGGCACACAGAAATGTATTTAGTGCCCACACAGCTGTCTCAGGCCTATAGATTAAAGGCAAAACCTTTGTGAACCATAAGGCAATAAATTGGTACGCCGATACCTAGTACATCGCGAGGGTTATAATTCAAAATTGCTGGCAAAATTAATTGCAAGCATGCCCACATTATGCTCAAAGTATTTAGCCTCTTCAATGGCGAGTAAACAAGACTTTGCTGTTGCAAGGCCTGTCTTTGGAAAATTTGGTGATTTAGTTCTCCTGTTTCTGTGCCATTTTTATTGGACAGCAGTTCCCCTGGTGCACCCAATCATATGTCCTGGCTCAACTGACCTCTTACTGATCTGCACTGTAAACAAAGGGTTGCCCACATTTTTTTGGCACTCAGTATCATGTGTCACAAGAAGGGAACCAGCTGCAGTGGGCCCAATGAAGAACCCTATATGTTTGATATTCGCACACCCTGGATAAGAGTACAGCCTTCTTTAAACATGTGAGGGTGTGTGCACAACAGTGGGTTCCATTTCAGTTTTGAAGTCTACTACATATGGTGAATTGTCGGTTCAACCGGTTTCGGGCTTGTTGCTTCACACCCTGACTGATGCTGTATATGCTCATAAGCATTCCTTAGCAAATGCACTGAACATGGTTTTTCAGTCAAAAACAAAAACCTCCACAACTTCACAATAATGTTTCTCAAACTCTGCACAAAATGCAACAACCAATGCTATTTTACGTCACTATTTCTGCTTTGTTCACACAGTTTGTTCTTGTTTTCCATTTTCTTTGTGAATAAGACTACTATTTTGCGAACACATTTTGAAGCTATATTAATAAATGCATAATCTGGTAGTAGAGGGAACCAACATGAGTCATACAGTAGACTCCCTTTCTGACATAGAGGAACACGGCTCAAGGTCTTGTACCATACCAATCAGTAATATAATTACTATCCCAGAATTGAGCAAGTAAGTGTAATTATGTAGCCTTTGGCTCCTAAAAACACAAGTTTGAAGGTGATTCCTCTGACTTACAGTTACTGCATATGAGTCATATGCAGGAATATACATAGTTAGAACGTGGATGTATTGTTTGAATATCTGATTGATAAAACTTGGATTGACATGTGATGGCTGGACGCAGTGATGTGGTATCATAATGTCTCTGTGCGCTTTCAACAAGGCTTCTTGCAGAACTTGTCGGGTTTTCGTTATTTTTCACTTAAAGAGAGATGCCAGATTTTGTCATGTCTGCTGTGCATTACTAAATACACCCACAAAACAAAACGTAGCTAAGAAAACTGCAAAATTTCACAACTTTGTGTCTTTGATGTTGTTACTACATACATGTACTAATTTTGAGCTCAGCAGTTTGTCATTACAAAATTTTGCATTTTCTGGTGTTTGGGTATTCGTTTTTTTTCCTTTTCTTTCATTCAAGTCTGCACAGCTAAAAGCATTTTGTTCATGTGGTTCAAGTTTGTCATAAAAGTATACCGTGTTTGCTTATACAAATTCCTCCTACAGATGATATGCTAAAAACACTGAAGGTGGTCACGACAATGGCAAGACTTCAAGAAATTATGTATGTATGCTCTAATGTACCTCTGCCACATTGCTAAACTTAAAAAATACTTGAACCAGTTCACAAAATGCAAGATTTTCTGCTTCTCATTTGTGGTTTGTAACCACAATTGTTCAAATTTTGTCACATTTCTTAATTTCATATCAGCACATAGCACTTGTCTCAATAACCGGAATTGTCAGCAGAAGCAGACTTCGTTTTTCACTATGTCCTGTATTGTCGGATATTTTTGCTATTGATCAGAGTCTCACGGGTGATTGAAGGTAGGCGTGCATGGTTCAGGTGTTCAGTCTTATTGCTGTTCACCGCAACCACCAGATGGAATCCTCTGTGCAATACAACATAATAACGGTCTGTCTACAATGCTGCTACAGATGTCCACAATGTGACAAGAAAACCAACGGTGCGTAAATACATTTTACTAGCGTCGAAACTCCAGCACAAGCAATGCTTAAAACACAAAGTGTGATTGAGAGATAGGTGCAAAGATGAATACATTGCACAATGTTTGGCACTGATGCTCCTGCTCACGTACCAAAGAACAGAGGAAAGCCCTCATCCCACACAATTCACTTAGCTCAAACTTTCCGTGACCCGATGATACACGCTGAGTGAAAGTAGCTCCAGCCACAAGAATCCAAACAAGTTCTCGTTAAAGACAATCCAGTGGCCCCGAGAGAAGGAAGGGTTCGTGAATCCATGACCAGCAACCTGTCCCAGACCATGGTACCTGCGTGTTGGAGGAGAGAAAATTATGCTTAAGAGTACATGCTATTGTTGAAGTAGACAATATGCAACTCTAAAAGCCCTTTGGTGCTTGCTGCCTCAAACAGGGCACCTAAGTTATGTAGGAAAACATATGACACAATGGCCTACGAAAAGTTTGAAAGCAGTTTTAATTTTACAGTCCAGATGTTTCCGCCTTTTCAACATCCCAATTACAACTGTCATGTCTGGTTGTTACTGCCAGTTCTCCTCAGGTAACCGAGGATGCGGCTGATGAGAGGGTGAAAGAGCACACTGTCGCCTCTTGCGTCTTGGAAAAAGATTAACAGAAAAATGCAACACAAGATAAGAGATAAGGGCAGTTCATAGCGTCACCCGATACATGTGTTTTTGTTTTGTTTCCGCAAGTTAGTTTCCAAAAGTTAGTCTTCTACGCATGAGGCGGCACTGTGGTGGCATCTTCGACGCATGAGGCTCCTCCACCATCTCACATTGGGGGTGAAGGAAAGGCGCGTCTCCGAAGATGCGCAATGAACAAAATAAAGAAAAAATGGCGTTCCTTCACAGATTTTTTGTTTTTGCGGACGATCTACCGAACGGATTTTTGTTCTGAAAATGGCTACGATATCAGGTCACCGTGAGGAACAGATGTTCTCATTGGGACAACTTCATAGCTTTTATAATTAAAATGTTAATTAATGACTTTGAGGTAATTAGTCATTTGATGGTCGAGCAACATATGGCCAAGAACGTCCGCCGGCCCAGAGATGATAGAAGTGAAAACAGCATGTTTATGGCCCTTATAGTTTTTTTATGAAAAATCTGTATCGCCTAAAAAAAAGACACCCTGTATATGATTTTTTTAGGGGTGCAACTAATACAACGGTGCAACTAATAGTCCGGAAAATACGGTATGTTTGAATTAACCGAAAGTACAAAGTATCGGGGTATGAATTAATGTGAGTCTACTGTACGTATCTCATTATTTTTACTTTTCATGCAAGATGGATATGTTCAAATGCACAGGACTTATTGCTGCTTTTATTCTGGATTATATGCTCTCTATACGGAACTACGAAAATCAAAACAATGTGAGTCATGCACTCTAAAGCAACTTTTTGAAATCATCAGCTCCCCCCACTTTATGGTTCTCAACAATGAACTTCATGCACAACATGTTTCACTAATGGTGTATTGTGCTTTATAGGCAATGTACTAACAACAAATGCTCTATAGAAATGTCCGCAATGGTCACGTATATTCTTGAAAGATACCTTGCCAGACAAGTCCTTGGTATTTCTTGAAAGCGCAGATGGCAATCCATAGGAACATAAAAGGGCTGTGAACGACTCAGATTTGGATGGTTATCTTCTGCCGCTACCACCTCTATGGAATCCAAGTCTGCAATGGATACCTGTTGCTCTGCTGTGAGAGTCATCCAGTACTGCAGCACGACCTCAAATGTCACCTGTCCTGATGGCACATTGGGGTCTCCCTACATGAGTTAAAAAAGACAAATAACTTAATTTTAGAAGCATACTAGACAAGACAATCACCCAACAGCAGAAAAGCTTCACTCCATACAAGAAAACCATTGTTGTGCCCCTCATACAAGTGGACATGGCTAACATTCTGAAACGTGCAATGGTTGCTCACTGCTTCAGAACTTAGTTGCTGTGAAGAACACCATTTTTTGCAGCATTCTTTTATAGCTCCCGTTCATAATTTCTCGAGTGTCCACAGGAAAAATATCAAAACAGGATTTCTTTGCTGCTACATTGTAGCATTTATTAAGCACATACATAAGTTTCAATGCATTCAAGTTAGCATGAAGAATTCAAGAAATTTTTTCTCACATTACTTTTACAAACTCAAATTCTTTCCCAAGTTGCCATCCTTGTGTGTGTCCTAAAAGTTGTTCACCCTAGTCTTGAGGGCCAGCATTTGGATTTTTCTATCTGCATGCCCTGACCTTTTAAGTACAGCTTGGGACAAAAGTTTACGGAACATGGCATTGGCATATATGTCCATCGGAGTGGCCCCCTGCTAGCTGTCTGGTGACAGCTAGCACGTGAAAGAAACAGGTGATTGGCTATTCTATACATCTCTCAGTATGTGTGTCCGCTCCTGTTTGCTGCTAGGGTGTCGCTCCAATGGAGAAATGCGACACCCAGTGTTCCGTAAATTTTTGACCCAAGCTGTACAATACCATTGATGAATGCAGTGCCTAGTGGAAACGTCTTTTCTTCAAAATACCAGCAGATAATACCTGATGATTTTTCCTCCAGACTTGCTTTAATTGCTTCAGCTTTAGCTACCGCTTGCGACACACTCGTCCGATATGTTTGATCAAAGGTACAGTAGCCCACCTTGGCTTAGCCACCCCTGAATGGGCTGTATACAATGTGTTTGAGGGTGAGCAGTATGGCCGTAGAAGTCTATATTAGTCAGAAGAAACAATCTTCCAGCACCTGGAAGTTCCAGACAGGATAAACTGCAAGCTGCCGATTTCAGACAAGTACTATATGTCGCAAGCAGCACTACATGAATGCTTCCTGACACAACACTACCAGTCGTGTACTCTGTCCCTGCTCATGCCTCACGCATACTCTGGCTATAGAAATTACATGGGCCTCATGCTCATGTCTGCACAGAAAAAAATGTGTTTAAAAAAAAAAAGCAAGTTATATCACCATAAAGTCTAAGCTAAATTTACTAACCCCTGCAAATATGTTCAAAAGAAAGTGATCGAAATATGGCTCACAGAGAGCTTTGAGGCCCGTAGCTTTGTGCAGTGGTCAACATATTCCAACTGAATCAGCTCAAGGCCATGTGTTCCATAGGTGCCCTTGAAAATCCCTGGCTGTAGTGGTACATTGGGAAGCGGTGCTTGGAGCTGAACCCTTTGATACTGAAATGAGTAGCTGAAAAGGAACATCTAATTCACACAGTTTCAATAATAAGTCCAAAAACTATTGTGGTCACAATAACAGGCCCACTGGTCTGCTTAGCTCTCTCCTTACCGTGCCCATAGAGCGTCAATCACCGGTGATCGACGGTTTGCGAACCGCACTATGTGGCCTCCTGAGCACATATGGACAAGCGGTGACATTTGGTGGACACTACAGGCACTGCAGGTTCAGTCACGCTTTCCTTTTTAGCTTATCCTCGTTGTAGTGATTTGTGAAACTGGGTCTGCACCAACGAGGCAGTGTGGAGATTTTCCCTTGAACGTGCCATCGTCTTCCCGCAGCGCACCTCTTTCACAAGTGCGCCAATACTCGCATTTGAAGCGTATTTGAGGTCGATTAGTTTATTAGAACACAAATAATGATTCTGAACATGTTGGATAAACAGACCCTTGTCCTGAATATAAGGATATGTAAAACTTGCACTGTTGCTGTTCTTCCTGCCTCAAAACCAACCAGGAGGAAAGGAAAAGCGGTGAAGTAGCAAAATGTGGTATGAGAACAGGAAAGCTGAACATGTAACTAATGTTTTCTGCAGAAATTATGATGCTAATTTCTGTTTTACTCCTTCAAGGAACTCAGTCACTCAATGGCATGTACAGCATGAGTGTCAACCTTATTTTCCACAACTCAAAAACTTCTTGACCTAGAGTGTTGATATTTACAGATATTACTTCAGACAAAGTTTGCCACATTTTGTATATTTTGGAATTTCTAGGTTGATAATATCATCGATATACAGGCGTACCTTCACAAGTTTTCTGTTGTTTACACAGATTCTTGTGTCTTCCAAAATTAATTTTGGAAATACATGAATAGCTTCTTTTTAAAAACCTATATAAATCAATGGGCGCTCAATACTGTTTCCTCTAATAGCAACCTATTGTAATGTGATACTGAGAGACACAAAAACTATACCTGTCGAACCACCCAAAAATGGTCGTTTATGCCGCGGCAAGGAAAGAGTTAAGCTGTACTAGACATGCCAGAATGCTACAGATCATTACAGCACAGTAACTTTTATGAGCACTTACTCATACTGCCTCAAGATAAGAAACTTCATAAGCAACAACTCGTGGCTTTGCGGGAATTGCTGCATGTCAAGTGACACTGATGCTTCCTCGTGCAGCCAGTCCCTTAGTTCCTGAGCAAACATCACGCTGTGTTGGTACCTTATACACATGGAGAATTTTGTTTCCAATTTCTGACCTGGTGTTTTCCGTTTGGATGTTTGTGGCACTCAGTGACGCAGCACTTGAACGCAAACTCATCTCTGGAGATCTGTAATGTTAAAATAATGACTTTTTGAACTTGAGGATGCATACCAGCACAAAAATTTACTCCTTGACATTCTTCATATATCATGTATAGATGTACCAGGTTCCCAATCTAATTTTAATTCATGGATCAAGGATCAGACTTTATCGATGGCACTGTCAACTACTTCCAGCATGTGCCCAAGCAGGAGCCTTGGCCCTCAAAGGGAGTTGGAAACAAGGCTCAGCAGCATGGGCATACATATAGACGATGGATGTCCTTCACTAACCAACTAACTAACTAATGCTTTCTGGAAGTTAGTTGAGCTTTACATTATCGCAGTTGTGTTATAACAGCTTCACATGTCACTGTCAACATGTATCTAAAGTTGAAATGACAACGACCCGCTGTAGGGGTTGCACAGAAAAGAAAGTGCGAGGGTGTCTGCAAACATTTGGTGGGGTGTGAGGCGTGCAGGGTCTGGATAAATCAGTCCAAGCTCCCACAGTAATACACCTAGTAATGTGTGCTAAGTAAGCCCATACGAAGAACAGAATACATTTTGTCATGTGCAATGGTGTCAGCAAACAAAGAATCACTATAATGAGGCTCGTGCAGATGACGTTACGCGCAGCCTTTGAACACCTTGGAGCCACGTGACATAGGAAAACATGGGGATGCGTCACAGGCTGAATGAGGGAGCAGCGTGTGTTTTTACAATGTCCTCTCGTAATTGCACGCATACAGCAACAACTCACGGCATGCCCTCCTGCTGTGTCTCCGGTGCGGCGATATGTTTTCCAGTGTCACGCGTGACATCACTGCATAAGCCTCATTGAAAACATGTTTCCCTTGAGTTTATGGTGCTGACAGCAAGATACTGTCTTACACACAGAACAAAATTAGTTGTGCGCAGGGATGAACCCCATGCAAGTTTTTACACATCCAGTGGAACTGCTGGAGAGGTTTTTTGGGTGGGTTTAGCCCTACTCGACTTTCCTTATGCTTCTGAAAATGTGGAAAGTTTCTTAGACTAAAAGAGAGGCTCACGTAAAAGTGTTTATTTCCTGAAAACAAATAGAGAGATAAGAATAATGAAATCATAGTTCTAGAAGTGAGAAGCAGGCAGGCAGGCAGGCAGGCAGAGAGAGAGAGACAGAGAACACAACGGTGCTTGTCATTTTTAGAACTATGATCCATTAACAAAGTGTTTTAAAAGTATAATGAAAGATAACATTTTGTGTGGCAAATGTCTGCTAACTTGGCTCTGACAGAAGGCTCTCACACCCAAAGTCTATGTGATGCCACATGATCCGCCATCAATGCAAACATCTGGTATCATCCCTGCACACAAACTACTTCAATTTCCTGCTTGCTGCACTAGTCAAAGTCTTGCAACGAGTGCCCACAATGTTTTGTCTAATACAATGTAAAATCATTTTAACCAGACCAATGATGAGAGAGACCAACCACAATTTGATGCTTAAGTTATTATAATTATTTCTATTTTTTTTTACAGGTTGTCCAGGCACTATTTTCTAATTCAGTTGTGCTACAAGGCTACGAGAAGCGTGTAATAGACTGCAAACTCACCTCTTGAAGAACTGCAGCATGAGGTCCATTATATCCGCCAACACACCTGACTTGTGCCCTACGCCTCTGGCATAGGACAATAGAGAAAAGAACTTTCTTTCTTAGAGGATCTGTAATATAAGGGTCTCTGGGGGGCAACAGCTCACGACCGACAATAGAAGCCGATGAAGGGTCGAACTGGAACCAACAGAAATGTAATTATAATTTCAGTTCCTGGAAACATGCAGTGTTCCTCCAGAAACACTACAGCTGCATCAGCATGTCATGTTGTATCTTTGTTCATTTTACTGGTGAAACTAGCATGGCAGTGCATTTTGTTCTACCATCCAGGCAGCTGCAGCATACAGCACTGCACGGGCCCGGGCTTAAACGAAAGCCCGAGCCCTGCCCGGCCTGTGGGCCGGGCCGGGCCGGGCCGGGCGTTTTTTAGGCGGGCCTGTGCCGGGCTCGGGTTTCAGCCACTGGGCTTGGACCGGGTACGGGCTTGACAACGCCAGACATGGTCGGGCATATATGTGAACATATTTCACGAGACTGGACAGCTGCATTTTCACGTTACTTTTTTTTCCCCATTGCGTATGGGATATCAAGTATTCTCATCTGAGAACTATCACTTTTTTACATGTGATCATGCTTATTTCGTGAATAGGTCTGGATTTCACGCATGCACTCACACACATTTGGGGACGACTGGTGTGGTGGGCGCGCTGAGGGTCCTGCACGAGCATCAGTTAGGTTAGGTGTTGAGACATATTTCGGTCTCGTGAGGGTCCGGCATGAGGGTCAGTGAGGTTAAGCGTTCTGACATATTTCGTTTTTATTAGTGTCCGGCAACAGGGTCAGTTAGGTTAGGTGTTCTGACATATATTTTGTTCGCGTGAGAGTTCAAGAAAGAGGAACTAACACCGGAGCATGTGCAATAGAGCGGCGATGAGTCTCTCTTTAACCACAATGTACATACGCCCACGCGCCGCTGCGTTCCCAAGCAAGCAAGCACCAAGCACAGAGCGGCTTGCCGGCAGAGAAACACAGCCGCTGCTGCATTCGAGTGTACCTCCTGACTCTCCACCAATTAGCTGCGTCCTTTTCCTTGCTGCGCTGTGCCTCTTTAGTAAATATAAATACGCCTCCGAACCTCGAGAACAGATAGAGCAGAGGCAGGCTGGGACCGGGCCTGAGCATGGAAACAGTCGGGTACGGGCCTGGTCAGGGAATATATAGAAGACGTCGGGCCGTAGCAGCCGGGCCTGGGCCGGGCACGGGCCTGAAAATTAGGCCCGTGCAGTGTTCTACTGCAGCAGCGAAATTTTCGTGAAAGCATCCCCCTCTGGGTTACCACTGCCAACGGCTGCCCTAACACTGAGTGAAAGTATCCCTTCGTGGAATATAATACAAGTATAATCACAGAAGTTCAGTGATAGATGCATTGTTATAGAAATACCTCACAAACTGTGTGCCCATGAAGGTTTCTCGCCCTGTGCAGTACAAGGCACACACTAGCACCGTTTCACGAATATGGCAGATATGGGGTTTTTACCAGCTTACCAGCTTAAGGATTTCTTTATGAATTTAAAAGAAGCTCTTCTAAATGCATCGCATTCAGAAAAGAATTTATTTGGCGATAACATGCGAAAGAGACGGCCACCAAACTGTCAGTTCATTGTACCAACATTTCCAGCACAAAAGGAAAGCTGAGGTACAATGAGGTGAACAAAGCAAGAGAACTCAGTGATAAACAACTTTCACCTAATAAAAGTACAATACACAAAAGCAAACAGGTGTGTAGATACACACTGAAGATCAGAAGAATCAGCAGCACTTCTACGGCACACACTTTATCAAAGGTATTTATAATAACAATGCGCAGAGCTCAGAATTTTAATTGCATAGTGTCATACTTGAAAGGAGCATCAGTGGTAGTTCATCTGTGAAGTCAATGGAAGCACATGTGCACTGTTCCCCCAGTGAGAGGTTCATAAACCTAGAGCTGCAGCAGCATGAGTAATATTGCTGTGTTTTATAAGGTATACTGCATGTAAAGCATGTATATACCCACTATGCCATGTCCAGAGTATTTTTATTACAGCAATAGCTTCTCTACTATTGACCAATTCTTCTGGATCAAGCAGAACTGTAGCATGCAATGTTGGTCACACATACATTGAGTTCTGGTGCCTTGCTGAGAAATTCTACTGTTGTACTCCTTATATATTTGAAACTGATGGAAAATTATACCAGTTTTTCTCCCACTCAAATTCAATAATTGCAAGACTTGACATTATATTCTAAAATATTACAAAATATGCTAGGCAATTACATATAACCTAATTGCTGATATAGCTGATGAGCAAAGTTTCTGAGCAACATTAAGAAGTCAAATGCCAATGTAGTTGTGTGGTAAGAAGATATCTCTATAGTGATTTCTTACAATGCAGAATAAACAGTGCATAATGCATACTAACAGTGACTTGGAACAGGCCTCCATAGGAGGAAACTTGAGGTTGCCAAAGTCCAAGAAAAAATCTGTACTTATGCAGCACTGCAACATGGAAAAGTTGAACCTCATTTCATTATAATTTATATAAAATATTACTTCGTGCCATCTGTATGAGGAACCAGTGATTCATCCAGACCCTCCCCCTAACATCCCTCAAATGTTTGGCAACTCCCTCCTTCCTTTCTCTCCTGTACACCCCCTGCAGGGTTTGTTTGTTTTGGTTTTTTAGGGCACAAGGCCCCCCTGCAGGGGGGCCTTTGTTATTTTAGATTCAGATACATGTAAGCAATGATACATAAATAGACCCCGGATTCCTAGGCAAATGCCTGTGTGGTTCGTGTGGTTCTATTAGTGTCTTTTCAATACAGGAGCACGAACTGGGTGCTGGAGAAACTCCTGTATAGATTTGATAGTGCCTATAAATGCCTATTCCGATGTTAGTGCCTATGTTGGCGTAGCTGCCTAAAACTCGGATTAAACATAGAAAAACGCCTATAATAGCCCAAGGGGTGGCGAAACTCCGTTGTCCAGACGAAATTGACGGCAGTCACGTCCTTTTGAAACCATCGATCGCTTGAAAGAAGCCAGTATCCTAAAGGCGCTGGAATGCTGAGAATTGAAAATCAGTTACTCGGTACATTTGCTTACTCGTTCTTTCTCTCCCTTGCAGCATTGTGTTGTTTGGTGGGTCATTATAGAATATAGGCACATTTCGTAACAGTTTTGTCACAATCTAGAATTCACAGCGCGATTTCCTGTTTACATCTAGAAGAGCCCCAGAAGCTTTTAATTTCTTCTTTGTTTCTTTTTTTTACAATGAATCTGACACATGGTAAAATGCTGAGGAGGGGGCATTGTTCTTGAAGGTGGAACTGATTTATTCACTTTGTTCTTGTACTTTAAGAACTACAGATGAAAAAAATCAACTATTTATAGTACCTATAATCAGGGTGTCGAACCGAACCAGAACCCGAACCGAAAACCGTACCGTTATTTTTGCCGGAACAGAACCTGAACCCGAACCAAAGTTTTCATGACACTGTTGAACCCGAACTGGACCAGAACCGTAAAAAATAATAGCAGTAACTGGTTCGCAACAAAACGGTTCGGTCATAAAAGAAGTCAGCATGAGAGTTCCTCTCAATCCGCGAACGAAGACACGTTGGTATCATCATCACGCATCCATATCATGGATTTCAGAAATTGTCACCTAGCAGTCAGACGAGGACGTATAGTAAGTACACTTTCAGCGTCTTTTTAACACGTTGAAGCGCAGCTGTCCTCGTGAGCGCCGAGGCTAGCGCCCCGTGCGCACGCGCTGCGGCGTCTACTCTTCAGAGACGAGGCGCCACGCGGACGAATGAAACAGGAATGGAGTAGGCCAGTTATGTAGCTCTATAGGACAAATATGTGATTAAGTAAGCGCCCAACATTTCCCTTTACATGTGAGCAGTAAAAATTAAACAAGTCAGAAACATGAGAAGTGGAGAAGGAGCGTACGCAGAACGGTGCCTGTTTGATTGGTCGTGGTTCGAAAAGTAAATGCAGTTCTGCTTATTGGTAGTGCAATTGTGCACGCACATTGCCTTTGTGTTGTGGATTAACTAGTACACTGCTGTGAGCTCGGACAGAGTATGGCAGGCTTATTTTCGACATGCTCCAGTACGGTTTCAGATCGATTCACGCTGCAAAAGCAGTGTGCCAGCAAGTACCGTCGTCAACGCTGTCCATCTTATTAGGCTTCCTTTAAATGTATCTTGCTGGCACCGTGCGTGTGAAAAAAGAGATTTTGGGAAGAGAAAGTAGTAGGACTACACCGCTTCATCAGCGTGGACTCTATTTGCAATAAGTGTTCATCCATTTCTCCTTTCTCTCGTTAAAGGGAGTACCTGACCGCTAAAAACATCAATGCAGACAACAGCATTAAGCTATTAGCCACGCATTTCCTGATAAAAGCAGTTTTATGGAACATATAAAATAGAAGCGTTGAACCGGTTCGCGAACCAGTTCAGGGCTGCGAACCGGTTCGATTTTTGGTGTGGTCGAACCGGAACGAAATCAAAGCAACGCGAACCCGAACCGAACCCGTATTTTTTGCGGTTCCACACCCTGCCTATAATGCCACTTTTAGTGCCTAAATCAGGATTTTTAGTGCCTCTCACAGGCGCTTAAAAGATTTTCTCGTGCCCAAAAATCCGGGTTCTATACATAAAGCTGTTACACATAGCTGTAATAATTAACCCCCCTGTGCTTGTGATTCTGGATAAATCACTGTGAGGAACCCTACTTAACCTAGGCTTAGCATAATGTAAACCACCATTATAATGAACAGGTAAGAAACATCAAAACAGTTGAAAAAGCAAAGTAGCAATATACACTAAAGCAATACCTGTACGGAATGATGTAATACAAAGGGTGCCCAACAAACATACACCAAGATTTTAAACAGTATTCTGTGTGACTGAAGAATGAAACAAACAGAATGTTGTTAGCAGTCGTGTATCATAGTTGTCAGCCTTTTCTTTTTTTCCTGTGCCTACTCAATCAGTTACATAAGACTAATTGGCTAACTGTTGTTACCCGGCCAAAGCAGTCCAACCTGCCGTAAGCGTGGAAGAATGGGATTGCGAGCAAATTAACAAGTAGCTGAGAAGCTTTTATGAAGTTGCACTCCAAGTGAGTAACAATGACATTATTTGCTTTGGGAGGCATATAGAATCATAGCAATTCAGGATCTCCTCTCTATAAAACCTCTCTAACTTGTAAGCTATGTGAAACCTCAATGCATTTCATTTTGCATTCTATCGCTTCAGTACAAGGACTGAAGCCCTGCTTTGCGAGTTAGTACAGACAATAGCCAGCAAGCTGACCTTGTTAGTTGTTTCGTTTCAATAAGACCAAGACACGTGAAAAAAAGAAATGGCACAGCATATGGAGCGTCATATTTGTGCAGTGCTTACATGTGTGACAAATATGCAGAGCCACATGCAGTCAATGACAAAATTTCCAATCTGCTCTCTATTTTTCAATGGCGAGAATGTGAGACTGTGACTTGAATAATCAAAATACTTAAACAAAATAAGAAGGCTACGCTAAAACATACACATATAATAAAACAACTGCATGATATTTCCACAATTTTCGGTGCTATCTTTCATTCCCCTTGAGCTGTTGTCGTGAAAACAACAGGGACTGGGCTTGCTTGACTCGGCCAGTAACCGAATGACAGCTAATAACTAGCCCAATCATCCCTGATTCTTTCAGTAAAAACATATGTCATGGAAACACACAAGTATAGCGGAGCTTTTAATGGTTTCACTTCGTGTTGATGGAACAGGCACAATCAACACATTTGCAATCACTCCTTCTCTAAAAAAAAGTTAAATAAGACTGCAATATAACAGGTCAGACATGCAAATGCATACAACCTGACACCTCCTCAGACAGAAATAGATCCCGGATACAAGCAAACTGTCACAAAACATGTATCATTACCATAGGCACTGTAGTATAAATGGCTGAGCAAACATGCATTGGAGAAAGAACTGGCGAAATCTTACGTTTTGAATAAACGTCTCGGAAGGAGAAGTTGTTTATGCTCTTTGATTTCACTGAGAACTCTGAAATACAAAAGTTGAAATATTGCAATACAAGGAAACAATGCAAAGACGAAATTCTTTTTGATTTTCATTTTTACATTGTGCAAAAATCTGTCAGCGTTTGTCAAAAAGGGAGCTTAATTTGTATTAAAAATGATTAATGCAAGAAATTTATTAATTCTGTGGACTCGATACAGCCGAACATGGGTTAGACATGTGTGTGTCGCCACAAAAGGAAGTCATTGCTATGTTGTTCAAAGTATAACAGAACAATACGTATGCACACATACATCAGTAGCAATGTTTTCAATGAACTACAAGCAACAAACTGAGCACGCACCCAATGCCGTGTAAGCGAGAACTCGAAAGCTGCATTGTTTACCTATGGTCAATGATAACAGGTTGCTTTATTCCAATGAACACGGGCATTATAGCTCACTAGCAGCATGGAGACCGCAATACAACGTATCTCCTCTCCCAAACGCAGTTCGTTGAAGGCCGGGCTTTCGAGATACAAACAGGCGGAATCGCAGCTTTATGCAGTTATGACGACATGACTGCATTATTATGCGCCAATGGCGAAATATGACATCAACCAAGTTGGCAACGGACATAATAACACACTCAAAATTGCTGATTACCATTCACGAACAGAAGGTAACATTTGACAGCTGATTCAAACATCACACATCGCATTGAGTTTACCTTTGTCACAGCGCGTTCGCCAAACTTTCTCAATTTGACTGGCTTCATAGAATGATCTGCAAACTTGTGATGCATGTGCGATGTCAGGCCCATACAAAAAACTTAAAATTTTTGCCAAAACTTCCAAGGGTAAGTTCTCCATAGCCTGCTGCTCCATTACGACGCCATTACACAACGATGCTTATCGCGATGCAAGATAACTCCTTGAATAACTTTCGACCAATTCCAAGCAAGCTGCAAAGATCATAACGTCTAGGAAGGTAATAAAATTGGGTGTATATCAATTTCTCAGGCTTTGTCATTTTTTAAAGAAAAATTGAACTACAAATACCACAAATATTTCTTCGATTCTTCTCTCATGGAACAGAACATCAGTTTCGGTTTGACGTGCGCACCCAGGTGCACCAGTGAGGTGCACCCACTGATCTCGATTGTAAAAGGCCTTTATACATAGAGATCAGTGGGTGCACCCAACTGCAAACATTTTCCACCTGGGCAAGAAAGGAAGATGATAGCTTACAATTTCTTCAGTTTTATGCAAGCATTCGCTGCTAAATGTTGTGATATACGGAGGATGGTTCCATAAGTTTCCGGCCCGACCAATTTTAATAGCCATAGAGTCGAAACAAGTGCATCACTTTTCGACATAGTCACCCAACTTCGATGCACTTTTGACACCTTTCAAGCAGCATTCTTATACCCTTGAAAAAATAGTCCGAAGTTTTGTCCGCAAAATGCTAGAAAACTGCCTCTTGCACACTATCGTTTTGAAATCTCCGTCCTCTGAGATCCCTCTTCAAGTTTAGTCACTCGGTGCCAAGTCTGGACTGTAGGGTGGGTGGTGGATTTCTTCGAAGCCACACTCCTTCAGTGCAGCCTTGGCAACAGAAGCCGTGTGGACAGGAAGAACCGGACACCTCGACTCAACCTGCCGCGCCTCTTTTCCTTGATGCCCTAGTAACACAAAATGTTGCCGGAACATTGTTGCAATGTTGCCCCCAAACGTTGTCAAAATGTGGCTAATGTCCTTTTGAAGCCACATCCTAGTAATGTTACATGCGAACATTGCCACAATGTTTAAATTAGCTATGCAACGTTGCTGCAATGATACTGCCACATAATGACAGCATGTTTTCAACATTGTTCCAATGTTGCTGCGACATGACAACTGCAACATTCCACATAAGGGCAATGTTATGACAACATTTAGGTAATTGTTGGTAGGAGGTAAGGGCAACGTTGTTGTTAGGTGATACAAAAGGTTGGCGGAGGTATTTGTGCGCTATTTATTTCTTCTTTCTTTTTTGCGTCGGATCACAGATGCATGCTGACTGCAAACACTTGCACGCCACTGGCAGCTGACTTGAGTTCCGCATATCCCCGCTTCACTTACTGGGGTGGGTCTAGGGGAGACCGCTTGGGTATCCCGTTTGGATATAGAGGTACTGTCATCAACCAATAGCCTCTATTTACGAACAGGATGGAGCATATACTAAAATGCGAAGTGTTGGGGCATGCTCATTAAGTGTAGCAGTGCGTACAACTTTTGCAACGGTGACCAGGATGCGTCCTTCAAGTTAGCCCTTGCATCTGCCACACTCAAGTGTACTCAACAACATTTTTGGCATCCCTCCCTGTCATATAGTGTGTTTTTAATTCAAGCTTTCTTTTGTAACATGATTACCTACTTTTTGGAGCTGTAAAACCGGTAGGTTTCCTCTGTGGGTAAGACTGTTACGCAGTGTAATGTTACTGGAAAGCCAATACACAACGTTCAGGAAACGTAGAGCCACAATGTTCCTCCAACGTTGCTCTGCAATGTTGCATGAACATTGCTGAGTGTCAAGTAACGTTGGTCCACTTTTGATAATGTTACAGGGACGTTGCAAAATGTTGATAAATGTTGCCCCACATTGGACAACATTTGCTGCAACGTCGAGGCCACAAAATGTGCTACTAGGGATATTGCATCAGGGAAACATCGATCTTGAGTTTGAGGAGTAAGCACAGGGACACAGACCAGGGGAACACGGAAAAATACGAAGGAGCAGTCGTCTGCTGAAGAGAACAGTTGCAACTGTCTTTCACGCTGTACACCTACTGTGTGAGGATCTAGTGGCGTAGCCAGAAAACTGAAGAAGAAAAAAAGAAAAAAAAAGGGCCTCCGAAATGGTGCCTTTGGTAGTGCATTTGGTAGTGCATTTGGGAGCGGGAAAACGAGGGTGAAATCCTCTCCCTCATGTAAAGTTCCCGTAGAACCCTCCCGAAATATTTTTCTAGCTACACTGCTAGATGAAAATAACTAAACAAGGCTATTGGAAATCAATGGAAAAGATAGCAAATGTCAGCTGTCTTTTACTGATGTGCTCTTGGAATACTCCCCCAGAATGTTCAAGACATGCTATTTGGACATGAACGCAAAAGATGAGTATTATTGGGCAAATATTCAATAGTGTAGTACTTAAATAGGAAATAAAAATGCACGTTAAGCAAACATGTGACAGAAAATACTCTACGGTACGTGGCTGCAGGTAACTCACAGGTGTAAGAAGATATAGTGTGTGTTGGTTGCTGTGGAACAGGTCGAAGTAAAGCGAAAAAGTTATCCTCTCCATCCTAGTCTTTTTTGCATTTCTTCAACATGTGCCTTTGGCTTGCTACTGCCATGAGCCCTTGTGAATCAGAGGATGTTTTGTTCGTTGGTCTTCGTAGTTTGTTTATATTTACAGTTTAGTTCTAATGTGATGATCGTACACTGTCATTTTCTGAACGTCTTTTTTACATTCAAATAATATTATAATTGCTGTGAAAGATACAAATACTTATAATTCGAGCACATAATTGTTTTATGCTATACAATCTTTTTGTTTTGCATACAAGAGGTACAGGGTATTTACAATTTTCCTTATTTATTTTTCTGGGATGTCTGCTGACATGAGCTCATGAAGTAAAAGTGTACGTTTGATATTGTCACAATACCCCCTATCAGCTTTTACAGTCACTGCCTGTGTGGCATACTTGTGCCCTTCAGAGCATTAGTTGCATACGTAGGTTAGACTGAAGAACGTATCATCAGTTTATTATGCTGCAAATGAGTACATGCTTGCAATGTCTACCTCATTCTTGGGTTATATTACTCATAATAACAATGACAGTAAAAAGCATAGGGTACGCTTCGTGGTTAACTGAAAAGCTTGCTTGAGCTGCTAAGCTTTATCAAATTGTAGGCACGAGGTGCAGGGTTTTGTGGTTACTTATTTTCTAACAACATGCCATACATTTTCATGACTGGCACATTGATTCTTATCAGGTTGACCTGTTGTCAAGTTCACCAAAGCTCAGGCTTCATCTTCAATGGATTTCATCTACGAATTTGCCTTCTTACAAGCTGAAAGTGCAATTTAGCCTCGCAGGCTTTCATTCAAATTGAGAGGAACTCAATAAGTAGGAATCATGATGTGGCAGACCCTAGCCATGTTTGAACCTTACAAAAGTAGCTGTACCTCACTGCTGGCTGTGTAATCAAAGCCTGCCAGGTGAACTCAAAAAAGCAGAAGAACTTGCACAGAGGAACAATACTGAAAAGATCCACTTGTCAGTATCATTTGGAGAGGCACCACAAAGATAATTTTTGTCCATGTTGTTACAAAAATTTGTTTTGTTAACATGAAAGAAATGGACTTGAGCAAAAAGGGGGAAGGAATGGACAAAAGGGACGGATGTGGTGGAATATTAGGTTTTATGCATGTAATGCATATGGGCTTTTGGGTCGAGTAACCCAAAATCTGCATTGACTGGGTTGTTCGTATCTGCACTATAACACGATAATCTGCAGAGATTTATATATGACAACATGGTGATGATATGACAACATATGACAACATGGTGATTTCAGCTGAAGGATAAGACCCCCTCATCAAAAGAAAATGTGTGGGACCTGATAGGTGGTGGTGATGAAGGCAGATGTTTCGTGATATGGTCACTCAGATTGGAGCATTGGCTAGACTCCAAATCCTTGAGGAGGGCTCACTGCTGCCTTGATTTAAGACATAAGACGGACCATTTGAGTCTGCTGGTGGTTGGTTGTTGCAACAGAAACAGGTACGCAAAGAGTTCGACACACAGGCACACATTGGAGCTATGTGCTTGTCGTAACTCATTTGGTGTCTAGAAGGTGTAGAGCGGGTTGGTTAAAACTTGAAACAATGGAACGCACAGAACAACGCTGGCCGTGTCCGTCTGTGTCTTCCATCATGTCAAATCCAAAATCACTTGATGTCGGTAGTTATTTCTCCCAGAGAGTCGAACCGAAACGTTTAACGGTCCGGTTCGGGTTTAGGTTCGGCGATAAGGGTTCGGTCCCGGTTCAGCTCCAGAAAGCAATTATAATGGTTCAAACCAGTTCTTTCCAAACGGTTCGGTTCCCGAACCGGTTCAGGGGCGACGGGTGCGAATGAAGCACAACAGGCAGGTTAAAATAAGCTTCCGTATGTGTGTTACGGTGCTTGAAGTGGACAGGAAAGTGTCAGTAGTCGTTCAGGATTTTGAAAGACTTTGTGCGATATGAAAGACAAGATTTAGCGGTTACAAGAGGAGCATAGCCATGAATTACTCGTTTGGGTTGAGTTTCCCCTCACGTATAGCTCAGGTCGCGGAGGTTAACTCACCCACTGGATTGTTCGTAGAATCTCACCAGGAATAACAGTCAACCAAACCTCCTACCTTGGCCTAAGTCATTTAAGTAATTGAAATTATTCGCTACCAGTCAGAATCGCGATTACACGTTAATCAGATAACGACGCTTCATGGTATGTAAGTGGATAGGAATGGTGCGATCGTGAGCTCCGGGATATTACGTGTACTAAAGGGCACGTTATTGTGTCAGCATTGACCGCCGCCGTGCTCGGCGTTAGAGTGAAGTGTCTGTGGAACAAAGACAAAGCAAGTGCAAACAGACACTTCGGCTCATTTTAGACCCACTGGCGATTTTTAGATACTGTATCAGTATGGTCGTTTTTGCTTCTTTTATTTTAAATCCACAAAGAAAGGCAACTTGGCATGTTCTTTTCATTCTGACCAGCGTGAGTGTGGCCGGTGCTTTACTTTCTAGTACGCTATAGGCACGCCCGGGCTAACTTCATAAACGAAATGACAGTAACTTCACCTCCTGACCAACCAGCATCCCGAATGACACCGTTTTTTCAACACGCCCCTGCTTTCAACAAGCCAGGAGAGAACGACGCCACACAAGATGATAGTTGGTGAGGAGGTGAACTTACCGGCATTCCGTTTCATTAAGTTTACAGTGTGGCTAGCGTATAAGGGGCTTATGTAAGTTCACACGCGCACACGTTGGGAATTATGCTGCAGCGGTTGTACACATGAATGCGTGCTAGAGCTGAGCTCAGGTAGTTTGCTTTCGCAATGCACTACGTACAAGAGAACAGAAGAAGAAAAAGGAAGGGGAGAATATTTGAGAGACCGAAGGTCGCACAGCCGACGACATATACGTCGGTTGGTCCGCGTATTCGCATTTATCAGGATGCCTGCGATAACGGTAGAGATGATCTCGAAGACATAGCGCTGTCAAAGAAAAACTGACAGGTTTGTGTTACAAACGGACTGATCCTAAGTGCAGTGCCTGTTTCTGACGCAAACGTCACAGGATAGTGTCAGTTTCCCATTGACGGTTCTATGTACCACCGGTCATTTCTGCTGCTAGGGTGGACACCCTGTGTACAGCTGACTCTGATTAGTATATCATTATAATATGTCACTTATTGACTGCTACCCAAAAATGTCCCCCATTTCCTGTTGATATCTAATTCTTATATATATTTATGTGTATGTCTTTAGACGTTAGTAGTCCTAGCAGTTTTAAGTTACTATCTGTTGCTATTTCGTGACTCGAGAAGATCCAAATCATTGTTGGGAGGGCACGACTTTTTCGGCAAGCAAGAGGATGTCTACGAACCTAATAAATGAAGAAAAAATACGAAAAATAGTTTTTGTGTTCATGCACAACATCCAAAGTTTCGCACTTAATTCCGTGTGAACCCTTATTTGAACCGGAAACCGGTATTTTTTTTACCGGTTTAGTTCCGGTTCAGCTCCAAGATGGTGTCGACTCTTTCGGTTCAGTTCAGTTCCGGTTCGGCCAAAAATAACGGTTAATAACGGTTTTCGGTTCGGGTTCGGGTTCGGTTCGACTCTCTGGTTTCTCCTGCGTTACAAATAACTGTATTCAAGATGTTGCAGATGCATGTGCAGTCTATTTTTAAAGAGATACACAGGCACTAGAGATTTTGGGTAAAGGTATGGTATTCTCATGCACAATCATGTATGATATGCACCCTCATACATAATTAATAATCATACGCCTGTGGGAATTTCCTTTCTTGTTGCAAGTAAAATTTTGCCTGTGTCGGCATATTTTGTCTGGATTTGCTTGTCAGCATGTACCTTTACCTAATAAATAGTTTGGGAGGCAGACATGGTGGGGTGCTCTAAGAGAGAGAGAGACTGGAAAGGGGAAGAGGAGATGAAGAGGATAAAGGAACTGACCAAGCATGACCTTTAAAAGATCATTTCCCAATGCGCAGGGAGGAATCTAGAGTTTGAGTTCGACAATGTACTGTCTGGTTCAGCTCTATATCAATGTTTGAAGTTTAAATCGCTAAAACCAGTGCTAAAAACACTAAGAACGAAACAGGACGGATGCACTGCTTGTTTCGTTCCTAGTGTTTTTAGCACTGGTTTTTGGCGATTTTATCATGTGTGACCAACAGGCCCAAATTTACACTTTATTGTTTTAAGTTTAAGCCTGTGTGTAGTGCAAAGGTCGGCACTTGTGGTTCCTGCTCACTCATCTCTCCCTCAGCTCCTTGTTGCTCACTCACCTCCCGCTCATATCTTTGTTTCCTCTGCTCACTCATGTTCAGCTCATTTGCCACACTGAACATGTGTAAGCATGCCCACGAGTGATTTTTGCCGAGGTATGGTATAGTGCGCATGCAGGCAGTCCTGCTATGTTGTGTTCCAGGTACTACATCCAGTCTCATCTTCTGAGCAGTGAGTGCTACCAGGCAGTCTTGGGTGCGGGACAGGAAGTGGAGACCAGACACGGGTTTGATCTTCTCTTTTTTTTAACTGACGGGACAGTTAGATAATGGTGGAAATCATACAGTTGCTTCCATGTTCCTCATTCATCGTCTGCTTGCAAGGTTATTTCTCCTGGTCTGTACCTTCTGTAAACGTCGAATGATCTGACGGCTCTCAAGGTACTCCTAAGCAGGTACGGAGATAGATATAGCTCCATGCCCAAGCTGCACAATGTACTAGAAGTGCGAGCACAAAGGGGTGGACGGGTAAATCAAGGTTGTTTTCTTCCTGGGCAGCTCCGCGAAATAAAGCACCGCACTAATAAGGATGGGACACCTGCCAGCAACTCCCCGTGTAAGTAAGGACATTGTGCTGCTTGGGTAGTAGCATAGAAAACTTCTTAAGATATCTATGAATAGTACTGCCAGACTGCGCCCGTAAAAAAATGCTGATGAACCCTGATCACAGTCACGCTGCACCTCTTTGACCACGTAATTTATCACCAAAATGGCGTGTGGACTTATTGAAAAGCAGGGGTGCGATATGCAAGCACTGTCCCAAATTACAGAGCACAGGCACGGTTAATATTTCGTACTGGTTGTGATGTAATTACTAATTACGAAGGTTGTAGGTGTAAACGCAGCGCATATCGTCACGTCGTCACCGTCACGCCCCCCGAACCGCCTGGAGCGAGAGTTGACAAGAGCGGACGAGAGTTCGTCAGTTCAATGGTGTGCGCATGCGCGAGTGTACGAAGGTGGTGCATGTAATTTTTGCTCAACATGCAAAAGACAGGTAAGCTGTCACATACAGTTTGTTTTGCCCGTTGGTTGTTCGAGGAGGACAGCTTGTACCATATGTCTCGCTCTTTCATTGCGTTTGCTGAAAAAGCACTGAAAGAGCGCAACAAAATGTATCTCAGACTTCGACTAGGCTTAGCGTGGTGTGTTATCCAACGGAAAGGTGCACGGACAGTGCCGGATATCCCGTAAATTTTGCGCATTAAACCGATACATGGGGGTGATATATGGTCTTTAACAGGTCATGCCTCACAATAGTGCTTGACTTAACCATTGAATACATTGATATTGATCTGTATTGCTCAAAATGCGCATGAGTCGCCAGGATTCAACGTTGAGACAATCCATGTAGCAGTCACGCTTTATTTGGTATAAGCGTTCTTGGTGTAAAATGTTCCGTATCGTAGGATATTTTTTTTTGTAGCCCTGTCGAGCACCATTGTAATTTATTCCATAGCTGTTCCAGAACTTAGTAGTCAGTTCCGTCATCCGTTCAGTCATGTTTTCCCGCGTAATCTTGATGGGATTCCTACATCATACAGGTGGCTTTACAAAGATCGAATACATGTTATAAAACGTACTGTTGTGTGTTTTGTACCATGTGCTTTGAAATGGGCTCCAATCAGTTTGTGAAGAAAAACATTCTTTTTCGCTCACGGGCTCGGCGCGCCGGAGAGCCGGATGCATATGGCAGGATGTGGGTTGTTATAGTTGATACCAACGATTCCTTTGCCCGAATCGAGCCCGCCGTATGTAGGCTTGTGCAGAGAATTGCTCAAAGGATGTTGTGTAGGTTAGAAGAAAGTTCCTGAAGCGCTTCGGAGCTCGGGGACTTTCCTCGTTGCCATGGTAACGAGGCTCTATGATTCATTCTTCTCTGATGGAGCAAAACAAGAGCAATCGCAGGGCGGCTTGTTGAAGCGCTTATTGTATATATATATACATTTTTTTTTTCTTGGCGAGTCTGCTCACGGGTTGCGGATTCGACCCGGCCGAGGATGCCAGCAGTCTCGTTAAATGGTATAAACCACTGGCGTAGCTAGATGGGGGTTCTGGGTGTTGAATTCCCCCCCAAATGCTACCTTTGGTGGTGCATTCGGGAGAGGGAAACGAGGGAAATCCTCCTCTCCCATGTAAGTCCCCATAGAACCCCTCCCAAAATATTTTTCTGGCTATGCCGCTGGTATAAACTGCTTGAACACGTCTTCTGCAAAAAACGTGTGCTCAGTGCATGTTACAGAGCCCTGGGAACAGTGGTGTCGCCCATGATCATAGTTGTCCCCAGGTGTAAAATGCCGAAAGGGAAACTGTCAAAGACAATCTTAAGGATGTTTCAGTTTAGAAATAATATGATGTGTGTTGTGTGTCACTATGTGCTGGTCTAAAAAAATGTAACTAATTTGTTATATCAATTTGCATTTGCTTGAATTTCCAAATTTGTTTTAACAAATGAAAATATTTAGGAATACCCCAACTATACATGATATCCTCACACCTTCTGGTATTCCCTGATTTTGTGGCTACAAAACACATCTGACTTCAAAACACATCTGACTTCAAATTGTCATTCACACGGTTTCGGCGTGGCTCAATAGTTCAAGGAGTGCAACCCTATCGCATTCTTTTTGTCATACACCTCACGTGTACTTAAGTACTGGAGCATCACGAGTGCGGAACTTTTTTTTTTTCAAAAAGAATGCACCTACTGCTTCCTGCTTTGTAAGCCGGTATTGGTTTCCTGAGGACAATCACTGGTGAATCGTCATTATTCTTGGAGCCCCTGTACACACCCCTAAGCACCCAGATTGGATGCCGAGCATCTTCGCTCATTAGGATGCTGGAGTATACGCAATGTATGAGAATGATCGTTAACAAACTGTAAGTGCAAGGGCACGAAAAGGACAGCAACAACTCACACATTGTCCTTTTCGTGCCCCCGCATTACGTTTTTTACTGTTTTTTAACGATTTCAATATGAGACACCAAATAGCCAAATTTTAATCACTTTTCAACGTGGGAAAGATGCTCTCCAGCGATAACAATGCACTCTGATCATTGTGAGAAAAACTTCTAAAATAGCTGATTGTCATTATCTGTGAAAACGATGAGCAGCAAGCACCGCAATTAAAGTGAATTACGGCAAGTAACGGATGGACCGGAAGCCTTTGTGGAACCGGAAGTTGTTGCGGGGTTTTATGTATATTTTCCCGTGAACAGGGTGTATACTTTGGCGGTGGTCTTTCTCATCGACATTGTTGCATGTTGGGATAATCTCCAGAATGCATGTTTACTCGAGGTAAAATTACGCATCTGCACGATGTCTTCAATTTACAAATTAGAAGCAAAATTTAAAAACAGTTGTTGATGATGCTACCAAAATCAACTGGCACACATACACAGCCAAATTGCTATCTCCTTTGACCGGATTTGAACTTAATGTGACAAGAACATTTTATGTGCCAGAGGGGTTTTGGACTTGGCATCACTTAACAAGGGGAGCTACAAACAATATTGACTGATGTTGACAGCAATATCATATCAGCTGGCTTGAAGGGGGGTATGTTGTCTTGTGTTCATACTGGCTGACAGTCATAGCCATCAACATGATCTCCCTCTCACACATAAAAGCTAAAGACGACAAAGGACACATTCACCATTGAACCACTGAGGCTGGTAAAGCAGAAGGAGGGAAAAAATATGAGACAAGTTCAATCTTTGAATACACGTGAAAATTTAGAAGCATGCTGTCTTAATGATCTGCTTAACATGCCCAAAAATATGTTTTCGGTTTTTATATTTGCTGCAGCATAGAGTCTTAGACAAAGTAACTTAAATATTTAAGAATGGTGTGGCACATTCCAGCATGAGAAAGAAGGCCGATAGAAATGATGTTGCCTGCAGCCACTGGTGGCTACACATTTCTCTTCTTTCTTTTATCATATCCCAATCCTTAACTGACCCGTATCTCTGCATTCCAAGCGCACAAGCATGTACCTGTCCGGCACGGAAGTGTGAGTCATGTTAGATGTTAAAGTACAGTGAGCCTCGTGACTAATGGGGCTCACTATGTAACGGTAAATAGCTATGTCTGCCGTATTCTCACTCGCGCATGCCACATGTATCATTGTTAACTTTACTCGCAAATTGTTTGCTTTGCCGAAGCCCTTCAGTTCCATCCTCAAGCTCAGGGCAGTTTTGTGTTAGAAATAATTGGAGAATGTGACTGCAGTATAGTTTGATGCAAACTAACGTGATACATTCTTTGGTGGCATTATTTGTAATATGAGAATATTTATTTCACTTCTACTAATGGTCTATTGAATGGTATCAACTGGCCACTGATTGGGCAATAGTGCCTGATTGTTAGCTGTTGGCATATTGCTATGCAAGATAGTGACTCAGTAACAGCCAGGAAATTCAGTAATGCACGTACAGAGCCACATCCATTTCTACAATATGATTAAGGCCCTGGGTTTTCCGCGAAATTTCGCGGAATCCTTCGTTTGGCACGAAATTTCGCGGAAATCGATTGGGTCGAAGGACGCGATTGGCGCGATGGACGAGCGATACGAGCTTCTACGACGTACAGCGTCCCAGCACATACAGCACGCCCCCAACTGCTCCAGGGTGCGCATGAAGCTTCGACATACTGTATTTACTCGTATATTTTGCGCCATCGCATGATTTGCGCACCCCCTAGTTTAGCACTAAAAATGACAAGAAAACAACAAATTTAAGTTATTAAGTAATAACAAAATCAGGCAATATGCGCACCCGCGTTTTCGCGCGCGGATATTTCGCACGCGCGTCTCAGCGACCGTGGTGATTGCTTTTAGCAACGCCGTCAGTGCTACCGAAGTTATTGCGGTGCTTTAGTTTGATTTTGCGCACACTTTCAGGTGATGGTCCACTGACGCGATGGACGATACTGTCACTCGAACTACAAAACGCGGAAAGAAACGTTGGACAAACACCCTATGACGAACCTTACAGCACAACATGACAAAGTTGGCGAACATAGTGTGCTTTCGGTTGTCAAGTGCGACTAGCGGCGTCTTCCAGCAGCGTCCCGACGTATTTCTTCGATATATGAGCGGTAGTGGGCCGGCGTTTTGCCTCCACACCGTCGGCGGTTGCGCCGTATTTGGGTACTTCTTTCGCGCTGGCGCAATGCAGTGATAACGTCAATATCGGCTCTACCGAGAGCGTCATTTGAATATCGTAACGATCGTCCACGCACAGTTTGCGCACCACCAACTTTTCCGACTTTTTTTTTTTCTTCTAGAAGTGCGCAAATTATGCGAGTAAATACGGTAATTGGGGGTTTGGAATGGAACATAGGTGGGGAGTAACGCCTTACAAAGTAGTGCGTTACCGGTAACGCGTTACATTCGAGTAGTGAAATATGGTAACGCATTATATTTGGGGGAAAAGTAATGAGTAACGTAACGTCATTACATTTTTACTAACTAACGCGTAACGGCGTTATGCGTTACTGCGTGTTTGGGAACATTGCTTCATCGTCTAAACTTGAAAGCTTGAGCGAGGACCGTGCCTGTAGAATCCGGGAAAATCCCCGATTTTTTCTATTCATCTTCAACAATGACAAGAAGGTCACATCGGCACCCGCGAAGAACGCAAAAGGACTATTGACCTACCCTGGTTGAGATGTCACCTGTGTTTACCACCTCTATTTTTCACTCCCTCTGGTATTTTTCGGACGAATGGGGTAAAAGCAACAGAACAATATCCTCTACCGTCTGAACAAGTAACAAAGTACCAAGGGATTCGCGTTTGGATTAGTACTGTGTGAGATAAAAGGTCACCGTCTCTGTCAACCTTGACAAGCAGCACGCACTTGTCATTAGAAGTCTGCTCAGCCACACAGATGAAAATTTTGAGCGTCAACTACTTCTGCGTTGCAATAAATCATACATGTAAGCTTTGTTCATGCGTGACCCTTGTTTGTGCACAACATTACGTGTATTGATCTGCGGAACACACTTGTGTGAGTCAACCAAAAATGGTACATATTATAAGGACAACTGGCGAAGTAATGCAAAAGTAACGGCATTACTTATCAGAAGTAACGGCATTAGTCACGCGTTGCCTACTATCGCAACAGTAACGAATAACGTAACGTGTTACTTTTTGAAAAGGTAGTGAGTAACGGTAGTGCACGACAAAATAAAAGTAACTTCCCCACCTATGGAATGGAATGAGGGTGCTTGCTTCGAATTTAGCGTCTATTGCAATCAAGTATTTGTCAATTCCTATAAACTCTGTAGATGCTGAAAGATCTTTCAGCAGGTATAAAATGACTGTAGGCGACAGACGACATTCGCTGTCTGAGAAGAACACGAGATATCATGTAACAGGGCTTTGAATTGTGAAGTTTATAAAATATTTTTTTGTTCCCACATTATCCAAGAAAATAGAGTGTTTCCCGTTTCAAGCAGCTGTTGACTCCTTGCCACGGAAAATCACGGAATTTACAAGTCGGTGCTGCGGAACTTTGAATTTACACATATGATGTGAGAAGTAATAAAATTCTCTATTGACCCAAAACAGTTGTAATAATACCGGACGGGTTGCTTCCATCTCTGTTGTAGTCGACCTGCTTACCAAGAAACATGAACGTGTGAAGCTTGCAGTTTTTACTCAATAAAATTTTTAAAGCTCAGTAACTTACAAAATAAGTGAGGCCGATATATGCAAGCCTACAACTTATATCATGATGGCAAGAATCTATGCTATTGTCACTGTCCACATATGATGCACATAGCCACTATTTAATAATTTCATGCATGTTCCGAACAGGGAAATAAACCAATGCCACATTGATTTGAGCTAGAGGCACTTCACTAAAAGTGTAATGATGATGTAATACTTGTTTAAACATCATAAGCCAGCATCTTTGACAATTTCAAAAAAACCTGCTCAATCTGCACCATCATTGCTACAAATGTGCAAGGAGTACACATATTTAATGATTATATAGGTGCTTTTTTTATAAAACATTTACAAAATTTTTAATAATAAAACTGAGAGCTACCTAATACGGTTTTCTCAGACACGTTATGCGACCAGGTGTACATCCTTTCGGAAAGTGTATGTAACTACTGGACAACTAATTACCTACAATTCATTAATTGACTTATTAATTTGATGTTTTTGGGGAAATGGGAGATGGCAGAATTGGAGCCAGCCATTATGTATTTAAATCCGTCCTCTTTTTTCAATATCCTGAAATGAGCACATACTTTGGGATATAAATCACTAAATTTCGCTATGCAAATGAGCAAAAACTAAAACCATGCACTTGAGCGCAGAAAGATCAATAGGCATTTGTGCCTGGGGCCACATGTTTTGTAGACATGGATCTGATTGGAACCTGTGCTGATCTGTTGACCAGAGAGTCTGCTTTCCCACCCAGATAAGCCGAAGTCATGTCGTTTCTGTGCTCGAGAAATGCGTAGTTCTAGTTTCAGCCTATTTACATACCAAAATTTGACGATTGATATCTTAAAGCACAAGCTTGTTTCACGGTTTAAAAAAAAAGGATCTATTCAAATAGTTTCTTCCAATTCTGCTGTCTCTCATTTTCCCTAAAAGATCCACAGGATGTCCGCCTGGCCGCATCACCCACCTGCAAAAATGGCATCAGAGCTCCTCTAACAGCTTTTTCTTTTTTGTATGTAAAGGATAAAAAATGACACCCTTGTATATACAACATTTATTGAACACTTTTTGAAACAACTACACAAGTATGAATGTTAATTTGAAAAGTCAGTCACAAATCATACTGCATCAAATATGTCTCGTACTGCTTTGGGAAAGTTTGTGGCCGTCCCTATACGTCATTCAAAACCACGGAACTTATTCTGTAGGCAGATCCTTCAGCCATAATTTGTTCTGACATGTGGTTTGTGGTACTTTTTCGAATTCCAGAAGTCTTAAATCTTCTGCTGAAGTCTCATACCAACGTTATTTATTCACTTCAGCGTATATAGATTCCTAGTTTAAATTAATGAAGCTCGCTTGCAAGGGACACTTGTGTTTGTGCAGTAGATGCGTTAAATGCTTGGTTTGCTTGCAATGTGGTTCCCTTCACGACAAGAAAGTGCAGTTTTACATGCATGACACAGAGACAAACGAGATGCGCAACAAAAAGATTTATTCTGCAATTGCGAATGAGCAGAGCATCATTATGCACTGTGCTTCAACACTTTAAATGATTACGAACTGGGCTTGTGTAGAGCATTAAAAGTGCTGGTTTGTGTTTTCATGCTGCTATTTCTGTGCCCCATGCGAAACAGATATCAACATAACGTAGATATTGCCCGAAAATGGCTGAGACCTTGTGTGATAGCTGTGCTTCCTTGAAGAGTGCAGTCAATAAGCACGCCATGGCATGTATTATAGCACCTCTACATTTGAGCCCACTGAGTGAACTCACTCAACGACATGTGGAGTTACTGATGTACATGAGTGTCAGTGCTGGACCATTGTGGGGAACACTAACGAAACGAGAACTTATGCACACACAACTTATTTTTAAATGGCTGTTCAAATGTGCTGTTTTGAACATGAATTTTCTTTGCCATGTTCCTTTTATTTTCAACATACAGGGTGTTTAATGAGTATAGAGATTTTTCATAGGAAAGCTACTAGAGGAGCAGAGATGCTGTTTTTGCAGGTGGATTCTACAGCTAGCCCAAGTGAGGGATACCTCAAAGCACATGCTCATTTCAGGATTTTTAAAAGATGGGATGTTTCCAACTCTGATATCTCGCATTTGCCTGAAATCCTCAAATTGAAAGTGGATTAATGATTGTTAGGAAATTAGTCATCTCGTAGTGCATTTGTGCTGTGTTTATCACACTTTCTTATTACAAAATCTATCCTCATTAATTGTAAACACCCTGTATACATGGACAGTGAGGGGCAAGCAGTTACCAAGTTTTTTTTTATGTACAGGGTTGCTGGTTTTTGGCGACTATATTTTCCTAATTTCGGCGCGAGGCAATGCCCATTTTTCCAAAGCTGGAAACGGTGGTGTTAAAAAC
The DNA here is from genome assembly GCF_037126465.1 of Ornithodoros turicata. Lineage (NCBI taxonomy): Eukaryota > Metazoa > Arthropoda > Arachnida > Ixodida > Argasidae > Ornithodoros > Ornithodoros turicata. Next base: position 41,877,021 of record NC_088201.1, read on the forward strand.
GTGTTTGATTATGTCTGATGTGGTTAAAGTGTGCGAGAAGCAGCAGTACAGTAATGGAAGTTTGAATTGCTTTACATGCTTGTAGTACGACAGGTAGGATACAGGCGCTACGTCTGTCTGCTCTCTGTCCGTCCCTTTCTTCGTATCTAAGCGCTTTTATCGTGAGTTAGGATAAGCGCATCTAGAACTAGACCAGCGCATCTGAATTGTAGGTGATGCATTGAATGCATGAAATACTTGCCAGAGGATGGTTGTCAATGGTTTTTGGTAAATGCCAAAAACCAGAAACTCGTTATGTGCAATATATCATCTTAATTTTAGATGATATAATGGCAGATTTTGCTTCAGGTTTCCTGTGCACCAAGGTTGTTAGTACCAGAAGAGTACTACCTTTACAAATTGTGCCAGCTCCTACTCTACGTCAGAATAGTTAAGCAGACGACGTTAGGGTCAGAGTTAGCTTAGATTGTAAATGTGTGGCGGTATTGTAGCAGCATAACACTCAGTCTCTGACCAAAAATTGCTTTTGCCTTAACTACCGTCACTGTCGGCATGTTTATTACCACAGACTAGTGTTTGGTAAATTGCAGGACGTGCCATCTAGTGTTACCAAAGCATTTAAAACAGCGGGTTCCCAGTAGCCACAATTCGTAATGAAGTGAAACATTTGGGACATCTGTTCATAATCCCTCTGGGGTCTCGAGTGACTCTCCTAGTAGTTTACAAATTGCGTAGCTAGTTATCTGCAACGGCCTCCCTGCCCATGACCTTGCAGCCTATTGTATTGTTTGTTCCTGGCAATGATCGTGGCTTGGTTGGCAATTCTGTGCAGCCTGCTCACATTGCTGTTCTTGAACTGTGTGCACCCAGTGTGGCTGCCAAGAAGTGTAGTTCCTTGCTTCAAATTTTTTTAAATCCTGCCTCCCTTCCATGTATGTTGCCCACCTCTGGACCCTTCCCAACACCACCACGCCCATGTAGATTACCCCAGTTATAGTTCCAGTCGAAGACACGGTGAGTATGTTCATGCACGTCACTCGTGGGGAAATGGTGGTGGCAAATCGGGTGCATGACTGCATGAGGTTGGGCTCTGTATTCAGTCGTCATCTGTTGCACTTTTCAGCGTTGCTCTGCTGTATTTGTAGTAATTGCAAAAGTACTGTCGGAAAGTAGGAAATTCAGCAATTCAGTTAAGGCAGATAGAAACAAAATAATCATGTTGAGAGCCACTGGTACGTTGAACAGAGACTGTTCTTCTGCTGGGCCCACAAGGATAACAGCCTCTGTTCCGAAAATAAGCGACTCCTGACCTGATGCTTTTGTTTCAATTTGTGAAAGCACTGGTTGTGTAGACCCTAAGATGTATACCCGTGCCTTAGTGGTGAGATGTATTCCAAGTTCTGAAATCTGCAAGTATTTCTATTTCTCAGTGTTTAATTGCGAACATTTTGGTACCATTTGGGCAAGTAGATTTCAACAGTGGTTAATGTTTTTTTTTCTTTTCTAATTACGTGTTTTGTGGTGAACGATTGAGGAAGAAACAATGTTATGCTGATGCTGGACAAATGTGTGGGCACATACGAGAACACAGATGTGCAACAGGTTTTCATGCAAGATTTGCTTGTTAATTGTTTTAAAGGCACTTTATCTTTCATGTCCAATATAATTGGTATTTAATTTCATTTCGTGTCTTGCATGTTTTATTTTCTTTCCTGTGTGTGTGTGTGTCAGCCCTTTTAAGGCTGATTCACACTGCTGCGTTTACGGTTGCGCTTGTGTGTTACGTCCACTGACAGTGAATCATTGCAAATGGAACTTCCTTCCGGATGGAACGAAGGTAAACGTAAGACGCTGTACGCAGCCGTAAACGCAGTAATGTGAATTAGCCTTATGCTTTGCCGAAGGCGAATTATTAAGGAGGAGTGTGGGCATAACTTTCGCAAAAAAGAAGGCTACTGAGAAAATCATTTCAAAAATTTTGCTATGGAGACAGCAACCTTCACACTTTTCAATGAGTTGCCTTTTCTTGTCACCTGTTGTTGTGGAAAAAAATAAAACAGATATATAAGCATTGTGTGAAGCCAGGTGCTATGCACATTGCTTGGGTGTTTGTCTGAAACCTCTGTCCACCAGCTGTGGCAAGCATCAAACCACTTGTCCGTGAATTTGCACATATGGTTAAATAGGCAGCTTTGTAGTGCTCTTCCAGTGAGAAAACTAAAAGGCTGCACTGTGGGCTATAACTGTATGCATGACCCCGTACAGCTAGAGTCTGTAGTGTGGTTCACTGCCGTTTCCTAGTCAACTGAATTCTAGAAAGCTACCTAATTAAGTGCAATGTTTGAGAATGAATCTCCAGACAGATTGTTAATAAACTAGTCATCATCGAGTAGTTTTGGGGGCAACGATAATTTCCACATCTGAGTGAACTGCAGCTACCTAGGAATACTTCGTAACATTTTGCTACAGACAGTATGTTACAAATTGGGTTGTTCTCACTAGAGATGTCTTTTGTACACACAACCTCAGTGGCACACTTGTGAATGTGTTTGTCTTATCAACCCCAACGTTGGGGGTTTTGAACCCAGCCTATGAAATCAGTAATTTGGTGATGGGATGCAAGTTCCCTGGACATGTGATCATCGACAAAGGACATCAGAATGCATGTACCGTAAACAGAAGATTGTGGCATGTATTCAAGAACCGTTGTGTGGGCAGTTGTTATTACTTCTTTTTGTGCCGTTCCTGCACCACCGACAGCATATTGAACACATCAGTGTGGATGCTTGTTCTTCATAACATACAAGATATTTCATCTTTCGACAGATAGTAGATATGTTAGGATGTGAACCAGTACTTCTTGATTGACACACACTGGGCTTTTTATGCTCGTACCACAGATTACATTGCTAGCAACATAGATGCCTAAATGTTGTGATTTCTGTTGTACATGGTGATCAGGGGAAACAAGCTCTGTAGATTAGTATTAGTCATTCCCTTCCAGGCATCGCTAAGCTGCTGGCATCTCTTCACATTTGCCTAAGTGAAGCAGGAGTGTGAGAGCATCTTTCGAACAAGGCATGATGTTAGAGTGATGATATGCGCTATTGTTAGAACTGAGCACATGGTAATAGTGGTCTTAACAAAATACTCTGTGAACATAAGCCTCCCCATTATATATGAATGGATAGTAGGATGACTTGAAACCTTAATCCATATGAGTACCAACCTCTGTTTGTGTACCAAGTTACTTTCACTCGCATCCACATGCAACAGAGCTCCCTGTTGATCTGTGTTGTTTGGAAGGAAACAAGGCTGTCCTTAATGCTTCTTGGAGGGAAGAGAACCAGTTAGTGTTGCAACAGTCGTGAGTCTGTTTGTGCATCTTAATTATGTTTCACTTTCTCTCTCCCTCTTTGGGTGACCTCCTTTCCTGGGAATGGCGTGCCGCTATTATCCTTTTTCGAACAATCAACGCTCTCTCCGATATACACGATGCTTCGCACATCAGTTGTAAGTACCTTTTTTATTTCATCTCTCAAAGGTCACTTTCACGCTGTTTACGCAATATGTGACTAAATAATGTGCACAAAAGAAAAAAAACAAAAGAATCCAGGATTGTTCTGTGAATTATGAGCTTAAACTTTCACGAATACATGTTGTGCAACACTTGGGACTAGAATGTGCGGTGTGGCAGCCTAGGGTTCCATGCTTCAGAAAGGCCCCTTTTTTGTGCCCTGGGAACCCTGTACTGCACTTGGTCCAGATTTTTGATGGTGGGTATGGGTAGTCATTTATCTAAAGTCTATGAGGAGTCTGATGCAAGAAATTAGTACTTTTGTACCATGAGAGCAGGAGATCTTGCAAGGTACATTCAAAAAAGACCACCAAACGTGTTTGCTCATTTCAGGGGAATGGTATGCGCAGTTTCTCTCTAAAATTGTGTGAGTTGGAAGGTGCCTTGTAGTACAAGATGGCCTCCAATGGAAATCGTACATTACTATAATCAGTAAACAAGTGTTAGGGCTGGGCAAATAGAGAAATATTTGTAAAATTAATGTAGTAAAAATTGTACTGTACTTTTAAATAACAAGCACTTGCAGGATTTCAACAAAAGTATGCAACTGCAGCGCAACAGTACTAAAGCCATTCTCATTTAAATCTACGTGTAAGTTATTTGTGTGAACTGCAGAATAAAAAATCATCATCAAAATGTGATGTAAAGATATTGTGGTTAACAGGCTGTGACTGTGTAGGCAGTGTGTTCAATTTCAGCATGAAAGGGGGATTTTATAGGTGCAGACAATAATCACTGACAGGATGTATTAGTGAAAAGCTTTTTGTTGCATTAGGTGAGCGGTTAGTTTCTGTATTACATACTGGAGACTGTGCATGTAGGGCAGTGTTCTCCTCAACTAAACATCATGTGAACAATCTGGAACAGCCGCAAGTTGTGACTGCATGACGACGGAGCTAGCTGCTATAGAGTAGAGATAATGTGTTTGTAGGTGATGGATAGCAAAACAGTATTGATGTAACCAGTTAAGTGGAACTGCGAATGTTTCCAAAAATGAATCCTCCAATATGTGGTGCCATACAGAACTATGCATGCTAATAAAAGCGATAAAAACCCAGTGCAGGGGAACATAAAAAAAGGCGCCTATGCATGCGGTTAGCTAATTGGTACAGTGCAACTGATTGTGCACCAAGTGTGGAGATTTTATCTTGGCTGGGGCGTCGTGTTCCCGTGACGCACCTCTTTTGCAAGTGCGCAGTACTCACATTTGAAGCCTATTTCAGGTCGATTTAGTGTATTAGAACACAAATGATGACTCTGAAGATGTTGGATAATCAGATTTTTGTCCTGAATATAAGGATATTAAAAATTTGCACTGTTGCTGTTCTTCCTGCCTCAAGGCCAACCAGGAGGGACGGAAAAGCTGTGAAATAGCAAAATGTAATACGAGGACAAGAAAGCTGAGGATGACACTAATGTTTTTCTGCGGAAATTGTGCTGTTCATTTCTGTTACTCCTTCAAGGAACTCCATCACTCAATGGGATGAGTGTCGGCGTTATTTTCCACCGCTCACAAACTGCTTGACCCAGGTGTTGATATTTGCAGATACTATTTCTGACAAATTTGCCACATTTTGAATATTTTGGAACTTCTAGATTGATATTCTTGTATCAAATGCAGGTGTATCTTCACGAGTTTTCTGTTTGCACCGACTTTTTGGTGTTCTGAAATTAAATTTTCAAATACATGGATAGCTTCTTTTCTAAATCCTATATCCTGTGATAGGACATCAATTTAGGTACATTTTGCTGTATAGCTAGCTATCTATTCTCAAGTGATACTGTCAGCCACAAAAACTATATTTGTCGAACTATCCAAAGATGGTCATTTTTGCAGCGGCAAGGAAAGAGTTAAAATTTCCATTTCTGTATGATGTATGTTAGCATCTGGTAATCTGTCACGTGCTGTTCAGTCCTCAAGCTGTAGAAACCATTGATATCATTTTGACGATGATTGAGTTAATACATTCAATAGACAATTTGAGGAAATCCCAGTGCTCCTTGCACACGCGTTGCATCCTGGGAGATTACTGTCATGGAGTCCTTCACGTTTCGTTTTCGCTGACCTTGACACCGCGTGGACAATGGGCAGGGAGGAGAAATGAAAACAGTTTGGAGATCTTCTCCTTCTTTCCAATGACACACGTTCCCACAGTTCAAAGCGGCGCTTTGGGATTTTAAGAAGTCATCTTTTGGAGCGAAAGCATTGTAGTGCATAGTACGGAAGATAGTGGCTGTCAAATCAAAACGTTAAAGTACGTATTGGGGTTTTTGTCTGATTTCAGGAGAAATCTTGACATATTCATGTCAGCATCTGTTTCATGAAAGTAAGGGTGTAAGGACTGACCTCAAACATCACCCTCACTGTCATGAGAGTTTCATTTTTGCAGCATTCTTGTATGATGTCCTCTCACAGCTACACCTCTTATGTTCTGTGCACCAAAGGAAATGCGATAGCCACATACAACTACGTAGCAATAAACAGATAGGCCAGACAGCACAGGTCACTGGGTTTTTATTACATGGATATTTGGTATGTTCCATTGAACGAATCTCGAAAGTGAGGGTGTAGGATTCGTAATTCATAGTGACGACCGACATAGGATGATTGGGAACCCAGGCCTCAGGTCTAGAAATTCTTCTTACGAAACCTAGTCTAACAACGGCTATTCTTGAGGTGTTGCATATTCATATTTGTAACGCCACACTATTACGCACATCTATGCAACTCGCTGCCTAGTCAGCCGTGTTACCGCTGTCAGGTCGAAACTTTCGTTGCACATCAACTACAGATGTACAACTTTGATGGGGACAGAAGTGTGGCTACAATGCTGCCAATCTTGGAGCCAGCGTCCGGTGTATCTGGACTAGTCCTGGAGCATTCAGTCTCATTACTCTTTATGCATGCATTTTAGTTTGTGAAAGGCAGATGACGAAGTTGAGACAGCAGCAAATTATAGCAAGTCTTGATAAGTCTTGTACGAGGATGACTGGGGACATCAGAAAAATTGCATCACCTGGAATGTATGCTGGATGCAGTATGTGGGGTATCCAGACTGCAGTATATGACATTGTTCATTGCTCATTAACTTATTGTGAGTCCTTCATGAACAGCATCATGTGTGATTTACCAAGAGGATAATTGTCTAACATTGCATGTGGTTTCCTTCTGTGTGGTTTTTCATTCTCCTCTCGTAGCGTCTCCTACATATTTCTTACTGTCCTCAGTAGTCGATGAAAGCCACAGGGATGGATTGCCATTTGTACATTGGTAGTTGTGGTAATATTGAAGCATTCTGCCGCTAAAGGGCTCTAAAGTTAGTGCCCGGAGAAGAATAAAAAACGTGTTCACTTTGGTAGCAGGCCGGTTTCACTTCAGTTCAGGCAGGGAGGTCCCATCGACCTCCTGGATTTTCATTATTTTTTTTTTATATTTATAAGCTCATCGTACATGATGACCAACAGCAGTAAAATGAATAATTTCTACGGAATAGTTTTCGCACAAAAAAAAATCGAGAAAATCCGGCCCTAAATTCGAGGGTTTCAGTTTTGCCGTGTTAGCACGCGTATATCTCCCGAGTCTTAAAAGTTACTGCAGTGAATTTTTTTATGCTTTAGTGTGCCTACAGGCCAGCAGTCCGAGCTTAAATTTTGGCGCGCAGGAGCAACGCTGTCTGATATAATAAATGGCGAACATGCTCTCTCGCGCAGTTTTGTTCCAACTTCGACGCGTGATTTCTCTAGCTGTAGATATTCCTCACTACCATATTTGGTATCACTTAACTCCGCTTTTAATGCTCTTTCATCTGATATATATATATATATATATATATATCGCGCGCGTATCTCCCCTACAGGTATCTGCTGAAACAGGCAAATGTTAAGGTATATTTCGAAAAAACAAGGATTTTGAGCGTCCGTTTCTCGAAAAGGCCCCTTTTTATTTCATTTATATTTTGCCAGGACATGGCCCGATGTTAGACTTTTCATCTTACGTAAAAAAATTCAGCTTCAAAAGGCGTACACTGGCGATTAGCGCGTTAAAACGCGACCCTAGTCTACGTGTCGGAGCCCGGCTGCCGGTACCGCGGGATGGCGGGCCTCGTGTCGATGCTCCCTGTGTTTGGGAAAGGTTGTCTGGCCTTAGCCTTACCTGAGCTATTCGTCGGCAAACTTTTGACGTCCTGCTGAAGAAATAATTCACGCCTGGGAGTTAGTTACTGCCAACAAAACATCTGAATGAAATCCTACGTTGCCGTAAAGCCGTATTTCAACGGCTAGGTCAAACTCAATGATCAGCGAAGGTAAAACCTCACTCTTGCCAGCTCCGTACACGGCGATATCAATACTGTACAAATAAATATCGAGTTTGGAATTGCTTTTTCCAGGGTTCCCGCAAGTTCCTGCGAAGCTTGCTCTACTTCATTTTACGATATTTTTAAGTTATGCAGAGGGCTTTTAGCACAAAACGCGTGTTCTGTGCTGAACTTGCAGCAGTACATTTCTTCTCAGAGCTAGGGAAGTGGGCGGGTTCTCGCATTTGTCATAGTTGCATTAGAGACGTTCAGAGCAGAGCCATATGGGAGACGCACCTAATGCACTTCGATTTCGCTCAAAACTGGACAGTAGCCATGCCTAGCGAAATACGAGCGTGCCACTGGGGAAAACAGATTTCCATATTCACATGTGCGGTAACAGCTGGCACGGAAACGCACAGTTTTGGTGTGGTGAGCGAAGACTTGTGTCACGATTCAGCACAGTCACTGTTAGCTTCCATAGCTATTGAAGAATGGCTTGACGAGAATGTTCCTCTTGCAGCTAATGATTTACGTGTCAGATGGGGCGGCGAGCCATTTTAAAAATCGGCATATGCTCTATGAGCTCTCCAAATCTACTTTTGCGAGCGCGACATGGCTGTTCAGGAACAGGCCACGACAAAAGTGCGTGTGACAGGATCGGTGGAATAATCAAGCACCATGCCACGACACCTAACTGCGTTCACTCGAGCAAGACTTCATCTTAGAGTCACAAGATATGATAACGTGCTTGCCAAAACACCTAACGCGCGTCCATTTACTCCATGTACGGGCTGAGGACTTCGCTTCTTTTAGAATGCAAAAGAAAAAGGAATGGGTAAACGTATACCGCATCAACGTGACATACGAGGTTCGCATGCGTGGCAAAGCAAGACATCGGAAAGTCAAGGCCGAGAAACATTCATAGCTAGTACCGTGGACAGTGAATGCAGAAGAGTGACGTTTTCATAGAAAATGAGTGAAATCATTTGTCGCTGTCATTGCAAAATACTGCTTTTTCGCAGTCTTGTAAATATATCGACATAAACTACCACTTTTGATTACACAAAGTTGTCCCTTTCTTGTACGACATCGACAGGAGGCCCGCGGTACCGGCAGCCGGGCTCCGACACGTACACACGCAGACTAGGGCCGCGTTTTAACGCTGTAATAGCCAATGTACGCCTTTTGAAGCAGAATTTTTTTTTTTACATAAGATGGAAAGTCTAACATCGGGCCATGTCCTGGCAAAATATAAATGAAATAAAAAGGGGCGTTTTCGAGAAAAGGACGCTCAAAATCCTTGTTTTTTCGAAATATACCTTAACATTTCCCTGTTTCAGCAGATACCTGTATGGGATTATCGCGCGATATATATATCAGATGAAAGAGCATTAAAGGCTGAGTGAAGTGATACCAAATATGTTAGTGAGGAATATCTACAGCCAGAGAAATCACGCGTCGAAGTTGGAACAAAACTGCGCGAGAGAGCATGTTGGCCATTTTTTATATCGGAGAGCGTTGCTCCTGCGCGCCAAAATTTGAGCTCGGACTGCTGGCCTGTAGGCATACCAGAGCATAAAAAAATTTCACTGCAGTAACTTCTAAGACTCGGGAGATATACGCGTGCAAACACGGCAAAACTGAAACCCTCGAATTCAGGGCCGGATTTTCTCGATTTTTTTTTTTTTTTTTGTGCGAAAACTATTCCGTAGAAATTATTCATTTTACCGCTGTTGGTCGTGATGTACGATGAGCTATAAAAGAATAATGAAAATCCAGGAGGTCGATGGGACCTCCCTGTCTGAACTGACGTGAAACCGGCCAGCATGTCATGTCTGTTCTGCTGCACTGAAAAAGTTCCAAATTAAAAGAAGATTATTCGTCTCGTTGATTCCATGATTATCGTCGATCTATTGCCGGGGGCATCATTTCGGGGAGCTCTCGGAAATAATGATAAAACTGCCAAACTTTGACATTTTTTAAAACAATCTTCCAGCTAGTTGAAGGGCTCACGAAGAGTACATTCTAGTGAGAAAAGACCATCCCTCTCATCAACAATTAAATCTTTCCTTGCCGCTGCAAAAACGACCATTTTGGGTGGTCTGACAAATATAGTGTTTGCGGCTGCCAGTATCACATTAGCATAGGTTGCTATAGAGGAAACTGTACCTAATTGAGAGCCCTATCGAATGATATAGGTTTTTGAAAATAGGCTATCCATGTATTTCCAAAATTAATTTCGGAACACACACACAAAAAAAAATCTGTGCAAACAACAATGTTCATGAAGCTACGTTTTTATCTCAAAGAAAAATATCAACCAAGAAATTCCAAAATTTGCAAAATGTGGCAAATTTTGTCTGAAGTAATATCTGCAAATATCAGCACTATAGGTCAAGAAGTTTGTGAGTTGTGGAAAATAAGGTCGACAGTCATGCCGTACATGCCACTGAGTGACTGAGTTCCTTGAAGGAGTAAAACAGAAATTAGCATCATAATTTCTGTAGAAAACATTAGTTTCATGCTCAACTTTCTTTTCCTTGTACCACATTTCGCTATCACCGCATTTTCGTACCTCCCGGTTCCTTTTGAGGCAGGAACAACAGCGTGTAATTTTTTTAGGGCAATATTGAACTAGAAAGGCGCGCTTCGCATCGAACTAAAGAAGAACGCCTTCAGAATGCATTAAAAAAAATCAGAAAAGTACTTTTTTTTTTGTAAAATTGAAGTTCGCAATGAAAGAGCGGACGTGCTCCCCGTTCTTGAGATTTCTATGGCTGGAAGAGGAGCTCACTTTCCGTTTCGACTTCATGCCACTGTTGCAGTTTTCGTATTTTTATCCGCCCACGTGTACAAATCCTCTGGACATATGATTTCGTTCTCAAGAAGCCGTCCGAACTTAGCAAGGAACGGAGAAGCCCCCTCCCCTCTCCTTTTCCCTCCCTCAGCTCTCGCAAAACCAACCGACCAGACGGGGAGGGATGTGGATGCAGGTCCATCCCGCGATATGAACTTGGACTCAAGTATCCCAGCCACGGCTTCACATAAACAACGTGGGCTCGGGTATCTCAACCGTGCTCGTTCAGTGGCATGGTTATGAAACGCGAGAACATCTTCGCCACAGGTACTTGTTGACATTCGACCAGTACGTGCGCAAATGCCCGTACAAGTTGGTTATCGTTAGAAGTGAGCCCGGATAAAATTGATGCTACGGCATCCGCGCGGATATTGAGTATACCGCGCATCCGCTGTCATATATGCATTTGGAAGAACATATCGGCATGACGAAAATTTTCTGTTGCGAACGTTTTTGCTTTTCAGCATTCAAACTTTCTCAGGAACGCTATGTCATCCACAGTTTCAGAATTCAGATTTTCATTGTTATTCCAAGTCAAGCATTGTTGAGCGGTCCACACACGAAAACACAGTCCGTACAAACGTCTGCCAAATTTGTGGGGAAGTAGTCCAATAGTAAAGTAGTTAATCAGCAAATAATAGTATAGTTAAAGGCCTAGCAGTGCGAGCGATGGCACACTTCGACACAGTTTTAAATTCACTCTGAGCTCTGAATGATGGCTCCCCCTAGGGCACGTCGGCAGTTTTATCCGCCCGGATTTCATATTTCTACCCGCAAACGAGGGTGTCGCGCGGATGAAACCGCACCCGCGCGCAATGCGCCGCGGCTGCGTGCGGTGCATCTAGTGAGCCTCGTGAGTCGCCTTTTGGGCACGTGGCGCATAGTGTGACGTTCTCCAGTGTGGTCGTAGAAGAGGCCGCGATCATTTCATGCAAACGCGTTGTCAGAGAATAGAGACATTAAAAGCCTCGGACCACTAACCTCGCAGGAAGAACAAATCCATCACACTAAAAACCCGATTTTGGGCAAAGAAGAACGGACGACACGGAGGGACTCCGTTCTTCTTTGCCCGGGCTCTTTTAGTATGGAGTTGCTCCACCAGCTCGTCTGCATTTATGCTATTTTATAAGTTGAGGAATGCGTCCTTTGTGCTGTGCCGTGCCTCTTGCAGAGGAATAAAAGCTCGTCTCTCGAGTGCGCCAGAGCATCGTGTGTGGTCTGTGGCTCTGTCCGCTTCACGCATTCTGATTTTTTTTTTTTCTTCGTATATAAGTCTCAAGTAACATGGTTCGCCGTGCGGCCACCGGTGGGTGATTTCCAGTGTCGCTGTGTACTTCGTTTCTTCTTATCTCTTCGTTGAATGAACCTGTTTCGAAAGAACAGAGCTGTTGCACTGTTCTCTTGAGACTGGGACTTGTGCTATCACCTTGTTTGTCTTGTTCATCGTACGCAGGTCACCAATACTTCCAACTTTCCAGCTCATTTTAGTGTATTGTTCTCGCTAATAATTACGAAATCTCCTTCTTGCAAGTTGTGATGTTATTTGCGTTTGCTGAAATGGGACAGTCGAAACGCGAGAAGATATCCTCGCTGCCACCTCTTTGATCGACGATCTTTCGCGGATGAGTGAGACACCGTCCCATAACGTCCGGTATGATGCTGAAGGAAGTATTGTGAGTCATCTGCAGCAATCTGCAGGCGTCGGAGTCCCTTCTGAAGAATAGTTTCGAAATCTTAATAGCTTGCTCGTGATCTTACGTAGCGTCTTGTGTGGACATGTTTTCATACTTCAAAACCATATACACTCCCACTACGAAGCCCACCGAGTTGCTCTTTCAACAATAAACTTCCACCTGATGCAATGGAAGGAGCGGAAGTCGCGCACTGCTGGGCTGCTAGATGCTCCCACGAACCACAGATATGCTTTGCTGCTCCTCTGAAGGTCGGGGCGTTGCCGCCGTGGATGACCTCCGCTGACCCTCTACGCGATATGAAACGGTGGAAAGTCACGATGAACTTAGTGGTCGTCAGGTTTGACGTAATCCCGCATCCGCACTCGATCTGCAATGAAGAGAAGTTTCAGTGTGAACCAGGAATAATGGTCAGCCCGTGATGAAGTTCAGGAACAGGTGCTTGCAGTTTGGTAAGAACCGGGACGCAGGAAGACACGCACTAAATCCTCAATAGTGTGTCCGTGCCTCTCGCTTTTTACTATGCTTCATTACTATAGCTTGCCTGCATCTTAGCTCTCATTTCGCCAGGACTCCCAGTTGCTATAACTAGAGGTGTGTGCGGGCGGTTATATCTGCGGTTATCAGCACGACATTCTGGTTTGCGGATAGAAATATGTTTTGAAACCGCGTGCCTCTATACACCTATTTCTTTTAACGCGGTTGTGGTCGTGGATCTTGCATGCGCGGATATGGATACTGTAAACGTATTTTTATTCGCGATGTATCAATTTTCGCGACCGCTACAAAATCGCGAAAAAATGTACTCGCGAACACAGCTTGATGTTTAGCCCGCTAAAGGAAACAGCCCTGGAATCGCGAAATTAAGTACTCGCGAAATAATTTCGCAAATGACTGAATGCGCGATTCGCGAAAATTAATACATCGCGAATGAAAATACGTTTACAGTATATCGTCACCACCATCATTGCTCCACATTCTCAGCTGCGTGTATCTCTATTTTAGTTTCCTATCTGGGAGATACTATTTCTTCGTTAATCTTACGTAGCCTCTGGTCTTTCCATGAAAATGCTATTGCATATGATCCCACATATTAAACACTGTTGGCCTCGCTTATTATGCGCGTATTTCTGGGACAGTTTCATTCTTCCTTTCGAACGTTGGGCGAAATCTATTTCATTCCTTAGCCTTGCGGATGTCGATGCGATAACCAAGAAAGTGGCCACTCCCGTTTATTTTACCTTAGAAATTACGCGTTGTCGCCGACGTAAAGAAAGCTTCCGGTGATTTAAAATCGCTAGCACGTAGTCGTTCCACGGGCATTTGCTTTCGTGGCAACACGTGTAGGAGGCGCGCGAGTGGCCCCTATTGTTGTCGGGGAAGGCCGTTTGCGAGTGGGTTTATCAGACAGCCCCGATGGTGCATGAAGATACCTGCCTGTGAATGTTAATATCAAGCGGAGTAGACGTAACGATTTCCTTCATTTTATTACTGTTGTTCTCGCTTCTTGTGTTCTCCTTCGTGTTTCAAACGTGGGCGAGCATCATGACCCGCTACTTGCGTCAGTGCCAGGAGACACTCACCGCTACGCTGCGCGACAGTGTTGCGCACTCCTGTACTCAGAATTTCCGCGAGAACGTACTAAGTATTCTATAAAACGACATTGTTAATGTAGAATTTTATTTGGAGAGAAGAGGTTCCAGCGTTGGGAGTGGTACTTTGTCTATGTGTCTGTTCTCCGTCTTCCCTAGTCTCGGGGGTTTCACCGTCATGTAAACTTCCTAATTTACTGAACGTCGACCTCGTCGTGTAGCGCTTTTCGAGTCTTTAGACGAATTTGGTTGAATCCAGGCACAGTGTGCCGGGTAATTCGGCCTCGAGGCCTTCGACAAATTTTGCATGGCGTTTTCCTTCGATACCGGTCTCTTTTGGTTGTTTGGTGCATGTCCGCAAACGGAACGGGGTTCATCCGTGGTTTATGAGCGAAAGAATCCACCATTTCCGCTTTTCCTCTCCCTCTGCTTCTCAAGAAGCGCGACAATGCGGAGCGGTCTCTCATCGGTCTCCTCAAACGATCTCCCGCGATGATTGGACAAAATCGTTTCAGGAGACCAATCAGAGCCCGCTCCGTATTGTCGGCCTTCTTCAGAAGGAGAGGGAGAGAAAAGTGTAAATTGCTATTTCCGTCGCTCATAAACCGCGGATGAACCCCGTTCCTTTTGCATTTCTCTCGGCGAGGAGACAATTTTTGCACTTTAATGTCCTTTAGAAGATGGTCGACGCTTGAGATCCAGAGGAGCTTAGATGCATCGTCGTTTTGGCTTTGACAAACCAGCACGTGCCGACTAGCGTCCGTCTTGTTCGAAACGATTCGAGTCGCTCGAAACAGTGTGAAAACGTAAAGTATAGTAACTCGGCGCGTTGGTCTTTCGAATTCATAATGAGGAGTGCTCGTCCCTTTTCTCCCTGTTCGCACTTCTTATTATGAATTTACTGGTGGCTCCGGTTCACTGGGGCCCCGTTCTAAGCAACCGTGTGCAGGTTGCCCCAGTTCGCACTTCATTCGTCCATATTTGTCGCCTGCCTCGGCTGATTCTCGCTCGCTCGTTCACCTTTCTTGTTAGTGGGATACTGCTTTACGGCTGGTCGGACTGGTCAGGTGGTGGTAGTGGGGACTGCAGTACCGCTACCAGTTCAGTGGATGAGAACCCAACCAACGCAACCCGTAGAAGGGTCGCGTTGTGGTCGTTCATGATGTCGCGCGTGACTATCGTTTCTCCGCTCGGTTACATCGCTTTAAAAACAGTTATGCTATGCGTGAGTTGGGGGCCGGGGTACTGTGTCTGCGGCACAAAGTGGATGTCTGCCGAACCTCGGACTCACTCAGTTATCCCTATAGAGCCTAGTGCTCTTCAAGGGGCCCTATCAGTGGTCTTAGCAGTGCATTGAGCACGGAGCGCTGCAAAGGCTATTGAGAAGGGCCGTGACATGCTGTCTTCAGTTGGACATTTACATATCAGGTGCGTTGTTGTATTTCCTGGCAAGGTTATTTTTCCTTTGTGCGTGCGTGCGTGCGTGCCCGAAAGACTTTCCTTGGAATAATGAAGGGAAGTGCCTCAAGACGAGAGCCGCCGATATTTCGAACAGAGTCTGTTCTTCTTTTCTTTCTTCTGTTCTTTTCTACCCGTCTACTTTCTTTGGATGAGTTTCTTTTTTCTTTTTCTTTTGATTTCGTCAATTATATGTAGGGAGTGACTTTTTCGGGTTAAACCCGATTTCTCCCCGAATTCCAGTCACTATGAAATCCTCAAGTGACGTTTCCACAGAGGACGAACAAAGGTCGCCACGTGCATGTATGTAAGAATGGGTCACTTGCGTTCCCAGCAATACACCAATGTGTATCAACACTGCCTATGCCTTCGGGGATTACACCTGGAAGATCACGATCCCGCAACAAAAAAAGAAAAAAAAGGGAACAAAAAAGAGAGATTAGGAAAGGACTTAATAGACAAGAGGAGAAACAAAAACACCCGATAACACCCGAAGGCACAATTATTGCCCGATTTCTCCCCGAATTACAGATTTAAAAATGGCGCCCGATTTTTACCCCCCGATTCTGAGAAAGGCATTTAACCCGAAAAAGTCACTCTCTAATTATATGTCGATCACTTTTGCACCTGATAATCCATTGGGAGCGAGGATAATCCACCGTGAGACGCTTTTCGACAAGTGCAGCCTCTACTGTCGCATTGAATCACCAATGGATATACTCGTTGTGCTTATCTGGTCGAACAAAGTTATCGGTGGGAAGGTTGTTGAATGCCATCCTGAGAACAACAGCAGCAGGCTTCTGTTGCCAGGCTTCCGTTTGTTGGTGCTTTCTTTTCCTACACTGGATTCTCTCGCAAAAACCGCACGCTGGAGGCATCGGTCTCATCGGAGAAGCTTGCCGAGTCCCCCGTGTCTTTGTAGCAATCTACGTTGTCGGAAGGCAAAAGAAAAGAACTGACCACTGTTGATGAATTTAAACTGCGCGCCGCTTCTTGATGCATTCCTCTCGCCAATACTAGATGGCGCTCCTACCGTAAGATGGCAGCGCCCACGCACAAAGGGTCTGTACGCGCTCCGGCACGTCACACCGCGTGACCCCCCCATAACATATACCACGCTTTTTCCTGCCATGCGTGGGAGGAATTAGGTTTCGTTAGCATTAATCATCAGCTTTGAGCGACATCGTATCGTCTGCTTGTCGTGAGATCTTTGCGACGAAAATAATCGTTCAGATAGTACGGCTATGGATTTTCAATCATCTTAACGTGTGATGATAAGGAGTGGTCATTTCGTGAATGGAGATGGACTCGAACGGCGCTTTGTACTCGGTGAGAAGCGGGTCGCTTCTCAAGAGGAGCGCGTCTTCAGTGACCCCTCCAACGGAAGATGCCCGCGCAACCATGTGTGCTTTGGGTTCGGGATCAACAGAGTCTGCTGTTCGTCGCCCCTTGCTTTCGTCCAGTGGCCTGGGTTACCGTTATGCCGGTTTGGATAGATTTGTCAACAGACCTCGCGTCTATGAATCATTGACGGATGTGGTTCAGAATGACGTATCGCCACAGCCGACTGTGAGTAATCACTGTGGAACATGCTCGATCCTTTTGTTGTACAATGCCAATCTCTGCACTGCGAAGGTTTGTTGTTTGATGATCATAGATCATATACGATGGCCTTTAATTTCCAAGAGCAAATTAAATGCGCGCAAACGAACTGCTGTGCTGTAGACAGGAGCATCATTTCCTGTTGTGTTTTTCAGACTCAAGGAAATTTTGCCCCTGTCTGCCTTTAAGTTAATCTCTGGCTCTGCACGAAGTTCGCAAACGTAAGATTTTTAATCGCTCAAGTATTCAAGTGTTAGTAGACGCCTCATAAAAATAAAAGCTTGAAATCCCAAATTGGCGAGCCACTCGGCAAAAGCGTGAAAAATCGGTCGCGAGAAATCATGAATAGAGCGTGTAAATCTAAAACAAGTATTTTTTTGCTGTACTATATCAAGCACTAAATGTGACAGCATTTTACGTGAGGCTGGCAATTCGAAGAAAATAGTTTTGTGCAAATGAAATTTCTGAACGCTACAGAATCCTCTAGGTGACTTCATGACACCGGGTTGAAGTCCTGCGGTGTCAAAACGACCCACTCTCCGATCGCACTAGAAGTTCATAGAGCGGGAAATGGGCTCATAATTTGTTACGTGCAGCTTTGGTGATGCTACTGTAATAGAAAAACAAAGTTCTTACGAGTTCGGTGAATGAGCTGAATAAACAGCCAGCCAATGCCATTCATTCATTACCACATTCGCGTCTCTTTTTCACTGTATCCTAAGTTATCCAATATCCAGTCCAATGCCGTCGTCAAAAAAAAAAAAAAAGAAGAAAGTCTGGTATCGGATGCGGTGTCGTATCTTTATGGCAAGTCATTTCGCTAGACTGCACGCATTTGGGGCGAGGCTATGAACACCGTCTCGTGTTTCAGCATTTCTGGCGACCGCATCTTTGTGCCGGGCATGATAGCGAGTGGAATAACCCCCCGTCCAAGCGGGGATGCCTCGATATTCCACCGTTAAGAATCCACCGTTTAAAATCCAAGATGTTCAAAATCCCAGATTTCTAAATTAAAGCTTTAATATGAAGAATGGCGGAATGATAGTGTTGAATAATACATATTACTGATAAACCTCGCAGTATTGCGTGATTTTGACGTCAGTAGAAGTCATTGTCGTGAATAAAAACCAGGTTTTTGGCGACCGTTAGGCTTAGCATGGCGGCCACATCAGAGCAGCAAAAATTGTTAGAATTTGGTTAGGTTAGTTCAGGTGTTTTTTGACAGTTCACCACGCTGTTGGGGGGCTCCCCACAGTTGGGAACGCACGCAACGCTACGCTAGCGCCGTTTGGGATTTTGAACATATGGGATTCTAAACGGTGGCATTTCGGGATACCCCCGTTCAAGCTCCCACACGCGTCCAAAGAAAAGTTTCCTTCTCTTTCCATACGATTGGCAACGCCATGTGGAGAATCTGATTCAGTTCCGTTTCTCATTGCCTCAGTGATGCAGGACGAATCAGCCGTGTGGCGTTGTCAGCGCAACTACGTCGCCGTGAAACATTTTGCGGTCAGTGTTTCGATTTTATCGACAATATATGCGCGCTTTTCAACTAATCTGGACCCTCGCGGGACTACAGACAAAGTTACGAAACTCAAATGGCGGCGTTTGTGTACGGCAGGTCGTATTCCGGGGGATCATGTAACCAAGTTTGGTAACGCAAACTAATTTAAGTCAATCAATCCTTACGTGTCCTTCCTTGCGGTAGTCTTTGCCTTATCATTAATTTGACAGTCGAAAACTTATGTTCGAATGTCGTGCGTGTACGCGAGCAAAAGGTAGAGGTTAATATTGGTCCTTCCGCATTCCAGTCGAGTCGTCCCAGGAATTGCACTAACGGTCCGGATAAAAAGGAGCAATATTCTAGGAGCATGTGGAAGATACGACACTGAGCGGAGCTTTCCTACTACAAAACTCAGTCTGTCGAGCCACATCTGCTCACAGTCGGCTGTTTTGTCGCAACGGGATCGCGTCTTTCACGTAAAAAAAGAAAAAGAAAAAAAAAACGGGCGAGAGAAAAATAGACCAAGTAAGCCAGGGCTGGGGCGCCATCTGGAACGTCTTACGACCCTTGTGGATGTGAGGCATATCTCCCATGGACGTTTTGAGAATTACACGAGAGTGGAGGAAGCACCAATCGTGACCGTTGTGCGTGCTTCTAGTAGGCACCTATTGTTTCGTCCTGAAAGTGGTTTCATATACCACGCCGTATATTCTAGACACATTGGTACACCATCTGCCGATCGACGTGTATTTAGTAATAGTATTAAGTGCATGTAGCATCTCCTGTCGAGAGTTCTTCTTTTACGTCTATATCTGAAAGACAGCAGTTGACGACTTTGGCAGCGTCGGTCTGTCAGATTATTGCTCCAGGGCATTGGTGAGGCCACGCTAGTTGCCAAAAAGCCGCTGAAGTGAGCGAAAGCCGCAGACAGTGCCATGACGATATGCAGCGAATCGCGAGCGCCGATCAGTGCAGTTGAGAGGCTACGCCGAAACAACGAAGCCGAAGCAACGACTAACAGTTCGCCAATACAAGTTTAAAGGCAGAAAAGTAGGGCAGCCTCACTAATAAGTGATATTAAAAAAAAAGGCAAGGGTAATGAATGAGACACAGTATAAGCTGTCCCTACGGCAGAAAAGAAAATAGTTCTCTTAAACTGTAAGGAGAAACATGTATTTGTATTCTGTTTGTTTGAATTCAGTAAATGATCTGTTTCACGAGTGATCTCTATCAAAACGTTAGAGTAGACACCAATTGTTCCCTTTTGTTTTGGCCAGGGAATTTGCTCGAAATAGTCAGTGAAATCCTGGAAGAGTCGGGGAATTTTGAAGGCGACAGTTTGGTAGACAGTTCGTTTCGAAGAGTTTACCACACCTCACCTCGCCTCATGTTTTTATGTGGAAGTTTTATTCACCTCTATCCTCTTTCTGGCAATTTTCCCCACCTCGATCTTTTGTGTGAAAATTTCTCACCTCACCAGGCTCACCTCAACGTTTGTGAGGTGAAGGTGAGGATGTTCTCACCCTCGTCTGCCCTCGTGAGGATATCCGCCTCTGGTAGGCTTGGTTACGAGAGAAAGTTTTGGAAAATGTCATCCATATAAAACCCCATAGTGTGCCTGTGTCCAGACCCTTCAAAGCGCATCATGAGCACAGCGTGAGGGGCGCGTTTCATTATTTAAGCCAGTTTACGTGGCGTAGCGGTTAGGGCGATCGCTTTCCACGCCGAGATTCGGAGGTGATGCGCGTTCGAATCCCGACTGTGCTGTTTTCCCTGGTCTTTCCGTTAGACTTTTCAGACGAATGTCGGCCCAGGACGCATACTACCCCCCCCCTTTGTCCCCAACTCCTACCTGCTGTCCTCTCTCCATCTGTCCACGTCAGTACGCCGCTCATAGTCACAGTTGCTTCGCGGCGCTAACGCAGATTTACAAAAAAATATATTTCTCGTGAACGCACCACCTAGAGCCGAAGTCACAATCAAAGCAACGGGAACCCAGAGCGGTCCTTATTCTTATGACTTCGTGTTAGCGCCACGAAGCAACTGTGACTATGAGCGGCGTACACACGGGGACAGATGGAGAGAGGACAGCAGGAAGGAGTGGGGGACAGGGGGGTTAGTATGCGTCCTGTGCCGACTTCAGGGGGTAGTGTGCCGACATTCGTCTGGAAAGTCTGCCGGAAAACCCAGGGAAAACCTCAGACAGCAGAGCCGGTGGTAGGAAGCATTTTTCGGCAACCTTTACGAGGCGACAAACGCGAGTAAAACGTGGAAGCATAGTTGGACAGTGTGCCTTCGTGGGAATTATGTAACAACCTAAAATGTAATAAAAAAAAAGAGGCCGATAACTTTTCGAACAGTCCTCGCTATGCTGTGTGACATGCAAGTTCTATCTGTCGGTGCCTTTTTATTCAGGCGCATTTCCGGTGGCCGCCCACTTGAGCTTTCTAGTTTGTGTGTCTATTTTTTTTTATTTTTTTTTAGCTCGTAAGGTGTGCGCACCTAACGTCATTATGCGTTTGCCACTCGTTTTTCGACTGGTGCTGTCTCTACTTTCCATTTTGTGGAAGCCTCGTAGCGATCGAGGCGTCACCAGCGTTCGCGAGCGAGCCGAGTAAGCAGCGATCAGTAAGCGCGGACGGCAATGGAACGTGAAAGCGACAGTGCGTCAATTCACTCGACTGTCTCATCAGATGTTCTGCCAGATGTAAGCTCTCATTTTCTTCGCCTGAATGTCGCGTTTCATACTTTCCACAGATGTCTTTCACCTGGTAGGAATCGAGACTTGCACTGAGGCACGCAGGGAAGGTGGAGCTTATATATACAGGGTGTTTGCTCTAACGTGTCCAGAAATTATATTTAAAGCGAGCGATTAAAGAAAAGCAAGGGGCACTTTTCTGCTACTTGAGTAAGAAACAGAGACTGCTTCACTAGTAGCACCTGTTTCTTAGTTAAGTAGCTGAAAAGTAGCGATCGTTTCTCTCTTATCGCTCGCTTTAATAAAATCTCTGGACACGTTAGAGCAAACACCCTGTATATATGTATATATACGTATCCTAGCATTATGCGCAAATCGCTCTCCTTTCAATCTGCGATAAATACCTGACGCGATGAACAGTCACACGTTGTCTCTGCTTTCTTCAATGTCGTTTCCTTTTTAGTAAGTGTCAGGTCTGCGACTCCCATACGTTTCAGAAACTGGGTTGCGGCGAGCTCTTAGCCGGCGTTCACACGGGGCAACTTTTCCCAGCAACTCGAAGCAACTCAAACCAACGTCTTTTGAGCAATTTCGAGTCCGCGTTCACACGCAGCAACTCTGTAGCTCCACCCACAAGCAACCTTATGGCGACCGGACAATGTGGGTTCCAATCGAACTGGTGGAATCTTTTCTTTAGCTGCTGTTTATCAAATTTCAGTCAGTTTTATTGCTCCAATAGATCATTATTGCCGTCCAGAAGTGGCAACTGATATGTTTCCGTGAAGTTCGTAAAAAAGAAAAAGTTATTTTTTAGCTGCACCTCCAGGATTTGAACCTATGAACCCACGAACGAAATCCACAACGCCATCGGGAGTCACGTGGCAATGCTTCCCTCTCTGATTGGCCGATGCACGAGCAACTTCTCAAGTTTTCGGTCCGGGAGCGATTCGCAGCAACTCGGAGCAACTCGAGTTGCTGGAGGTTGCCGGCTGACAGCAACTCCAAAGTTGCTCATAGTTGCTGCAAAAAGTTGCCCCGTGTGAACGCTGCCTTACGAATTCTGGCTCCCCAGATCAATCTTCGGTGGCGCGTTTCGCGAACTCTGGGTGCTAAAATTCGTATTTTGACTGGCTTAATTCATGATACCGCTTTTCAATAAGAGCGGTATTGCACATACATGGTACTGCATAGTAGTTCGCATGCTTACGAGTAACCTGTACAACCAACTGCAAAAAGATGTTTGCGATTGCTGCATAGTTTTCCAAGTCATGAGCTCGCCAGCTACTTTGCCATCTTGTCTGAGTTCTTGCTGGAAATTTTCGTGTGCCCTTAAAATTGCAAAAATTAGGACCTCGCGAGCGTTAAGGGTTTTACGGTGTTTCAAAAGTGTTTTGAGAGGGAGCAGTGTGCCCGCTTTGCAAAAAGAGGAAAAAGACACACACATTCGGAATGAACTTTAATCTTTGGTTTCCGCTTGAAAAAACATAATTATGACCCATAGAAAACGCATGGGAGAGAGCGCTGGTATGAAAATTGAAGACGTCAGACGGGCCTGTTGGTTGACATGAGACATTTACTGGAAGTTCGTGACTGATGTTGGTTACGACTGGTGGTGCGGAAGCTGCAGGCTAATATGCGATAAGACAGTGAAAACTCCGAGCGTTGTTGAAGGCGTTGGACAGCCGTGCGCTCCGTACAGCACAGTCAGAGCCGGCGAGAGAAATGACGGGGGGCCCTCCTCACGTCTCGGTAACGTAGTCTAAGTATGTTTTTGTTTATATGACCTCGTGCATAGTGCAAATGAAGTGGTAGAGGTAAGGCTGGCGGCGAACGCTGCTCCATCGAGTCAGAGTAAGCCGCGCGTATCGGCTTAGTCTCTGGTGCTAGCAACCCTGGGGCCTTGGGTCGGGCAGGCCCCTGAAGAGATCCGGGCACCGGGGCTCCATCCCCGGCTGATCCCCCCTTCTCGCCGGCCCTGAGTGCAGTTCAAACGGTAGCCTGTATGCACATTCTTGGTATGTGCTGTGCCAGCAAATCGCATGGCAATGCTAGTATGATACGATTTCGTGGACTTGCGTTCTGGATGAGTTCTTCACTGCGAGCAAGTTTCGCAAGTTATAAGTCTGGATCGACTTTATGACACTGTTCGGCAGTGGTTACGCCGTTCGCGAGACGGAATATAAAGCGGCTATAGTGAGTGTATGTTTCTTGTTTTCAGCTGTCGTCGAAGAGGGAGTTGTTTTTCCGCGACGGGCCCTCAGCAGTGTCTACTGGTGGCACGACGGGGGCGGCCAGCCTCCTGGGTTCTGGGGCTGCTCTCACGTCCACCAACGTGGCCTCTCTCAGTAACACCAACACTTCCAAGAGCCAGAAGGAGCTGACCTCCTCGGGCGGCTATGGGGATACGGGAAGTCTTACCACTACGGGTTCCTCTTCCGTGGGAAGCAAGGACGTGGAAGGAAGCTACGTGGGATTTGCCAGTCTACCTGACCAGGTGTATCGAAAGGCCGTCAAAAAGGGCTTCGAGTTTACTCTCATGGTTGTGGGTGAGTATTGCGCACGTAAATGCGTGCCCTTATAGCCGTATGTACTTGTGTTCCTGCTGAAATCCACTTCGCATGGGAGGAGGAAACTTTTCTGATTTAAATTTAGCTTTCGATGGTTCTTAAATGGCCTCAGGTTTTGTTCACTGGTATCGGCGTGGATTGGTAACGTGGTTCCCAACAGACGTTCAGCCAGCAAGCCGTTATCAGTCGACCTTAACGAGAGATAATCGTGCGTCGTAAACCAGACGATGACGTAATATCTCCTTCCTGCACCCTCAGTGGGCTTATGTCGCCTGAAAGTTTTGACAAACTATTTTGGCACCGTGGGGCAAATCATCTCTGGTGATCCTCTAGCAGCAAACTATACCATGTAGGATCCCAGTAGTTTTTACGTAGTACATTTGAAGTGTCGGTTCACTCTGTTTAGATCTCCAACTTTCTTTTTCGCAAACAGTTGAATTTGGGGGCTGAAAGGAAGGGTTCGCCCGAGTACAGCTGTCTACAAGCCTGCACGTATCTTGCGCACAGACGCGTTTCCGCAGCTGCATTTCACCGAGTCTTGCAACCTTCTGCGACGCGTGAGCATTGGCTGTATCCGTATTGTCGATCCCATATGTGCACGAGCGAGCGTATAATGTACGAAAAAACATATAAAAAAAAAAAAAAACAAAGAAGAGAGAGAGAGGAAAAGGCGCCCAGCTGTTGCTTTTGAAGCAGGGTAGACGGAAGGGCGTTATTGCGTCGGCTCTGCCCTTAGATAATGGAGTCCTCGAAATAGTAGACGGTCCCTTGGGTCTCTCCCGGAATAATTGCTATATTTGGCAGAATAGCGGGGCCCATGTGTTGTTACGCGGTCTGACATCCGCCCACGCACGCGTGGCCCGTGTCTCGTTGCTCGCATCGTTGACGTCTGTTTTACAGAGCGCAGAGGTAAACTCGGGTTGAGTCGAGCATTGAAACGAGATTTCGATCAACCGCGGGGGCCCAAAGCTGGCAGCTGTCGGGTCGGTTGTCGATGGGACTTCGGCCACTTGACAACCATGATGAGAGGAGGAAATTGGAGAGGATGCATGACGCCGTGAGTACCAGCAGAGCCGTACGTGCTCAAGGCCGATCCTTGGAAAGTAACTAGTTACTTCCCACGAAAATTCCTTCAGCTGCAACTACTGGATTTCTCGCTCTTTTTTATAGATCGGTTGCTCCATCGAATGCAAGCACCGCCCAGTTTTATCCAAACTCTGATATTCATAATGTAATGTGTCGTGACCGAAATTCAGTTTCTAGGATTCCAGGTGTCTTGCAAATACTGCTGTTCTGGGTACTATAATGCCACCATGATATGTAACAACTTCAGGGAATCGTGACATTTCATGATTGTTTTCACATTTACAGCCACAGCTGCATTTTTCACGATTACTGCTTTGTAAAACAATATATGGCACACGACATGTCATATGCGATGGTCCAGACCTGTAAACTAATTAATTAAAAGTAATTCAAGTACTGTAATTAATCACTGATTGAATTACTTTTGCCAGTAATTTGTAGTACGCACACAATTACATTTGAGATACATCGGGATCACCATTGGGATCGGATTTAAGATACAACCTAATTTCAAATGTTGAATCTGTTCACAATGTTCGCGATTTTTACTCTTACACAAAAGATTCGGAAGACAAGATTATCGTGGCTGCGCCTGCAACGCGAGTACACAACAGTCAAAGCCGGAATAATCCTTAGGCGTGTTTGTTGACATTCATCATCAGCGTATGGTTGGTTGAAGTCGCTACCAACAAAGAAGGTAGTGAGCAAATGTTGCACAAGGATCTCGCCACAGGTTCTATCGCACGCCCCAGGTTCAAGACAGACCGTATCCATGTGACAAGTTAAACGATCTGCAATTACATATTTTAAAAATGCAATGAGAGCTGCAGCTGCAGGTCTCAATAATTCGTAAACAGGTGGCGCCATCCAAGAACTTTCTCTTTGGTAAAGATTCTTGGGACATCGGTCATGAAGTGAGTAGTGAGCGGCTCATTTGTATAAGCTCGCTAATTAAACATCCTAAGTTTTAAATTTTACTTCGCACGCTTACGGAACCTCTGTTTTATGTATCTGGACATTCAGCGAAAAATATTAAAAGGAAAAAAAAAACCATGTCGACACTTAAGTGATTTTTTCGAGTAATTGATCTGTTTCTGTTCACTTATTTCTTGCGCGGAGCAGTGCACCAATGCGCTCTTTGGATCAGCTGTCAATTTCGTGTTCATCCGCATGGTTCACGCACGGGGGCGACGGAAGATTAAAAACAGCCGCAGGAGACGCTTTGTATTCCTTAAACGTATTCCTTCCTAATTCCTAACGTATTCCTTCTCAACGCGTCTGGTAAACAGCGCTGCCGGTTCTGTCGCTCCGTGAGATAGCGTGCTCTTATCATGGATGATGACGAATGCACAGCGAGCGCTGTGTACTAGTCGGGTAGAGGAGGAGGAACACCAAAGCGTGTCTTGCGAGTGTTCCTTATCTCCCGTCACCAACACCCTTGTGTGCCATACAGGCGGGTGAAGACGAAATTGACAGCGGGATAGCTGATCCAACGAGCGCATTGGTGCACTCAGACCCCCCCCCCCCCCCCCCGCCAAATGTTTAGTGACACCTCCCTAACTTTTTCACCTGTGTACCCCGTACAGGGGGTGCCCTTGCGATTTCAGCTTTAGCACATGTCGGTAATGATATTTTAAGCTGTAATGACATAACTATAATAATGACCCCTCCCCCCCCAATTTTTTCCAACACCCTTCCATGCTAGGGATTCTGGATAAACCACTGGGTGCACTGCTCCGTGCAAGAAATACGTAAGCCGAAACTGAAGCTTTCGCTTGTCCCATCCTACAGTTGGCAATACCATTACGAAAAAATCACGAAGTGTCGACACTTTTTTGTTTTTATGGAATATTTTTTGCTGAAGGCCCCGATATGTAAAACAGTGGTTCCGAAAGCGTGCGAAGTAAAATTTAAAAGTTAGGATGTTTATTTACTTAGTGAGCGTATGCAAATGAGCCGCTCACTACTCAGTTCGTGGCCAATGTCCCAAGTATCTTTATTTAATATTCTTTTGTATTCTTTATTATTAATTATACAGGGTGCTTATTTTTATTTGTTACATAATTCTTATTAAAAACTAGCAGAGCAAAATAGATGCCGTTTTTCCAGTTGAGTTCTACGGCCAGGCTGACATCCTCTCAAAGAAAGTCTGCAACTACAAGATGACTAATTACCTAAAATTCAATAATTAACACTTTAATTAGGGAATTTTGGGCAAAAGCGGGAGATCAGAATGGGAGACCATCCTAGTTGAAAGCCATTCCAGGTTTAAAAAATTCACGTAAAAAAAGTCACCAAATTCAAAAATCACTCACGTGAAGATGTCCACCCCCGAATTTTGACATGCAAATGAGCCGAAACTGAAAAAGGGCGCCTGAGAAGTGCGTCACCTTTGCTGGAGGCTTTTTTTTTTTTTAATTCTGTGTTAGCGCCACGAAGCAACTGTGGCTATTAGTGGCGTACAGATGTGGGCAGATGGAGAGAGGACAGCAGGAAGAAGTGGGGGACAGAGGGGTTAGTATGCGTCCTGGGCCAACTTCAGGAGGAACTGTGCCGACATTCGTCTGGAAAGTCTTCGGAAAACCCAGGGAAAACCTCAGACAGCACAGCCGGTGCTAGGATTCGAACCCATCACCTCCCAGTCTTCAGCACGACCTTGGCTACCACCAACAAGCGGGACACCTTAACCCGCTCGGCCATGCCGCTGGTCACTGGAGGCTTATCTTGGCAGGAAAGCGCTTTATCTCCAATCATCTCCATCGCTCCAAATCATGTGGCCCTCTGACGTCAAATGGGGACTGTACCCCTTGCGTTCCAGGTCGCCGCAGTTTCGGCTCCGGCTCATTTGCATGTCAAAATTCGGGGGTGGATATCTTCACTCACGTGTATGTTTCAGGATTTTTTAAACGTGGAATGGCTTTCAACTGGGGTGGTCTCTCATTCTTATCTCCCGCTTTTGCCCGAAATCCCCTAATTAAAGGGTTAATGGCCAGTTTTTTAATAAATTCTGTAAGGAATAAAAATAAATACCCTGTATATTAGTATTCTTTAATATTCTAATGTTTATGCTAAGTAATAAGCAGATTTCCCCAGCAATTCAAAGGCTGCTGATATGTTTATTAAGAAACAAAAAAGAAAGGAAAGGTAAGCCAGATGGATGTCTGCTTGCTATTAAAAAAAAAAAAAAAAGTGAAAGGGGGAAGACAAAAAAGGCAAAGAAAAGAACGCAAAAGAAGGAAAGAAAAGGAAAAGAGAAATGAAGAACACAAAACTAAAGCTGAAGAATTACACACCCTGGCGGGATCCTATGATGTATGCAGAACTGATATAGAAATAAGAGGAAGGAAGAAAGCAAAAAAAAAAAAAACGAGAGAACGTAAACAGTGAACATGTGCACAACTGAAGGCATTACGCCTTTGAAAACTGAGTGCAAAAGGAACAAAATGCATTGAATCCTCAGTGTTTGACCCGAAACGCGCGCAATATAATGAATATGGTCAATGAAATGGAGCACGGGGAGTTGAACCCGCTCCCAACGGACATGTGTTCCGAAGATCCTACCGTTACGCCTCACTGGCAGCTGCTGGTACCTTTTCGACTGCTTCGTTTCATTGATCTGATTGCTTTGGGCGAAATTCAGGCTATGTGTTGTGTCATCCTCTGTGTTTCTTCGCCTCACCTTCTACTGTGGTAATGAGTATGGTGGGCGGATACATATTTTACAAATTGCAAGATGCATTTTTGGGGTTGGTGCCTCTTCGCTCTTTTGACTCGGTCGTGCCGAGCCCCAAAGGTTGGTGTCAGTCTCTTAGCGGGACTTCCCGGGGGAGGAGGCCCCCCCCCCAGTTCATGTTCCGGGGGGCAAGGGCCCTGCGCCCCCCGCTGTCGACGCCTATGAATGTCATTCCCCACTGAAGTCATAAATGTTACCATATCATGTTGTTCTGCAATAGTCATAAGTCCATTCATGACAAACTATAAATGATTGTTGTAGTGCTCGGAGGAGCAAATGTCGAATTCCCAGAAGTAGTCATAAATTGCCCCATTATGGTGTTTGTAGCAGTAGTATAGCCATAAAAAGCCCAGTCATAGCTGGAATCATGACTATAGTCGTGAAATGTCACGTAATTCCTAGCAGTAGTAATAAAAGATCTATCATGGCAGGGATTGTGATAAGTCATGAACAATGTGCATTTCTCTACTAATATTCATTAAACAATAGAAAGGAAAATTTTATCGTTATTTCTACCAGCCAAGTAGCAAGCCATTACGTAAACACCTAGTTCCTCTAATCCCTCTGCAGGTGAATCGGGCCTCGGTAAATCAACCCTCATCAATTCCATGTTTCTCACGGACATTTACTCAAATGAGTACCCTGGACCATCTCATCGGGTGAAAAAGACCGTTGAAGTTGAAACGACTCGTGTAGTGCTCAGGGAAGGCGGTGTTAATCTCACGCTCACCATTGTAGACACGCCTGGTTTTGGGGATGCTGTAGACAACACACAGTGGTAAGTGACTAAAATGTCTGAGACTTCCGGCGTCAGTGTAAGCTTGAAGTTAGTATAGCATAGCAGTAATGTATCTTCTGATTACTTTATTGCAGCTGGCAGCCTATAATTGACTATGTGGAGGCCAAGTATGCTGAGTACCTCGATGCAGAGTCACGAGTTCACCGGTCTACAGTTCCTGATAATAGGGTTCACTGTTGCCTCTATTTCATCATGCCATCAGGACACGGGTGAGCCTAATGGCATTCTTTCTCCATTCGAGAGCATGTCTCTAAGGAAAAGCTAGCATGTGAATGTGCAGACTCCACCATGTTTGGATGGCTGTGTGAGGTGATGTTGAGGGCATTGTTTCTGTTTGAGTAGGGATGCATTTGCCTTGATGGCTAGTTCCCCAATTCTAAGAATACCCCTTCACTTCTGAAAAACAGTTGTTGGGAAAGTGGAGCTCTCAGCATTATAAAATTTAATGTGTGTGTTGTTAGAGGTGCACTTCACACATTGCATTTTTACTTAGGTTACTACTACTTTGGTTAAACTTGAAGGTTACAGGCTCTTCTCTTAAGTAGTACAAAGTTATGTGCTGATACGTTAGTCTGTATGACAGTAGAAAGGCATGTGTTGTGCACTGTCCTACACTAAACGATGTTCCACCTAGTCACTGCCACAATGTTGTCCAGCTTGTTAGTTTACCCATTTGCATAGCAGCTGGCCACTCTAAGATCCATTACTCTGCCAAAATTAACCTCTTCTCGGAGAACAAAGGACATCCCTGAAGGGGGCGTGTTCTTTCAGCGGGACATTGAGAGTTCTCAGAATCACTGCACAATAGTAACAGAGTACAATAGTACCTGTGACAGAGCATCATGCAAGAAATTTAGCACATGCCAGTTCCTCCACTGCATTTTACGCATCTTGCTTGGCACATTCCACCCATTCACCATGTCATTTCCACTTGTGTTTGTGCTTATGTTTCTTCTTTCAGAGCAGTTGTACAGTAGTGCTGGTGAACTCCAGCCTATAGACAAAGGAACAAATTAAAATTTGAATTTTAAAAATTGTCTACTGACCACAGAAGCTGATGCTGCACAGCATCAGCTTCTGTGGTCAATGGAAATGAAATTATTTTTGTTGCTTTTCTCTCATTTTCCACAAGAACCCAGGCAGTGAGGCAACTTATACCCCTGTCACATGGGTTGATATAGTGTCATTTTCGTGCAGTGCACTACAACCAGCAAATGTCACTTACACTACATGCTTGCTACACGGCTTAAAGAAGTCTCACTTATGTAGTGATGGCAGTTACGATAGATAGGAATAAACGGCGGCAAAATTTTAAGGCGTGTGCCACAATACCTTCCTCAGAATGTTTTTCTTTGCTTTAGAAACGCTTCCTCTTAACCTTCTTCCAACATTAACAAATTGGCCTCAAACATGTGCCACAACCAAAATGGCCGCCGCCGGATCGCTGAGACCACGAAGTTGTCACAGGCTGTTAACGAGAGTAATGACATGGTTTTTGGCACAATCTCACACTGTACTTAAATAAAATAGACATGCTGCTGAAAATACTTGTTTAAAAATGTTGTGGTGTCGGGACCCCTGGCTTTTTCTCAATATTTTTGCCTGCGCCACAAAGCCCACCGTCGAGGCTACACACTTTGGCCGTCGAAGGGAGGTGAAGTGAGTTTGAGGAGCTCACTAAGTCGTTAGTGCACTTTCTGCCTAGTGTCACTAAAAGGTGGCGTGTAACATCACACGAATGACACTAAGTGCAAGTGTCACTCGCTGAAAGTGACACTAAATTAGTCCGTCTGACAAGGGTATTACTTTTCAAATTTGCTAAAAAGGGTTTTGAAAAGAAGAGTACACTTAATTGACTACTTAGCTATCATGTTGTTGCATCTTTGCTTTGCATGCATCTGTGCCCCCATATTTGTCTTGTGTCAGTGGGCTAATGGCAATCTTACACTTTTTCTTCTACAGCTTGAAGCCACTTAATATTGAATTTATGAAACGGCTTCATGACAAGGTTAACATCATTCCTATCATTGCCAAAGCAGACACCATGACCCCCGAAGAGTGTAGCCTTTTTAAAAGAACAGTAAGCTCTGTCCCTATATTTTGCCATGCATTAGGAGCTGTACAAATGATCTCACTTTCCCATGCTTTCCGCTAGATTTTGAATGAAATTGCTCAAAACAAGATACGTCTTTATGAATTTCCTGAATGTGATGATGATGATGAAAACAAGCATCTTAAGGGGCTCAAGGTAAGTGCTGTGTAACTTTATAACTTCAATCATTGACAGGCTGCAAAAGAAAGCGAGTGTGTCAGAGTGTTATCGGATGTGGTAAAATATGTATGCATATGCATGATATACGGTAAATGGATTTTTATACCGTATGTAGCTTTAAAGTGCTAGAATTTTAATGCATGCTAGTGCTGTGCTGCAATTTTTGCCATGACACAAAGAAAATCAGCTATTTACGCATTTCTGGCCAGTACTTACGAGGAGCGCTACTTCTTAGTCTTCTGTCACACAATTAAGTTTTTCGCAAGCCACTTTCATGAAAAGTTGTGCGAAAGAAAATGTGTTTACTGTATACTTTCATGCTGTAAGTGAATTCCGTTTTTTCATGAGCATCCAAGAGGATTGAGCTAAGCCCTTTGGACATGGAAGCATTCATATCAAAATTTGTTATAGTACTATATCGACTACTCTTGAAACCTTCACGGTATAGCTCCATAGTAGTGCTCCTTTGTTGTGTGAGTTGTATTTAGATATGGGAGCACAAGTGAAATAAAAATAACCCCGTTATATTGCTTCCTCTCTTCTTAAGGCTTCTGTGTTTGCTATATGTGGTACTTTGGGTTTAATTTTAGGCTTGCATGCACAGAGAACGTCGAAGTTCACCCAAGCGTGGCAGCGCGAGACTAATACTACATTTCGGTATGAAAAACACACACAACAACTGGAGCTGGTGTACTCTTTTAAGCGTATTCTTTATCTAGCTGTCCCCATCGCACCCCCTTGTGCTCACATTTAATTTTCAGCAGGAGGGACTGGTCGTGAAAGTGTTCTAGGTGTGGTATTTCACTTAAGTCTGGTGGCCAATTATTGGAACAACGGATATCGCTTTGCCTTCCTTAAAGGGGCGGTCGCATCCGGAAACCCATCTATGAATCCAGTACCGCTATGTTTGGTATGGCTATGGTATTGGCAGACAATCTACTTGGGTAATTTTTTCGTCTGAAAAGTGCTTAGATATTAAATAAACGAATTTTAAAGAGCTGCAGGGGCTCCGCTGACGTGAGGGCGGTGCTCAGGGAAAAGGCGTCGTCCACACGCTCGCACTGTCGTGGCATTCCTTTTCTCAAGGCAGTGTTCTGATTTGTTCTTAGGGAGTGACGTTTTCTGGTTTTTCCAAAGGGAATTCTGGCATGCTCTCGACATCCGTCATCTGATCTTATCATGTATTCCATCGAATAACAGTCGAACTACGCCAATACATTTATTTCGCGTGGGATTTTCGATGCTGTGATCTATGAGGAACAAAAAGGCACTATAGTTTTGAAATCGACTGGAACGGATGCAGCCGTCTCTTTAAGTGCCTTCAAAATTTAGCGTTTCTGTATCATTTATAAGGTTGTGTTTTTCTCTCTGGTTTAGGAACGGGTGCCATTTGCTGTTGTGGGCAGCAACACAATTGTGGAGGTCAATGGGAAACGAGTCAGGGGTCGGAAGTACCCTTGGGGCGTTGCAGAAGGTATGCCACATAAGGATGACTATTCGATAGGGTGATAAGAATTATCGGACATACCTTGAACCTGCATAGGACAAGCTACCACTAGATGATCGACACATTATTTTGTGAATGCCAGTCACTGTACTGATCTTTGCATTAACTTCCATCAGGTCACCATTCTTTTGTTAGTATGAATACCTAATACTACCACTCAGCAAGTATCACCTTTACTCATCAGTTGACAATTTCATTTCAGTGGAAAACATGGAACATTGTGACTTCATTGCCTTGCGAAATATGCTCATAAGGTGAGTCAGTGTACTCGTTGCATCGTAATGCCGAGAGTAGTAGCGGGCAACATAGTAAATTATGCTTTTTATGAACTTCAAAGGACACACATGCAAGACCTCAAAGATATTACCAACAATGTCCATTATGAGAATTTCCGCTGCAGAAAGTTGGCAGGTGTTGGTGGAGGTGGGGATGGAGGTTCTGCACGATCTAATAAGTAAGTACATTGTTGCTGTCGATTATCCTTGCGCCATTTGAATTGTTTTCATGAAATTACGATAAGAATTATGACTTGCTTACGGGTCTCGATTTTGGGGTGGGTGGTACCTTTTTATCGGGGCTCCCCTAGGTTTGGGAATAAGCTAGGTGTAGTCTAGTGTTCCCATTTAAAAGGGTGGCCTATATGTGCTTAATGTGCATTTGTAAACCTGAAGCACACAATGAGTTTTCGTTTTTTTTTTATTACTGTTATCGGTGTGCCATGCTGTGGCCGATTGGTTTATTTGGATCGTGGGCCTGTTACTTCTATTTCCTCTTGTGTTGTGTGCTTCATTGGCACAAAAAGATTCGGTTTGCTCATGATCTTATGACTGAAGTCATTACGGTCACACCGTAAGAAAATCTGTTTGCTGGATACCATGGATACATCAGACGCAGCATTGCACATGCTGTATTTAAAAAGGAGGAAAGCTTCGATATGATGTGTCTTTACAACTACACTGCGGGAACATCCTGCCTGCTTAATAGCTGCTAATCAGTTTTGGCATGTTCAAATATTTATTTTACATTTTACTTTTCAATCCATCTTCAGGTTGCACTTGTTTCCTTACAGTGAGCAAGTGCATTTTTGTGCATTCGCTACAAAATTTTACTGTACTTTCTCGGTTCTATTTTTAGTCAATAGTAACACTGTGCTGTTGACATGTAATGTGTGGTTTTAATTGAGGCACTGGTTATTTGCTAGTTCTTGCTCTCAAAGGATACTGAACACCCAAATGGTGTTCTGGTAAGTTTCATCTTTTGACTTTCACGTTTCCTTGCAAACGTCTGTTTGCTCACCCCCAGATATAGGTATCAAAGGGATTATCCGGTTGTGGTCATAACTTTGTTGCAGTACTTATTTGCATGTGAGATTGAGTCATTTTCATATTCATAATTTTTATAACATAAAACACCTGACAAAAATTATGAGCCTTGTGTTCCAGTTTGCATAGTTGTGAGACTCGGCAAAAAAAAAAAAGTGTCACAGTACAAGACAGAGTATAGTATCACTTTCTTTTCTGGATACTATAATAAGGCAGAACAACATCAATATGCTGTTCAATTCTTGTTTGCACGCAGTGTATATCGTCACATGAAACTCTGTTCACTATTGTGTATATTTTTGTTTCGTGACAAGAAAATATAGTGTAAAGATGTCTAGTATGATGGTACAGCTCCGGTCAACCTTAATAATAACACTGGAAAAAATGTGGTCTTGTTCCCGAGCGCGATTACAGCAACCCTTGTGGCCATGAGGAAATCTTAATTGAACGAAATTATTCTGTTAGTTTAACGCAAGGATTTTGTAACATTCCCCCAGTGCCCAAGGGTGGCTGTTATCGCGCTGGGAAATGAGACCGAATTTTTTCCAGTGTTATTATTAAGGTTGACCGGAGCTGTACCAGTAATAAAATGAGGATATTCTGTTTGGAGGCAATATGTACTTTCTTCCTCCAATAATTTTTAGAAAATGTTCACCTTTGGCAGTGTAGCATAGCATAAAAAAAAAAGCACCTTGTATACCTATGCTTATTCCTGTTGGCTGCAATAGCTAGTGGCATCGCGGCAAGTAGTGCCCGGATGCTGATGATATGGAGCCCTGTAGGTGGCACCTGGAGGCAGTGCAGTAAAATTTCTTGGGCGGAGTAACTCAATTAGTGTTGACATATTTCATGCCATTCACAGGTTGGACATGGGTATAGTGAAAGAGCAGCCTTCTGTGCACAATATAAATGGCTCCTAACCTGAGGCTTTTTCCTCCACCTGTTGTTGCTGGATCATAAGACTTTTTTTTTTCATGTCCACTTCTGCCCCAAACAGAGATTTATTGTCGACATCCATGCATTTCAACATCATTTCTCACCAATGGCCTCTCTACAAACCTCAGGACATATTTGCGGTTGTCCTGTGTTGTCCTGTCTCAGCATCACCAATTCATCTATCTGCAGTCTTGACTCTTTTTATTTGAAAAATTTTGTAGCTCGGTGAAGTATTGCACTTGTCCATCTCTTCCAAAAAGCTCCAAGATTTTCACGTATCCCTGCCAAAGCTTTCATCTATCCAGCCTCAACAGGCACGCACTAAATTGCATTTCTCTGATGTGATTCTCATCTTGCCTGTTGGACATGATGCTTGAGTTAGCAATTGCTTTGAACACAGCTTAGACTTCAGTGATAAAAATGGTTGCCTTGACTTCTCACATATACCTTTGTCTATTTTGAAAAAAAAAAAAAAATCTCTGGTATCAAGTGCATAATTAATATAAGTGGCATATTTGCTTGTGGATCATCTTTAAAAGCACTGTCACGTATTTGGTGGATCCAATCTATTATTTTGCTGTGGTGCACAAACTTTTTAGTAAATATCCTAGCTCTTTTTTGCTTTTCTGTTGATGCTGATAACAGTTTTTAGCTTGCTACCCTGAACAAAAGGTAATAAATATGATGCAAGTATGGACATTATTGTTCTCTGTCTTTGCTACATTCATAAACATGTTTTCACATTGTCTCATACACGATAGTGTGTTTCCTGAAACATACTATGCTTATTTGGAGAATAATGGAGTCTTAAGTGTTACCTAGTGAAGACCATTGTGTTGTACGTTGTTTCATGTCACTATGCATGCTTGTGGGCACATGCTTTGTATCTTATTAATTTGTGCACTTTATAAAGGAACCCCTTGGCCCAAATGGAAGAAGAGAAGAAGGACCATGATGCCAAGATGCAGCGGATGGAGAAGGAGATGGAGCAAGTATTCGAAATGAAAGTGAGGGAGAAAATGCAGAAGCTCAAGGAGTCTGAGGCAGACGTAAGCATCCTCATGCCCCCATGTGGATATTTCTGTGTGGCACACTGATGGGTTTTGCACAATGCAGCTACAAAGGAGACATGAACAGATGAAAAAAAGTCTAGAACAGCAAAGACAGGAATTGGAGGAAAAGAGGCGCAATTTTGACAAAGAAAAGGCATCCTTTGAGCTCACACACAAGGACTTTGATGATGTCTTGCGCAAAATGTCTGCAGATACCAACTCCAAAGAGTAAGTTTACATTTTGCATTCAGTAAATGAGTAGGTTGGCTACAAAACACCTCATCACAGGTAAAGTGACATTTGTGATGTGCAAGGAAGAAGAAAGGGGCATTTGTACTCATTACATTTGACAGAAGCTTTCGTATGAATAATATGATGTCTTATAACATCAGTGCCTTTTTCTTAAGATTTTGTGAACAGCATTCTCAGACCATTCACTGCTAACCAGTGATGTACCAATGGTAGCTTTTCCAAAATAAGAGTTGATACAGGTGAGAAGTCCTGAAGCATTTTGGTTGCTCTTATTTCTTGTAGTAATCTACTCAAGGAGGGGGTGTAAGTCGTAATACTGAGAAAGACTGCTTTAATATTGGCATATTGATAGCAAATCTTGGAAAGGCAGAGATGGACTCGATTTTTAAATGTGGTGCGAGATCTGTTAATTGTGTGGCTCTTCTCAGTGGATGCACTTATAGTGGAGTAAAAGTTATAAAGAATACAGTCAGCAGTAGAATTTTGTGTCGACCAATGAAAAATTTGCGAACAAGACCCCATAATCCAAGTAAGCTATTGCAGTTGGGGTTGACAACAGCTTTATGTACCAAAATCTCTAGCTGAAATAGTGCGTGAGATGAATGTGTGGCAGTGGGGTTGAAGCCGGAATGAAATGCAGCTTACGCTTAAGCACCACATTGTTGGAGCACTTTTGTGATGTACAGCTCTGGAAAGTGGAGGAATTGAAGTAGCAGCCGCTTGCTGTGAACTGCTCGGCTTGTTGGACATGGCGAAGTGGTGGATGAGGAATTATGTTGTTTATTATTATTATTATGTTATTTGCTAGGCGTTAATATTGAATTGAGCTAGTATTACTTTTGTAAAGTGACATTATTTTGGTTCCCTTTTATGATGAAGCTGACACTTTGCTTCCATCCTCTATTTCTTCATGCATGTACAGCAAGGCATAGTACAATATATTGGAAATGACATTTCATTTGCTATGAGGGTGTAATTCTTATTTTTCTACAGTGATCCCCTCCCTCTAGTTCAGACTAGGTGACAAGAAGTCAGTTTGCTTTTAATACAAAGTATTGCAACAAAAATTGTTTTTCTGAAAGCTCAATGATGTAACATAACAACCCAGTCAAGTGTTTGTCAGAATAATATTAATATAATATAATATGGAGTAGTTTAACACCTAAGGTGAGTCAGTGTCAATACTGCACCTTGCATAGCATTGGGTTTTCAGGTGTCTGCCACCCTTTCTGTTTTCACTGTGAAAAACCATCTCATTCGATGTTTTATTAAATACACTCCTAAAAACAAAATCATGCAGTCAGAACAAGAATACAATGCTGTGCTGCTAAAAGCTGTTTGCCGTCCAAGCATGGGGGAGCTTAAATAGTGGTGACAGACTAGCTTTTCCCAAAGGCAAGCCAACTTTTCTCTGTGCAATATGATGCCTACACAAAACAATGCTGCCTTCATTAAAGAAACACACAACATAGTTTAATTCTGAAGTGTTGCTGACTATGGCACAGTTTTGAAGAAGAAATGTAACTTTGATGTTGTGCACATACACACTATCCTACAGTCAATATTGTTATGGAGTTCATCACAGTGGGCATGTTTCCAGAGTAGAACTACCCGGCATTCTGCCAGGTATTTCTGATAGGTTATATGTGTTGAAGTTTGACTTATACAGGGTACTTCACCTAACCTGTTAAAATATTGTATTAATAAATCTACTTGTCACAAAAATTATGGGGTCAACACTATTTACTGTGTAAGTGGTTAATTTCGCGGTCTTAATAATTTGGATGGAGGCAAGTTTGGGTAATATTTCGCGGCACCTTAATTTTGCGGTACGTTGATCCTGTATGACAGCGTTTTTAAGGTTGTCACTTACGTTGCGGGACTTTAATTTCACGGAAAAGTAGCATTCACGAAAATCGCAAAAATTGAGTCCTTGCAAAAATTACTACTCATACAGTATCTCAGGGGAGCTTTTGTCATGGCTTCTGAGCCTTTTTATCAAATTTAAGTTGTGAGAAAGTTAATTTTCTGAATTGAACTCCAAAACTTGCAAAGCCAACTTCATGTTTTTTTTGCCAGAAACAGAAAGCACATGTTGGATTTACCCCATTTCATGCAAAATACAGTCCCTACTACAATGGTAATAAAAATAAACATAATTTTAAAAAATGCAAAAAATGTTGTTTCAAGGCCACCAAATTGTAGACCACTCTCAGATCACTGAAAGAAGCGTTGTGAGCAGGCCATGGAAATGCCCTTGCGCTTTTATTTTTCAATGCTTCTGTTGATAACAGCACAGTTATCTGAAATTACAGTGAGAAGGAAACAGGAAGAGGCGAGTCGCCGCATTCTTCCGCCCCATCTTGCATTAAGTTGACGCCGAACCGTGCCCTGCTGACAAACTGCACCCTCGAAGCGACGGTTTTTGGAATTGCAAAATAGATAACATTAATAGAATTAAAAATTGATAGAAGCACTCAGAAGTCATGGCAAAAACTCCCCTGAGATAT
Organism: Ornithodoros turicata; assembly: GCF_037126465.1. NCBI lineage: Eukaryota > Metazoa > Arthropoda > Arachnida > Ixodida > Argasidae > Ornithodoros > Ornithodoros turicata. The sequence goes on from NC_088201.1 coordinate 41,916,334, forward strand.
ATATATATATTGTGTTGACTCCATAATTTTTCTGACAAGTAGGTTTCTGAATACAATTTTTTAACGTGTTATATGAAACACCCCATATGTTAGCAACATGTGGGGCAGTGGTTTTTGCATTCAGCATTGATTGTCAGCAGCAGCAGCTGATGAGATTCTTTTTTTTTTTTTTTTTTTTTTTTTTTTGTAAGGCACATATTTAGGGAGGCTAGCCCTCAGAGGGCGACATTATCCTCTCACGCTAGGCTTGAAGATGGTTTCGTCGCAAGGTATCATCATTGGCATGGATGTGCTGATGCTTTTATTTCAAGCTTGTTTTTTGTGCCTCACATGTGAGTAGGAATGTAAACGCCAATCTTGTACCAAGTGAGAGCTGAGTAGTGCCATGGGACTCTGCTTTTAAAAGAAATCACATGCTGTGACAAAAATGTCATATCTGATGTGTAACCATGAAAATATAATCCAGAGGGATAATAGGTTCCTATAGCTCCTGTGGCTGATATGATCTCTGTTGAAGCTCCATGCTCTCTGGAACACTGCCACACTCACCTTTTTTGCAAATGTAATTCCTACTACAACTTCAAGCCTACTTTAAACATGTTGGTGCATAAATACACACACAGAGCTTTCAAAAGTAAGGTTTTCTTGCACATGGTCTTTCTTGATGGGCCTGCTGGTGGATTCCATATCTACATTCATGTCTAATGTTGGATACATTTAAAAAAACATACTGTAGGCTTGCATGCTTTCAACCCCTCTTTCAAAATTACTGTTTTATCAGCTTTTGTTCTGTATCACTTGCATGTGTGTGACATTGCTTGCTGTTGTTGCATGCACTACAATTTTATCCTGCTCTACCTCAATCTTAAATTAATCTCAATGGAAGCATGAAATGTATATACTGCTTACTGTATTTCTAACTGCTATCCCACCTCATTATGCAACCATATGTGCCAAGTATAATGGCAACCAAGTATAATGGTATAAACTAGTACATAAATCTCGCGCTGTGTGCAACAGAACTCCTATTTTATTCTGTCCTTTCTGCTCATTAGCTTAGTTCTTTTTCCTGTCCAAAAAATATTTTGTGCACCATCCTCAGTTCTGCTTTTAGTGTGAATACAAATGTATAGGCGCTAGAAGGGTGTTGGTCCCTTCCAATTTTTCAGCACACAAAACAAGGTCCATGAAGGGAGTCTTTGTAATGCAGAAATGCCACAGGACTCCCTCGCCTTGCCACTTGTCCTGTAGTTTTCAGTAAAGTATTTTACAGCTGTGCTCAAAAACTTAGTCCTTTCTCAGTGGATCTACACTGACAGCACTCGTTTCTTTGGTGTTCTATCATTATTCAGGACAAGGTGAATGGCATAAAATGGTTAGGCGCACAATTTTCTTGATCTGCTTGTGGCAGTAATGCGACAGATTTGATTGTCACAAACAAGGTTAAAAGAATTACCAGTCAGCACTTCCGTATAATAAAGTAACACTGCTTAGGACAGCTAGCGATGGAATGTGAAAGCAGCCATGTTTTATCAACTAGCAGCATTTTATTTCAAATACTGACTCCTAGCAGACCCCCTGGCAATGTTAGTTCTCCCTGCTTTAGCGTGACAATTATAGAAAAAGTTTATTATGACTAAGTAGGAGGCTATAAATTGTCGGCTTTTATCGGCAAGTTCAAGAGATATGGGTAAGCAAGTCGGTATTTTTTAAATTTTGACCCTTTGAAAGCTCATACTGGAATAGGAACCTTGAGGGAAGCGGAAAGCACGGCACGACACCAAGGCTTTAAACCAGCAGATCGCTGCTAGCCGTTTGCTGGTTTTGAGCCTTGGTGTTGTGTCATCCTTTTTGTATCCCTTAAGCTCTGAGTTCCTATTCTAGTATCGATGTTACCCAGCTCACCACCATTTTTTCAGTTCTACCTTCTCAAAGTTGTGGATTCTGGTGATCATTACCAGCATGAAAGCTAGGAACTGACTAGACTTTGGCAGCTATATTTAACTTACACTCAAAAGCTAGGCTGCACTTCTCGCTGTTACAGCGCGAAGATTGCGTTGTGTAATACTTACCACTTTTAATTCACATTTATACACATAGCTCATGGTTTGTTGGTCCTCCTGCAAAAAACATTGGGGCATATGAGCTCACTTTTGTGTTATACTAGAACTAAATCTATTACCTTCATTCTTTTTGAAAAATAGAAGTTAATGTTAAGTTCAAATTGTTACATCCTGATCTAATAGGCTTTTTTTTTCCCCTCTGCAAGTTGCATCAAAGCGATGCTAAATGGACAGTTGACGCTGTGCCTTGATGGTCAATTTGGGGTTTGTCTAAGTTTCAAACAATATGGAGGATTTTATGTCTGCTGGATTTGGACAAAGGGGCTACTGGTGGGTACTGCTGTACTGTGGAAGATTTAACTCTGAGTGCAGTCTAGCTTTAATGCATGGTGCCTTGTCTTTCCCTACCTCCTTTTCTTGAATCCATCTGCAGTGCTGCTACTATGGCCGCCTTGCGTCCTTTCAGATTACGCAGGTGCGTGTCCGACGACCGCTTCACTAGGCACAAATGCACGCAGTACACCATGCCAGTCAGAAAGAACTGCAGACAGATGTAGCATGCCCTTTGGTCTCTGCTTCTTCTTTTGCACTTCAAATGAGCCAACCTACCTAGTCAGCATCTTCCTTGAAGAATTTTGTTTACAACCTCTTCTGTTGCCTTTGCAAGTTTCTTTGCTTTGTTTTTCTTGTTTTTGTTTATGCCAGTTTTCCTTTCTTTGAGTGAAACTCTCCTTTTATGATTTTATTCTCATTTGGACAATTCACATGAAAACATGCTCTGGAAGTGTTATCGCCAGCCGAAAACTATTTGTGACATCACTGCTTATTTGTACTATGAGCGTATTGTAAGTGTTTATTATCACAGTCAAGGAGGAAACAGGATGAATGCCTTGAGGAGAAAGATCAATAGGGGTTTCAACCATAGCTGTAATGAGGCTATGTCATAAGTAGGGCTCCACCTTTTTGATTTAAACAAAAAAAAGTCAATAAATACGAGCTGATAAATTTTTTGACTATCCAATGAATCAGAAGTGACCATCTAATGTACACGTATATGAAACAAAGATTACTTTATCCTCAGTACCCTAATAGCTGGGAACGTGCAGGATTGACCTTGTTCCCTCATCCCGTGAGTTTGGCACACTTGATTCAGTTGCCACTAAATTTGGTTTGTACCACTTGCGTATCGTGAAAGCTGTCCACCCTCCTGTTAGCTGCGAGCTCTTTCTCAGTGGGTAAACAAATTATATACAGCAGCGTTAACTGAAAAACACTGTCTTCTCAAAGAAAATTAAGCACTGAAAAACATGCACCAAAATCGACGCATAATAAACACCAATAATGTGGAAGCCTAGTCATAACCACAGACTGATTGTTGCCTAATCTTGTTGAAAAAAGAAAAAATACATAGAATTTTAGAGTTCTATACTAGGAAGCACTTGTAAAAGATTTCACATCTAGTTAATACTACAGATAGAAGTCCACAGCGTCTTAACAGCAAACATGTTCATAGCCGTGCTCCACACTGTCATTTAAAAAGCAGATTTTTTTTCTTCTTGGTATTGTAAATTGTTATTTTTTTATTTGTTTTTTACAAAAAAGTTTGTTTGCATTTCTATGTCCTCATTTTATATGGTACCAGTGTGCATTTTTCAAAAATGTCACAAATAGATGGAAGTGCACAGTGTGGAAACATAGGAAGGAGTAAATGATACCCTATTCCAAATGTTTACTGTCGTTACAATCTGTTTTCTTAAAAAACAACACTATCTTTTGTCGAGCATACTTTCCAGTCATATGTTTGTAATATGCTTAAATGTAGCCCGTTTAGAATCAGTGTAATCAACATCGTGCCTTACTCCTACGTTCTTGATCCCGTGTTTTTCTAGGACGTAGTACAGGGCATTCTAACGTTTACATTTGTTTCTGCACCTCCTTCAGTGTTTCCATATCTTGCAATGGTGAAGAGTTTTGTCTTTTGCTTTATTTATGCACTCAAATCCGGGTGGAGCTATCTCATAAACGGAATAGAAAGTATAATTTTTCGGCTAAGTCTATCTCTGTTGGCAGTATAATTCGAAAGCCACTGGCCTTGGCGTTGGCTGAGTACACTCTCATTAGCTCCCAGTAGAGATGCAACCAATTTCTGGTTATTTTTTAACTGTAACAACAGCAGAGGTAAAGCGAATTTGACTGAGCCTTGAGCGCGGCCTAATGGAAATGCGTCTAGCTGAAGCAATAGCTGATGGTTCTTGAATGGTATTGCCCATAGAAATACACATAGCTCAAAAATTATACTCATCCTAGTTGTCTTATGACATAACCAGCTTCTTACTCCTCAAGCCAAACAGAAAACGTGTTTTTACGAACTTTCATCATCACAGTGTGCACAAAGGTTACAGGAAGTACAGAAGATACTGTAAAGTTTTTCTCTAGACACCCTGTACTTAAAAAACTATTTAAAGATCAGGAAGTGTTCTTGCCTGTCAACTTTTGCTGTCATCCATTATTCCCATGACTGTCCTCTTTCACTTTTAACTTCTAGCACCCACTTTTTTTACCCCTGTGGAATGACATAAATGGATGTGTATTTGCATGTATTAATCAATTTCAAGATTTTATGTAGGCACACTATCCTGCAGCTTTTGGGCATTTCTCTCATGTACATGCACTAAAATGGATTATGAATCTATCATTTTAAAAAAGATTCCAATTTTGCATTCCACAAGTGCAGTTACGCACACCATATGCACCTTACATGCTAAGCTACATATTATGGTGCAGACATTCAGGATCTGTTGGGGTACTCTGTTTTTCCTTTAGAATTTTGTGACAGTGGTGTCCATCAGTTTTAACATTCCTTGGACCATGGCCAGCAGTATTTCAGGTAGAATGTGATCTACAGCTAGCCCACAACCATGAAGTAATTGAAATTAGGAATCGTGTTTTTTATTGTCATTAGTCAGATATGGGGCAGTACATGGAACTGTACATACACACATGAAAATATAATATTTATGTGCTTAACTTCACTTAGAATATTGATACACCAGGGCATGCTTGCATGAGCGTTGAGGACAGTAGCATTACCCTGCGGCAATACTGCAGCTACTGAGGGCACCGCTGAGGAGTTTCCTCGATGTTCGTATAAGCAGGCCCAGAATGATTCTCCCCTGTTTTGTGTTGGTCTCGCTGTTAGAAGTACACAGTTCCCTTTATGCACATCCAGGAGATGCCTGCTTAGTTAACAAACATGTGATACTATAGAGGGAAAGAAGGACGTCTTGTCTGCAGCTGTAGCTTGGTGCTAGTGATAAGAGTTTACTTGGTTGTAGAATGTTCAGCTTGCATTATCCTTGTGTACTCAAGAAGCATCTTGAAGGTTTCCGTTAGTGAAACATGTCAGTGACTACTGTACGGAGTGGATGCACTGGCTAATTTGTTCAATCTAACTAGTTTGAAGATATGTAATAACTAAGTTCTACATCTTGTAAAAAAATCCATACCCAGTGTTACACGTGGCTAGTGTGGTTCTTTTTACATATCTGCCTAACAAATATACAGATGTGAGAATTCGTACAACAAAAATTTGTGTCCTGAACAGTTGCTTGCATCAATGGCCTATTCGAAGTCTGGAAATTTTTTTTTTTTTCCATTTAGTAAAATTTAAATTAGAATATTCAGTATTAGAATTAGAATAGAATATTTATTATTCAAATGTTGACATCTTCCTGAAACTCATTCTGAGTGTTGTTAATTAGAGGATTTTTTTAAAGATAAGAACTAATGTCCATGTGTACATAGCACCAATTAATTTGTGTCAGATAGTGATTTTTATAGAGCCCTTGTTACAGCTGGTTTACAAACTGGCTGTTCTGCTTTATTTTTCTTCTGTTCCATTTTTCCTTCTGTTTTCTATTATGGGGCTTTGCCTTGCTGCCACTTATACCCAAGTTGTGACACAGGCTCACTTGAAGGCAATACAACATACCAGGAACAAGGACAGGACAAAGGGACCAGACACACTGTGTCCTGTTCCCTGATGTGCTGTGTTGCTTTCCACTCAGTATGCCCAACCAACTTGCCAAATGCAAATACTATACATGGGACAGGGTATTTGTACCACATGTACATGAGGACTAGGAGGCAACAGGAATGACTCTCAAAAACTCAGCCGTTCTGGAACTCTGATATCCTGTAGTAGCCTTTTGGTATGGTTCTATGGTGTCTGTTGTCACTGTCAACAACACAAAATACTGCCAAATTTTAGGTAAATGACAGATGGCTAATCCTTCAGGGTTGTTTCTGTCATGTTCTAACTTGATGCCTGTATGTAGCATCTATCAAGGGCAAGCTAGAAGCGCTCCTTGAACCTTCCCTCGCTCTTTGCTTCTGTATCTTTACCATACTTCCAGTATTTTATTTCATAGTTTGTTGCACACTTATTTAAAAACAGTCTATCATATTTGCTCTTTTTTATGTTGGATCTACTTCTGTGGCCATTGTTGTTGTTGAGTTACTAGCCCTGTTACCATAGTTTTATTCTGACAGACAGAAATGTAGAAAAGCATCTTGTCAGGGTATATTGTTGTCGATTTAATCTATCTGATAATTTAACTGTGTTTAATTAGTTATGATAATAAGCAGCCTATAACTATTGTAGTTATTCAGCAGTAGTAAAAGGTGTACAAAACTTGCGTTCTGTGCCTGTATCCTCTTTTCTGTGTGTTTTGATTATTGTGCTTCGAACCTGGCTGGCCCAGTACTGTTCATCGACGTTCGTATCTTTTCATTTTTCTTTTTTAATTTGCTGATGTGATGTACCAAAAATAGCTAGTAAATTTGAGATTGTTATTGTGGGGCACTACTTCATTATAATGTTATGCCAATAGACGATTTCAGAAAATCCCAGTGCTGCTTGCGCACGCGTTGCATCCTGGGGGATTACTGTCATGAGGAAGGGAGAACAGTCCTTCACGTTTCGCTTTCGCTGACCTCTACACCTCGTGGACAGTGGGGCGTGGGAGGAGAAATCAAAACAGTTTGGAATCCTTCCTTGGTACTAAAAATATTGACGTGGTCCTTCTTGCATACTCTTAGGTCTCTCTTAAATTTAACAATTTTAGTTTCAAGTTCCTCTTCATGCATTCATCACAATGACAAACGTCAAATGTACTAGCCATTTTCTTGGTGCATGACGTATGCAAATTTGTACCAGCAATTGTACTGTAAAAGAAAGGGAGATGTCAAGGCAATGATTCTGAACCATCAAGAAGTGTGCTATAATATCATTGACCATATTGTGATGGTAGAGGAGATGTTTGGCTTGTTGTGCACTGAATTGTTCCTTTTGGTTATTTTTTCAGTGGTCTAATAAGAATGACATTATTCTGTACTAAAGCAAACTATCAAGCTCTACACAAAAGCTTGCTAGTACTTCATATGCTACCAGTGATGGTGGATTATTTTTACACAAGCCTTCTCCATTTCCAGTGCAGTGGACTTCCCTGTCGTTCACAGAAGCATACACATAGACATTTGGGGTTGAAGATCCCACCCCCTTCTCCTATTGGTCGAAAATATTGGCAAAGTGTTAATTGGGAATAGAGGCTTCTGGAGCTTACTGTGGTTGATGGCAAAGAGTACCTGTGTCAGTATAGTTTTACATCTCAGAAACTCTAACCTTTCTTTGCAGACAACTTGATGGAAAGGAAAAACGCAAAGAAAAGAAGAAGGGTCTGTTCTGAAAGAGACACCTACAAAAAGACTGGGAGAGCAAACTGGTGCATACTTTCTCCCTCCTGTTTCATGTACTCGCCCCAGGTCTCCTGTCTTCCAGATATGAAAAAAATCTCCCCCACCAGTCCTTAACAAGCAAAGAAACCTGTATACATGCACGTCTTCAAGTGGTGTTGATGTATTTGTCATCGTGAAACATTAACAAAAACATCTTGTGAATGCCTTCCTGAAGGGAAGGATAAAGTGCAAAGCCTCGTGTCATGTTCAGCATTATGAACTTGCAAGCATGAGGCCACTTTTGCTAAAGCGGATATGAATGCTACACCTAAAACAAAAGGACTGGAGTCTAGAATGGCACCAAGGTCCAGCTTTTGCAGAATGCCCTTTAGTGTGGAAACGTGAGGAGCTGAACAAACATCCTTTTATTTCTTTTTAAAGCTATTTATAGAGAAATGTCTTGCGCAGTAATTCACCGTTTCCAAAGCTCTGCAGCTCATGCTTGATAAAATTCAATGCTGTCAACTTTGGGTCTGTTCTAAACTTTATAACATGACAGAACTTACAGGTGTGCACATGATCAGAAGGTTCACAACAGGCAGTGTGCTTAAAAGTTTTTATCGCTTTCTTGTACAGCTATTGTGCCATTCCATCTTCCTTTTTCTTTTTTCTCGTCTTCTATTTTCTTTTGGTGAAAGACAGAGTGCATTCGTAATATCTTGCCCTGGACCTTCTGATTTGCTGTCTGAAGTACAGTGTTTTATACGAGAGGAATCATGTGTGCGCTGCATTTAGCATCTAGACGGGATTTGGAGGTTTCATCATTCAATAACAACAGATTTACGAGCTGCTTTGCTGTAGTTAGGTCTCTGTTCTAGTCAAGCTCAGGCCAGCACTAGGAAGGTGTATCACATTGCCCAATTGTAATTGTGCTTATGAAGAAAAAGTCGAAGAAGCTGTAATAATTGGAATCCAGTAATTTTGAGCTTGTACAGACAGTGTGCCATAAAGCAACCATTGGAAAGCTGCCAAGATTGTAATGTTACACTGCTATTATTGTGAATGAACATTCCTTTTGTTACTTATTACAGCAATCTGGCTGTGTACTATGACAGCTGAGCAGAATGGATTACGTTTTTCTTCCTCCCACTGTGCTCCTTGTTGCCAAAGATTCCTTGCTTGCTTCACAAATTTGTATTAGTCCCTTGTTTTTCAAGTATTTATAAGTGGTGTTTCTGCACATCTGAACCACCTTACAATATACAAGTAATTTTAAGTGTACCAACCTGCTTTGTGTTTGTACAAATTAAATACCAATAAACATTCTCTCAGCTTTATGCGTGTGTAGTTTTGAAATGTTTGGGGGCTGTCTTTGTCGGATTTCTGTGCTAGAATTGCGGCAAGTCGTATGCCACTAGAGCGGTGAGAGCCCCTTCCATAAATTTATCATTTTTGGCTGCGGCGTATTGTGCAAGGACGTCAATCTGGGTTTGGATTGTTCCACATGAGATAGCGTTTAGAGTATGTCGCAGGACGTCACGCCAGGATATCCGGTTGGCCTCCTGGGTCGCATGGCTGCCTTTTCTGAGCGGTTTTGTAAGTTTAATTGCGCAGTGATTAGACGCTGCAGGCAAAAATATTGTGAATGGTGCTTGATGAATGTAGCAGGGTTTCAACTGTACAGCAGGCTTGTAGTTAGCGAGGCAGGCAAAAAAGTTCCTGAGTAGAGTACCAAATACTTGGGGCCATCCTCCACTGGAGGCTTCCCCGCATTCCTTCCTGTTCAGCATCCGTAAGGATGAGTCATCCCATTGCAAGGCCTTTGTCGTATGAAACGGTGTGTCCAGACCAGTCACCTCTCAGTCACTATGGACAGTCACATACTTTTGAATGGCCCACATTTTATCGTCCAGACTGAACGAAATCCAGACTCTGCCACCATATCAAATATCTGCGTCAAATCCGGAAAGGCCGTGCATTATAAAGGGCTACCCCGTTGAGAACATGCCAAACATGTAAGCACCTGAAATAAAACGTGGGTGAAGAATGACTGTCTCGATAAGTAATGCACATATTGTATATATTTCTGCTTTTCTTTTACTTTCATTCTTCCTAAGTTATGCATTAGTATTACAATACCGATTTCTATGGAGTATTAGTATTATAATACAGAAAATGTGTATTACTGCCCACCCCTGCTTGAAATACCTATCCTCGAAAAGTATGCGAGTAGAACACTAGATACAGAAGTAACTCGTTACTTTCGAGATGCTACCAAGTTACAATTCGTTAAATTCGCTCTCCAACAAATACGAACAGAGTGAAGATAAATCGCGGACTAGTTCGGATACTCTTGTTTTTTGGGCGATATTTTCGTGGTGCATGCTCCCCTCCTCGCTCTTACCCGCGGACATCTCTCAAGATGATGTCTGTCGCGCGGATAGGTAGACCAGATGGTATGCTTAGAGGAGAAGAATGAGCTACACGAAATGACCATGAGCGAGCAAGCCACCTTACACTACACCTGTTGCTTTGAAGTACTATTAACGTTTTTAGACGCCCTCGCTCGTTGTGACTATGAAATACCGGTCCACTCCCATTGCTTCTATAGACCTCGAGCATTCACCAACATGCCTTTCAAGCCAACCCATTGCCACGTGTATCCAGTAAGTACGAGGCAATGCCTGTCAGATGAGCTTCTTTCGCCGCTGCAGGCCCTCCCCCGTTGCCGTTGCCCTCTCGCTTCCACGTGCGCTCGCCGCGCGTGGCGCTGACTGCCGTGTCCTTAGAACGTGCGAATGCGCGGCACTTTGAATTGCGATCTTCGTGATGATCTTCATAGGAATTCTTTTTTGCTCCACTTTGGCAGTTAAAATTTAAAAAAAGTAAAATGAACATGCTGAATGCAGGGAATGGCCTATGGTGCTCCATTTCGGGTGCCTGCTGTTTTCGTCACGGATTTGTTTCGGAAACAACAGCGTTCTTCTGTCTATGGAGGAGGGGCACGTGAATTGGAAGTACGCGTGCGGCGCGTTCGGTTGCTCACGCGCAGAAGATTTTTCTAGCCATTGTAGACTGGTTCCACAACTCGTGCTGGTATTCGAAATGGTGCTTATATTCGACCCGAATAATGATACATCGTTGTTATCCTGATTTGTTTGTTAAAATTCCATCGCGAACATGTTCGCGAGAAAACCACTGTCACGCAAAGTACTGAAACTCTAGAGCTTTCTGTCACTCAGTTCTTAGCAGCTTTTAAGTGTGCGTTTGCACAATAAGTCTCCGAAGGTGAACAGTGTTCTTCTTTTTGTTTGCTTCTTCTTTTTGTTTGCTTCTTCTCCAAGTCTCCGAAAGTGAACAGTGTTGTTCTTTTTGTTTTTCTATAACTCCAAGCCTCTGAAAGTGAACAATGTTCTTTTTATTGTTTTTGTTTTGTACAACTTCAGTCTTCGAAAGTGAACAGTGGGTACAGGGAGGCACGAGGACAGTGTGACAGCAGGAAAGTGGACATGAGGGCAGTACCTGCAGGAACCGCGACGCAGTTTTTATCTTTTATCGCCTTTCTCGGATTGAGAAATTTGAGAGTGAGATTTTAGCGTACATCCCGGGTGCTCGGGTCAAACCTGCTCTCATGCAAGTCATCCATGTCAGGGCCTAACAAAACACTTACGCACAGTTTGCACATAATTAAACGATAAAGCTCTTCGTTCTTCAATCATTCTGCAGTTTACGCAAAGGGAAGAGCACTAAAAGGAGCCGGGAGCGAGCGAAACAAGTACAGAGACCGGCGGTCCTGTCCCGAGTATAGTCGGTATAGTCACAGAGCTCTGTATAGTCACGGGGTCTACCGCCATCTCTCGTCGCACGAGGGAAACCGAGCCTCCGCGAGGGCTCGTTTCGTTCCATTGGTAAGCGTGCGATCTGACAGGCATTCATTTATAGAGGAGGCGTTGGCGAGGCAGACTTGTACGTAACTCAAGTTACTCAACAAGGGACCGTCGCATCCGGAAAACCGTCTATGAAACCGATACCACTATGTTCAGCGACGGCCGACAATCTACCCGGCTAATTTCTTCGTCGGAAACGTGCTTAAATATTAAATCTACGAATTTTAATGATCAGCGCAGCTCCCTGCGGCGTGACGTCACTCCCTTAGCTTAGAGTGAGAGGGCGGCGCTCAGAGGAGGAAAGGCGCCGTTCATTCTGCCATGTCGCTTTTGCCCGAAATCCCCTAATTAAAGAGTTAAGTAATGAATTTTAGGTAATTAGCCATCTTGTAGTTGCATACTTTCTTCCAGAGGATGTCCGCCTGACCGAAAAACTCGATTGCAAAAAACATCTGTGCTGCTCTCGTAGCTTTTTATAAAAATTCTGTATAGGGTAAAGATAAACACCCTGTATGAGACGGCCGCGGCATTCCTTAGGGAGTGCTTTCTCGTTTTCCCAGAGCGGGAATTCCGGAGTACTCTCAACATCCGGCGTCTGCTCCTGTCATGTATTCGGTCGAATAACAGTCCAACTACGCCACTCCTTCGCGTGGGGTTTTCGATACCGTGGTCAGTGGTCCAGGAGGAATAAAATGACACCATAGTTTAGAAACCGAAAGGGCAGTATCTAGTAACTGAGATACACCTTTTCACTTATTTTTGGTGGGGAGACGGGAAGATCGAGGTTGGACGCCGGGGCACCATTGCATGTTCGTACATACATTTCATCTAAGATATTTCAGGCAGGACCGGCGTCTACTTTTAGCCTCCGGGGGGACAAGTGGGAAATCTGAGCCCCTCTATAGGGGGTCTCGGGGAGGCGGGCCATTGACCCCCCCCTCCCCGTAGACGCCGGCCCTGAATCCAGGGTAACCGTCTTCAGTATGTGCAATTACCCCCACAGTCCGACTCCCAGTCGCCAGCACTTTCGCCACCCTACTCAACGACTTTCCTGACGTCATGCACCCGGCATTTCGTTGGAGCCTCTAAAGGCTCCCAATCCCCACCCCTAATCGGAGCGTTTACGAATCGCCAAGCAGAAATTTGACCATATATTGGACTTATATTCTATACTATACTCTACTTTGCATCATACTCTACCCATCACACGCAAAGCCCTACGGCGTTTCTTGGGGATCATTAACACCGCCGCTTCGTCCGCACACTGTATAGAGATTTTGGCAACCCTGGGGCAGCCCTAGCTCCTGGGATGACTCTAGCCCCAGGGTAACCCTAGTCCCTGGTTCCTAGTCGTACAATTGTAATGCTGGGGTCCTGTGAGCAGTTTTTAAGATTATTTACGGGCCACGCCGCGACCTTTGTCATTACCCCCAGAGTATGTTGAGGTGACGCCTAGTAAGACCCCAAGGGTTCCTAGGGTAACCCCAGAAAGTCCCGGGTAAACCACAGAACATTTTAGCGTAACCATATGGTTTCTTATGGTATCCCCAGCCCCAGGACGTACTTGAGTTACTCAGGGAGTCTTGGGACAGCCCTAGGGCGTCTTGGGGAAACTCTAAAGCGTCGTGGGGTAACGCTAGGGCGCCTTGGGGTTACCTCAGCAGAATCTCAGCAATTCTGGGGTGACCTCAAGATTTTCTAAGGTTATCTCAGACCTTTTTCAATAGCATTTGACAGAGCATTCTACAGAGTTGGAAGAGAACGAAGTAAAGGGTAGGTAGCAGCGCGTGCTGAAAGGGAGACTCCGGTACAATTCGAAATTCTTATAGTGACTGTGTAAATAAGTTCGTTACATTCTTCAGAAACGAAAAACAAAGTCGGTTTGGCGGTTGGGGACTCGTTAATTAAAAAAAAAAAAAAAAACAGAAGCTTATATCGAAACCGAAACTCCCGAAGGCTCCCTTTCCGGCCTCATGTACCCTGCGTGACGTCACAGGTAGTCTCGTGCGTGCCGTCGGCTGTTTATTTAGTTTCGGGCACGCGCTTGGTAACTTCTTCGTGTGACATGAATGACAGTCATTGCTTCCTCGATATTGTACTCGCCACTGCTGGTAGAAGAGGACCTATAGAAAGGCGCACTCGAAGGGTGAGGTGAAGCCCAGTGTTGCTGGACCGCTGTTCAGTGGAGGAGCGTCGAATCATTCAAAGGAAAATATACGTTTTCTAATTACCTGTGCCACCTGGGGATGAGAAATTGTATCCAATGAAACATCATACGGTATGGATTGATGTCGCACGGTTACTTCAATACGTTTTTAGTGCGGAGTCTCCCTTTAAAGCACGGGCAAGGTTACACCATACAAAGTTAGTTACAGTAAGGATACTATCACAATTTTATGCAGACAGGCCCTGTTCCGGGGTACCCAATAAGTAGATCCTCAGACAGCACTGTCGTACATCTGTAGTGCTGGGGTGAGCAGTTTCTCAAATTATTTGTGGGCCATCACTGCACGACCTTTGTCATTACTCAAGATATATGTTCAGGTGACGCCAGGGACATTAGAGGTAAGACCCCAAAGGTTCCTAGGCTCACTCCAGAAAGTCCTGGGTAGACCACAGAATATTCAGGGTAACCACAGGGTCTCATAGGCTATCCCCGGACGCCTTGAGGTTACGCCGGCACGTCTTGGGGTAACCCTAGGGCGTCTTCGGGTTACCCCACGACGTCTTAGGGTAACCACATTGATCCCAGGTCCCGATCGGCGCCCACAATGTTCGTTTCCCGGAGCGGGGTAGGGATCCTAGACTTCATCGAGGAGGTGGACCTGCTGACTGTCAGTGTACGTGTCGTGGTCCTACACTGTGGGACCAACAACATGCCGCTGGCAGACCCCAGGTTGGCATTGTCCCACTATATACAGGCAGCTGCTTGGGAGGATCCGCTCTCGCGGAGGCATCGAACTGGCCGTATGCACATTGGTGCTCCCTCGATCCTATAACCGACGCAGACCTTTTGTTGACAGGCACAGGGAGTACCAGTGTACAACCCACGGGCCTTCACCTTCAACCGACTACTCCTGGAGCTCTGCCAGCGGTCCTACGACCTGTGCTATCTGGACCACGGATTCCATTGACGACACCCGAGTCGGGTCCTTGCGGCGGACGGCCTCCGCCAGAGCTTCGAGGAAGTGAGGACGATCAGCCGCCATCTCCAGGACATGCTGCCTCGCCTGCTCCGACATCTGCCGTAGCGCCGTGCCCACGTCCCGGTCGGCCCCGATCTATTGTGGCCCACGCTGCAAGAGGCAGCTTCCTTAGATCGACGACGGCCCGGACAGATTCCAAGCCACCAGCGCCAGGATTGACTAACCGCCTGAGAGCACTTCTTATCATAGTGTCGAGCCATCTCCTATAGCGTAAGGGCTTTTTTTCAGACTAAGAGAGATCACTGACAAACAGGGCGGATTTAGGGGGAGGGGGTCCAGATGTCCTGACCCCTCTCAATTTCAGTAGTTTCAATTGACCTTGGTGGGGTAATAGCATACTGTCCAAGGCAGGACCCCCCCCCCCCCTCCGAAAAATCCTGGATCCGCCTCTGCTGACAAACCCGTGCCATATAAATCTCTCATAATAATATCTCACCGCGCCGCTATGCAACTCTATAAGTCGGAGAACCAAATTCGCCAGAGGGCTGGTGATCAATCTTAAACCAACTTTTCCCCTCATTGACCAACTTTAGGAGAAGTGGAACAGCATACTACGCAGTACTTCCACTACATTAATCGATATCTTGATATCCCACTGTGAAGAAGCAGATCAGGAGCTTGCATGCACGCGAAGCGCAGATCATTCACAAAACGGTCACTTTAACTGATAATTAGGGTTTCCGGTTTTCGGTGCTTATTTTTTTAGAGAAACGGTGAAAAAAAAAACGGTGGTTATTCCGCTCACCTCGAAGCGGGGCTTTCGGTGGAAATATTTTAAACATCAAGACACTCGGTGAAAATCGGCTTGAAACGACACTGGCGCTAGCTATACGTACAGTAACAAAGCACTTTATTTTCAGGTTTTACAAGAGTTATAACGGCTATGGCCTGAATTTATTGTAATAGATGGCCAGGTGCATAAGAGACTCGACAGACATGGCACACCGCTCTTTTCGCTGCAAAAATGTTACGTGTGAGAACACGCGTTCTACATTAGCACTTGATACCAGAAGTGCATGCAGGTCCAACGCTGCGGCCGATAGCACCGGCCACTGTTCCTTGTGCGCCGCCCAGAAGCCGGCAATAGAAAAGTCACTTGTTGGGGTGACAGTCACCAAAAGATATTCAGCCAGCTCGTCCTGGAGTTATGGTTGGTCACTGGATGACACGACACACTTAAAAGCGTGACGAATGTAATCAGCGCTACCGCCTACTTCGGACTTGTTGGTGGGATCAGTAACCCTGACTTTGTACCAGAAGGAGATCTGAAATGGCCATTGTGAGAGGCAGGTTCGTTTCTCTTCTAGAGATCCACTTTGTGCGCACGGTCTCGTAAAATTTACTGAATGCTGTCACGCACTGCCCCGATGTAACTCCGTCATCGTGTCTAGAAGGGTTGTTGTTCTCGTTCCAAAATCCGAACACGGTTCTGCTTCACATCACGTCTGCAGTTTCGCATCTAATCGCAGTCCAAGCACGTAGAAAACATCAGTTACTATTGTACGCTCTGACTCAATCAGTTTCATGATTTCAACAAGAATGCTTGAGGTTTCTGACAGAAAGGTCAACTTAGCATACAGTACTGCAGAGTCTCCCAACATCAGGTTCCGCATTTTCTCCGCTTTCCTGCCTTTGAGGGAAGCGGAGTTCATCAGTTACTTGAGTGATTCCCTTCTTTGGAGCAAAACCGAGCAGCCTGAGAAGGTCATTTACGGTGGCTATCGGTGCAAAATCCGCTTCCACCGAACATGAGAAAATTTTACCGGCGTACGTTTATCGGTGCTTTTCGGTAACTACCGAAAACCGGAAACCCTACTGATAATCACCAATCCGAATTGGCACAATTCACCAGAAAAAAAGACAACAGCGTACTGGCAACCAAACGTAAAAAACTAGCCAGAGACAACATTGACCCTAATCTCTTAACGGAATGTGATACATAATTTCGGTTATCCAGTGCAATTGCCTTGCCCCCTAGTTCCCAACACACTCCTACAGACTCCCCAGTTCGCACAAGCTCAACCGCCCCCTCTCATAATGTAGTTAACTTATCGTCCCACTCACTTACTGATTCGGAACTCTCCCTCCTTACCGTGGTCTGTCGTTCTGTCCCACCAGTAAGGTAAACGAATATCAACTTCATTTGGATTTGGACAACTTCGCCCGGCGTGTGCGCCTTAAAGATTGTCATGATAAGCCCGTCCACAACGCTAACCCCTTCAGGCAACCGTCCGACTTCACCATAGAACCCAATTGCGAGAGACCCCTAGATATGTACATAAAGGATGTCCAAAGAGATATTACCGCATACAACGTGTCTTCTGACCACAGGCCCAAGTCAAACTTGACGCTAACAGAACAACAAAGTCTTTCTTACCTCAAGCACTGTACGGACATAGTTATCAAAAGAGCAGATAAGGGCGGCGCGATTGTTGTAATGGATAGGAAAGATTATGTCAACGAGGGTCTTCGACTATTGGTCTGTACTTCGTTTTATGAAAATCTCGACGCCGACCCCACGAAACGAATTGTTGCGGGCATGACTAAAGACCTAAAGTCCCTAAAAGCTAATAAAAAGATCGACGCAACGCAATATGAATACCTTCTTCCACGAAATTCCACACCGGGCAGGTTCTACATGCTGCCAAAGATTCATAAACCAGGAAACCCCGGCCGGCCAATCGTTTCCTGCAATGGCACAGCCACGGAAAAGATATCCAGCTTTCTAGATTACCTCCTCAAGGACTTAGCCCACAACTACCGTCCCACATCAAGGACACTAATCACTTCCTTTAAGTACTAAATCAGCGCCAGCCCTAAGCCTGCTAGTTACATTAGATGTCTCGTCACTCTACACTAACATTCCTCTAACTAACTAAACTAAAGTGCCAAATGGGGGGAGTGAGCAAAAACTCGCAAAAACACGATAATAAAGTATTATTACTACGTTTATTCTAATCTCATTCAATAGCTTTGGTAATATCTGTTGCCTTATGTCAAGCTCGTGTCTTCCCAACTCGCCGAATGCATTGAAGGCCGGGACCTTCAAACGTGCTGTACAAACCGGACGAATGATCGACATGTCCATTCCCAATTCGCCGAATTTACCTTGCTATCGTGGCTAAGGTCATCGCCTTCCACGCCGAAACTGGGAGATGACCCGACTGGTTGTTATCCCTGGGTTCTCCTCAGATGTCGGTAAAGTTCCCTATGAAGTTGGCCCTGGGCGCACGGTCCTCCAAGGGCAAGATCCGTACCGCCGCACCCGCAGGCAGAACGCTCGGTAATAACACGCCACCAGGGTTGCGTGATTTAAATCATTCGGATTTAAATCACTGATATTTGTCGTGGTTTAAATCGAATAATTTCTCCCGAGAAAGAAACTGATTCAAAATTCAGAAAGGAGCTCCAAAACGTGGCAAAAGGGCACAAATATTTGGTTAGTAATAATTCCAGAAACACTCACAGTAATAATTCGTCGTTACGATGGTGCCACTTACACATGCCCAGCGCCCACGCAGCATCCTTTCCGACCAGGCATCGTAACGCAAATTATTACGGGCAATGCCGCGCTTCACACCAGACTTGCACTCCACTCAAGTTTCTCGACCACAAATACTTTTGGATGTAACTTGGTATCTTACTACCATTGTTTGAAATATTTTTTTAAAACGCCAGCCTTTTTTAGGTAATCGAGCCCATAGATAAGCTTGTGGCCTCGATTCTGGCCAAGGACGCCAACAACTTGCCGGCGCGTAACGGCGTCGCTCATGAGCATGACTGTCTCGCGATGTAGAGCAACGAATTGTCATTATGTGCCACAGACGGCTATTCACAGAAATGTTACATGTATTGGTTCTCATGCATGACTTTCTCCCGTGTACCTTGTTTATGCCTGTGATTAGCTATCAAGAATGTTGACTGTGAAATCACTTTTTTGAGTCCCAGTCCCAGTCTTGACACACTTCTTTTGAAGGGAACCGGAAAAAATGTTCCCGGAAAAAATGTCCCCGGAAGAAATGTCACCGGAAAAAATGTTCCCGGAAGAAATGTCCCCTGGAAAATATGTCCCCCGGAAAAAATGTCCCCTCGAGAAACATCCACTCTTGGTACGCGTGGAATTTTAGCGAAATCACCGGTTGCGATATTGCAGGTCCGGCAAGTCCTCCGGCTCAAAATAAATACTAAAATTCCTAACCACTTACTAAGGGTTTTTACTT
Organism: Ornithodoros turicata; assembly: GCF_037126465.1. Taxonomy (NCBI): domain Eukaryota; kingdom Metazoa; phylum Arthropoda; class Arachnida; order Ixodida; family Argasidae; genus Ornithodoros; species Ornithodoros turicata. Next base: position 41,935,446 of record NC_088201.1, read on the forward strand.
TGAAGCTCGACCAACTTTCACTTACGATTTCTCGTAGGGAATACACCGCAATCAATTTCACGTTCGTTGATACAACGTGACACGGGTTCGAATCCTGTCACCAGGTGTGCTCTCTGAGGTTTTCCCTGGGCTTTCCGTCGGACTTTCCTGATGAATGGCGGCTCACTTAGCCCTGAAGTCGGCCCAGGACGCATACTAACCCCCTGTCACCCTCCCTCCTGCTGTCCTCTGCCCACGCCTGTACACCGCGTACAGCAATAGTTGCTTCGCAGCGCTAACACGGAAAAACGTTTTCTCTGCTAATTAGCACAAATGTGAAGTGTCATAGAAAGTAGTACGCCGTCCAGTTTCAACAAATCAGGAGAGAAGACGTCATTCGGATTGACCAGGAGCATGTCAAGTTCTTTTTTAGAAGTGTACAGATCGACGTGCACGGTGATGTGTAAAGAGGAAAATAAAATGCGGGGGGAAAGCAACAAAATTGACAGACAAAAATATATTTCAATATGTCTAGCGGTATCACATCTCGGGAGCCCCATGACTGTACAGGCCGCATTGTTGCAAGACACAATGAAGTAAATTCACCAAAACTGACGCACAGCGACTACCTAGGCAAAGAAATGCTATGTGTGAATAGTCATTTTAAAATGGAATTGAATACGAATAAATTAAGTGACTCGTTGAATAACCGTAATTGGATACATATACAACATATAATGGAATGCAAACATGTACAGTACGTATATGTATGCGTAAGTATAGCGCTTACTCTTTTTTTTTTTTTTTTTTGTTCTCCATGTGCCGGGTCTCTTCAAATATATTCAGTTTAGTAGAAGCATCAATTCGATTTGGAATTCGAACATTGAATTCCATATTTGATTAGGAAATGGAATAGGATATACGATTACTCGCTTCGGTGCTCAAAAATCCAAACATTCACACCGTCCTATATAGTAAAAAGTCAACGTCCGAAGTCAACCAGTCCACGCGTACCAAAAGTGAATTTTCCTCAGGGGACATTTTTTCCGGGGACGTTTCTTCCAGGGAACATTTCTTCTGGGGACAATTTTTCCGGGGGCATTTTTTCCGGGGACATTTTTTCCTGGACCCTCTTTTGAAAGCTCATGACTATAACTGCAGTTTACTATTACCCAGATTATTCGAACGGCAGCCTGCTCTCTCGGCTTTCGAGACAAAAAAGAAAAGTAGTTAATTAACAGTGCGCAGAGCGTCATGCACTTTGACACTAGTCAGCCAGCATATATGTCCTTTTTATTTCCATCCATATATGTCCTTTATTTTCCTTATGTGCCAAATCCCCTCCCCCCATAAAAAAATAAATAAATAATAATCTCTGGCTACGCCCTTGCCCACAGGTACTCATGACCACGAGGCTATCACGTCAACTATTGCCGCCACAAGTGTGAAGCCTTCGTCTTCACACAACCACCTTGACACTGACTTGGCCCTCAAGCAATCTCTCACAGGTATACCTGATCTGCAAATATGATCTAGTCTGCCCTCAAACGTTTTATTCGTGTTTTTCTTCTTGCAGATAATGCTTTAAAACGAAAGCTGCTTGTAAGCCCATGGACCCCTCCTGACAACTAAAGCTGACCTGGAAGACAACCAGCAGGTACGGGCATTTCGACCAGCGTGGCTATCGCAGTATTTGTGGCTGGCCTACTCCGCCGTTTTAAAAGGGTCCATTTGTCGCCAGTGTGCAGTTTTTAAGCCAGCGCCTGGAAAGTTTTATTGTCTGTCAGCGACAAGGAAGTTTTATTGTCTTATCATTCACTAAATTACACGAGGCAGCCAGGCAACATGAGCAAAGTGAATGGCACAAAGACGCAACCGAAAAGAGAGACAACCTTCTTCGCTCTCTCGACAACGCGACAGACGTCGCAATGCAGCTCAACACGGCAGCAGAAAAAGCAGCACAAGAAAGCAAGCAGAAGCTTGTTTCGATTGCAGCAGCTATTCTTTTTTGTGGCACGCACGACCTGCCTTTGCGAGAAAAGAGATCCGATGGCGGGGTGTTTCAAGAATTGCTCAAGTTCCGTATTGATGCTGGAGACAACATGCTGGAAACTCATCTTGAAAATTGCGCCGAAAACGCAAAGTACACCTCAGTTTGCACGCAGAATCAGCTGATTAAAATCGGAGAAGAACTGTTGCTGTCGGACCTTGTAGGCGCGTGCTACAAGTCCGGGCTGTTCTCGTACTGGAAGACGAGGCAGCGAGTGGACATACCTGGTACGGACCGTTTGGGCGTTCGCTTTGTCAATCTAGAAAGCAAAGTTGTACGAGAGGAATTTGTAGGAATGGTTCCTCTCGAAGAAATGAACGCCAAGGCCACATCGGAAGCTATCCTAAAATGTTTTCAGGAGTTTGGTTTCGAACTTCATAACCTTATAGGTCAAGGGTATGATGGCTGCTCATCGATGTCAGGATGCATATCCAGGGTACAGGCGAGGATTCGAAAAAAATATCCCCGTGCCCTGTATTTTCACTGTGCTTCGCACCGCTTACACTTGGTCGTGAATAAAACCAGCGAACTGCCAGAAATCAGGAACGCAGTGTCTTCTAAAGCTGCAATCAAGTTCTTCTGAGAAAGTCTGCACTCAGAAGGAAAAACGCACCAGCTCTTCCTCTGCTATCGGAGACACGGTGGCGCTCGAAATACAAAAGCATTCGTATATTTCATGACAATTTTGTGGCTGTGATGCAAGGCAGTAAAGGACCTGTCATCAGCAGTGAACAAACAAACGCGAGAAACAGCGCACCAACTGTTCTGCTCTTTTTCTTCTCCGTCCCTCCTCGTTTGCCTCACGATTATCGCGAGGTATTCCGGACTTCTAGAGCCGGTGACGAACATACTGCAAGGAGTGCATACCAAATGGATATTCTAAAGGTGAAAGACCATATCCGTTTGCTTACGGCAACCATTGCTGAGCACAGAACAAACGCAGAGATCTTTGTATTCGAAGGTACAAGAGACAGCACTACAGCTAGACATGGATGCAAACGCCGCGTATGACTGAACGCCAAGCGCACAGGGCAAACGTATACAGGGGCTCCAGAAGAATACTATCGCCGAAACATTTTCATTCCGTATTTAGATTCTGTATTGTCAGCTCTTGAAGATAGCTTTCGGGAACATAACGCTCCAGCATTCGCTTTGGTGTTGTTGCACCCGAGGCCCCTGAAGCAGCTTTCCGATGAAGACTTTCAGACGAAACTTGTGAAGCCAATTATGGACTACTCTACCTTTGGATGTAAAGTGTGTCGAGCTCCCTTTCACGCGTAAAGCTATGGCCAATTTCCCACTTTGGCTTGGCTCAAACAAGCTAGAACCAGTACGCTTTCACCGCTTCCTTGGCGTGGTAATCGACTCGGACTTGCGCTGGGCTCGGCACATTAAACACCTTGAAACTAAAGTGCAGCGATGGCTCCCCGCAATCCAACATCTTTCTGGCCCAGGATGGGGCTGTGATCAGCGTTCCCTGCTCGCGGTTCACGCGGCATTGGTGAGGGCAACTGTGCTTTACAGCCTTCCTATTCTGCACAGGATATCAACAACTTCATTAAATACGCTTCGGTCCCTGTTTGCTCGAAGCCTTCGTCGATGCCTCGGAGTTCCAAGAATGGCTGAAACACGACAAGTACTGGCTGAAGCTGGTGAGCTCCCGCTTGAAGTTCTCCGTGAACGGGAAACGGCTCGGCACTACCTCCGTTTGCGTGCTCACATTCCCCGCCACCCGCTACTCAGGAAAATTCGATACCGCCCTGGAAGCGACTTCTATCGAGTAGCGCAGAGGACACGCCAGACTCTCACTGGCTTCATAACTAAGGACACTATACCGCCGGAAGCCCCCTGGTCTCTCCCGGTACCGCCCACGTTTGTACGCCTCCCAAACCTTCTGCAAAGAAGAGATCAGGTCCCCCCTCAAGTCCTCCGAGCCCATTTTCATGCTCTGGTAGACGAGAAGTTTTCTACGTTTACGGCAGCATATACTGATGGCGCATCCCGAAACAACAAGTCCGCCTCAGCCTTCGTCATTCCATCCGAAGGCGTCGTGCACGGAAGACGCCTTTCACATCCAACCTCCTCCACAGCTGCGGAACTCTATGCCATCCTTTTCTTTCTACAACACATCGCTGATTTTCCACCCCGGGAATGGGCAGTCTTTACAGACTCCAAATCTGCACTTCAAGCAATTGAAACTTCCGGCATACGAGGCCCATCCGCACCCCTAGTCACCGACGTGTTAATGGCTTACCACACTATCTACGCCGCAGGCCACAGGCTCGTTCTCCAGTGGGTTCCAGCCCATTGTGGTGTCGTGGGGAACGAGCAGGCCGACAGCGCCGCAGAAGCAGCACTCTCGTCTCGGAACCGGACCCGTATTGTTCTGCTCAGAGGAGACCGCCGTTCAATTCTGCGACGTCTAGTGACACCCCTGGCTTCCCGCCAACGAACAACCGACATTCTTCCCCCCCTCTATGTTGAACAGAGTTGATCCCATGCTCGCTTTCCGCATGCCACGAAACACATCTCGTCAGGATGCTGCATTAATCCACCGCATGCGCCTCGATGTGGCCTTTACAGCTCAGTGGCGTTACCGCTTGAGACAAATTGATTCTCCCACCTGTTGCCACTGTGGTGCTCTTGAGGATCTGGAGCACATTCTTCTTCATTGCCCTCACTACGAACCTTCCCGAATCACACTCTCCGAGTCTCTTCGTCAGCTGGACTCTCGCCCTTTCTCCCTACCGAAATTGCTTGGTCCCTGGCCCAATCCAGCCCAGCAACACTCTGCGCTCAAAGCTCTTCTGACATTTCTGGACACCATCGGACTTCGATCGTTATTGTAAAGGGGCTCGTTATTTTATTCCCCCCCTTCCACCAAGCACTGGGGTAGAGTATCGCCTGTTGCGATGAAACTCCCCACTCTCCAAGGCCGAAAATAAAGTTGTTGTTGTTGTAAAGCTGAACTGTGGTGAAGGTCGTGGCAAAACAGCAACTTCGCTGGAGACCTGCTAAGCCTCTTGGAGTTTGCACAGGGAATGTATCCTGCCATCCGTTGTGCTCTGCAAACAGCGGTAACATTTCCCGTAACGACATGCTGTGCAAAGGGTTCGTTCAGCACAATGCGCGACGAGTAAAAACCTGGCTACGGTCGACGATGTGCGATGATCGACTTTCTGGATTTTGCATGATCCTTCTGCACAGAGATAAAATCAAAAATGAAGGAGTACAAGTACGATTACACGACGGGGTTCTAAACACCGACCTATTCCGCAAGCCCACTGACTCCCAGCAGTATTTGTCCTTTAATAGCTGCCACCCACGGCATACAAAACTTGCCATCCCTTACAGCCAATCTCTTCGGTATAGACCGTTTACAGCAGAGTTATCTGGGCGCCGCCATTTTCGCGCACGTGACCTTGCGCGCCAACGCTTGCCTTCTCTTTCGGCTGCCTGTTGGCACGACGTACGTAGTACGGCTGGTGCAACCCAGAGACGCTTTCTCCGATTTTAAATTTTTTACAATGAATTCCGGATGGAAGGATGACACGAGGCTTTGGCCGAAGCTTCAACGGTCAGGTGAGTGCATTTGCTTGATTTAGAGTGATATTTCTGTCCTCGTGCGACCCAGATGATCGGCCCCACTATGCTCGAGTTACTACATATTCCGGCGGGTTTTTTTCCTCTTCTTTTGTTGCGCGTACGTTACGTTGTGGGTACGTTCATAATGCAATATCGTGAGATCGTGATTTCTCGCTTTTCATCGCAAGAGTTGCGGTACAACTACCTGAGAAGGATATGCATGTAAGGGCTGTAATGTTGTCGTTATGAAGTAACATACTTTTATTGTTGATTTCAGATGTATACAACCACATGATCAACGAGCTAGAGGGATACGGAAAGCCTGCGCTGAACTACAGAGAATTGGCAAAGGGAACGAAGCTGTTTGACAGCTGCCATGTCGGTGTAGTACTGTGCCAGTGCAACGATGGTGTATGAATTTTAAAGGCCGACATCATGTCGACATAAACAGTGCAAAGAACGTGTAGTACAGAGACTCGCTTCGGGCCCACTTTGGCAGCAACATGCACATGTAAAGCGGGTTTGAGCAGCAGGTGCAGTCATATTTGTACACCGCTCATCAAGGTTGTAGAGGCGATGCACTGACAAGGCATGTACACAGAACCGTTCAACTGCAAGGAACGTGACCCCTGCTACTACGGAGGAAGTTTATTCTCACAAGCAGCAGCCAACGCCTACAGCGGAGTTTGGGGCTCACACAGAAATGCTGCGCCACTTTGAGGGTTGCATTACTTACCCTCGCTGACTCTCCCGGTTTGAAATCCTTCCTCTAAAGATTCGATTACTATTGTTGTTGAATCAGCTTGTTTTTCTCTCTTTGTGGAAACCCGTTCATTGCAAAAGGCCTCGAACGCGGGCAGTCTTTGTATAGCGACCCAGGCGAAAATCTGGGCTGGTCCCAGAATGGTTCCAGCTGAATCTGGACTGGTTCCAGTTGGATGTTTGATGGTCCCGGAATGGTTCCAGTTGAATATGGATGGTTCCAGCTGGATTCCCAAGTGGGGTGGCTGATTCCACTGTGGTGACATCAGTGGTACCACTCTGGTCTCAGATGGTTCCAGAAGTTCCAGCTGGAGCCTCACAGGTACCATTTTGTTCCCAGAATGGTCGCTGAGACTCCAAGTTGGGCAGCTTCCCAGCTTCCCCCTTTGAGATTTCATCTTGTCCACACTTGCCATGTTTTGTTTGATCTATTACTCTGACCTATTTTAGCACAGGCATGGTCTCTTTTTATTGCTGTTTATCCAGGTGTGCGCGTCTGCGAATGCTGTAACTCCAATTCGTGCACATTCTCATCTGAGGTGAATATCATAACATATTAAGTACCAGAGAAAAAATACATCTCAACAACAACAAAAATTAAGCTAAATACTAGAAGAAAGACAACAACAAAAAAAGAAAATGTAATTGCAGAGGCTGATGCAATGTGAAGACGCCACGGCAATTCAAACATTCAAACTTCAAACGGCGAGAGCCGAGAGGGAGAGGAGAGGGCGAGAGGCGAGCTACGGAGCGAGAGCGGCGAGAGTGGCAGTTGGAAGTGAAGAAGAAAAGAACTTCGACGCGTCGTAGCAAGTTGGTTTTGTCTTCAGTAACCGTCGCAAGGATGGTGATGGTGTATCTCCTGTGCAGTATTTACGTGTGTTTCAGTGCGCTTTGTAAGACAATGCGATGACAATGGTTCCTGTGCAACACATTGTCGATTTCCCGGAAGAGTTTTGACGCCAAGAAGACGTAAACGGCGTAGAGGCAAGAACGCACTGTGAAACGCCAATCGGACTGCACGTCGCGAATGTTTGCAGGTATGAGTGATGACCGTGACGTTTTGATTACTATTAATTAGATGTTTCATTTTAGAAACTTCGGAGGAACTTGAAGAGAAACAGGATAAGAAGATTCCGAACGTACGGTGAAGAGCAATTGGGTGTATGTCGCGACCTGCATGGAAAACAGGAGTGTCGTGTCATCTTCTCTAAGAAAATACAAGATGTGAGGTGGCCAACGAACGAAAGCTCTCCGTGGTCCGTGAGTGCATCGCACAGTCAGGCATATGCTTTGTCTAGACACAGTGAGTGATCAGACTTATACTACGTGGTATGTAAATGTAGAGATGTATTGATTATTTCTTTCTGCTCAGTGTATGCCTTTAGCAGAATAAACGGTAATTACTTGAGCAATATGTGCATTTCTACGCATTATTTTCGGTCATGCATTCAGTGGTCCCAGCTGCTAAGTGGCCGGATCCCGGACCACTTAGCAGAGGGGACCACTGGATCAATTCCACTGGTTCCATTTGAAGTGGGACCATCGTGAAGCTGGTTCCACTTTCAACTGGTCCCAGTCACTAAGTGGTCCCACACTCAAAGTGGGACCTGTCCAATAAACCACTTTGAAGTGGTCCCACTCCAGATTTTTGCCTGGGGACGGCTCGTGAATTTAACAAACAGCTTCGTCCCACACGATCAGATCTCTGTCAGAGTTTGTACACTCAATCACGGAACAAGTCTTCCCTCTGCTTTTCCAGATTTTGCACAGAACTGTAGCACAGCGACAAAAAATGTCGGAAACACTCACATATGCAAAGGCACACAGGCACTCCCAGAAGGCAAGCAATGGCGTGGCTACTGTGGCGCCATCTATTAGCGCCCGAAGCAACTGGCTGCTGTGAACGGTCTACAGGAATCTAAATCAGTTGCGACAAACATTCGTTGACCGCCATTTTCCACCGAATCTTGTGAAAGACGCTCTCAACAGGGCTCGAAAAATAGAGCGCCAGTCCCATTTGCTGGAAATATTCCAAACATTAAGGGTATACTGAATCGACACTATAGCATACTTCAGCGATCCGAGCGCACAAAAAGCGAATTTTCCCGCAGCCACCTCGTGTCTACAGGCACGTACGCAATCTGCAAGACTCTGCTGCAAGATAGCTTGGTTCATTCTAAAGTCAACGAACCAAATGACTCACCAACGGGTTATCACCCATGTGAAGGCCAGAAGACGACAAAGAGCTTACAGGAAAACACAAAGGGGAGTTTATTAACACTTAGAGATGGGGGTCGACGTTTCGGCAATCAGCGCCGCCTTCCCGTCCAGTTCTAGTCCAGTCCCGTCGAAGGCAGCGCTGACTGTCGAAACGTTGCGTTCTCCTCTAAGCTCTTTGTCATTTTCTGATTTTTCCTATTTATTTCATTCTCTTAAGCTTTTGAACCATATATATCCACCATAAGCCACTCATGTATGCACGCCTACTGACACGCACTCGCCCGGTGAGGACCGACAAATGGCTTACATTTCGGAATTCACCGATGATATCTGCCATATTCCCTGTGAAGTCAACTCCGCAGCGGACGCTTTAGCACGTGCCGCTGTTTCACCCCATCCACCACGAATTCCAGTTGACTTCGATGGCATTGCGGCAACGCAAGAGAGCGACGAAGACTTGTAGGCGCTGCGGGCCCGACGGAACGGCAGCATCTCATTCCGCCAGTGTTCCGTACCCACATCGTCGTCTCTCCTATGGTGCGACGTTTCCACGGGAACTTCGCGACCTTTCGTTCTTCGACCCTTCCGGCGTGCCGTTTTCGACGCCTGCCCTGAAATACGAGCGACTCAAAAGTTTAGTTCAAACTCGCTATATTTGGTCCGGCATGAAGCGGGACGTTCGAAACTGGGCACGGTCCTGCTTGGCATGTCAGCGCGCAACAGTCTACCACCACACCATAACGCCCATTGGCCAATTCCTTCCGCCCGACGTGCGCTTCGACAAAATCCACATAGATCTCGTTGGCCCTCTTCCACTGGCTCAGGGCAAGCGCTATATCTTAACCTGCATTGATCTTTACAAGATGTTTACAAGATGGCCAGAGGCCATACGATGGCCGACATCACGGTCAAGACTGTTGCGTCCGCCCCCCGACGGGATGAATATCCCGTTTTGGGGTACCCTCGACCATTACCACCGATCGAGGACGACAATTCGACTCACACCTCTTCAAAGAACTCTGTCGCCTTCTAGGCGCTCAGCGCATTCGCGGACAACGGCTTACCATCCCGTGTCCATACATGTCGTGGAGCGTCTTCATAATATGCAACCCAAGGCCGCCATGTGTGGGACGTGTTCGTGGGTAGCCTGGACCGACCGCATCCCTCGTGTCCTGCTGGGGATACGCTCGGCAATCAAACAAGACCTTGCATACCATCGAGTAACAGCAAAGCGGAGTACCAGTGGTGCGTCAGAGGAGTGCCCGAACGTGACGCAGTTGCGTAGGCGCAGTCGAAGTCGTGGGGCGCGTTCCCCGCCACTACTTAGCTTCGCGCTTCGCAAGCTCACGTTTGCTCTGCCCTCATTAGCACTATGCCAGAGGCCGTCCAGTGACCATGGTGCGAGTGACAAGAAATAAAATACCATTGCTTTGTAGTGGCTCAATCGCTGCCGCCACAAATCGTCGGGCCACACGAGAGCGCGTGTTCTTCTTCTTCTTCTTTCACCACTATGTACAGTGGCCACTAGCCACACAGGGCGATTGGCCAGGGTTTCGTGCAGAGTAATCTCTAAAGACTCATGAGACCCACGGCTTCACACGCGGGACAAGGAGGATCGTCGGATCGCATGATAGTAGAAGGCGTGTGCGAAGGCGAGAGCGCGTGTTGTCACCCGCTGAGCCGCACGTGAGCGCATGGAGAATTCTTCTTCTTCTTCGCCTCACGGAGAATGGCCATTAGCCACAAAGGAGATCGGCCAGGGCTATGAGGATGACTAACTGTACTATGACTTGACGGTGGCAATTTGGGTGGAGAATGTGATGGTTGAAGTGGTGGAGGTGCTAAAGCTCGCTGGTTTTGGCTTTATGGCACAAGGGCAAGCATCGTGCATGTCGTGGTTATTTGCATATTTCACGTGTAGAGTCATTGTAGAATTCATTAGTAGTAGTCATTGTAGTAGAGTCATTGTAGATGTATGGCTGTGTGTTTGACCGTAGCTTTCCATTCCAGGTAAGTAAGAGCCCGCGGAGCTGGATACTCTACATTGAAAGTGTGGCACGAAGTTATACTTGGAGTAATCCAAAGCTACCAGATGCCATTGTAACTTTCGGCCACCCTTTTCAGACTTATGCTGCTTTTGACTCGCCTCGTGCGGGGGAGCCACCGGAATTTCTCAGTCCTAATCAGCTACTTCGGTGTGAGCGTGTTAACACTCAATGGGTGATTGTGGATGCAAAGGTGGGATGATGCAAAGGTGGGCTAGAAGCGACGCGAGCGAGAAAGGAAATACGCAAGCCCAACCGCCACCGATCTATCCTAGCTGGAAGTGCTGGAGGCTCCAAACGAAAGGAGGGCTGATAGGGACACGGGAACCCCCAGCAGACGGAGAGGGAGACTTATATAGGCCTCTCGAAGCCTAGCGTAACAGCTGCAGTGCATGAGGAAGTGCTCAACCGTCTCGTCCTGGCCACAGTGGGGACACGCGGGGGATGAAGAGCGGCCGGCTCGGTGAAGATAGAAGTTGAGGGGGAGGGCGAGGCAGCGGGCGCGCGTCAGCGAGACCTCTGACTGCCGAGAAAGACAGGAATTTGGCTTCCACGAGTAGCGCAGATGGGCGTACGCAGGGCGTAAAATGGGGCCAGAGGATAGCCGTACAAACTCTTTGTATCTGGCGACACAAACATGTGCAAGGGGAGGCAGCAGGCCAATAACCGCCCCAGAGAGGGACATTTTTGCGAGGGAGTCAGCGGTCTCGTTTACAGCGAGCCCACGGTGACCAGGAACCCACGTAATGATGATATCGCGTATGTGCGAGGGAACGAGCGTAAGCAGAAGGGAGAGCAAGTTCTGGGAAGGGGTCGCCAAAGCGGAAACGACTGAGAGTGAGTCTGAAAGCAAGAGCACCCTTTCCCAGGAGGGCGGGACCCTTCTGAGAGCTAGGACTATGGCGAGGAACTCGCTATGAAATGGAGGGGTGAAATCTGGGAGCCGCACCGGGAACTGGAAGTCAAGCTGAGGGAAGAAAAGGCCGACCCCAGAGCGCTCCTCTGAGACAAAGGCGTCAGTTGCGACCACAAGATGTAGCGGAAACTGATGAAGATGGTTCGTTAGCACTGCCTGCAGAGTACGCAAAGGAGCATGACGAACACTCGTGGGGAAGATGTCAATGACACTCACAGAAGGAGGGTCCAGCGAGGCCCCAAGTGGGAGGACATCCAAGAGCGAAACCTTAATGGCAGAAGGAGTTGCTGGGCGAAAACTAATTGCGGAGTATTTCTACGGTGCCACTGCTGAGTTAATCACATCCGGGCATCGATGAGAGCAGCATTATTTAACAGCGCAAGGGGATTCTGACGCTGAGACAGGAAGATGCTCACAGTAAGCAGCCGGAACCGGGCATTGAGCGAAGGCAACCGGGCCTCAAGAAGAAGTGCATCATTAGCCGAATACCGGGGAAGGCCCAAGCAGAGGCGGAGGGCCCGCTGCTCCAAAATGTAGTTTGGCTAGTCGCCAGTCAGGCAGGGAGGAAAAAAGGACTGCACCAAACTCCAAAATGGGTCGTACGTAAGAACGGTACACGTAGAGCAGGGCGTCCCTACGCATGCCGACACGGGGGCTAGAGCACCGGTGGAGGACGCCGATTGCCTTCGTTGCCTTTAGTCACAAGTGATCTATGTGATGACGCCAGCTCAGCGAGTCGTCGTACCACATCCTCAAGTACTTAAGCTGCTTAACTTGACGGACCGATTGCAGGCCAACTTGCAAGTCGATGGTGACCGGAGTGTTCAGCGGGAACACGAGCATGGCCGACTTGTCCACATTCAGGGAGAGGTGCACAGAGCTCATCCAGGCTGCCAGGGTGTCCAGGTAGGCTTGTAGCTTGGCGTACAACTCAGACAATGAGGGCGCCGAAGCAAAGAAAGCAATGTCGTCCGCGTACGTAAAGGTTGTAATGCTCGGATCACATGGGAGGGAGCTCATCAAAACATTGAATAATATGGGAGAGAACACCGATCCTTGAGGGACACCCCTACTCTGGGGGTATGATGAAGAAACTAAGGAACCAGCAGAGCAGAAGAACGAACGATCACAGAGGAAGGCCATGACCCAAGCGATCAGGTAAGGGGGAGTGTTAGCATTCACTAACTCCTGGAGGAGCACCGAATGCTCCACGCTGTCATAGGCTTTAGCAACATTTAGAGCCACCAGCCCAGAGAGAAATCCCCTCTCGCGGGCGAGACGGATCTGGCACTCGAGGCTGGTGTGGGCCAACCAAATAGAGCAATGCTCGCGAAAACCTATTTGTGTTTTGTTGAGAACACCAGAGGACTCTACAAACGCCGATAGCCAGCGGTGAATGATACGCTCGACAGTCTTACAAAGGACTGACGTCAGTGCGATTGGCCTAATATTGTCGAGAGAGAGGCCTCTGGAGGGCACCCAGCAAACCATGTGTATCCAGAAAACGTCTACAGGATATCATATTTCGGGCGTTGGGATATCACACGGACTTTGCCACAGAGCCCATTTACATCCCCGAGACGTTCTGTGGACTAGCACTTTTTTGTCATTTGTAGATCCTGCGAATATCCCGGGAACGTCTTTTTAGGATATATGGACGTACGTGGGACATCATGCAAGCAGGTCCAAACATGCACTTGCTTTTAGTTGATACATATCTGACATGACAACACCACTCTAATATGTATGTCAATATATATGTATTTTCATACGTATTATGTACAATGTTAATTTTTACGTGTGTGTGTTGAAATAAATGCCTCGAACATCAACAACAGGTAAAAAATGCAGGGAATGTAGTAAGCCCCGCCAGCGTTCGACCAAACTCTGACGCGCGGTCCACCAAGGCTGACCATGTTACCACACGTACTTCCACCCTAAAAAGTAGAGCAGGCTCCCTTTTTGTCCCCTCCAGCGCGTACGCGAATTTGAAGGGAGCATTCACGGTTTATGCTGACAAAATGACCAGAGCTTATATTGAACTAACGGCCGTTGGGTCAAGTTCGTTACGTATTTGGGCGGTGATACACCTGTGACGGTGAGGAGGTGCTTCTTTGCAATTAACCCGTGACTCTGCAGAGACATGGTATAACCAATAACGTTTCTCACATTCCTTCATGCCAGATACTGTGTTTTTAATTCAAGCTATTGTCTATAATGGGATTAGCTGCTGAGTGGAGCTATAAAAGTGATCAAATTCCACTGTTGCTTGAGGATCGTTACCAATATATAGATAAATACTTTCACGGCTAGCAGCACGCGAACGATAGAAATATATAACGATTTTGCTTGTTCCCTCCATCCAGTTAATTTTACAGAAGTTTTTGCTCGCACTCAGCAGAACAAAAATGTGGCTGTCGGAACAAGATGTCATAAACTTCACGTTTATTCGCATATCTTCAGTCAACGTCCTGGCGACGTTCCTGTGACGTTCAACCAGTGCCCAAAATCTCGTGTACTGGTTCTTTCATGGGTATCCAGGCTTTTCCTCCATTCAAATGTCCAAAGCGCGATACCCTGCAGACGTACCTAGGACATCTGTGATTTACTCGATAAAATAAAAACGCGAACGTCGTTCTGGGACATCCCACAGATATTGCACGGATGTCCAGATATTCAGGACGTTCACGACCTTGTAAGGATGCCCTAAGGATATTAGTGGTTTACTGGGCATCTTCTGAACGACGACAATTCGTGACCGCCTCCAGACCTGGGGGATCCATGCGTGCTCCAAGGACGAATTCAAAATATTCAGCAATACAGATTGATGGTTCGCCCAAAGGTGCTTAACCATCGCTGCACTAACACCGTCAGGACCGGGAGCACTGTTAGGAAGAGCCCCAACAGCACATTCCAACTCCGCGGGGGAGACAGCATGAAACCCAGAGGATGAAGCTGGAAGGGCAGGTAATACGACGGCTACCGCATTCGAGAACCGCAGGTCGAGCCCTCTCGCGACCCCTTCAAGGCGCGAGCTAGAGTCGGCATCGGAAAGGACGGTTAGGGGGGGGGGGGTGCTGTGGAAAAGGATCTGCGGATAAAAGCAATGTGTCTGTGTAGCGCTTTCATGCAAAAATGGTTAAAAATTGGGCTGTTCGGTACAGCATACTTTAAAAGCGGTAAAACCCCCTGGGAACTTGCTGAAGAGGGCGTTGTTGGTTAGGTTAGAGGATATAAACCAAGTTTGATAATAAATCCTTGTTCGTCAGTCTGTGCCTGTGTGTTGTGTCGTCTGTTGACTTGTTCCCCGGCACGGGGGTTTTATCGCTTTTAAAGTATGCTTTCATGCAGTTCGGAGCTGAGAGGAATGAGTTGCGACCCGTATAAAAGTCACGCTTGGCGGCTCCGATAGTGCGTTTATAAAGGGCCTTGAGACGCTGGAAGTGGGTCCAGTTCGCGTAACATGTGTTTGCGAGCACTTGTTTCCAGGCTGCCTTGCGGCGTCTGTAGGCTCTTGTGCAGTCGCCGGTCCACCAAGGAGCACAACTTGAGGAAGTACGTTTCACCACCCTAAAAGAGGACTGCAGCAGAGATTGGGAGAGAGAGGAAAGAGACGAGATTGCCCTGTCCAGAGGAGGGAGATCGTCGCTTCCAGCCAGCAATGAAGCAAGTTTCTTCTCTTGAAGAGAGCGGTTACAGTGGGACTGTGGCGGCCCGTGTGTGATGACGAAGACGTGTCTCTGCTGCCACGTGCTACGGCGCTGGCACGGCAGTTCTACCGGCACCGTCCTAGCGTGAGGCCACGCACATCTGCCCGCTGGGACATTCCATCATCGCCGGTCAGGACTCATGTAGAGTAACACCACCTCCTCTACATTTGGTGACCCGAACAACGAACACCATGTTCGGCATAATTCGGCCAAGCACCATCCCAAATTACTGCAAGCCCACCTCCGAAGGTACGGTGCAACGTTCTACCGAGGAACTGCTAGGCGACGACGTCAATTCACCGCGGCTCCACTCATCGCAACGCCCGGCCGTGCAACACCATGGTTCTAACCAGCTCGCTCATCTACTCAGCTCACATCGCCATGGTCTCTCACTCTGCGTCACGTCGCCACATGCTTCGCGATGGCGCTCCTCGGGCTTTCACCAGCAGCACCTTCACGAGCATCACGCTCCCATACCGGTCCCGGTACGCCGCTGGCGGCTGCATGGCCCCATCTTCATCGTCATGCCATTCCCAAGAACCCTGCCCGCCTTGCCTTCCCACCAGGCTTCGATACAGAGTGCTGGCAGCCCATCCAGTGGCGCTCAAGAGGCACCGGGACCAACGTTCCACCGGGGACACGCACGGAGGCCACCGAGTTCTACTCCCGGTCTCCCCGTGCTTCGCGATGGTCCTCCCCGGCACTCTTCTTGGCGACACTACGAGCTCACCGCTCACGAACCGGACGCGGTTCTGTCGCTCCATCCTGCATCACGTTCTGCCTACCCGCCTACTCTGCTCTCCGCTTCAGCCCGCCCCTGGAACCCTCCCGGCCAGCTCTTCTGCCCACTCAACACATGACGCAAGACCAGCAGTCCCTGTACTACGTGTCGCCCGTCTTCCTCCTCTTCATGTATCGACGCGGCCCTCAACCGCCAGCTCTACACCGCTCCGCGTCTGAGGGGGGGAGTGATGTGGCGGCCCGTGTGTGATGACGAAGACGTGTCTCTGCTGCCACGTGCTACGGCGCTGGCACGGCAGTTCTACCGGCACCGTCCTAGCGTGAGGCCACGCACATCTGCCCGCTGGGACATTCCATCATCGCCGGTCAGGACTCATGTAGAGTAACACCACCTCCTCTACAGGACCACATAGAGACAGTGCGGAGGACAGGAGACAGGAGCTCGAAATAAATGGGTAGGTGATCGCTGTTGGTGGACGAATCGATGGCCCTCCACGAAGACAGCTTGATCCGAGGAGAACACAAGGTCAGATCGATCGCAAAGCGCGCAGTCTCTCGAAGAAACGTAGACGATCCATCATTAGCCACAGAAAGGTTTCGCTGGCAAATCCAAGCCCACAAGTCCCGACCTCGCGAGTCAGTCTTGTGACCCCACTGGACATGGTGAGATTTGAAATCCCCGGCTACTAAAACATCGCCAGAAGCCTTGGCCACGGCAGCATCCACGGGCCCAGCGGAGAGAAAGCCGCCAGGACAGTAGACGCAGCCAGGATTCCGAAATGGATTCCGAAATAGATTCCATACGTTCCTTGCCCAAGAGTGGCGCCTTCCCTGTTGTTTCAGGATCGGGCTCCCCTCAAGGCAAGCGCAATAAGAAAGGTTGTAAACAGCAAGTGAGTAGCGACGTCCTTTCCACCGCCGTTGCTGAATACATACTCGCTGATGGATAGCCTTCGCATACTCCAATGGAACTGCTACTCTGTACTCAACGGCCTTCCAGATCTTAACACACTAGTTTCCTCTTGCTCTCCAGATGTTATTTTACTTCAAGAGACTTGGCTTTCTGCTTTTCGATCCTTTTCTCTTCCCGGTTTTCATGCGTATCGCTTAGACCGGCCAGCTGGCTGCGGTGGTGGCCTGCTGACACTTGTTTCCACATCCCTCATTCACTCTTCCTCTGTTTTCTATGAGCAATCAGCTCTGGGCTGCGAAGTGCTTGGCGTTCGTCTTGCCTCGCCGTCCCGAATATCTCTATCATCATATGCCTCCACTGCGTGGCAGGCCTCACACCCGTTCACCCTCACTTGTCTTCAACTCATGATTGACGTCGGTACAACCCCTGGTTTGGTATTGCTTCTATGCACGGATACCGAGGGTATGACCCCTTTTAGGTGGTGTGGTGCGGCGTTTGCGAACTTGCGCCAATCGTTATTTCGATCCCCGTGCATTAAAACATTATTTTATGACTTTGGTACAGCGACACGAGCTCATCGGTCCACTTTAAAGGGGTCCGCCGCTGCGTTTTCGAAATTTTGCGGCTACCTGTGCTCCAATTTCAGTGAATTTTGAAACGTTATATCTTGTCATTATGACATTGGTGCCAACGATTAGGAGTGCATCGGTCCATTTCAAAGGGGTCCGTCGCTGCGTTTTCGAAATTTTGCGGCCACCTGTGCTCCAATTTCAGTGAATTTTAAAATGTTATATCTTGTCATTATGACATTGGTGCCAGCGATTTATGAGTGCATCGGTCCATTTTAAAGGGATTCGCTGCTGCGTTTTCGAAATTTTGCGGCCACCTCTGCTACAATTTCAGTGAATTTTCAAACGTTATATCTTGTCATTATGACATTGGTGCAAGCGATTACGAGTGCATCGGTCCATTTTAAAGGGCCCGCCGCTGCGTTTTCGAAATTGCATTGCTCTGCCGGGCTTCTCGCAGAAGTTAAGCAAAATCCTTAATTTCGTGTGATGCCACTTTAAACTGTAATATGCTGGCGCTTGTAACATCGGCATCAAAGCGATAAACAGTAATTGAAATTATATTCCTCCGCTGCCGCTGCGCTACTCGCAGAAGTGAACTAAAATTCTAGTGAACTAAAAGTGGGTGCACTGCCCTTTAGACTGCAATATGACTGATTGTACCACGGGGCAGCAAAGCGGCAAAGAGTAATTCAAACTACATTGTGTCGCTGTGCTTCCTGTCAGGAATTCCTGTCCTCAAAGCGTGTGAACTGCCCCTTTAAACTGCAGGACTCCGTCGATGAAGATCATTCGTGTGTTTCGAGGACATTGTCAGGATCGGACGGTTCCGTTATCACATTGCTGCTGTAGTCTACGAAGAGACTATACAGGTGCTCCTTTAAAGTGGACATGCCTCTGGAGAAATTGTCATCTCGCCTTCGCCGACATCCGTTCGTCCTGTTCTGGAGGAATGTTTTCCGAATGGTACTGTACTGTCGCAATGATTTATCCTTCTGAAGTGCTGACTTGGTTCAGGAACCCGTCGACCCCAGCGTCCTTCTTTAGTCATCTGATGGGACTGCAATCTTTCAGGAGGACGTTTAGGTCACCCAGGGGAAACTTGGTCAATGTAGTCGCATAGCAGTACTGGACATTACTACTTCTGTGCACGTCGTCCTCACGAGGTGACACTGGCCTGTTGAACTTCGCCGTAGCGAGCTCCAAGTTTCGGCGGCATATCTTCATTTTTCAGTGAACATGACGCATTGTCCTCGACCACAGCGTTCCTCATTGCCTCTTGAGCCTCTCCAGGCTTCGCAGCAGAACACGACTTTTCAGGGCTGCTGGCTTCAGGAGTCAGCTCGCGTCACAACTATGTTGGAGCCTACGATCTCTGCACTGTACCGGGCTCTATTCTCAGGCTTTGGTTGTTCCTTCGGAATAGAGGTCACTGCAGAAACGCTATTTAGCACAGAGTGAATTGTCTTGTCTCCAAGGTCAGGCTTGCTTCCAGTATCGAAGTCCTTTAAAACACTCGAGCTATAGACTCGAGAACTATTTCGAAAGAACGGTCCTCTGCCAGCCGTTTTTGACCCAAACATAGAAAGCTTCATCATACGTGGCCGATACACCATGTCGCAGTCTTCGTGACTCACTGAAGAGTCTAGCGCTGCTCGGGCTCGTACCATGGTAGCGATGTGATATTCAAGGTATCGATCGCAAGACTCACATTCGTTCTCCAACAAGTCTTGATTCACGAGAGCTTGGACAGCTTCATTCAATTCAGTCAATCTTGCAACTTTCAATTCCAAAAACGCGACCTTCGATCTCAGCTGGGAGGTATGCAATGGGGTTGCGGCCAGTAAAGTCGTTATATCATTGACATTGCTCGCAACTGTCGAACGACAAGCAGCACGTACCCTTCCCAGCTGTTCTAAATCGTCCATTCTGATGCAGTCCAGTCCAGACCAAACCTTCCAGCCCAGTTCAGTCCAACCTTCGTCGGTAATTCTTGCGCAACTCCGGTTTCCCGGGTTTCGGCACTAAATGTGCAAGAATATAAAGAAGGGATCTACAGGGTGTGTGCAGAAAAACGTGACCCGCATTTTTACATGTAACTCGTTGTCTACTTAGCCGAGGAACTTCCGGTGGCGCACGACGGCGTATTTATGCGTGCGAAAGCTACAAAAAAATCCTGGAAGCCATACTCAGAGTAAAAAAATAAACAGAGCGCGAAAACATGCGCTTCCATGCATTAGAATAGGGCGGTCATGACAGTGCATGGTAGTGCATTTCGGTCTCGGGAGAGTTATGTGCAGGCACCGCTAGGGGTACGCCGATGAGCATCCATGTGGGACATCGTTTCGATTTATGCACCGATAGCTCCCCTAGCGGTACTTGAACACAACTCTCCTACGTCCACCATGTTGTCCTTTCACATACACCTTGTTGTCCACCATGTTGCCCTATTCTGATGCACGGAAGCCAACGTTTTCGTTGTTCCGTTTATTTTTTAAGCTGAGTATGGCTTTCAGAATTTTTCCGCAGACTTCGCACGCATAAATGCGCCATCGTGCGCCACCGGCTGTTCGTTAGTTAGGTAGGCAACAAGCTATGTGCCTAAATGCGGGTCATGTTTTTCTGCACACACCCTGTATATAACGACGACGGACAACGTTTAATGGACACCTATGCCTATACGATGAACAACAACAAAGAACGAGAGCCGCTCACGAGCGGCGATGTCGATGTGGTACACGGGAGACATAATATTTAACAGTAATCATTACACGTTTTGATCGCGCTGCACCAGTACAATACGGGGCCGCACTCCTCACCGTGAGCTTCACAGGCTTGTTGTCACTTGTTTGAAGCGTTATTGATTTTTTTTTTAGTCCTTATCTTCTTGCGAAACCCAAGCTAAGAGTCAAGCGAAATCTTATACCGTGAATTGAACGGCCGATGTCGCCATGGGCGTTCCCAGGATTTTTCCAGGGGAGGGCAAAGTGCTTCCAAGGGAAGGCAAAGCGCGCAACCAACAGACACTAGACAATAGAATGGCGACGATCGACACCTCTGACATGCAGGGGGTCCGGCGGATAAGATTCAGATTCTTATGACGACATCTGACCATAACGACCTGCGAGAAGGGGGGCGGGGGGATGCCCCCTTGCCTCTCTCTCGGAACGCCCATATGCATGTCGCTTAAAAGTTGCTCTCTGCTTCATGTTCGCTTCAACGCAAGACGACGACCCAGACGACGATGGAAAAGGCCAGACGAAATTCTGAAGTAATGAAAAATGCTGTAATTCGCTGTGGGCTGTTTCAGCAGGTATTAAATAATTGGAATGATATGGAGACCAGGACCTAGACTAGGGAGGTGCTGTACCTATATAATCGTAAAATGACGAGGACCAGGCTTCTGACTGCGCATTACTTAACTTACGACGAAGAAAGTAAGAAGAAAAGCAATAAGACGATGGTATGAGAACCATGAGAGATGCAGGGCGCAAGTTGCACGCTCGTTGACATGC
Source organism: Ornithodoros turicata (assembly GCF_037126465.1). Taxonomy (NCBI): domain Eukaryota; kingdom Metazoa; phylum Arthropoda; class Arachnida; order Ixodida; family Argasidae; genus Ornithodoros; species Ornithodoros turicata. The sequence continues at coordinate 41,956,454 of NC_088201.1, forward strand.
ATTGTTATGTGGGTATGTGTGCAAACCGGCTTATACCCCTGTCACACGGCAAATTGAATGTCATTCCCAGCGAATGACATTCGTTCCGTGTCACACAGTGAAACCAAATGGCAGTACATGCGAATGGCATTCGCTTTTCCCTCTCCCACCGACTGCGTACCCTCGCAGCAGTGAGGTAGCAAAAACAACAACGATAAACCGTTTGAAGAAATCAAACACGAATGAAAAGTTGTAATCCAGTATCTTATCACGAATTTAATTACTTTTGACACGAAGGAAGGACCGTCCCTTTACTAGTTGTCAGTCGCCATGTTGCCAAGTGTGGTGCAGATCAGTGCAGGTAGGCTTCCTATTTGTCTTTACTTGTGATACTTAGCCAATTAAGTGTCTTTGAAAAAGCAACGGTTTTGTGAAATAATCTAATGTTTCGCTAGTTTCGAGAAAAAGAAATAAAAGTACATCGAACGTACCTGTATAATGCTTCACATGTTCGGCCGTGATGTCTTAATTATCGACAGTGATATCATTTGCGAATGACATTGTTTCTTCGTGTAGCTCCATGTAAGACAAATGAATAAGATTCGGTGCGACTGTCATACGCTGGGAATGCCCCACATCTTTTGAAATAACGTTTTGGGCACACCAAAGGGATTCAACAGCTCCATTTGCAGAAAATATGCAACTTACCCCTTGTCAAATCAGCTGCCGACGTTCTAGTCCACAGAAGAAGTTTGCAAGCTGTGGGCGTGCCGTCTGCGTCGTACGCCCGCCATATGCTTTCAGAGATCCTCACTCAAGTGTGTGTAGGGAGTCCATCTACTGATCGCAAGGTTGCGGGTTCAAACCCAGCCAGGCCTCCGTCAACTTGATGACAGAATACAAATTGTACAAATTGCTTAGGCACGCCGTTGAATGCGGTGTGGTGAGATTTCGTCCAAAGTTATGCCGGATCATGAGATGTAAAAAACGGTCACGTTAGTTTTGCAGCAAAGGGAGCAATAGACGCGTAGAAAATCAGCACTGCGAATACCACAACTCATCCGGTGGTGTCATCATGGCGAGCAGCTTCGCCAGTGAGTGCTCTTTGCGCACGCATTGCATCCTGGGCGCTTGCTGAGCGGGGGAACGAAGAATAATCCTTCACATTTCGCTGACCTTGACACGTCGTGGGCAATGGACCGGTAGGGGAGAAATCGGAACAGTTTGGAGGCCACTTGTTTCTTTGGTATTAGTAAACTCCCACAGTTCAAAGCGGCGCTAAGCACCCTGGGATTTTCTGAACTCGTCTATTGGCATCATGGAGGTGGTGGAGGCTCTCGCTTCTCTGGCGTCAGAGCTCGACGTGGAAGTCTGTTTTAGGGTTTATGTATCGCCAATTAAATGTAGAACACTTCAAAATATTGCAGAATATATTTCCTCAATACCCTGGCGTGCAGTACAATGCGCGAATGACGCAATCTACCACATCTATCAGTGTCGTAATCCGTTTCATCCACAGACCGACCACTGTGGCGCCGCTCATGATCATAGTTGGCTCGCGACATGAAACTACCAATTGTCAGTTACCAAAGTTTTAAATCATCGTTCAGACTCACCAGGAACCACGTCAACCCAACCACAGACGAGAAACGGGGGCTTGCTTTTGACGGAAACTGGACCAATGCCAAGATTCGGGAACGAGAAACCTCACCTAATTCAAGCACTATCACATGGTTTTTAGGAAAGCATCCATATAATTTGCTATGTATGACACATTCAAACGTTCACCATGTCCGGCCCAGAAGAACAGTATCTCTTCGAAATATCGGCGACTAGCTCTGGGCACTTCCTTTCATACCATGTACAATTGTTTGTTGAAAAAATTAAGACAAATGCCACGGATGCTAGGCCTCTCCCCCTAACCAGGGTCCCCCACCTCCCTCTTTCGTCATATTTTTCTTGCAATATTCCCTATCGGCCATGTCTTTTCTTGCAGTACCTCGGGTGATATTGGGGGAGGGGCAGCTCTATCCTGTCGTCTCATGGATATAGACACCCATGGCCACTACGACCAGTTCATACAAGTTCTCTCTGCTTTATGTATAACAGAATGTCATACAACTAACTATCAGAGTCCGATGTTGGGGATGAGTTATATTTCGTCTTGAATTTGTGGAGTGGATTCAGTTCGGAGTTGTCCGAAAAACTCCGGTTTGGGGGGCTCCAGTAACAGAGAGCTCAGCATGCCCTGATGACGAGGTTTGTTTCCCTGTGTATCGAGATTGCCTCGCGTTGCGAGCTATCATCCCTGGGCGATTCCACTCGAAACGATCCAGCGGACCTGCTCGGCCGTCGGAAAACTATCGCGAATTTTTCCGAAATTTTTGTAGCAGTCCCTAATAGTGCAAAACGACATACCACAAAACGTTTCTTCCCAGATATCAATGTGACGGGTGTTAGAGAGGAGCAAAGCTCGTAGCGCTGGCGAAAACCGTGCCTGGCGTGAACGGCAGCTGCGGCTCATCGAAAGCACCTAGAAATGTCGCAAATCCCGGTTGTCATGCTGTAATCGGTGCTGGTATACACAGGGGGGAAATTTCGCAATTTTCCTCCTATTTCGCGATTTTTTGTGGAAAATCAAACCATTAAATTTTATTGAATATTTTTTTCCTTCCAAGGGCTGATGCAATACTTCAACAGGAAAAATCGCAAGACACGAAACTTTCGTAGTCATTGCAGGAAAAATAGGGGAAATATGCGCTTTTTCCAAAATTCGCTACAGTCGAGCGTAAAACACACAATGAAGAGGTTGGAAGAGACGTTTGAAACCAATGCAGTTTTATAGAACGAGTCTTCCTCTACAACATATTAAAAAATCTCGCTGGTGTTTTTTTCGTATGAAGGAGAAATTTTTTTTTATAGTAGAGGGTATTACGGCCACAGTGACCCACGTTCCATGTATTCGGTGGGGTGCTCTGGAGTTGATTCTTGGGCTCCTGTTGTAATTCTTTTTATTTCCGATTTTTCTAGTTGGTTTGAAATTACGGTACACTTGGAAAACGTCCAGCTTCTATTGCCTTGCTTCCCTTTTTCTGTCAATCATGCCCCCCTCCCCCCCCCCCAAAAAAAAAAAGTGGACAAAGAAGTGCAGATGACATACAAATTATCCCTCACCACCGTCCCAGTCTCTACAACGCCCCCCCCCCCCCCCGGAACTATACTCCCCTCTCATACTCCTGGCCAATCGCCCTGTATGGCTAAGGGCCATTTCCTCTGTGGCAGAAGAAGTGGAGCGTTGTGGCAGCTCGTTCTTTTTGTATGTTGGTTCATAACTGTCGCTTTTTCTCTCAATTCCGGATATTGACTCACTTGTAAAATAAAATAAAAAATAAAAGATAAAATAAAAAGTCCGAAAACAAAAGCATCGAAATGCATGAAGTAAACTTCGAAAACCCGATGCGATTCATAATTCTACCAATTTTTCTAACCATAATCACCAATTTACAGTGACAAAAAATATTCCAATGGTCAGAGAAAATTGTAATCATCCTGTGCGCCCTTTATTACTCGACGAGCAAAGCAGGAGGCTGGTGTAATGAATGGTGTCTTCACCCTCATACTTAAGGAAATGTTACCTACAACTTTCTTCGCAGGAAAACCATGGGAAACTAAATGAAAAACTGAAATTTGTTTCGATAAAGATGTACATTTTGGACTACCAGCACATATTTTTAAAATGAAATGCTGTGGCACTCTTACTTTAGAGGTAGTCCATCCACGCCACTGGATTGCTTCGCTGCACTTGTCACAGCTCATACCCCTCTCCAGCGCTACAGGCCAACACAGTTCATCTAGTTTCTGCTGACACCCCAACCAAATATCAATACATAAGGCAGCTTTGAAACTGGTTTATCCAAGAGCTGCCTTAGCATTTTGTAGGAAAAACCTTGCCATACTTTCTTTGGGCAATTTATTGATAAACTTGACCCAAAAACAAAATGTGCTTACCAAACATATTTAGTTCTAGGTGATGAGCTTATGTAAAAAGGAAAATATAGCAGATTGGTATAAGTCATGCAAGCAGAAATTCCTGAGACGACCATTACGTCAATCTTTCGTGGTACGTGTCTCCTGGATCCCAATTCTCCATACTCACCACACAGGCTGATCAGCACACAACGAAGATTTTAATGGAATTACATATTTTAACTAAAACTGTACTCTTAAAAGCATGAGATGAAGAGAACTACCTGTCAATGCTGCTGTCAGAATGCTACAACAAATCTCATTGCTTTATCCACGTGGCAACACTTAAAAATACAAATTCTTCCCAATCTGAGACTAAACCTAAACTCTGCTTGCACTAATGCAACATCAGCTTAGGAACTTGCACACGCTCGATTTAATCCATTCCCTATTTACAAGGAATAACCGGCGCCTGTCTGAGTTTGTTCATACATCAAGTTGCATGAAAGATGTTCGTCTTGAAGATAGTCCTCACACTGCAATTAAAATCACTTCTTTTTGTGGTGGAATAGCTGCATACTAGCATAGCCCAGGTGTAGCAGCAGCAACCAATTACAGACCCAGTAGAGAAAGACGTACAGCTTCACTTTGTGTGTTTGTGAAGCATTGTATGTTCTGGTTCCTTACATGTTCTTACACTTTCTGTAGTTTAGTGACAGAACAGAATGTGCAAATAAAAAGAACAGTGAGAATGAGAACTCTATCAAGTGTGTGAAAAAGAAAGCCACAGATAATTACAGTGTTTGAATTAAACTAATGAGCTGTCCTCTATGCTAACAAGTCTTGCATTGTTCCATGCCAAACTGTGTAAAGGCCCACACCAAATACATATTTGGAATAAATTAGTTCATAGACCATGACCCCAATGCCTGACGGCACTAGAACACAACCAGTCCTCCTGATGGCAGTCTCCAAAAGCAACACATGTATTCACTGCAGGGAACTGTTTAAAATATGGGCTACCACATCATCCTTTCTAAATCACATGCAACTTGCCACGCATTTATGTGCGGGTCACTCTGCATCGACTATCTGTACACCATCACTGTCAGCTTCTGTTGAGATTTTATCATCTTTGCTGGACCTTGTACGATCACCTTTCTCATCTACATCCATGGGAGAATTTTCCTCCATGGGACCATTTCCCACCTTGCCTTTATCAGTTTCACTCTCTTCATCATCTTCCTCTTCTTCCGAACTCTCTTCCTCTCCAGAGTCTGAGGTGTGAAAGACAATCATACCGTCAAATGAGCAGAGACACCGGTCGCATTTCTCAATGTGACACACACGAACACGGCATGGCCTGATGTGCTTCTCCTTGAGGTGGGACTCCAGGTCATCCACCTCTACTTTACATGTGTTGCAGTATTCAGATGGCAAGTCTTCAACTTCTTTCTTCTCTTCTTTTGTAGAAATGGGCACTATTTTTACGGTCGATGGAACTTCCTTTGCTACAGCCTGTTCTGGTACCTTGGCAGATTTTACCACAGATTTCCCGGGCTCTACATGTTGGCGCTTGGCAGACCTGGCATCATCAGCAGATGACGATGACCGTTTCATTGCTCCACTGTGCACTGTATAGACATGAGTCTCGAACAATTTGTAGAGATTGAAGGTGGCAGTACAAACTGTGCATTTGTACGAAAGGTGTGCTGGTTTGAGCACCACACGGTGTACTTGGCTCATGTGGGCAACCAACTTGGAGGCATAAATGCGGCCACAAACTGTACAACGACCTCCATCTTGTCCAGAGTTTGCCAAGTCTTGCATGTTGGAGGTGACAAGCCCGTGCGCCCCCAAAAGATGACGTTCCAGACCCTGGTCAGTGAAGAAGCGCCACTGGCACTTCTGGCAGTTCAATGGAGGTCGGCTCGCTAGCATCTTCGGGTGGATCTTTACTTTGTGGATCCATTGCATGTGTGTGCGCAGTTGTTCCAGATCTTTGATGTAGCCATCACAAATCTCACAAATAACAAATGCTGCTCCAGATCCACTAGATTCTAGTATGACAGGCGTCCTAGGCCTCTGATTTGGTGGCGTTAAACGGGGAGGTGGTATTCCACCCCTGCCAGTTGCCACTGTCTGTGGAGTAGTTGCCCGTGCTAAGGTCACTGTAAGTTGTGGGCTGCCATTCAACAGTGGAATCATTTCAGACGAGCTGCTCAGGACTTGAAACACCTGGTTCGAAACCGGGGCTGGTTGAATCAATGCCAATCGCGGCCTACCACGGCCTCTATTCTGTGTCAAAGATGCTGCAGATGCAAGTTGCTGATAAAGGGGAGTACCCACTCCTCTGCCACTACCCACCGCAGGTGCACCATTGCGGTTTAGGGTAGTATAGCTACGCACTTGTGAGTTCTTGGTGGTGTTGCCAGACCCTGTTCCCAGAGCCAGGAAGAACTTTTCATAAGTCTTTACGTCATCCACTGTAATAGGTTTTGCTGTGACACCTGGTGGTTGGAAGTCACCAGAAGGCAGTTGGTTCATGGTATTGTTGAAGTATTTCTGGCAACGATTGATGTGAGCACTTGCTTTTGTCTTCAAGTTGGTTTCATAGGGGCAGAATGGGCATTCGTAAAACTGGGGAGGTGGCTCCATTGAGGGTAGTTTATTGTGAATGGCTTCCATGTGAAAAACAATAGCCTTAGCATCACGTGTGACAAAGCTGCAAAAGCTACACTGCAGCTCTCGCCTCGATGTAAAGTGTGGTGTGAGGAGGTGGCCCTCCAGAACTAAACTCGATTCAGTCTTAAAATCGCAGACCCTGCATGGTTTAACTTTGAATGTGAATGGTGTGTTTGCTGTTCTTGCCTGCTGGTATGCTTCAGTCAACCTCTTGTGTTCCTCTACCATTTCAGGTGTTCGAGCTGTTTTCTTCATTTCTCTCTCCTTTAACCGTACCAAGTCTTTGTTGAGGACTTCCAGTGCTCGACTAAGGCCAAGCCCAATTAAAAATTCACCAGCTGAACTGCTAAAGAAGTCTGCCACAGAATTACCTCCTTTGCCAAGAGGTGGTGGTTGCTTCTTCTCCTTTTTCTCTTTTGTGTCTTCCCTCTCTGGAAACTTATCAGGCTTCTTCACCAATAAGGGCGTGACTAAGGATGGTGCCTCAAGAAGAGCTTCAGATTCTTCCATTCGGAAATCTCCTGTCTTGGGCATTGAAACTGGCACATACTTTCCAATTTTAACGTGACCCTTCATGAAATCTGGAAGTCCAGGGGTGACACCATTTTCTTGATTTTCTATGGTGTCTTCCTCATTGGTCTCCTCTTTGACTCCTTTCACTTCATCTGCTCTAGGTTCCTCTTTTAGAGTTTCTGTTACCATATTTTCACTTTTAACTGAGGATGCCTCCGATTTTGAAGAGTTTTCGTCGGTAACTCCATTCCTTTCGGACCCTGGGTTATCGTTCTCGTTTGTGTGCGGTGGGCTGTCGTCTACTCTGCCATTCTTCCCTGCAGAGGACTCATCTTTTCCATCCACAGGTGCCATGGGACTAGAATAATAAGCAATAATATATTGAGTACACCACACACTATAGGATCAAAAACACACAGCAAGACCACTATGGTGATCAGACATCCAGAACTACAATCTTAACCCACACAGCAACCTGAGTACTGTCTGCAGTTTGGCATACGTGGAAATGTAATGATTATTTGCAATATCCGTGATTTTGCTATATTACAGCCAGGGCTTTAAACACAAACCCAGAAAAGTTGTTTTTTGTGACTGAACTTGAACTTAATCAGTCCATGATATTACCAACCAGACATGTGCACTTATTGTAATGTTTGTAATACTTCTGAGTATTTGTCTTGTGTGTTATACTACTTGAGAACATGTAGGGTTCTTCGTTTTCGGGTTCAACCCGACTTTTCACAATAGTCCCCCCCCCGAACAACTTTTCAAGAATTCAAGTAAAACCCGATATCTACCCGAAATCCTTGCGGTCCTTCAACTTATCATTCTAGGTAAACCGTCGGAAAAGTGAATAATAATATCAGCAAAAAGAGCTACTTGTGAGCTTTGTCCTCCTTTTATAATCCCATCCTGCAGGAGAAAAAACACGAGCTTTTGCGGAGCTCGGACAAGTGTTTGAATACCGCGGTCATTTGCTGCCCCGGTTCCGAGCGGAAATATAAAGATTCTTGTTTCTTGTCCCAGTGTCACAGCAGTGGCTTGTTTCATATGCCTTTCGTTTCACCGGAAAATTCCCCAACGACATATTAAACAGAGATCGTAGCGTCCGATTTCTCCCCGAGTTCTCGTGTGTAAATAGCACCCAAATCCCCCCCCACATCCGCATGGATAAAATGCGGTAAAGCTGCACACCTTGAGCACCTTCAAAACAGCTAGAGACACCACTATTGCATTCCACAAGATTACTACGGGATCCAAAAAAGTTGCCTCTGTAGGACACCTCTGACAGGCATGGTAGCAACTTTTGTTGGAAACAGATGTAATCCCGTGTTGTTGTTGTTCATAAAACTTAGTTATTCCTATACATCATTTAGGAGGAACTGTATTTGATATCTGCTATAGCTCAACAGTGACATCAAAGAGAGCCCTAGTATTAAAGGAGCCTGGAAGCGTATAGAGGAGTACAAATTCAGCTGTGGAACTGACCAGAAGCTGCCTGTACCAGCTCTTGGAGCAGGAAAAATCTGGTTATGTAGCAGCTTTTACAGTCCACGGAGCAGAGTGCACTGAACTTCCTTGCAGATGATGGAAGTGCTGTTCTACATCACAAACTTGTTGGCATAAGATTGTGTAAAGCACTAGCTTCATACGCTATCACGCAACTAAATAGCAAACGTTCCAAACACACACCCCATCATTTATTTCGAGAAAAGACAAAGCACTACATTCCTTACAGTTTCTCAGGGCTGCAAAGTTTGAAAGAGTTGGAACGTGTTTTTTAAATGCACGTTAGCACCGCAAAGCAACTGTGGCTATGAGCAGCGTACAGATGTGGACAAACGGACAGAGGACAGCAGGAAGGAGTGAAGAACTGGGGGGCCTTTTCTTCAACTGCCTTTCACAGCCCGTGCCGTGATTCGAACCAGAGTCACCTCCCTGTCTCGACGTGGAAGAGAGTAAATGCGTGAGGAACATGCTGGACCCGTTGCATTTCGAATATGGTGACAACGAAGACAGATTTACAGGCGTGAAATTGTGATATTACGTACGTGAAATCGTAAGCACTCATGGGACTCGCGAATTGGGATACATATTTGCACAAATAGTATTAGTGCAGTGCACAATTATGGTGCGCAAGAGAGCTCTCAATTTCACGGGTTAGAAAAGCTGCTTCGCTCGGCTGGTAGTCTGTGACGTCACGTCTTCCGCTCAACGGTGAGGTGCTTGCCTTCTTAGTTTCTTTTGCTGTTGCATTTGATGCTACCTGACTCGCGACTGACACAGAGCAGACGACTGGTCGCCTTCTTCCCTCACCGTAGGAGACGAGTCTCGGCAGCCAATAAAAGTGCTCGATGATCTGACGTCACAACATGCCAGAAGAAGCTGGGGGGAGATAGCTACTGCTGCTGCGCACACTCCTATAAACTAATTTTCTCAGGAGATGAACGCTTCCGAGAGCAATATTTTACGTGATAGTTCCTGAAGGTAGTATGTTCATATCATGCGGTAAAAAATATGTTCGAGGTGCTTTCCATGCTCCGTTAATGGCGAATTCCACTGGTCGTTGCAGTGTAGAAAATCTTACACTGGCTTGAGTATGCACGCCACACTTGCGCTTGAGTATGCGTCTTCAGTACAACATGAGTCGCGTTTCATTGGTCCTTCTGTGTGCTGTTCCTTCGTTTCTACTCACTCTACACTGCGCTGCACAAAAAAGACCAGCAGAATTTCCCACAAGTCTAACAACATATTACAGAAAGTCTTGGAGGAACAGCAAGTTGGAGAAGTGTACGATGACTTTCACTGCAAGGCTGCAGCCGTGGAAATCCGAATGCCTTTGTTTGATGCTGGTACGAAAAACATCACAGATTGTCCGATTGTCCTCAGACATGATGGTAAGTGCGATACAAATAACCTTGAGGAAAGAAGCTGAAGGAATAATTTAGGGACATACAGCATAGACGAGCAGCACAATTGAAACTACAGATTCGATATATGTCAAAGTAATTCAGGATATCATGAAATCTTCTTTGGGCATCTAGCTCTCTACTCTGAGAGGAATCCATAGCGTCATCATGTACTACACCAGTCATCATGTACTTTTACAACTTTAATGAGAAGATGGATGTTCTAAGGGAGTGCTTCAAATGAAAAGGCTCAAACATACTGAGCTCGAAAGTAAACTTAAAGCAGCAAGAAAGACTAATCATACTCTCGCAATGTTGCGTTCTGTGCCTACTAATTTGTGGCATCACCATCCAATAAAATGAATTTAATTAAAATCTTTCAACCCATCCCTCTGCCATAACTAAAATTTTTATCTTGTACGCTGGCAAAGTTATCTCCATCAACAGCAGTTACCACCCACAATTTTTTCATGACTTGCATGGCACACCTGACTTAAGAATGACAAGCATCCCTGAGATCTGCTTAGTCACATAGTATACGTTAGATTAGATTAGACAAATAAAATACATGTGTGTACAGGTAGTGACATAACGGGCATAATACGGACAGTGACGTAGTGGGGGTAATATGGCATAGTGAGGAGGGGAGGAGCTTAGAATAGCACACATCGTTTACTATATTTCAACTATTCCAATGAAGCCCTGATTACAAAGCACAAGTATACTTAACGACTGATGGAAAAAACAAACTAAGTAGATGCCAAGTCAAAAGCCACCGAGAAGAATGTGCCCTCCGGGAAACATTTCTGGCTCAAAAACGAAAGAATGAACCAGAACAATCTTCCTCATTTCCACCAGAACATTTCCTCAGAGCTGAACATATGGACAAGAGACTGCGGGTGAGGCAGACAGAACCCCCTTTGTCCCTATTGCTGGGCCTAAAGAAAGGCTACCTACACTGAGTCTACACCAGCTATCTACAGACCGCCTGGCCTAGAGTGCAAAAGCACAACAGCAATGCAGAAAGAAGTTAGTCCATTAACTGGGAAGAGATTAGGAGTTAAGAGAGACTACGTTTGTACAATGAGTATCTTACACATCTTGCCCGCCGTAATCAGTTGCATGAGAATGAGTCATTCTCTCACTGACAGGAATGGTAGTAAACAACTGCCTTGATTGTTTTAGCTCTCTCTGACTGATACTTCAGAAAAGTTCCCTACAATTTTTAAGAAGCTTTCTCATACGAAAACTGGCTATTACGGCATATAACTAGAGGCGAGCGCTGGTGCAGGTGTACCCGCGGTTACGGCAGATACCCACGCGATTTTGCAGGTAGAAATTCAGTGTCGAAGCTGGTAAAATACGGGTGTACCCACAATGCATCAGCAGGTAGTGAGAGTAAACCCGCATCACCCGCAGTCCCACACCCACTAAACTAACCTTTTGCAACCCTAACTTACTGATTAATTGTGGCATTCTCCCGTTTTCACTGAAAAAAATACTCACAAAAGTAAACTTTTTTGCATATCCCATGGGCATTTGACCTTTCACCAGAGCACCTTTAGCTTTTAGCAACTCAAATAGCTGGGTGATTCCACGTGAGATCAGGCAGGTTGGTCCCGACGACCTCCCGGATTTTTTTTATACGCAATATATGTTGAAGCCTAGCTTATGGAAAGCATTCCAGGACAAAAATAAATCGATTATTTGGGGAGTCTGCGCAAAAAATAATTACGTGAAACCGCAATTTTGCACAGTGGTATTTCCATCAACATTTGGACGTTGTATCTCTGGGGCCATGAGGCGCAGGGGGAAACTATTTTTGTCACAGAATATATAGGTTGTCGTTAGTTGGCCACGTATTTTCTACGGTCGCAGCTGTGACAGATAATTTCCTAAAAATTCTCGAAGTCACTCCATTTGCAGATTTTTCTGCTTTTTAGATGCCTCAGTGCTCGTCTCTATGTTACCGATACATAGTGAATGTGGTATCATAATGTTCGTCATTACAACCTCTTTCTACTCATATCAAGAATGTAACAGGTTGTTCGACGACAAAGCTCTCAGTGGCGAATTGCTTAACCATGGTTCAGCGAAACTGTCAACTTTGGACATCAGTTTCAGGTATCCGCCCACTCAGTACGTTGTTCATACTGCTTACAGACATTGTTCCACGTGTCCTGAAAAAACCAGTTTTTTGTGGATCAGAGAAGGGCAAAGCACAGCCAGCAACCTTAGAATCACCCCTACCTCACCAGTTGTATGCCCATAGGGACAGCGCATGCAGATGCGGCTTATCACTTTGTAGCATGGGGCAATCTTTCGAATTCACTGCAGGGTCTCTTTATGTGGCCGAGTATAACATGATGTGGCTTGCACATGCTTATATAGTTGTTGCACAGGGGAAGGTAAACAGTTTCCAGAACAATTTATTGAGCTTTTAACACACCTGGTAGGTAAACGAAAACGCAGACAATGCCCAACACTGACGTGCGTGGAAAAGCACGCACGTCAGTGTTGGGCATCGTCTGCATTTTCGTTTACCTACCAGCAGGGAATGGTAACGGTAACGGAAACGCGCACCACCGTCCTTCGTTACCGGAAACAGAAACAGAAAGGAAAATTACCATCCGGTATCGAATTTGGGTAATGGCTAATCCTGTTGTGCGATGACATTTAAGTGACTTTTCATTTGATTTTTGTATTTTGGTGACTCCATTCCCTGTAATGCTCTAGACACTATACAAAAGCATGGAAACAAAGCTCAATATTGGACCTCGAGGGTGCGACCCTTGCTTACCCCGTTCCAGTCCTCATAACTCCATGACATCAACACATCACTGTATCCACCATAGCACGAGGATGACAGCCTAGGACTTTGTCATTCATTTTTCCTTCTTTTTTATTTCACCGTGGCCATGGCAGTATTATTTATTACTGAGAGCATCCGCTTATGAATGCAACATTGGAGGAAAGTCAAGCACATCTTGAGTATATAAGCATGTGCAAGCCACATCATGTTATACTCTGCCACATAAAGGGACCCTGCAGTGAATTCGAAAGATTGCCCCATGCTACAAAGTGATAAGCCGCATCCGCACGCTCTGTCCCTATGGGCATACAACTGGTGTGGTAGGGGTGATTCTAAGGTTGCTGGCTGTGCTTTGCCCTTCTCTGACAAAAAAAATTTGATGTTTTTTTCAGGACACGTGGAACAATGTCTGTAAGCAATATGAACAACGTACTGAGTGGGCGGATTAGAGCCCTGCACAGGCACGGGCCGCCGACCCAGCCGGGCTTGTTATTGGCTGTGCGCTCCGGGCCGGGCCGACAAAACACGCCAGCACCGCGGGCCGGGCCCCGGGCCGACAAATATGTTCCCGAGAGTCAGGCCCAGCCAGGCCACGCAGCTAATTCCACACATGCCTTAGTTCATATCATCATGCGCTTGCGTCATTCCTGTGCATATTTTGCAAAGACAAGCAAAGGATACTGCATTATGCATATGATTCGACCCTCTAGAACATTCTCCAAGCCACTTTACATTGCTCCTCACTCCTCACGTATTTCACAATCACTTTGGCAAAGCTTGGTGAGAGGGGTAGGGACTGGGAGAAGCAGTTTGTCGACAGCATGCTCTACATCCGCAAAATCTTGACAGTGTAACGATAACGCCCATGCCCGCGTGCGTTCTGGATTTAATGTGGTCTCGTGCGGTTACGGTGTTAAACTGCTATCATTTGTATGTTTGTCTTCTTTCCTTATAAATTTACTTATAAATTTGTTTGATAATCGCCAGAAACGCGTACGTCGCGGCTGGAAATACTAGGCCGGGATCTACTCGCCGGGTCGGGCCGAATCTATTTGCTTAGACGCCGGGCTCTAGTCGCTGGGTCACCAAGCCGGGCCGGGCCGCATAAAAATATGAAGGTCCGGGCCCGGGTCGGGCCATTTTTCGATGCGCCCAGGCCTGGTCGGGCCCGGAAGAGTCGGCCCGTGCAGGGCTCTAGGGCGGATACCTGAAATGGACGTCCAAAGTTGAGTTTAGCTGAACCATGGTTAAGCGATTCACCCAAGAGCTTTGTCGTCGAACAACCTGTTTCTTGATACGAGTAGAAAGAGGTTATAATGACAAACATTATGATACCATTCACTATGTATTGGTAACATAGAGACGAGCACTGAGGCATCTAAAAAGCAGGAAAATCTGCAGATGGAGTGACTTTGAGAATTTTTAGGGAATTATCTGTCACAGCGGCGACCGTAGAAAGTACGCGGCCAACTAACGACAGCCTATATACAGTCAACCCTCGATTTATGAACACCCTCGGTTCCCCGAAAAATCGTTCATAAATCGAGGGATTCATAAATCGAAAATTCAGTTAGCTGAGTACTATCGAGCAAATGCAACAGTATTTCCGAGTTGGGATTGTGTTTATAATGCCATATATTGTGTAATTTTGCTTTTGACCATGCCTTCTGCTGTATCAATCTCACAAAGAACAGACGTTAGCGCATTCACACTCTGTTTATTATGCAATACTAAATTGTTTAATTTTGCTTTGGACCATGCCTTCCGCTGTGTCAATCTTGGAAATAAGAGATGTCACCACATTCGCACTGGACTGGTCTCGGATTTCCTCCGGGATTTTTAACCTCCGTTTATTAATCTCCGGGTGACAGCGACCACCTCATTCATCAACTGAGGTCAGGAACACTTGGTCGCACCTTGTGCGACCCCGGAAAACCCGTTTGTTGTTCGGATTTCGAGGGGTTAAGAACCGAGGGTGCAATACCTGGAAAATGTTTTGTCCGTTCAGGCGTCATTCATAAGACCACGGAATTATCCCTTTGAAGGTTTCTGTTGACCTCGGAACGATCCGTTCATAAATTGAGGGCAAAAACGCTGGGCAACTCCTAGTTGGTTCCCAGAAATTCTGTTCATTATTCGAATATCGAGGTTCATAAAACGAGGGAAAAATGAACGGAAAAAGTCTGGTTCCCCGTGCTCGTGTTCATAAAACGAGGGAATTCATAAATCGAAGGTTCATAAATCGAGGGTTGACTGTATTCTGTGACAAAAATATTTTCCCCCTGCGCCTGATGGCCCCAGATATACAACGTCCAAAAGTTGATGAAAATACCACTGCGCAAAACTGCCGTATCACGTAATTATTTTTTGCGCAAACTCCCCAAATAATTTTCAATTTATTTTTGCCCTGGAATGCTTTCCATAAGCTAGGCTTCAACATATATTGCGTATAAAAAAATCCGGGAGGTCGTCGGGACCAACCTGCCAGATCTCACGTGGAATCACCCAGCTGACAAGTGTGACATCACGCACGCCTTTGTGGAAATTCCTCTCTTTTCTTTCAACTGAACTCCACTAGCTGTTACCATGCCAGCCGTTTTCCCACACAGACTCTAGAAACAGAAGAAACTTGACCGCATGACATGCTCAGAACAAACCGTCATTGTGGATGATATCGTTTTCTTTTATGATTCATTTCGCAGTTTGCGAGTAGGAATCCAGTGACGCTGCGGATTGCTGGTAAAATGCGGGTCGACCCACACTGCACTCCACGGATACGGCGGGTATGCCTGCATCACGCGCTGCGGGTGGCACATCTGTGGGTGCAGGTACAAATTTACTTGCTCGCACTCTGATACGTATAACAGCATACCTTTTTCCGCAAAAGACAAGGAAAGGCTGATATTTCAATGTATTATTCTGGTGTGCCCATTAGAAGAAGACTTCGGACTAAAATATTGGCATCTCCACGCGAGAAGCTATCCCTCTACTGGAGTAAAGTAGAGAGAGATAAAACGTGCGCACTGCACTTGAAGCGATCCTTTTTTCTGGATCTGTGCAGGGAACATTACCGTATTACCACATTTTTCTCTGCATGCCGGAATAAAACCAGGATGACCTGCATACCGGAAAAACCTATATTTCCCGGCATGCTGATATACATACGCGACCAGAGGTGAGAGGTCCACCTCCCAAACTCCAACACACCAAGAAATGTGCAGTAATACAGTATGCAAACATGTGAACACTTGCTCACAAAAGGCACTCGCCTGGATGTGTACCTGCTAGCTTTCTATGAACAATGACATTCCAACCATATGGAGCCAATTCTGCGTTGCAAACCCAAACTAGATGACCGCCGACTTGAGCTATCAAAACAGACTATTAGTAGATATAAACTTAACTATATTTTTACCTACACTACTATAAGTTGTAGCACAGAAAGGAAGTCACACTGTAACATACGAAATATGTAAGAGGGGCTCGATGCTTTTCATTATTCCATACCGCGCAATAAATCCATCGTTTCCCCCGTGATTCGTCATGAGCTCCTGCGTGATGGCCAATCGCGAGGTTTCTTTGAAATCCTGGCCTACTTTTTCGTTTTTTCACGTGCCCCCGTGTGACGTTTAGAGTGCGCCAACTTAAAAATAACGGTATAATGAACTGTATGTTCGGTTCAACGGCGGGCCCCAGGTCTAGTTCGTGGCCTACAGATGTAGACAGAGAACAGCAGGAAGGGGCGGGAGAAGGGGGTTAGTATGCGTCCTGGGCTGACTTCAGGGGAAACTGCCCACATTCGTCTGGAAAGTCTGCCGGAAAACCTCAGACAGCACAGCCGGTGCCAGGATTTGGACCCGCGTAATTTCCCAGTCTCGGCTTGGAAGGTGATCATCCTAACCACTATGCCACGCGAGCTGGTCCACTTGCAACGAGATCATCTGCATGACACAACATTCTTCTAGCATTTTCAACATCATCCTTTAGTTTTTGCTCCGTATTTTTCTTATTCGTACCAATTCATGGGAAAGAATAAGGATAAAAGTGCATTTTAAAGATAAAAGCCCAGCTAGTGATGATACCGTTGCAGTTGAATTTGTTTTCAGATATCGACGAAAAACGAGCTAGCGAATGATCTTTTGCACAAGTCTCAAATAATATGACTATAAACGTGACCTACGTCCACGTATACACTTCTACACCACAACATGTGCTTTTAAACTTAATCAGTCCCAACAAAAGACTCTTCCGTACTAAATTCTTTTGTGCAACAAGGTTCAAATATTAAATAGCTGCAAGTCCTCGAAAGTAAGTCCGGCATGCCAGCCAAGTCAACGAGCCGGTGTCAACAGAAAGCGTGACCGAGAAACACATGACGCGTGTTCATCAAGGAGACTGTCTCCAGCCTTGTTCGGCTGTAGTGTGAGCCACAGTCATGTTACAACAAAGAAATCGATGAACTGGTTACCCGTTAGCTTCGACAACGCTATAGCTTAAGCCATGTAAGTTCCACAATACGTGTTTGTCCGCACCCACGGCGTAACACCACAAGCACAACCGCAACCATGTGACCGCAACGGACTCGGATGGGATCAGTTAGATGGCAGAGTATGGCTTCAGCTGCCTGTATTGTTTACCAGGGTAGTTGTGTCAGCCCGCTGTCATAAATAAGCCAATACAACCAAATACTTTTTTCTTGCACTTTCGCCGTTCAAAATGAGGAGAAAAATCGAAATAGGCACACGATGTCGCAGAAAGTTCAACATTTCGGCTTTTTGTAGCAGGATGTAGCACGCGCAAAAATGCGCAATCAGCGCAGCGATCGCACCCCTGCTAACGTCAAAATGCTAGCTACAGAGCTGCCTATTAGGACACCGAATTTCACAGCAAAGTTAAGTAAAACAGTATCTACATGAAGCTTCATTTGTAATATCAATATCTCATTCGCCTTCGGCAGCTACATGGAACATGATGCAGACCACTGCAGTTGCCATTTTAAACTTTCACTTTTTTTAACAGGAGTGACGGTCACTGATTGCGAAAGCCGAGCATGACAACTCGCATTTATCAATAAGCAGAGTGAGCGACAACGTAGAGAGTGACTCACGACTAGACTTGATTTTATGAATGAGCACCGTTTAGGGGCTCAAAACGAGATAACGAAGCTCGATGAAGAGAACACACGCTGCCAACAGTGAGCAGCCATCATCTGGTCTCTCTTCACCCTCACCTAATCTCCCAATGACATCAGCTCAACTCTCCTGACATAAGCTTTACGCTCTTGGCAATCTTAGGATCACCTGGATGAAACGGCAAACGAGGATCTGAGCTGGAGACAAATGCGCACGAGCGACTGTGAGCACACAGAGCCGAGCCGCAGATGAGTGAACAGACAAAGAGCTTAGTGGGGAGTGAGTGAGTACGAATGAGTAAATAAGAAGCTGGGAAGGAGATGAGTGAGGTTGAGCAAACGTAAGTCGCATGAGCCAACATCTGCTGGACTGCAGTCATATGCACTTTAACTACTGTGTTTTAGGTGGCTTTAATACGACCACAACCTACCAGAAAATATTTTTCATTATTTCTTTTAAAGAGCTCGGTTGCTCGAGAGGAAATACAAAAGTAAGTACAATAGTGCTAATGTCATCAGGGGAGATACCAAAAACTTCCGATAAGAAATGGCGATACATGTACCACTGTGCAAGCTTACTTTTTCCTTTCCTAGTATAACAACTGCAAAGGTGGTGCTATGCAATGACTTGCACCATCATTGGGGTGATATAGAATGAGGGTATGGTTGGTCAGATCCTTTAACCTCACCCCAATAATGGTAAACCGAAGAGGATCTCCAGTGCTTAGCATTAGATGGCACCACCCTTCACCAGTGCTTCTTAAGTTACTTGAAAAAGTAACTTGTGTGAAAAATGTTGTGGCACTTCACTAGGATTGAATGAAACAGACATACCAAGCAACCATACATACTGATGGGATCCTGCAATATGCAGCAAGGAGGGCAAAAGCGTTGTACAAAATCTCACCCAAGTGGAGGCAGATCCAGGATTTTTCTTTTCTTTTTTTTTTTTTGGGGGGGGGGGGGGGGGGGGGTAGTGGACAGCATGCTACATGCTCTCCTTAAGGTCAATGGGAGTTTTCCACATTCGCGTCTTATAGCAGCTCGAACCACCCTCGGTGCACGCCAAAGCTAATCCGTGTGGGTAGCACAGGGGATAAAAACTGGTATTACAGTGGGGCCGCCGCCGAGCTCGTGCGGTGTCCCCACTCCTGTCGACTCTCATCAGCCTCATCAAGCGCCATCTATTGAATACGAAGACAACCTTGTCCGGCAACCCCAGGGGCACTGGGACCACAACACATGCGCATAAGCAGCTGTAAAAGAGGTCCATTGAAACATATGTGATGACTGAGGCGAGTGTCAGGACGTACGGTTAATGTGGTAACCCCAGTTGTGTTCGCCGTGTAACTGCAGCAAACCGTAGTTACGCGTAAACTTAGTTAGCTTAACTGCGGTTAACGCTGCTCGTGTGACAAGGATATTATAGTTAGTGACAACTTAAGTTCTACAATTGCGACAGCCCACTCATCCGTGGAAGGCTCCTGCGATTGGCTACCAGCCTTTGCACGACGCCCCCGCTTCGCGATGTAGAGCCAGCCTCCTGTCGCTCTCTCTCCCCCAGTCCCCACTTGGCCGTGCCACCCCAAGCAGCAAAAGGTACTGAAAGTCGGGTGCAATAGGGGTGGACGGGTAGGTGGAAGGCCTTGAACAGACTCGTGAAACTAAAGAACATTGATAAGACACATACCGTCCACCCCTATTGCACTCGACTTTCTGTACATTGTGCTGCTTGGGACACTACATTCGTGTGCGCGCAGAGCGATTCTTGTGTGGGGGCGGGGTCACGTGTATGACTTATGTTGTCACAGACTACAGAGTAGCAAGTTATGCTGACACTATGCTTTGCAAGATTATGAAGGCGATACAGATACCTGTATCTATGTGACGTCCTTCATATTAGAGACTATAGCAGGAAATTAGGCAATAAAAATGGCTATAATATTGTCAACTATGAGCCACTAAACTCAAGAGTTTTAGTAGCACATAGCTCACATCAGTTGTGTCTGCAGATATATGTTTTAAGAAATAACCGTGTGCAGCAGAATATCGTACCTCGGTTGATTGCTATCTTCTGAACCAGATGCACTTTCAGGCTTGCCCTTAGGTTTTCTCCTAGTGAACACCATGTTTGTCACCATTCATGCTCTGTAAGAAGAATTAGTCGTGTTTATGCATCACACAAGCATGAGAAGTGGACAGTACCTTGCTCAGTACTAAAAGTGGATGGTAATAGCATGCCATCTAACATCACCACCAGTTATGAATGCTACAATCAGCAGCAACTGTTGCAAACATATCTTCTGTTTTGTGGCTTTCAAAAACAAGGATGCTACACACACATGCAAACAAAAGGAGCTTTTCTAGAAGCTGTTTTTTGAGCGGATGTTTACAATTTTACACAAGCAGTGAATACACGTACACGAAAAGTACACGGATAGCACTGTTTCAGCATGTGCTCTACCGATTAGCTTTAGTGATATTTGTGGCGTATAATACTATTTTATGCTATCGGTATGTGTGTCGAATCTCATTTAAAATAGAAAACTGCTGAATTGAGGGTCATCGTCATTCAGTCAAATTGCTCACCCCACATCTTTCTACTCACGAAAGGCATGGTATGCAACTTTCGGCGACGAACAAAGGTAATCGTCGCCTCGTGTGCTTTCAGCACGTTAGCCCGCTTGCATGACGGTAACAAAAATATTTGCTACGTTGATAAATGTAATGTAATGTATTGTGAAGTATGTAGGAGAACAATTGGTATTTCAATACAACGGAGCCGGTATTTTGGGATTTTGGCGGGCAAATCACGGAAGTGGCGTCAACTGGCTACGAAGAAGGCATCAAAAGAACATCGATGAAGGCGTCAATATACCCGCAAGAAACGAAGCAACATCAGCTGAAATGTTCACAATTGTAGTCTGAACAACATCACAGGAACACAAGGGTACCAATATCCGTTTTTATCCAAAACAGCTCGTAAGAGGGCGTACGATTAAAGCATCACAGCCGCAAACCTCGTTCGGCGAAGACAGACAACACGAAACACTTGTATGTAAAATCAGAGCACATACATTCAAGGCTTGTATAACAATATACAACCTTACCTTTCTGAAAAGCAGCTCACTAAATGTCCCAAACACCAAAGGATACGCCAAACGTCATCCGAACCGAAAACACGCTGGCTAGGCCTAATCTCTATTGAATGCCGCTGCCAAGTATCGAATCGGGTAAGATTAACAGTGTTGCCTAAAACTCCGCAGCACAACGTGCAACTTGATGCCCGCGTTATAAACAAACGCTTATTAACCATTCAGCACTCACATTTACGTGATATTCCAAGCTCAAAGTACAGGTCGTTGGTTCAGCTCAGATGAAGGCTCCTGCGTACGCGACCAACTGAATACCACCAATATGGCGCCGGTAGGTCACGTGACGTGGCAAGTTAATTTGCGCTTATTTTGACTTATTTCACAGTAGTGCCTTTCATGAGCTGTGGTGAACAGCACTGAAGAAGAATTCGCGTTGTATCGCCGCTTCAGGTTGACAGGGTAGTGGCTTTGGGCCGTGCTATCAGTATTCACACGTCCACCCCTCGGTACTGGAATAAGTGGACTCGTCCAATGGCGAGGAACCTTCCTCGATGGAAGGCCCTGCTACTTCCGGAACCCCTGAGAGCGGGCGTGGGCCGAGTTTCTTCTCTTGTTACTAGTAATTTTTTTCCCGCGCTGTAGGGCCACGGGACAACTACGGCGCTCGTCTGCGGACCATGGCCTTCAAGTCTTCTAGTTCGGGGTCATTGTCATTGATACTGTCTCCTGTGGCCAGGAGTTCTTTGGGCGATGTAGCTATGGGCTTCTGTCAGCTGCTGTGCGGGCAAAGTTGGGATGTGGGAAACTGAAAGTTATGCTGAAGAGTTGAAAATGGTAGCTACTTGACAGGGAACGCTTTCTCCTGGTGGACGGAACCACGGCACCGGATCTCCTTTATGTTCCGTGGAGCTTGATGACAGCAACCTGCCCTTGGCTTCGGTCGGCTAATTGCAATTTTCTTCACTGTCATAATTTTCAAGCATTAACTCTGCAGAAGCCTGTGCTGCGCGATATGTAGCCTTTTTGTTTGGTCGGTTTGCTTTCTTTTCCCATTTCGTTTGTGTTTGAGGGCAGTTCATGTACAACGTAGAAAAAGTTCATCGTTCTTGACAATATTGGCCGTCATCTTGTGGCATATCTCTTCATGGTGTTTGAAGTAGTTATGGGCTGTATCAATGAACCTTTTTCTGGTCTATGTGCTTGCTTGCAAAACCAACCTCTGAGATGCGTCAACAGGCCAGTGGCGTATGGTCTGCATTCTCCTCATCGCATTAGACACTGCATTAGCGATATTGTGCTTTGCTGGTCTCGGATTAAAGCATCACATACATTTTAGATACCATACCTGTCGGTGGAACTGAATGAAGTAATCAAATTCGTATTACAGGATTGCTCGTGTAAGAGTATCGTTTGGACATGGACAGGAGAAAATCTAGCGGGGTGTTGGATCAACCCCCCCCCCCCCCCCCCCCCCCCCCCCCCCCCCCCGGTGGCTGGTTGGTCCTACTGCTTAAATTGTCCCTTTTGGCAAGTAGAGAACAACAAGAATATTCAAACAAAGTGTTGTCTCAATTGTTTCATATTCTCAAATTTTCTCTTAGACACGTGTGCCATTTTTGTCACGCATCTTTCATTTATTTATTCTTCTTCGCGCCAGCCAAAGGACTGTCCTGCACTCTCCGCTCGTAGTATGGTGATGGAAATATAATGATCCTGTAAATCGTGGAGTGGGAATCAGGTGTACACTTTCGACTCCCTCCCCCACATCAGCCGTCGTCCCTTACTTGATACGCAAAAGAAAAAAGTGCGAGTGTGGTGTGCGGGGCGCATGCATACTCGCTAATACGTTTTCTATACTTATATCTTATTCGATAGCCACATCGATACTGTGTTCTCCTGTCACGCCTGTTGCACAAGAGACCAGGTATAAGCACTGTTTGTCCTAATAACAACGAAGCTTAGATCTAAGCAAAGAAACACGAAGCCTTTTCTTTTATGTGTGTGGTCTTTTATGCTTGAAATTTTCGTATACTAACTCGTCAGATTCGCCAGAGAATAGGGGACTATTACGTGATGCGGAAGATGGCTTCGCTAGTCTTCTTTTCCTTTCATTTCCGTTGAATTCTGAATTACGGGTGAACTGAAAGAATTCGGTTATTCTTTATGTTGTTATGATGGTCCCCAAGCAGGTTCCGATCGCATCCACAAGGACGATACTACTGTAGCGGCATTAGGGATCGTAGGGTGATGTTGTCTGTTTGTTCTATAATTGCTTTGCTTACTCACTTTCGTTTTATTCTTTTACTCACGTGGCTTTCTGACGAATTGTTGGACAATGATTATTTGTTCTCTCTTTATGTACATATGTGTGTATTTGAGAGTGGGAGTTGTGCACTTCTGCAGTTTCTAAGAAGAGCTCGTTGAAAGTGCCGTAATAAACCTTCTAACATACGTAATTGATGCATTTTTACAAGGACAGTGCATGCAGGCTTCGGAACCGCGGGGCAAAGGAGTCTCCTCCAAATTATCAGTGTGGATTCCGTGCTAATTTCATTACTGTCTGTGCGCGACTTATTGAGCGATATGATGATCGTTGTTTCACTTTTCAGTTTTTTTTTTTAAGGATAGGGAACGATCATTTGACTGATTTCGCATCTGTTCATGGTAGAATCCCCAGTGCAATATCACACTACCCCAGCTGTGTGCAGCTACCCCCGTATTGATCCTTTGGGTTGCCGAGACTTTTCACACATGCGCAGTACGTATGGGACCTTGTAAGGAACTACACACGCACACACACGAACTCTGCACACGGCTTTTGCACACGTCGATATATCGGGATAAAACAGGTCGGAGCTGTCGCATAGAACGGACTCTATGAAAAACGTTCAAGTGACATTTCCTAATTGGGCAAGAATGGAGTCTGTGAGAATGAAATGTTGAAGCTATGCATGTAGTTCATCGCACTTTGGGTGCATATCTGACACCTGAACGCGTACTTATCAATTGTTCTTGGTGGCATAATTTAGAATATTTTTAATCGCTACATAATATACAGCTGTCAGAATTCAAACTTAGCTCATCCATCCCAAGAGCACACCAAATGGATTACGGCAACCTTCACTGCGTGGCCCATACGTACATAGCAGTTGGTCATTTCAGGGACCATCGATAAAGATAATTCAAATTATTATTTTTATGTATTTCTTGATTTTTTATTCCGTTTTCTAAGCGCCGCGAAGCAACTGTGGCTATGAGCCGCGGACAGATGGAGACAGGACAACAGGAAGGAGTGGGGGACAGGGGGTTCAGTATGTGTCCTGGGCCGACTTCAGGAGAAACTATGCCGACATTCGTCTGGAAAGTCTGCATGAAAGCCATGGGAAAACCTGAGACGGCTCATCCGGTGGTACGGTTCGAACCCACCACTTCCCAATCTTCAGCATGACCTTGGCTACCACCACCGAGTGGATGCTTGCGTGCCGCTGGCCATGCCGCTGGTGTGTACTTACCCGTTAAAAAAAAAAAAAAAAACACTGCATTTTCTGTGTTTTCAGTCGAAGTATAGTTTACATTCGCATCGCTGTTGTCATTACGTGCCTTTTGGGGAAGATACCTTTTTTTCTTAATCATTAAGACGTCAGATGTTTCTGCAAGTCCCCTTTTTTTCGGTTCCCTAGAGGGCGACTTCTCTTATGCACTCGGACATCGTTTATTCGTTACGTCCCAACGACCAACACAGCGTACACTTGTGTCAACACAACCAGGAAAATGATTTTCCAGACGAATGTCGGCACAGTTCCCCCTGAAGTCGGCCCAGGACGCATACTAAGCCGCCTGTCTCCTACTCCTTCCTGCTGTCCTCTCTCCATCTATTCACATCTGTACGCCGCTCATAGCCACAGTTGCTTCGAGGCGCTAACAAAAAAAAAAGGGAAATGAGCAAGCCATTGGTTGCAGGGCAAAGTCGGTTGCTCCGTCACGTCCACTATTTAGTCAAGGTTCGCGTCCACCGTAAAGTAACACCTGCTCTTTTTATTCTTGATGAAAATCAACAATAAGTGCCACGCATAACGCCCGCAACTTGTGAATTGATATTCACATTTGATTGACGTATATATGCATTCAAGAGCCGCGCCTTCCAAACCAATCGGTACAAGCGGAAGCTCTTGACACAAGGAGATTCTGTGAATGTTGAGACGGTTGCATGATTATGAATGACGTTTCTCTATGGATTGCATCAATAGTTGTATAGCGCCCTGTTCATATGGTTGGATCGCACACGTTGAGCATCATGCAGTTTGCCCCCTGCCGCAATGCGCTGTCCTTGTCTGTCATTAACTGTGCCAGTCTTGTAATTTTTTTACGGCATGAAGTTATAACGTCGACATGAACAAAGGGCACGAAATTGGGCTGCGATGGATGCCGAGACATGTCAGCATCCACGTGAACGACGCAGTTGACCTATAGTTGCACAGGAAGCCACCAGTACACGTTTGTTGTAG
Organism: Ornithodoros turicata; assembly: GCF_037126465.1. Lineage (NCBI taxonomy): Eukaryota > Metazoa > Arthropoda > Arachnida > Ixodida > Argasidae > Ornithodoros > Ornithodoros turicata. The sequence goes on from NC_088201.1 coordinate 41,982,052, forward strand.
TTCACCGGCTCCTCCTCGAACTGCATACTAGGTACTATGCAAACGCTCATAATAAAAACCAAGTGGACAAGTATGAGGAGACCGACGTCACTAGTATACCACCACTTCACCTACCGAACCGCTTCGCGAACGCTCAGGCCACTGGAGGCATTGCTTCACTGCATCTGGCTCAATTGTACGCCGTTGCCTATAGCGTTTTTGCACAGGTTCAGTGAGTAACCTCACCGGATTCCTTTTGTAAAGTACTACAGAACATGGACCACATGCTACTGGACTATACAAGCAGGGGCGGATCTAGGATTTTTCTGTGAGAGGGGGGTCCAGCCTTGCCCAGCGCGGTAGATACGCAATCGAGGTCAATTAAACACCACGTGAAGACAGAAATTGAGGAGGGGGTCAGGACATCCTGACCCCCCCCCCCCTTCTAGATCCACCCCTGCGACTACAAGTACTTCAGAGTATAAGCCGTGAGGTCCTCTGGAGTGCCTTGGCGACGCCCAAGGTTCCGTTCCTAGGTTGAATATGACTATATGGCACGGTTTCACCAACGCTGGTTAACTTTGAACCGAGCTCAAGGGTCGCTAAAACTTAACACCTTAAGTCGCTTAAAGTTAACATTCAATTCTTTTTTAGCAACGTTAGTTATAGCGACGTGATGAATGTTTCAGTGCCAACAAACTACCCTTGGTGAAGCAGAGTTAAGGTTTAAATTCAAGTTGAGGGACTGCTGATCGTTCAAATGTTAATCAGGGTCGGTGAAACCGGGCCTATGTACCGTAGCCCGTCCAGCGTTGAGTTCGGTCAATCTCTCCATTATTTTAATCCAATCTACCAACCACAGTGTGATGTGCATTACTCGACCTCTCACAGAGAGCACATAGTTACCGAATCTCTTATTTCAGAATATTAGGGAATCGCTTCTTTTCTAAATCCAACTCATTCACGTAGACCTTCCAACCGAAACCGTGACTTTTTCCACAAGCTAATATTGGTAGCAAGTTTTGCCCTCTACACTTTGAGGCAGACCGCTCGAAGCCCCAACGTTTCCCCACCCCTCCTCTACACTTTGAGCACACTTAATATGGTTGCTTCACAAAGAGTTGATGCAAGTGCTGTCATGACTCATGAGAACCCACACATCATACTGTGTGTGTACAGGGGACAACGCACACGGAAGCGTCTGCTTGTTGTCCACGACAACTTTCAACCCCAAACCCGGGGCGGATCCAGGGTTCTTCTGAGGGGGCGGGGGGCTCTGCTTTGGAGAGAATACTGCACACACTACCTACGGCCAATTGAAACACTATGTGACGACAGGAATTGGGGAGGGGGTTAGGTCATAAAGACTAGATCCGAGCCTGCGCGCAACTCCCCATGCCAGCGTAAGATGCACATATGTTGCAGACATACTGGCGGCTAACGAAAAATGTTTGGCGTGAACATGATGGCTTGAACCTGGGTCAGGTATACCTTTGTGCCATGCTAGTTTCTTAAAAGGCTTTTTTGTTTGTGCCTCTGTGAGGACATTCTGTGGCTCTAATTTATTCTCGGACAAAATTAACGATCTGTTTCGAAGTAGTCACCGCTGATGCAAAGGTCATCACAATGAAAACTGATCCCATCAGCTTCGCGGTATGATGTGTTGTTTACGAGGTTGAAATGGTGAAATATCTCGGTATGACCTCGATACCGCGTGCCTCCGATTATGTATCGTCACGGGCAGGATCGAGGTAAAGCTCACAGCGACTGAAGATATACGTACCAGAAATATCCATTGTAGAAAAAGCCTGAGCTATCAGTTACTAGAGACATATATTTCGTCTAAATGCAAATACTTCGGAAATTATATATAGTTCTCAGAAACCCACACATCGTGTTTTGCCTGTGGACAGCTAAATATGGGTCAAAAGTTTCGAACCACATGTTTGCACATTTTCGATTTTTTTCTTTCTTTTTTGCAGTTTAAGGAAGCATTTGATCTCCAATCCCTGAATCAGCAGCCGTTTAATTTCGCTCTGATTTTAATATTATTTTAAGTGTTACGTTAATATTATTTTAAATATTATTTTCACGTCACTTTAATATGTGGCCTATAGCGACAGGCCGCACCCAAGCTAGCTCACCATACTCAAACCAAAGCTAAGAGCTGTCGCATGCATTTTTATGCGATACTCGTAGTCGCCATGCAAAATATTTCACTGAAATTCGCAGCCAAGTTTAAATTTTATAGTCAGCGGTTTCGTTGCAGTGACGGCACTGTTTGCAGCTTCCGTATGTCTGTGTGTGCGTGCTTTTTTTTAAATTTGTTTTGCCAGCAACCAAATACCGAAGTGACCGGTTGCAAACAAAATCTGCTGATTACGTTTCCTGATATCTCAAAACAGTCACCTTTATTTCAGTCGCACGTCCTCGTAAGGTTTGTAACAATAATTCGGTGCTTTACGTCGCGAGACAACTGCGATCATGAGCGACGCCACAGTGGTCGGGTCTGTGGATTAATTTTGCCCACCTGAGGGTTCTTTAACATGCGCCGAAATCTAGACACACGGCACACCACATTTAACGTCCCTCGCGGAAGAGGGCGTGTCTAAGCACCTTGTACCCTTCCATCAAGTTGCTACCATCCTCGGCCGGGTTTGAACCCACGATCACCAGGCGGACACGCTACCGACTGAGCCACCGAGGGCGACTGTAAGATTTGTGAATGTGCAAGATGTGCAGCTGCTCGTGCTTACGTCAGCTTAAAACAGAAACCGGATATGAACATCGTTTTCCTTGCTTCAAGACTACGGAGCTCTGTTGAACGAAAGCTTGCACGTGGCATCTAGAGTCACTAGATAGGGACCCTATTTAGTGAATCTAGTGGCATCTACACATAACTCTATCCACTGTGCCACACAGAGGCACCCGGCTCCATGAGCCCAGCTATTTCTCTCTCTACATAACTCAGGACTGTCCCTTTAAAGTGGAAAGACGACATAATTTATTGCTTTATCTTATGAAACAATTCATATTCACTGATCAAGCATAATGAAAGATGCTCAAAACACGGACAGGTCCCTATGTGGTGTTACCTTATGCGCACAAATTGCACCATAACCTGTAAAAAGTGGCTGGCAGATATTCCACATTCCCATTGTGTTTTCCGCCCCTGCGAAACTGGCAAAGCTGTGTAGATCGGTTGGGGTCCAGAATAACAGTGTGGGATGCCAGATTAAACGCAACCAGAAATTTACTCCTCGCAGAAGCAATGTTTATAGTATCCCCCTGTCTTGTGGTAAGTCCTATATAGGACAGACTGGCCGGTGCGTCAACGTGGAGTTAAAGTAACATGCCACATCACTGAAAGGTACGCCATCTGGCCGCCTTGCCATCCACTGCGGTAGCTGTAGCGGTTCCCCTCCTGTTCGTACTAACATCAAAGGGCTCCCTGTGTGTCAATCGACAAGAGAAGCCATCGAGGCTTTCATATCAGAAAATTAGGTTCGCTTTGTCTGAGTCAGCTTTCCCTAGCTTTGTATGATCAGGAGTTCGTGTTCCTTGGTAAGTGTGGCGCAGGAATATGATCGTTAAACAGGCTTGCTCCCTTTTTCTTGGTCCCTTTGCTCGTAATAAACAGTCAGTTGATAGTCTAGCGCTGCGGTGTCCGTCCGTGTCTTGAGCTCGTTTTCATTCTATTTGATCCTTACGAAATAGCCCGATTCGTCACAGTGTTGCATATTCACTGAGTTCGTTTGTATTAGAATATCTATCGCTATGAGCCAGATTAAGAAAAATGCAGTGCGTCCACGCACGGGCTTTATTGGGCGTCTTCATCAGGACCGGACCCTTACAAATAAAAGAATAAGAAAAGAAAAACACATACACACACACAAAAAAGTATGCATTTCTTTCGTTTTTTTTTTTTTTTTCAGTGGACGACACCACCATATAAAGATGATGAACATGTTCACAGACCTACTGTATCAGGATTTCAGTTAACTGTTTTTCAGAGCTGTCATAAAAATGAGACAAATAAAAAGAGCCGTGGTTGGACGACGCAGTATAGCAATCGATAACGAAGCTTGATGAGCTGTGCGCATTATCTCCGTATCGGATGAGGAGAAATGTCTGTTTATGTACCGAAAATTGGAGTAGTTATACCTGTAGTGGGAAGTGTATACGCTACACGAGGTTTTCAGAAGGCAATCTGTATAAAAACGGAAACACCAGCGGCATGGCCGAGCGGGTTAAGGCGTTCCGCTCGTTGGCGGTTCGGGGTGAAGACTGGGAGGTGGTGGGTTTGAATCCTACCACCGGCTGTGCTATATGAGGTTTTCCCTGGGTTTTCCGAAGACTTTCCAGACGAATGTCGGCACAGTTCCCCCTGAAGTCTACCCATGACGCCTACTAACCCCCCTGATCCTCCACTCCTTCCTGCTGTCCTCTCTCCATCTGTCTACGTCTGTACTGCGCTCATAGCCACAGTTGCTTCACGGCGCTAACACGGAATCAAAAAATAAAATAATAAATAAAAACGGAAACGTGCTCCTCCTTCTTCTTCTTCTTTTTTTTATTTCTTCCTACGAGTTCACTTTAGGTGTAGTCCTCTCGAATCGAAATTATCGTTATGTCGCTGTATGAATTAGGGCCACAGCTCACTTGAGCCTAACAATGGGCAAGCGACTGATGAAATAACGCAGTCTAGCGGTGAATGACATTTCGGTGAAGGAACGGGAAATAAAGTTCAAATCCGGGCTGACTGGTCTTGAATCGACATTATAAAAACGATTAAAGCGCGCTCGAAAACGCAGTAACGAAGTACATGCATCTTGCATTGAAGTAGCGACCAACGATTTACTGAATGAAGTGTATCAGCTTTCTAAAACCCCGCCCAATTTACCTCCACGTGGTGTCGTCATTAGAGCGCCCCGTTCTTAGTCTAATAAATCCTATAGTTCAGTGGTTGATGTTGTCTCGTGTTGCGTTTCCCAGCAGTGGAGTTTTCTTTCCCTTTCTTTTTTTTTTTTTCGCTTTGAAGGAAAAGCCTATCTGTTAACGAACGGATAGGTCATGCTGAAGACTCGGAGGTGCTGGTTTTGAATCCTACCATCGGCTGTGCTTCCTGGGGTTTTCCCGACATATTTTCCAGACGGTTGTCGCCACAGTTCTCCCAGAAATCGGCCCCGAACGCATACTAACCCTTTTCTCTCCTATACTCTTTCCTGATGTCCTGTCTCACGCCTGTGAACCGCTCACAACCACAGTTGCTCCACGGTGCTCACTCGGACTTCAAACGGGAACAGAGTTTGTGCGATCAGAACCATCGAAGGGTTCATTCTAAGGAAGGAAGGCTTTGTTTGGAAACCATAACAGTTGCCGTTGAGTATATAGTTGGCGGCCTTACATGAGGGCGTTGCGTATCGCTCCGAGCGACAAGAGTGTGCGAAGCCATCGAGAGCAAAACAGTGAGGAAAAGTGCGACGACGTTCTCTAGGACAGCACGTCAGACCGCACATGCATGTTTCAAGCGTGGAAAGGCGGGGCAGTTGGTAACGGTACATGGTGAAAAAAACACAGCAGCAAGGCAGAAACACGGACAAGAACCACACGAAACGACTGTTGCAGTCGTTTCGTGTAGTTCTTGTCCCTGTTTCTGCCTTGCTGCTGTGTTTTTTCACCACGCGCATGCTTCCACGCGAGCTGTGACAGAATGCATATTTTCGTACTACTTGCAGCCGTTCCTCTTTCAAAAATCCCACCAACCCACCCATCAAAAATCCTTTTTTTTTTTTTAATAAACATATTCCCCCCACCAACTCGATATCTTATATTTGTTTTTGCTTCATCTTTGTACTATATTTTTGTTTTAGGAATAGCATGCCGACCTTCGGCCAGGCTGACCTTTCCGAAATAAACGTATATCCCCCCACCCACCACCCACCAACTTGCAGATGATTCTCAACTAAGCAAGACAACGCAGTCCTGGTTTAATCATTGGGGACCATGTTGCTCGAACTCAGCTGCCGTCAAATGAACTTAGTTTCGAAAGCATATGATTTTGTGACGTGCAGAAACTATACCAAAACTGTAGAACATAGAGCTATATTGTTTCTAGGCAATTGAAATCTTGCTCACACCTTCATGCCTAACTGGGAGGCAATTTCTAGTTTCTTTTTTTTTTTTTTTTTTTCAACTAGAGAGGCTCCCGTCTTTCTAGTGCCACAATTACAAGCGACAGTAAAAATAATTTTGTGCATGACCGTAGCTTATAACCAATTGTACTATGTAATCCTCAAGAAAGTTTGAAACATGCCGTGCTTTTGAGGCTATTCAAACCCACTGTTCGTGATCGGTCTACTGCGACCTCTTGTATTTTTGACACTTCCTTCGTGAAACCTGGTTAGATGATACGAGTTGTGAAGATGACACAGGGGTATTGGGAATTTTTGGGCGAGATGTAAATACAATATGTATCCAAGAAGGAAGTTTGATAAAAAATCAAAGCCTGGAAAGAAAGATAATGATTGTGATTAAAGCTTACTATTAAAAGAGCACTATGAGTAAATTAGCAAGTGTCTGTCAAGGCAAACTATTACCTGCGCAACCCAAGAAACTCTTTGCCGAGATAAATTGAGCCTTATTGAGCTAAGTCATCCTTCACCTCAACCGTCTAAATTCTACTGCATCAGGGCACGGCCAGGACCAGTATGACGGGTCGATAAACATTTTTTTTTTCCCTCGCTGCTTTATCACCACCCACGACTGATCACTCGTTCCACTTGGCTGTCCTATAGTTTTCAGAATCCACTTGAATGCAGTTTTCCTAACCAATATTATGCCCTTCTTAAGTGCTCAGTTCCTTCGCCTTTCTACACACTGTCATTGCTTACGTCAGTATTCCTTATCAGCTGCATCGACGTTTGGGGATAACATGCACGATAACGCATGTACTGTCGACGCTCATGCATGAGGTGAATAACTATGTGGGAGAAGGCAAACTGCGCAAGTTGTGTTTTAGCTGTTCCCAGAGGAGAAATGCGTGAACAATTCATGTGTATTCGGTCTCTTCATTTGGTTCATTTCGTATGCTTTGAATAAGTATTGTAAGGCCTACCTTGTCCTGTAACTGGTCTTTTTTCCACGGAGGCTACAGGAGTAACCAAGGTGTTTCGACGAATAGACAACAAATAATACACCAATATAACTGAATCACTGGACCCTCAGCGTGGTGATATCGTCACGTGTCCGTACGATAGCTCTGTGGATTTATTTCAACGGTTCATCGCGAAGTATCGACGAACGTCGTTGTTGGAAATGCATAATAATTGGAGGCTTTACGCCGCGACGCAACTGTGATCATGAGCGACGCCACAATGGTCGGTCCCATTATATGAGGGTTCTTTAACAAGCTCTGAATTCTGAGCAATCTAACGTCTCTTTACTCGAGATATTTTGTAAAAATGTGGTTGTTCGAGAGCATGGTACGTGCTAGAATTCCTTCTGAAGCGCATACGGCAATGGTTTCATGACTGTCCCCCCTATCGTGGATGTTGTAAAATTTGCACCATTAGTGCTTTCATAAATATGCCTCATTATTTATTCTCTTTGCAACTCTGGGGTGTCACCGAAACGCTGCACCAAAGGATATCCTTGCAGCCATCATTCCCTTTTGTTATATTTTTTCTTTCGTGTATATATAAAAAAGAAAGATAGACAGCCTTTCGAATTGGAGCAATGTTTTTCTGCGAGATCGTTTTAAATATCTAATCCTCCCCCACGTAATATAAATACTCGTAAATATTGTGCAAGCCAGAGCGCGTGATTATATTGCCAGTGCATCGATATGTTACAAACTATCTGTGTCGGTGATAGTCTCTGCTCCTACCCCCTTCGTGGGTTTCGCCCCTCCACCAGTAGCATGACTCCCGCTAGGTGGCGGCCATGTTGTTTTTCAATGGGTGCTGCTCCTGTAATGGCTGATACGCACAGACATGAACGCACAGACGCACGCACACGCGCCGCACAGACACACAGACATCGCGCGTCGTGCGCATGCGTGCGAGTGATATGGGCGAGTTCAAGTTGCACTAACCAGAGGGGTAGGGGCGTGTTGTGGTAACTGTTCCGGAGGGGCACTGACAGATATTGTGCTCAAGAAAAAGAAGAAAAAAAAAAGGTGGTTGAAAGGAAAGTGGAGAGGAGGAAGAGGAACGTTGGAAGGGAGGGTAGAAGGCATTTATTTTTGTTCGTTTGCTGCCTCTATGTGTGCTGCTGCAGTTGAGGCCCTTGTCTTTTTTGTTGGTTTATTTGGTTTGAAAATAATTTCAGCGCAGCAATGTTGGTAGCAGCAAGGACGCTGTCGTCTGAGCTACGTTCGTAGTTGGTATTATTTTTTTCTTCTTTCGCGGTTTACTTAGAGGGTTTTGGTTCAAATAGCCACGTATATATCTTTGCGGATTTCTTTTATGTCGATGCACTGCGAACGATAACGAACTTTCTGATAATCGCTAATGTGACAGGAAACGAAGGGCACTCACCAAATCACTTTCTTCCGTACCATTGTTTCAGGGTCATCTTTATTATATATTTATACTTCCACAAAATTCCACCAGAAATTATATTTGAATATAATTAAGGTCTGACTTTTTTTGGGTGAAATGCTTGATTCGGGGGGAGTGGGGGGGGGGGGGGTAGGGTGCTATTTTTAAATCTGTGATTCGGCCTGAGATTTGGTGCTACTAATACATTTGGGTGTTGTCAGTTTTTTTTTTTTTTTTCTGTCTGTCCAGCACGCCGCCCGCAGCGAAGTAAATATATTAGTCAAACATGCATACATCGCGATTTATAGTGACATCACCACATGTTGTTACATCAAATGTCCTTCGCATGGTTTATCGTTGCACTGAAATAGTATTTATATCACACATGCGTGCAACTTGCTAAAAAGTAGAGCGAATGATGCATGACACAACGTGATACGTGGTTAGAATTAGGGGAGCAATCGGGTTGAATCCGAATGGGTCCTAAACTGATTCGGAAGACTGAAAAAATGGCTAGGAAGCAAGCGAGCTGGTGACTAGAATACTTGATGCCTCTCTAGTTTTCATCATGACTCGGGAGGGAATAATCGGGCGAAATCGGTGGGTAAACCCGAAAAAATCGGATATGACGCACGTCGATGAGATGAATGTCTGTCATCTCTCAGTCACATTATGGTGAATCGGTTTAAAAACAGGGCTTAACCTTTGTCACATCCTCAACCTGTCGTAGTTAGGACCAGACCAACCACGCAACCTACTTAGTAACCTAAAAACTTTACCCCCCCCCCCCCCCCAAAAAAAAAAATCGTTATCCAATTGGAGAGACACAGGGCTTCGGAGCGTGGTCTTTCTTTTCCGTCTTTTTAAAGGCGAGAGGGCCGTTGTTACGCTGTAACTATACCGATAAAGGTATGGGGGAAAGAAATGCGTCAACAAGAAAGCATCAAGGTCGTTTCATTGTCCGCCCATTTCTGCCTATTTATTTGGTTCTCCCCGCAACGATTCTCACATGCTGTCAACTCACAGCTCTAGTGTCGGTCTTGTAATTGGAGTAGATTTGGAGTAGATTTACACGTAGGGTGTGTCAGGTGTGTCTCGATGTCTTGTTGCGCTTGGGTGGGTTCTGAAATCAAAAGTTGTATTTCTCATTTTCTTATTGGTCAGTGCATCGTGACATTTCTACATCACTGCTGCAATATTCCTGCAAGATACGCTTCTGTTCACGCAAGACGTGTTCGTGTTGTGTCTGTCCCTTCGTGTCCCCTAGTCTCGAGGTTTTTACATTATGCATCGTCTGCACCAGCTCGCTTGCTTCCTAGCCATTTTTTCATTGCCATATCATCTGTTCAGTATTTGTCCCATACAATCATGTCCATGTGCACATACATCATCAACAGTGAACGGAGGAAAACCATTTCAGATCCTGTCCTGTCGCTGCCTCCAATGCAAGTCATTGACAGGAAAGGGATACCTGTACCTCACGCTAGCCGTGGCCATCAATCCAAAATTCTTGTACTTCTCGAAACGCGTACGGGAGACCGTCCAGACGCCAGCTGTGGTAAAGAACAATACGTAGAGCTTAATTACTTGGAAATAATATTGCTACCATACTCAGTCGGTGTAGTTTTTAGGTTAATGTGTCGTATTGTAAACAAGTGAATTGAACGGAATCATCCTAGATTAGTGGATGGCGTTGTGCGAAATCATTTTACCATTGCATTTTTTTTTTTTTTTCGTAGCAAGTAAGAGCGAATAAGATAGATACTATTTACCGCCACAAACTACTTTAGCAGTGTACCAGTCAGCGACGACTAAACTGCAGTAAACTAAAGCTTGTAGGACATGCACGTGACGAGGGAATTATACCGCGGAAATGACGATGAGGTGTTTCGCCTTCCCCGGTGAAAGAGCAGCGGAGTCCCGATAAGAGTGTTCACGAAGCGTTGATGTCAGACATTTGTGACGTCATTAGTGGCAGCCATCTTGGAAAGGGAAGCTTTCACCCTCTCTCGGCGTTACCCTCCAAAAATAGATGGTGGGACAAGCGGCGGAGCTTCTGCCGCCGACTGAGTATTCCACCATATTTCTGAAGAAAAGCAGGGATGACGTGGAAGTGTTGTCGGCACTTATAATGACGTAAATGTATGGGGAATTTCCTACTGAGTAACAAGAGCACACACGCGATTTCTCTCTCGTCTCATTTAACTTGAAGGACCGATTAGTTGAATGTATAACTTAAAAAGGAATGCATTGGAAAGCAAGGAGCTCTGGAGTATTGCAACTCTTCCCCGAACAATGAATGAGATTTGTGGATTCTGTACGGGGGCAAGCGGGCGTGCAAAAAGATGGAGAATACACCACGTGAACGGGACGAATACACTACAATGGGACGAATGATGTCCCGGGAAGATCAGTGTGAGACGTTTGAGCGAGTCTAATTCATGGTCTTTCTCGCGTACAACCGTTTCACGATTCTTTTTACGAGTGAGCGAATATCATGCTCTTAGCAACCTTGGTGACACGTTTGAATCCGCAAAACCAAAACGTCTGACGATGTGGGCCTGTTGGGGATGATTCGCGGTTGGTAAAATAAATAGCAAAACCGGTTGCATGCCGGGAAGCAAAATCCGCTATTAATACCGGTGCACCCAGAAACCAACACCGCGTAAAATGTACAGTGCGGCTTAAAACAGCACACACAACAAACTCATCAGGTGAATAAAGTTTTTCTTGCTCGTTAGTGATTACACTTAGACTGACAGCATACGGTAATGTGTTGAGAGGAAATCTCCGACGTCGTCTGTGACGCATTTCCGGATTCCTTGCCCTACTTTCTTCACGACAGCAGAATGCGAGTATGCAGAGCATAGAGTCACTAGCAGAGCACTACTCGCTTCTTCAGGGGTAGTGCCATGATTGAAACTAGTATTTCTAAGAAAATGCTCGCGATAATATGTGCTACATATTGGTGTTCGATGCTCAGCGATTTGTCTTTTCATGTGACATACAGAATTTGACATTCACCGTACAACATTATAACAAATTTATTATAATAATGAAAAATTCTTATATAAGTATTATTATAATTTATAATATAACAATATATTACAAACACCTTTATTATTATTATTATTAATATCCTTGCTTCTGTTGTCCACACCTAATTCATTTTGTACATGTATGGATTGACGCCCGCCATGGCTCATGCGCGCATAGTAAGCTATTTACTAAGAAAAAAAAGGGGGGGGGGACATGAAAGAGCGGCCCCAGTTCTAGTGGTACGCTCACATGAGGAATGGTAGCGATCGATAATTGAAAGGACGTTATGAATTCCTATCGAAGCCAGCAGGTCACAGGATGGATCCATGGAGGAGCACATTCCCCATGGAGAAGAAGAAGAGAGCTTAAATCAACAGAACTACGATGCAAAAAAAAAAAAAAAAAAGAGACATAGACCGTCGACGGCATCTGCTGCATTCCTTCCCCGTAAGATGTGTTTCTAGTGTTTAAATAAACAGGTAAACAATGTCTGAGAAGTATGCGGCGTTTTCTGCGAAATAATGGACCGGGCGGGGGGGGGGGGGGTAGTAAAACGTGGTCTGCAGCGTACAATTTCTGCCGATAATGTCCGTTTGTCTCCCGTATCCTCCCATTGCTTTTATCATTGTGCATTGGTCTTCCATAAGGCGTTAGTTGTTACAAGCTCATGCTCGCCGTTCAACTTCATTATTGACCTCGGCAATTCCGACCACCGTAGCGTGGCACAAGTGATCAATATCCTGAAAGTGCAAGGACGAGCATCGTGATGTGACGCAACCCTCGCGGCTTTTCCTTAGCGTAGATCCAGGCGCACATACCCTGTACCACTCTCTGCAAGGTCTGTAGGGAATATAATGCTGTTACGTACCCTTTATTTCTTTCAGCCGTTATTGGTTCTTTTCGAGAGGGTTTTGGGGGGTTACCACGCTCGAGTGTACAGCTCTGGAGAGGACTACACAACTTTCTTATGCTCATCAGTACGGCTGGGAATCGGATGCGGTGTTTCTTTTCACATGCGCAGCATACGCATGCAAACCTGCTTTCGAGAACTCGATTAGGAAGCTAGAAAACAGTTTTTGTAGTGTATGTTCTTGGCACTTTCTTGACACGTCATATTTCCATGCATAAGAGCACATTTTGCCATTGTGTGTGAAAAATTGTGAGTTTTTTTTTTCGGTACCATGTTAGCGCTGCGAAGCAACTGTGGCTATGAGCGCACAGATGAAGACAGATGGAGAGAGGACAGCAGGGAGGAGTGGGGTACAGCGGGGGTAGTATGCGTCCTGGGCTGATTTCAAGGGGAACCGCGCCAACATTCGTCTGGAACGTCGGAAACCCCAGGGAGACCTCAGACAGCACAGCCGGTGGTAGGATTCGAACCCATCACCTCCTAGTCGTCAGCACGACCTCGGCTACCTCCAACGCCTCGGGACGCCTGAACCCGCTCGGCCATGCCACTGGTTCTCGCGTACACATCCAAACAAATGCAATGACAACAAGTGGAGCGACACTGATGTGTCCTCGGTAGTAGATTCCAATGTGAAGCCCACGTGACTAGTCTGATCTCCTACCAAATGCTGCCATCCGTCTCGGGCGCCTAGCGGTCTTGGAAAACGTAGGAAAATGAAGCCATGTCAATGATTTATCGCTGCTTTTGTTATGCGTCAATCGTCTCAGAGATAGCTTTTGAGTGTTGAAACAGGGAATTACGCAAGCGGCGGCGGCGCTCCTGAGGATGTCTGCGGGGGCAATCTCCTCTCCCACAAATTGCACCGAGGGCAAATTTCTTAAAATTACGTGAAGAGCAACGTTCGAAATTATTGCATGTTTGCTACAACCGGTCTAACTCTACAGACAGGCAAAAACGGACATGCGCTAACTAAGGATGTCCGCGTGTATGTATATGTACGTCACGACTTTACGCTAAACATTTAATCATTTTTGAAGCAATTTTATGGTCTATGATTTTGTGCGTGTATTTCGGCTGTAATGTAGAGAGCATAAGCGGACGCATAGCTATTCAGGTCTTAATGCATAAGCGGATACACTGTTCGATAGTTTCTAATGCACATATCCTTTATTATTATTATTATTATTATTTAAGACCACTCGTCCATATTATTATGGCCTCAGATGTCCTGAAGTTTACTATGTACCACGAATATTTACAAATTATGGTAAGGGTTTGCGGCGCTACTACGTTCCTAATATATTTAATACTTTGCCAACTGATTCGTTGGATTTGATGTCAATTCGAGCTGTTAAGAGTGTTCTGGATGTGTTGCTAGACTGATAAATGGTATTGTTACGGTTATTGTTACTAAGTCATGATTACTAACTCATTGTCTATTTCGAGTTGATTAGTTTTTTCAGATGTGTAACTAGAGCCATAAATTAAGGGTGTTGTTATTGTTAAGGTACCTCTACTGTTACTGTTGTTACTTAGTGTCCCACTTGATTGCCGGGTCCTGCCCACAAACCGTTATGGTTTAGGTGGACCTTATGACATGTACAAATGATTTAACAGATGGTAATAAACAATTCCAATTCCAATTCCAATTATTCCAATTCCAATTATTATTATTATTATTATTCCAACGCGTGAAGAGCATAGAGGTAATAGCTTTGTGTCTTCCTGCCTAGACCACATAAATGTAAGGACGCGTGACGTGATACTTTTGGCTGGTGTTATACCGCACAAGATTGCAGACCACTACCTATCATTGCTCTTCACCGACATCAAAGAAACGCTTGCTCAACCTACTGATCAGTTCATAAGGTTCATCAACATAGCGACGTTCGACAACAACCTTGGTCTTTGTGATTGGCAGTCTCTGTTGGGGTGTAGTGACCATCTTGAAGCTTTCAACAAATTTATCTCCTATTTTTCGGAAAGCTACGAAGCAGCTACAACGATTAAAAAGTTGCATAAACGACGACCTGAACCATGGCTTAATAGTGAAATCTTGAATTTAATAATTCAAAAAGAACATCTTTGGAAGAAATCCCGTAGGCACCCAGCTGACCAGAGTCTTAAGACGCAGTTCAGAATCTTACGCAACAAAGTAACTGCCTCAATTCGTCTTTCTAAGCGTAACTACTTTTTCAATAAATTTGAGGAATATAAACGAAATCACAAAGCGACCTGGGGCCTGATTAATGAGATTAGGGGACACCCAAGTAAGCAGAACTTGGATGAGACATTAAAGCGAAATTTCTCCAGTTCGGAGGGACTAGCTGAACAATTTAGCAATTTCTTTGCCTCCATCTATAACCATACTATGTCTAGGACTACAATTCCTGACGTCCCTTCCAATGTACCAGACTCATGTGTGCTTCCCGAACTCTTGGAACCGGAATTACGTAGCATCATTAACGGACTATCGTCTAGGTCATGTGGCTGTGATAGTATCAGAATCTCTGATCTACAACGAAACTATCACTTAATTAATGATAGTTTACTCATGATACTCAATGGTATTTTTGCGACCGGAAAAATACCTGCTTCATTGAAACGGGCTATTATTAGACCAATTTACAAAAAGGGGCGTAAAGATCAAATAGAAAATTATCGACCAATCTCCTTACTCCCAGCTTTGGCTGGGATTATGGAGAAGTACGTATTCCTGATAATGACTTCGTTTTGTGATAAGAACAATGTCTTTTCTAAGTCGCAGTACGGTTTTATCGCTGGTAAAGGAACCACGCCCCTGCTCGAGGACTTCTCAGATCTGTTGTATAACGCCTTTGAAAATAACAAATTAGTTATATGCTTACTATTAGACCTTACAAAGGCCTTTGACTCGGTTTCACACTCTATCCTCTTGCAGAAGCTCCATGCATACGGCTTTCGTGGTCGAATCTATAAATGGCTGGAAAATTATTTGTTTAATAGGACACAGTACGTCTCCATCTGCGAGGAGCGTAGCAGACTAGTACAGGTTCGTTCAGGTGTGCCACAGGGCTCTATACTCGCTCCTTTACTGTTCAATTTATATGTGAATGATCTAGCTCGCGTTGTTTCACACTGTCATCTATTTCAATATGCTGACGACACGGTTCTGGCATCAGTTCACGTGAATCATGCAGATGCGGCTGCGCTCCTTCAGAACGAGACTTGTTTGGTATGGGACTGGTTCTATAATAATCAAATTAATATTAATCAGAAAAAAACCCAGCTAATAACTTTTCACAACCCGCTCAAACGTATATTAGATCCTACTCCAGTCATTTTACATTCGTCACGATGTGTTAACTGTAGCTGCAGTTACCTGTCATACAGTAACTCTGTGAAGTACCTTGGTATTACGTTTGATAATGATATGTCTTGGAATAGCCAGCTGTCCTATGTGTGCGGAAGGCTGAGGCATGTATCCTGCATCCTGTTCAATCTGCGTCATATCACTCCAATCAGGATCAGAAGAACTATCCTGGAGAGTCTCGGCTACAGCATCCTTCGGTACGGAATTACATTGTTCAGTCACTGTAGCGAGACCTGGAAAAGCAAGGTTAATGCTATCTTAAAAGGCTGCTTAAAATCTTTGTGTGGCGCTTCTGGTCCTGATTTGGTCGATTTATTCACCCTGAACAGGCTTCCGTGTTTTCAGAATTTGTTCACATATACTGTTCTGTTAAAATATTTTTGGACAAATAACTACAGAGTGCAGCATGACACGCCAAGACAATTAAGGCACCATAGGGCACCTTTTATTGTACCAAGGGTCAACACAAGGTACGGATCGTACCACCGGAATTATTACATCCCTTTGACCTTTAACAGGCTCCCTCCAGAGTTCTTTCATATCACAGCAAAGTCTGAGCTAATACATGCTTTAAGAGACAAATACTATACGCACCATGGCAATTCTGTTTGAACCTGTAGTTATTTGTTTTAACTGAATCTCGTTATTGTAGTGTTATAAATTGTCCTCGAATATGTATTTCTGTAGAAACCTGTGTTAATGTAAATCCTGCTGCCGACGCCAGGCCCAGCGTCACAAGCCATCAGGCTTAGGCGGGCCCGTTTGGTATATGTATGTTTTGATGATTTCTAAATAAAAATGAAAAAAAAAAATGAAATTAAATGAAATTATTATTATTATTATTATTATTATTATTATTATTATTATTATTACCGGTTATTCTGTGTTAAGATATGGTATAACATTGTTCTTTAACTGTTCAGCTACTTGGAGGGAACGAATTAATAACTCTCTGCTCAGTTCTTTAAAAAACTTGATGTATGGTTTAGGCTCGGGCAATTATGATCTATTCCGAACAAATAATCTTCCAGATTTTATGGATTTGTTTATCAATACCATTGTACGTAAACATTATTGGTCTCAAGAGTATAAAGTCATGAAGCGCTACACGCGGGAATTGAGAAGTCCAGAAGTATATTCAGTGCCCCGTGTTTTCACGAATTATGGTAAGGGTCAGCGGCATTACTATATCCCGGTCATATTTAATGGCTTGCCGCATGATTCCCTTGATTTAGGTTCAATTAAAGCTTTAAAGGCTTTGCTGCGCTCTGTAGCAGGTACACTCTAAACCTTTTTACACCTTAAAGGGTGTAAACCCAAATGTGCAGGGCACGCATCTTTTAAGGTGTAGTTTAACACCGTCAACATTGTTAGGGTGTAATCATGTGGAAGGGTGTAATTCGCAACGCCGAATAAGAAAATGCGCAGAAAATGTTGTCAGCTTGATGCGAGAAAACTACTTTTTTCGCATCGAGCTGACAACACTTTCTGGGTATATGCCCAGGATCATCTAGGAATGAAGTGTATTTGTATGTCATTTTAATGATCACCAAATGAACATATCTATAAAAAGTTTTATTGCACCTAAAGTATTCAGTAAAAGTTGCTCTGCTCATGCAGCATGTCTATAGGTCATTGGTGAACTCTAATGCGATCGAGTATGTGCATAAGAATGTTACGTCAAGGAAATATATACGGCTATACATAGGCAACTCAAGGATAGTCCAATTCACCAGAACACGCTTCAATGAGCTATATGAAAAAATGGTTTGCATGGCTTCTTATATGCTCTGAATTGTTTTTTCGTTGTGTGTGTGTTTTTTTTTTTTTTTTTACTGAAAGTTGAACTGAACTGAAAACTGAAACTGAACAAGAGTAGTGTCACTTGAACAGGTACCAGAATGTCACATAAACTGTGTTTGTGACAATCGTATAGTTGTTGACGTTGTGATGTCTGATCAGAGGTGTCACGATTGATGGCTTTGCAGTTTCAGGAAGCTGTGTATTTGTAAAAGAAATTCCTGAAAATGACTTGCCGGAAATGTATGTTGTAAATTCTCAGATTATTTTCATTACCCTGTGTTTAACCACCGTTGAATACGATTGCCACTTGCATGTCCATGTGGTAACAACCACTCAGGAATCCACTGTTTTGGAAAATTGGAAGAGAGTTTCACCTGACGTGCTGAACGTGCACAAACTCCCGGATGGCAGGCGCGTTATCAATCCATGCCATGCGCATCTGTAGTGTGCCTTAGTTATGTCAATTCATGTGACGCGCTCTCTGATTGCCTATGTTATTTCTTAACTTACACTCTAAGGAAAAAAGGTATGATATTCTACCCATTTCGGTAGAGCTGCATTGCAACCACATTTCTACTCCAACCAGTTTTACCTTTTGGGTATAAATAGAGAGTAGAAACACACTACAGAGTAGAATCTGTCATTCTACCAACTTGGGTAGGAAATTCTACCATTTTCTCTTAGAGGGAACGTGAGAGAGAGGAGCAAGGGAACGGGACGCCGCAGCTTATACCCGCGGGGGAGAAGTCGCGTGTGTATTGGCACAAAATGGTAGAAGTACTGTCCTGTTGCAACTTTGGGTAGGAAATTCTACCTTTTTTTCTTAGAGTGTATGTCAAACTCCCCTTAGTGTGCCTGAATTAATCCACGCTGGGCTGTTAATCATGACATGTGTTTATTATTTGGCCATGTCGTGCGTCCTTCTAGTGTTTCGTATTTTTATGTAATGTGCAAAAACCTGCCCACTTCATCGCCAGAATATAATTGTTGTTGTTGTTGTTGTTGTTATGTATGCGCTCCTTTATAATGTGCCCCTGTCATGTCTGCAGTATTCGATCTCCTTTCAGTGAACGAAGTAAATGTATGTTCAAGATTCGAACACACCCTAGAATACACCCTGTATCACATCCTCACCGAGATTTTCCAGAAAAGGGTGTAATACACCATTCTTACACCCTCAAGAGCTCTGAAACAGATTTTTGGGGTGCACAAATGGTGTATTACTGCCGTGTACAGCCATTTTACACCCATTTTACACCTTTAGGGGTGTGAAAAGATTTAGAGTGTACTATAAAGACGATTTGAGATATCCCTTTGCTATGTGTTTTTGAGGGTTTTCCAGGGTTGTTGGATTTTTGTGAATATCAATGGTGGTTCAATATCTGTATTTTATTGCTTGCGTTTTACTTTACTGTTATCAATGTTTTAACTTTAAGTATTGAGTGCGCCATTGACTGTTACCTGCCCACAAGCCCCAAGGCGGCGGGTACTGTTGTAATCATGATACTCTTAGACTACCGTATTTTCACGCGTATTAGCCGCGGCTTATGCGAGATTTTTTGTTTTCACGGACGCTCTGCGGCTTATGCGCGGGTGCGGCTTATCTGATGACTATCTTTCCCTGGGTATTTTCCCAATACCCTGGATGAAACGAAAGGGCAGACAGTGCGTCATGTTTTTCGGAACAGGACCGCCCTGCCATTGCACGAACAATACCGAACAGGGACGAGTCCATATTCGAGTGGTCTGACCTTCCGGATACATTCCCCCACGCAGCTTTAACAAAAGGGGTGACAGTGAATCATGTCTTCTGGAACATGTCTTAGTGAGCCGCTCTGTAATATTTCTCATGTTAGCCTTTTTTCTGTCGAATAAATGATAGCCGTTTTCATAGCGATAAAGTCTCTATTGATTTTGTATGTGCATCACTGGTTTAGCGCACAAAGCAGTCGCGTCGTATTACCCGCGGCTTATCTGCGAGTGCGACTTATCTGCAAAAAAATTTTCAAAATGTATCTAAAAACGACTCCTGC
This sequence comes from Ornithodoros turicata, assembly GCF_037126465.1. NCBI lineage: Eukaryota > Metazoa > Arthropoda > Arachnida > Ixodida > Argasidae > Ornithodoros > Ornithodoros turicata. The sequence goes on from NC_088201.1 coordinate 42,001,711, forward strand.
GGCTTATCTGCGGTGCGGCTAATACGCGTGAAAATACGGTAATAAAAATTGAATTGAATTGAAAAAAAAATATTATTATTGTTAATTATTATTTATTTTTAATTATTGGTTATTAATCCATTGAAGACGAAACATGTGACTTATTCAAGAAAAACTAACATAATATGCAATACGTACATGTGTTCCGCCGCAGAAGCAGCACTCTCGTATCGGAAACGGACCCGTATTGTTCTGCTGAGAGGAGACCGCCGTTCCATTCTGCGACGCCTAGTGACACCCCTGGCTTCCCGCCAACGGACAACCGACAGTCTTCCCCCCTCTATGTGGAACAGAGTTGATCCCACGCTCGCTTTCCGCATGCCACGAAACACCTCCCGTCAGGATGCTGCATTAATCCACCGAATGCGCCTCGATGTGGCCTTTACAGCTCAGTGGCGTTACCGCTTGAGGCAAGTTGACTCTCCCACCTGCTGCCACTGTGGTGCTCTTGAGGATCTGGAGCACATTCTTCTTCATTGCCCTCACTACGAACCTTCCCGAACCACACTCTCCGAGTCTCTTCGTCAGCTGGACTCTCGCCCTTTCTCCCTATCGAAATTGCTTGGTCCCTGGCCCAATCCAGCCCAGCAACGCTCTGCGCTCAAAGCTCTTCTGACATTTCTGGACACCATCGGACTTCGATCGTTATTCTGAAGGGGCTCGTTATTTTATTCCCCCCATTCCATCCAGCAACGGGGTAGAGTATCGCCTGTGGCGATGAAACTCCCCACTCTCCAAGGTCGAAAATAAAGTTGTTGTTGTTTGTTCCGATGCCATCAAGCGTGTCGATGTACTGAAGGATTTGGGGGTCGTTTTCGACTCCCAGCTACGTTTTCATGACCATGTCTCCTACGTACGCTCTTCAGCTCTCAAAATTCTTGGCTTGCTCACATATACATGCAAAATCTTTTCCACACACTCTGTATTTCTTCACCAGTATCGTTCCTTAATTTTACCGCGACTGGAATACGCGCCTCCAGTGTGGAACTCTCTTTCCTACACTGACTCGTCACGGATTGAATCTGTCCAGAAAAAAATTTCTACACATTGTACATAGCGTGTTTTTGAGAAAGAGCCCTGACTTTAGAATGTATGTCTATAGAGAGATAATGTCATTTCTTAACCTCGAACCACTCTCAACGCGACGCCGTTTTCATGATATTATGCGCTGATATAAGATCTTACACAGTTTTCTCGATACACCATCTTTATTACATCAGCTTCATACCGTCGTACCTGTCAATGTAACCAGACACACGAATATATTGTACCTATCCCTCCATATGCCTGCAAATCCGATCGTACGTATTCAACAAATGACAAACGCAATTCACCCCTCTCTTGATATCTTTAACTCCCATACAAACGTTTTTAAAACTCTCCTCTGGCGTACACTCAGTAACATGTGAAGTTGTACAGTTTTTTTCTTCCCTTTTAGTGCTATGTACTGTATATCTGTAAGTCTGTACTGTATGTATCAATGTGAATATCTTCCTGTTATGTTCCTGTCCCTGAATATGTCCTGAATATGCGTTCTGCCTAATCTGTAAATGTATGTATATGTATGTGTATACTGTATAAGTGGTTAAATTCGCGGGCTCAATAATTCGCGAATTTGCGAGGAGCCAGGATCAGGCAATTATTCGCGGAACCTTAAAGGAGTACAGAGGGCCATCCAAAAAAATTCCAGATTAAGACATCTGATGAAAGTGTGTGTGTCATTATACCGAATAGCGCGAAAGGTTTTGATGTGTGCAATTTGTTTCCCGGAAAAAAAATTCACATAAACGTAGCTCCGCGCCTTCACCCTTAACTCGCCACTCCAGCTATAACGAGGATGAGGAGGTATGATGGCACTTCACCGATGACGGCACAAGGAGACTCGTTCTGGTTTGCCGGTCAGTGGGGGTCAGCGCCTTGTCCCTTTGCCGCCGTAAACCTGTTTTGCCAGTTCTCCCGGAGAATTGGGGATAGAAGGAGCGGCCGAAGCATTACCGAGGGCAAGGAGAAAGGCTTTATCAGAACCCCGAACAGCCGAGTAGCAGACGACAGCGGAGTAGCAGACAACGTTTCTCTAGGCCAATCAGCGAGCGTTCTCCTTATAGCGTCAGCGCGAGGTTCCAGGCAGATCACAGGCTGGTACTGCTCTTCACCACCGTTGCGCACGGTCGCTTTTTGCGGCGTATTTTAAATTCAATTTCTGCGATAATTATGACTCTGTGATGTAAATTACTTCGCATGGTGCAACTTACTGGCAAACTTAACAGTTTTATAGGAAGAAAACTGGGTGTTAAAAATGACTTCTGTGCTACTTTAAATTCGCGGTACCGCAGTGCGTCGCCCCCGCACGAGGCATCTTTGCGACTTTCCAACTTACTAACTAACTAACTAACTTACTAACTAACAAAAGGACAACAACCCTGGACAATAACCCATTTCATTCCTTTTAAGCCCTTCTGACTCAGAATGCTACAATGAGGGGTCATTGCCGAATTTCCGTGTCTCCCGTCATTCTTGTGTCCGCATCGACGCAGTGAGCATCGTGACAGCTTCGTATTTTTCAACTCATTACCGCCATGTTCTTGCTCCAGTACTTGAAGCCAACGCCGCTGCGTCCTCCTCCAACCAGCCACCACATGCATGGACTGCCGTACAGTGCCGTCCTCCGTACGGAAGGCGACAAACTTTATCTGCTGCCAGTGAACATGTCTCTCGCGAAGTCGCTGATCGGCACAACCAGAAGCGTGAACATGGCAACTACATCAACTAAAGTCCTGAAGTCAATTGCAGAACTGAGAGTGCAGTATAAGGGCGTAATACACCGCGGACATAAGATGTATCGGCGTCCAGGGCCTTATTTCTTTCTCGTATTTTTCTGTCATTGCTTCGAATATTTCGCGGGACTTTAAATTCGAGAAAAGAAGGGCGCTCGCGAATTTCGCGAAAAATAGGTCCTCGCGAAAATTACTACTTATACAGTATATGTTATATGTGGTAAGTACTGCATTGTCTACGTGCGCCGATACCAAGGCTTTGGCTGTTCTTGGGCACGTTAATAAAGATATTATTATTATTATTATTATTTGTACGCATCGGAAGAAGTGGCCAAGTGCTGTTGGTTAGGACGCACCCCCGCAACCCGGTCGGTAATGAAACGACATAATTCTTTATTTACATAAGAGAGTGTTTTAGTGGTGCACAAGAACAGCCTCAATGACCTTAGTATTGGCGCACACAACATCAGATAAATCAATGTCATACACAGACAACAGCGTACAACAAAGTACGAGAAATTAATAAAACGAAAGAAGGTATAAACAATAAAGAGGAAAATCCACACAAAACATGTTAAAATATCAAAAATATATGTGAAAAAAGTGATAAGAGCAGCAGTTGTTACGATAGGCACATGGTAATTTCTCTCTTGAAGGACCCAAAAGAAGGAGAAAAGATGAAAAGTGACATTGAAATTGACTTTACCAACGTTTGGCAACGTATAATGGGATCATACGGACAGAACCAACCCCAACAAACATAACCACAACCTCCTGGTGAAATACGCCGTACAGAAGTGATGACTGATCCATGCTACTAATAACCTTCTGCGCATGATCGATGTCAATGCTATTAACATGACACCAGTTTCATATCCACTGTGCGCTACTCAACATCCCACCTCGATGCGATGGCCACACTGAAGTATGGTCAAGTATGGTCGAAGTCTAGGCTCATCATCTGGGATCATCTGTGGCTGTCGTTGGTGCTCAGGAATCGCTTCGCCATTTTCTAACTCTGTCCACGCTCAGCACCATAGCCGCTCCACAGTTCAAACGGTCTACTAACTCCATCGTCCATCAAATTGTTGTGCAGTATGGTATTCCCGTACGCTTTCGCCTCATTTTCACTTGCACTCGTTGTTGAACGAGGTGTGCGCTTATCATATCCTTCAGATGTAGAGGCTGCGGAGAATGATTTAATAGAATTCTATCATGATGTATATCGGGGAAGCATTTCTTTGCTGTACGAGCGTACAAGCGTCGCACAAGGTGAATATGTGTAAAGATGTAAGGAGACTAGCTGAACTTTGTGTACATCAGTACGAAAGCTTTTTTCTTCTTCTTTGGCTCGTTTACCGGACGTCATGGGCGTACCGAGAGCTGGGGGGGGGGGGGGGCGGCCCCTCCCTGGAGCTTCAAGGTCACTCGTGAAAACTGTGCACTCTTTACTTGTAAGTCGTCATGATTTTTCTGAGATGTCATAATAATATGAACTGAACAACAGCACAGTCCGCAGCGTCAGTCTCCAGGAAAAGAGGTGAGGGGGTTGCACCCTTTGCCCTCCCCCCTTTGAAAAAATCTTGGGAACTCCCGTGCGGATGTTACTTGGTGATGATGCAAGCGATGATTTATTTCGAGGTCATGACCACCATAATAATTCCATCATCAAATTTCCATCGAACTTCAGGCGCATGCCTCTTTTTTTATATATAAATATATTTCTACAGCAGAGTAAATCATTTTACACCTTTATTCGCTCAAAATAGGCGTATTCTTATAAACAACAACAACAACAAATAAGTAATGATGATGTAGTGGGATGTTTCGCCGCTGAGGCAGCACCCTATCCCATTGCTTGAGGGGGGGGGGGATATGTTTATTATATAAAAAAAAATAGGAGGGAAAGGTTAGCCACCGCTACGGCGGCTTGCTATTCCCAGGAAAGAAAGAGAAGAAAAAAAAAGAAAAACAAACAAACAAAAAGGAAAACAAACACGAAACTGGTCACAGTTCACCCAGAAGGCCACAGATCCGCAGAAACTGAACAAGTGCCTTTGTCACCCGACTACATTATGTGGGGCCTAGCAGCGTAGCTAGGGATAAGTCCGAAACCGTCAGGCGAGCGATGCGCGACGGTAGGAGAAGACGATGTTGGTGGTAACGGGTGCAGTGGAGCAGCAAGTGCGGGATGTCTCCTTCAACATGACAGGTGGGGCAGTTGGGTGTCGAAAGGTGGCATATCTTAAAGAGGAGCAGTGGAGTCCGCGCCACATTCAATCGAAGCCTGTGAAGCAAGGACTCTTCCTCCCTGGGGTAGCGGCCTACCAGTGTGTGGGTCATCGTAGGGTCAATCGAGCGCAGAAAAGGGTTCGTCCTGGCAGCGTCTTGAAAATAAGGCCCGAGAGCTATTTCTGCAGTATCGGTGAATGGCTAGCCGGCAGGCAGACGGGGTAAGCAGGACAGAAGTGACAGACCCAGCTGCACGAACACACCTGGCCGCAGAATCGCCGAGGGCATTCCCCGAGATACCAACGTGGCCCGGAATCCAGTGGAACCACACACTGTGACCTAGAGACGACAGTGTGGCGTGCAGGCAAAGGATCTCCGTGTAGATGTCGTTGATAACTTTGGGCGAATACGATGCCAGGGCCTCCAAGGCTGACCTACTATCCGAAAGAATAGTCCACGCTCTTGGTGTCGACGAAGAGATGTACCGCAGAGCAGATAAGATAGCAAAGGCTTCTGCTTCGGTTGATGACAGCGCGGGCAGCAGCTTGAAACCGCGCTCGTATGCCTCCTCAGGAATGTAAAATGCAGATGATCCATCGGATGCCACCGAGCTATCAGTGTAAATCTCCATTCGATTTGAGTGCAGGGAGTAGAGATGTTGCAGCGTTAGTTGGCATGCCACAACAGCTGGGACATGGCTCTTTTTCGGAAGACCAGGAACGGATGTGTGCACGGGGGGCAGACTTAAGGTCCACAGCGGCTCCGTATAGGAGACCAAGGTATGCGATGGTGGGATTTGTCCTTGTAGGCGCAGAACAGCTTGGCCGTACGCAGAAGCAGGGCAATGCTGCGTAGCATCACGAAGGTGGTGACATGGGTGCCGTACAAGACAGCGTGTGTAAGTTTGGCGGGTTGCCGTGTCAGGGATGATAAGCACGGAAGGAACCCGCGCTTCTGCGATAGCAGAGAAGGTTTCCGTGGTCTTCGGGACTCCCAAGCAAGTGCGCAGGCTACGAGCTTGAAGATTAAGCAGTTGCCGTTCCTTGAAGGGGGAAATACCGTGCAACACAGGCAAGCAGTAGCGTAAAGTGCCCATAATAAGAGAGTTGTGTACTTGGAGGAGGTCGGTGCAAGAAGGACCCTAAGAGGACCCACAGAGGCGGCGCAGCACGTTAATATAAGAGCCTGTGGTGGCACAGAGGGCAGTAATCTGTCGAGACCATGTTAGACACCGATCAATGATGACGCCAAGGTACTTGCACCAGGGAACAAACGGCAGTCTTGATCCTGTCAAGAAGAGGGGGTAGCTGCAGAATTAGCGCCGCGTGAATGCCATAGCCACGATTTTGGTTGGCGATACCGACAGCCCTCGATCAGCGAGATATGACACAGTAGCGTCTAGAGCAGATTGCAGGCGGCGTTGTATGGTATCCCGCCGCACAGCAGAAGTCCATATGCAAATATCATCCGGATATATGGTGATGTGGGTATGGTTAGGCAGTTGAAGGGGCAGGTGCGTCAAGATGACATTGAACAAGAGGGGGACTCTTGAGGGGGTTTCTTATAATAACACCCTTTTCTATCCCGCAAACTGTAGCATATGGTGTAAAAAGAGCATTACTAAAGGTGCAATGTCGACATACACCACGTTTTATCCCATGTCGATCATTAAGGGTATAGTGTGAGGTGTTGAAAGAGGTGTTTACGTCCTATACACCTTTTTGACACCCCATTTGAACTGGTAATATGGTGTTGAAAATTGTGTTTTAATTCCTGAAAGAAAAATTATACTGGTTTCACAGTTCCACTCAGCAGTTAATCACATTAAAACGATAACTTGAGTTAAAAACATAGTATTTCAGACAGGGAAGGATGTCGGGAATTGATGGTATCCTTGACTCGTTGCAGGCGTACGTTTTAACTGCAAAGACGAATTCCCATCACCGTTACAGACGTTTTCCGCGCTTCTACACTTAACGAACATGCCCCCAACAAAGTGTATTTCAGTATATGATCCATCCGATACACCAATATAGACTACCGAGGGTGCCCAGGTCTCTTCGGCACTCACGCCTACGGTGCCTACGGTACCTAACGAGGCGTGCCTGTGACGCATTGCGCTCCGGGTTAGGTTGTACGGTGGAACCACGGCTGGAAGTCTGCCGTGTTCAGGGTGGCGCTTGCCATAGCTGCAAGAACGTCGAACTGTATGTCTCGGTATGCTGCCGCGGGAGCTTGTATTACCACTATAGCCGTTTGAGAGGGAGTATTTGCCACAAAACAACCCCATCTTGAAAGGTGTTTTCAATACAATACTCCCCCTTTAACGGTGTTTCTGTTTTTAAACGCCCATTATAAGAGTATTCTATGAGGAATACGCCTAATTAAAGTATGTTTTAGTCAACACCATTGATTCTGAACTTCTGAATAGCGAACATGTGTATAGTGAATAGCGAACTTGCGAGTAGAGCACATGAGATGTACTTTTGGGGAGTGGGGAGTGGGGGGTGAGAATTTATGTTAGGAGTAGCAGAACAAGTCGGGAGACGAGTTCAATTTCTCCTCTTCTTTCCCCTACAAACAAACAAACCATCGATTCGGGTGTGAAGGCAACACCAAAAAGGTGTGCGCCATGGGACAAGCCATTTACACCAAAAAAGTGCAAAAAAGTGTACTCTGAGGGTGTTTATTTTTAATTTTTTATACACAAATTTACGAAAGCTACAGAGATGCCGTTTTCGCAGGTGGGTTCTACGGCCAGGTGGACATCCTGTCCGAAAGCGTTATGTAACTACAGGGCGATTAATTAACTAGAGTTCATTAATTCACTTTTAATTAGATGTTTTCGGGGAAATGCAATATAGCAGAATTGAAGCCAGTCATAAATCCACCCTCCTTTTTAAATATCCTGACACGAGCGCATACCTTGAGATATAAGTCACTAAATTTTGCTACGCAAATGAGCCGCAACCGAAACCACGCACTTCTTGAGCGCAAAAGGAGCGACGGCCGTTCGCGACGGAAGGACACGTGTTTTGCAGCGATGGAGCTGATTGGAGTATAGGCACGGATCTGATGGCCAGAGACAGACAGTTTTCCGGGCGAGATAAGCCGAGAAGTGCGCAGTTCCGGTTCCGGCTCATTTGCGTATAAAAAATTGGCTATTTATACCTCAACGTGTATAACTTGAGATACAAACGAGCACGTACGTGTCCGTTTCAGGATTTTTAAAAGAGGGGGGGGGGGGGGTCCAATTCTGCTTTGTCGCATTTTCCCGAAAACATCTAATTAAAAAGTTGATTAATGAATTTTAGGTAATTAGTCGTCAAGTAGTTACATGCGCTTTCCCACACGGTGCCCGCACAGCCGCATTACCCACCTGATAAGTGGACAAGTAATTTTTTTAATATGGAGAAATTGAGAAATTGAATTCGGCACCCGACCAATTCTGCAACCCCAAAAAATTACAAATTGAAAAAAAAAAGAAATAGAAAGAACAGAAACCGTGTCGTAACACACGCACCCACCAAAACGTAGTCGCGGGGCCACAATTATATACAAAGCGATACACGTGCGCAATATCAACGACAGCGCCACCTGCAAAAACGGCATGTAGCTTTCATAGCTTTTTTATAGAAGAATCTGTTACGGATAAAAACGGACACCGCGTGTATATACTTAACATAGAACGATGCTCTTGAGGTCATATCGTTCACTTCTCATCCGCGAATATGATGGAGGAAATGGGGTTTTGTGAGACTCTGACAACTGTGAGACAACTGTGGTAACCAGCGACGTCACAGTGGTCCGATGAGGGGTTGGTGAGGGGTCCGTGGATTAATATAAGGAGTTTTGCGTATTCAATCGCTTTGCGCACGCAAGGAAATAGCGGGCGCACACTCCCCATGCGCCGAACGTGGACAGTGTGAACATGCTATTTCCTTGCGAACGTGTTTGTGAAATACGCGAGGAGTCAGGAGCAATGTAAAGTGGCTTTGAGAATGTTATAGAGGGTCGAATCATACGCATAATGCAGTACCCCTTGCTTGTTTTTGCAAATACTATGCACAGGAATGACGCAAGCACGTGATGCTATGAACTAATAGTCCTCCATTGTGTGGAATTAGCTGCGTGACCCGGTCGATCCTGACTCTAGGAAACATGTTTGTCGGCCCGGGCCCGGCCTGGCCCGGCCCGCAGCACCCAGCTAATAACAAGCCCGGCCCTCATGCAGTCTCGGAGTTTTCGTTTCTATCATGGTTTCGTTTCTATAGCCTGCATTTTATTTCTTCTCCGAGCGCTGGGAACGACGAACACTGCTTCGATGAAAACAACATAGACATACAGCAACTGCTGGGTGCTGGCAAAGCAGAGATATGCCCACCAAGCACCGACCTTTCGCATCGCATGACGAAACCTTCAACGCAAAGCTTCGAGAAATCCATGAACTGGTGATGGATCAATTTCGCAGAGAAAATTCAGCTATGCGCAGACACAGTCCTGGGAAGGAACTTAGAAGCAACTAATCACTTCTTTTTTCAGTGTAACTAGTTACATCAACTAGTTACTATTTTATGGAAGAACAGATTTTCCGCGAAAGTTTCGGAAAACGTTTTTCGGGTCTACCTGTTACGAACCCGTATTCATTGCCGGCATACAGGTCGTACGTAGTCTTGAAAGAGGGGAGTTGGGAAAAGGAATGTGTCCAACCGGTGGTTTGTCGCCAACCCCGTGGCGCGTGCATTTGCGCTGACCACATCCTCACAAAAAAAGAAAAAGAAACAGGGCGACGACTACATCTTCATGAATGCGTTAATACCAGCACTAACCCCTGTTAGTTGCTGTCCCGTTGGGGCCTTGCCCCCAATGATGCATTGCAAGCATCTAAGAGGACAGCATCGTACTGACTTCTTTAGATGTGTCCAAACACATAGTGTGTGCTTAAGCTGGGACATAGGCGCCGACTGCGGGGGGGGGGGCCTTGCCCCCCCCCGGAACATGAACTACGGGGGGGGGGGGGCGCCGCCTCCCCCGGGAAGTCCCGCTAAGAGACTGACACCAACCTTTGGGGCTCGGCGCGCCCGGGTCAAAAGAGCGAAGAGGCACCAACCCAAAAATGCACCTTGCAATTTGTAAAATATGTATCCGCCCACCATACTCATTATCACTGTAGAAGGTGAGGCGAAGAAACAGAGGATGACACAACACATAGCCCGAATTTCGCCCAAAGCAATCAGATCAATGAAACGAAGCAGTCGAAAAGGTACCAGCAGCTGCCAGTGAGGTGTAACGGTAGGATCTTCGGAATGCATATTCGTTGGGAGCGGGTTCAACTCCCGCTGCTCCATTTCATTGACCATATTCATTATTTGCGCGCATTTCGAGTCAGACACGGAGGATTCAATACATTTTGTTCTTTTTGCACTTAGTTTTCAAAGGCGTAATGCCTTCAGTTGTGCACATGTTCACTGTTTACGTTCTCTCAGTTTTTTCTTTTGTTTTGCTTTTTCTGTTCTTCCTTCCTCTTATTTCTATACCAGTTCTGCATACACCATAGGATCCCGCCAGAGTGTGTGATTCTTCAGCTTTAGTTTTGTGTTCTTCATTTTTCTTTTCCTTTTCTTTCCTTCTTTTTGTTTTCTTATTTTCTTTGCCTTTTTTGACTTCCCCTTTCACTTTTTGTTTTGGAATAACAAGCCGACATCCATCTGGCTTACCTTTCCTTTCTTTTTTTTTTGCTTAATAAACATATCCCCCCCCCCCGCCAGAGTACTTACTTCGCAGTGCGCCCTTGCCCCCTCCGGGAAAATGAAAACTCTCCGCCTCAGAGCTGGGACCTATTCGGATCCAGGTAGAATAAACTTCATGGACCAGGTAGAAACTATAGTTGCTTTCCTGCCAATACACACCAAACCCCCCCCCCCCGATCCTGTACGTTTAATTTAGTTACTTGTTAGTTCAGTAGCTGCAACTTTAACTTGGTTACATTCCTATAAAGTAACTTGCCAAAGACCACGCCCACACTGGAGACTACAGAAGGTTCTATAAAGCCCTGAAGGACAATGTACGGTTGCTTGCACCGGGTCCACAGTATGTTAATTATGCAGCACAAATGGCCAAATGCTCCTTATTAACAGAGAAGCCGTCCATATGGACCGATGGTCAGACCATTTCCAGACTCTCTTCAGCATCAACTACGTGGTCCGAGACTCTGCAATCCATCACATCCTGCAACAATCAGCGTATCCATATGAACTGGTCTAGACTCCTAATCTCGTAGAGACTGCTAAAGCCATCAGGCAGTTGAAAAATGGAAAGGGTGTTCACAGAATTCCAACAGAGATTTAGAACCATGGAGGTCGAGCGCTTCATACAAAAGTCTACGAGTTCCTTGTCTGCTACTGGAAGCATGGCAAACTACCACAGGACCTCCGCGATGCAGTCATCATTACCCTGTACAAGAAAAAAGTGGGAGTCTGGCTGCTCCAACTACCGGGAATAACTGCTTTCCATTGCAGGGAAAATCCTGAATGGACTGGTATGCACCATCTAGAATAACTGCTTCAAGAGGGCCAAGGTGGCTTCAGTGCTAACAGGAGCACCGCTGATTATGATGATAATGATGATGGTTGTAGATAAAAATATGGAGATGTAGGCCACATGTAGTTGGAGACCAGCTACTCCTGATCCAGTGGCGTAGCCAGAAAAATATATCGGGAGGGGTTCTATGGGGACTTTACATGGGAGAGGAGGATTTCACCCTCGTTTCACTTTCCCAAATACATTATCAAAGGTACGATTTTGGGGAGAGTTGAATCCCCTAAGTCCCCCTCTATCTATGCCACTGCGCTGAGCGATTATGAAAAAGCATATAAGCATATGGCAAGTAAGGTGTTGAAATGATGTCCTTCTCTATGACCTTACGAAAATACTTATGTGAGTGAACGTTGTGCAGTCTGTCGATGGACAGGGGGTGGTGAGCGGGCCAATAGCCCAACACCTCCATGACATCAAAGGGTCTTCTATTGATTCTCTAGGGATCCTCGGAGTGCCTGCCGACTCGTACGAAGGCGACTGCATTCCATCAGAATATGCTACGAATCTTTCACACAATTAGTTGAGCACATTGGCGAGGTTGCGGCACCAGTCTTACGAAGAAACGCATTTCCGAACAGGATATTCAGTCGGAGCCCTGTTTCCAGTGGTCAGGGCATCCGTGGTGGTACCTTGTATGAAAAAGTAGGGTCGATTCTGTGAAGCAGTAACGTCGGCGCCACCGCCGCTGTTGTCCATTTGCTTGTCCGCGTATATGTATAGCTTTGCATCTGTACCCGTCAAACACATCTTTTGCGTGCATGGGATTGCGCTGGTGAGCATGTAGCCCTTCCCGGTCAGGTCCGTTGCAGGCCTACGATGCACACTTTTGCAACAGCTGTATCGTACGACATGTTGATGCCCTGCACAACAACTGAAAGACTACTTGTGGCATGAGTTGCGTGCTTTAAGGTGGCTCCTTGAATCGCTCAAAGTTATCCCATTGTTGGGTGTTATTGCTACATTGGCAATATAGCAAATGGTGTTCAGTACTCTAAACAGCATCATCCACTGAAATGGTTTCTCGGAGAACGTGAAGAAAATTGTAGGGAACAGTATAAATTTCCGAGTGGACGTGCATGTTTCTGCTTCATGGAATATTTGTCACCTTCTAACCTCTTTTATTACAATCAGCAGTCTGTATACACGCTCCACCACAGCACAGTTGGACTAGGGCGCCTACGTCTTCACCGCTATCGGTGTAGTCGTGGTGACGGAGAACGCGCCGCGCAAGCTATCATATTATTTCAGAGGCTCCACGTGAGGAGCGGACAGGAGAGGACCTTGATGGAGGAGGATTCTTCTATGGATTCAACGGATCATGCCGAAAGCGAAAATTGACATTCCAAAAAGTCACACAAAAGAAAAAGCGACCTATACGAGGATTTCTGTCCATAAGACGTTCAGAACCATTCAGCGTCCTATACGGAACATGCAGGGTCGCACGGGCCTCGGTTGCCAACCCCCTCGAAGACGCTGTTCGCCTCGCCTCCGTGCACCCGATCCATAGAGGAATGCAAAAAACAGCAGGCGAACCACCACCAGAAAGGATAACAATGATAAGCGATCTACACCGAAAAAATCATACGCCGAGAAAAGGAAAGGATACCTTGGACAGAAACCTTGTTGAGTCAGTCAGTATAGACCAGGCACTCACGTCCATGTGGGACGCGTCAAACGAGCATCCTCCCATTTCACCGCTAATTCTATGTGCTCCCAATCCTAGGAGCTAACTTTTTCGAAATGCAAGTGTACTCACATCATGAAGCCGCTATTGTGTAATCACCGTTCAGCGCATGGGGATGGCCAATAGGTGCACGAGTACTACCATATTTCGGTGGAACTCCAACGTCCTGCGAAACAGAGTAGGGGAATTTCGCAAGTTTGGCTTCAAAGGCACAAGTTTCATGTACCTGAGTGGGCATGGAGTCGGATGGATTCCAACTTCAGGCCTTCAAATGATGTTATTAAAGCTCAACAGGAATCAGTGGAGCGATGGTATACGTAAGGAAGTCAGGTATACCATCTGTGAAGTATGCAACTGGGCGTTGTGAGGCTTGTGTTGTGTTTGTCCTTCTATGTTTAATTGTCTCATCCACTACAACGTTGCGTAATGAAGGTCATCTCCACTAGTGTCGTTTGCATATCCTTCAATGACGACTTTGAACGCGTGGTGCCTCCGTCTATACACCCGAAGACCTGCTGCTGCCAGCGTGTGTCAGCATATCCCGGATGATAAGCTCAGGGACTTCCTCCGGCACATTCGTATAGTAGTATCGCAAGGGGGACTTCACTATACACACGGTGATACCTGACGAAAGTCAGAATGCCGGTTTCGGAGAGGGAGGGGGTTAGTTCAAGAGTTACTTGAAGATTTTCACACCGTACCATTAAGTGACGGCCCACCGACGTATTTTCGTGGCCCCTGTTCCAGCTATACAGCCGTGAGGATATCACTGTCTGCTGTGTGGGGCTTCAATGCAGTTAGAAGCAATCACCTGCCCTTGAGGCAGATCATCGCCTGGTCCTGACGGTATCACCTATCAGCATATGTCAAACCTGTCCATCATCGCCCAGGAAGCCGTGTTGCGTATTATCAATAACAGTTGGAAAGAGGGAAAACTCCCTTCCAGTTGGAAGGTCTCCAAGGTGATTCCATTGCTGAAACCTGGGAAATCCCCCAGAGACTTGGCATCGTTCAGGCCTATAAGTTTGTCGAGCTGCGTCTGCAAAGTTATGGAGAAAATGGTACTCAGCCGCGTAGAATGGGCACTAGAGAGAGACAAATTGCTTCCATAATGTAGATGTCTGGTTTCCGTAAGGGCCGATGTGCTATGGACGGAGTATTGGATCTGGTGACTTTTGTGGAACATGAACGTGCTCGTCATCGTATCACTGCAGCTGCCTTTTTAGATATCAAACGAGCGTATGACACGATCAGCTACAGCCACGCCCTCTATGCTCTGTACAGCCGAAGGATCCGCGGTCGATCCCTCCGTTGGATTGCAGACTACTTCACCGGCAGGACAGTGTATATGCATACTGAAGATGGAGATAGTGATCATCATGATCTTTCAAGCGGAGTGCCCCAGGGCGGTGTCCTCAGCCCCTGTTTTTCAACGTGGTTATGACAAGTTTACCAAGTTGTCTGCCCAAAAATGTGCACATTAGTATATACGCCGACGACATATGTCTATGGTCTTTCGGAGTACAATTACCAGAATTGCCTCCAGAATGCATGCCAGCGCCTCCAGAATGCAATATTGTACAGTTGCCTTTTTAACCGAAAGGGGCATGGATGTATCCGCCGAGAAGACTGTTTTGCTTCCCTTTACTTGAAAAAAAAAAAAGTCAGTTTCAACTCAGACTTGATGACCAGTCGATAAAAAGGGTGTCCCATCTCCGGTTCTTGGGAATAGTTATTGATGCACAGCTTTCATGGGCTGCTAACATCAATCATATTAAGGGCAAAGCCGACGCACGAGTCAACATTATACGTCGTATAACGGGCTCTCGCTGGGGAATGTCGACGATAGGGCCCTACTCTCCATACGTAGTGCACCGATACGGCAGATGCTGGCCTACCATCTATCCGTCTTACATGGGATGCCGTGGTGGATGCCGTGGTGGATGGACTCATCTGAGAAGGTGCCGCAAAAGCGTCTTAGCCAAAAGCCTCAAAGTATTCCTAGGTGTATACCTCGTGCCGTCACTAATGTACTAGTTATTGCAGAGGCCAGAGAACTTCCAATAGGCATTTTGCGAGCACAAGAAACAGTGCGACACTACATCCGTCTCTGCACGCGGCATTACAGACATCCACTAGCACGCAAAGTTATGCGTCGAAACCCTCGTTTCCTCAGAGCGATTGCTCCACATCATAGAGCGTTGCCAAAAGCAATCTCTCCACAATCGATCCAGCATCCCCCTTGGACATTTATGGTACCTAAAATATGTGTATCTGTGCCCGGTGAGCACCGAAGGTAAGCTCTGCCATCCGCTGCGCTGAGACAGTACTGTCTATCCAATGGAAACTATAACCACAACAGGACAGCTATTTTCACCGATGGATCGACAACTGCAGCTGGGTCTGCGTCTGGCTTGGTTGTCCCCGAACACAACAGGGAAGGAATGACACGTCTATCCCACAGACCATCCTCAACAACGGCAGAACTAGTCGCCATACTACTCGCTTTTCAATACGTGGTTCCATACCCGTCTGCAGCGCAATGGGTCATATATTGTGATTCAAAGGCTGGACTACAAGCAATAATATCATTCCGTAATGGGTGTATGGTACCCGTAGTCCACGACATTCTGACAGTGTACATGCAATGCAGGGATGCTGGCCATGACATCATACTTCAATGGATTCCTGGACACGCAGGCATACGGGGGAATGAAGCGGCTGATGAAGTAGCGGATCTAGCACATCTGTCCTCATCAAAACATCTATAGTGCCGTACGCCAAAGCCGAAGTGCAAGACATATTGAGGTCTCTTACACAGAGGCGACGGGAACTCCTCCTTGCTCCATCTAGTTGACCCGGATCTGAAATGTAGCGGTCCGTCCACGTTACCTCGGTCTATCCAGACGCTCTTGCACAGGTTCCGCCTGAACGCGCCATACGGGCGCCAATTCCTCCATAAAATTGAGAAGGCTGATTCACCGAACTGTAGACTTTGTGCAACCGTGGAGGACACTGAGCACGTTCTCGTGCACTGTTCTAGATACACACCTCAAAGGGCTACCATGAAATCTGCTCTCGACCGACTGGACAACCGCAACTTTGACCTCGTAAAAGTGCTGGGTCCTTGGCCACCTGGCAAGAGCGATGCTGCCTTGTCAACGCTTGTGACATTTATTCAGAGCTGTGCGTTGGAGTCAGTATATTAGGATCGTTTGACTCATTGTGCGCTACATTAACCGGTGATTTGGCCTTTGGCCGATAGTTATCGCGAAAGCGGCGGGTTTTTCTTTTCTATTTCTTCCCTTTTTTTGGGGGGGGGGCGGGTATGTTTATGGGTGTAGCCGAATTTGTCGTGTGACGAATTCAATCTCTCCCTATTATTTTTTTCGTCAACATCAAACATCAAACGTGCCTTTGTGTACGTTCATGTGCTCGGAGTTGTTCACTTGGTATGGAGTAGCCGGCTTCCACGTTCACTCACGTGCCTTTGCGCATTTCATATCCTGGAATGGGGCAGGATATCGAACAGCAAAAAGAATGTGCTCAAATGTCTGGAATATGCTCAAAAAGAAAGGCAGAGTATTTAGTGTATAGAATGTTTCGACCTTACACAATTTTAACAGCGCTTTGTCAGCTACAAACATACTGATTACCATGATGCTTGTAGGCTACGTGAAATAACCAAAGCCATCTTCTGAACAGAGCTGGAAATGGTTTTGATTCTCATTATCTCCATCTGCGCCAACGAGACGCATTTGGTATGGGATCAAAGGTTCATGTTCCCGTGTTGAGCAACTGAAGCCATTCCGAGAACTGGCACTTCACCGAGCCACGTTGGAAATATTGGCGGGGGAAGAGTTTTGCAGGCTCCTTACTAAGTCGTCAGAGACGCCTTGAGGACGCCGTCCTCTATAGCTGCTCACAGGAATTCGACAGAGCAAATGCTTAGAGCAATAGTCAATTGCAATTATCCCAGCAATTATCTCAAATCGCACAGACTGGCTCCTGGAATCGCGTCTATTGCCTCCCCAGAATGACAAACTTCGGAAAAATTACTCTTCAGACACTTCTTCACACACAGACATCAGATGTTCAATGGATTGCATTATAAACCTCGTTACCCACATAGAAGAAGCTCCGGTTAACAGTTGCGGTCGAACTAGCAGTTGTTGTATGCTATTGTCATTGTGAGCCAGGACAACAACAAAGAATTAGGCGGGATCGTAGTGCCAGCGTGGCAGCTTTTAAAGCCTAGGGGTCGCATAATGCCAACGGCGCGTCTCGAGCGCTCGAGCAACGCCACCTTTAGTAAACAAAGCCTGATCGACGTGACGTAGTTATTAAGAGTCTGCTATGGTGAACCAGAAAGTCACAACAAGTACGATGTGCTTTCGGCGACCATAGGGGCTATGGAAAAGAGTTGCCATCAGCTGCGTAGGTAGCGACTGGCAGCCACAGAAAACCTGTGGTTGGGATCGTCTGGGGCGATGGACTGGAGCAGACGACATCGCGACTCTATATAGTATCGTTTACATGAACCCAACAAGAGCGGGTCGATTTGACTAGCGGGCTGAGTCGAACCCGCCCCGACGCTGTTTACATGAACTCGCTCCAAACCGAGGGGATCGCAGCGGCGCTTAGCGAGTTGGGTCAACCTACCCCCTAGCCGCGTTTACATGAACTCGACAGAAGCGGGTCGAGTTAGGTTGTCGGGTTCAACTCGCTCATGTAAACGCTGTCGGGTCATGTTGACCCCGCGTCGCGTAGAGTCGAGACAATTCAACAGCAGGGGGTAGGTTGACTCGACACGCTCGAGCTATAGGCTCGACGCTCGACTCGCTAGGCGCCGCTGCGATATCGCCTCCGGTTGGAACGAGTTACCTAACCCTACCCCAACCCAACCTAACCTAACCCAACTCAGCCCGCTGTCGAGTTCATGTAAACAAGGGTATACAGTGAACCCTCGTTAATATGACCGCGTCCGTTCCCGCAGATTTTGGTCATAAAGCGAATTGTCATAATAACGAGAAAGCGGTCCAGTGGGGACCAGAGGGCATGCACGGCAGAACAAAACGTACGCATGATGCTGTACAACAATTTATTTAATAAAAAAAGTCTGTCAGCAATGACTGCTTGGAGTAGCTTGCAGTGATCAGCTTTTCTAACTGTACAAGAGTATTATTGATCACGCAAACATTATTAATATCATTGTGTTGCTCAAAAAACAATAAGGCAACCTTCAGTGTTTCACTGCTTTAGCAATCCGAGAAGAGGTATGAGTAATCTTGAGGACAACAACGCCTCGAGTCACCCTAATCCTTTGCGCCCCACTTTAACTGTGTCACTTTGTTCCTGAGAAACTTAAGCAGCCACTCAAAGGGGTGCGTGACGCGGTCATAATAACGGGAGGATAATACGTGTCTTTGACCCCAGCTGTGCCCAAAAATCTCGGTCATAGTCCGATAAGCGGAATGTCATATTAACGGGAAGGATTTACATGGGGAAAAAACCGTTCCCCACGAATTCGGTCATAAAGCGTGAATGTCAGATTAACGGGGGTCATAATAACAAGGGTTCACTGTATCCACGTGGCGAAGGAGTGAGAGGAGGCATTAAACAGGCTATAGCGAGCCCACCATAAGCAGGTTTTCTGTATCTAGGTAGCGTTGGCTCGGGTGGCCGTGGAGACTCGCTGTCATTTCGATCAAGGCCCGAATGACGGTGCAGAATCATAAGACCACGGGGAGATCTCATCGTCGTTGCCTTCGACGCAAAATCATAATGCCTCGATATCGACATAAGGGGGGCGTATGATATACGAGTCACGACCATGTCCTACATGACCCATATAATTTGGGCATCGCAGGGCAGGCATTTCGTTGGAATGTTTGAGAAATGTCAGCCGAAGGTTAGACAAGCCACGATAGCATAATAGCTGGAGTGTCGCCGAGGGGATGTCCTTAGTACACTCCCTGGTTTAATATCGTCATGGCTGCGCTGCCTGGACTGTCAAAGCGGGCGCCGTGGCTATCAACCTGTACGTAGGTGACATTTGCATATGGTCCTCGGGAAAGCAGTGGCCAGCCCTACAGTGTCGTCCGAAGTGTGTCCTAGACGGCCTTGAAACCTTAGCTGCTCAAGAAGACATGGATGTGTCGTTTGAGGGAAGAAAAAGAAGGAAAAAGAAACATCTGTGATAGCTACACTTGACCCGGCAACATCTGCAGAACTCTCGACGTCATATGTATGCGGACGCCAAGTGCATCAAGTACCGCACTACAGATTCATTGGGGTTACCCCCGATTCGAGACTGTCGTGGACTGCAGAGAGCAACGGACACAGCGCGTTGATATGTTTGTTTGTTGGTTATGTGTTGCGGAGGTGTGAGACAGGAGGTGTGACAGAGGCTCACATGTGTGATCACTGATCAGGAGCACATGTGCTCACGATGGGGTACCTCTACGAAAGCAATACTCGGTGTCCGTCGCCCCCCTCATCAGCAAGGGCGGATTTAGGGAGTGGTTTGGATGTCCTGACCCCCCCCCCTCAATTTCAGTCGTTATATAGAGTTTCAATTGACCTTGGTGGTGTAATAGCATGCTGTCCAAGGCAGGACCCCCTCAGATGAATCCTGGATCCGCCTCTGCTCATGAGCCATACCGGTACTTCACCGCTTCCCGGTCACAACAGAGCAAGCCTTAGAGGCCATGCTTAAGAAGATCAAATCGTGTATTGGCGTCCCGCGAGCAACCTGAAATGTGCTAGATGTGACAGATGCAGGAGAACCCCCCTTTATCCGCTCTCAGGATCCAAGAGTCGTTTCTCCACGCGGATGGCAACGCGTCACCTGCACCCATAACTCGGGAAAACCCACTCATGTTCGATGTGGCAAATGAACTGAGCATGAGCGAGCAAACAGAGAGCTGAGCGGGGATTGAGTAAGTAAACGAAGCGTACCCAGCTGCGCGAACATGCACCCTGCAGCCGCCTGTGGGGTGACGGTTCACCTCAGGAAACCATGTCGGTGGTTACGTACTAGATTATGCAAACACCGTTCGGAAGGGTATTCTTCTCTGGAAAATAAGGTTAATAAGAGTGAGGATTTGGGCTTGTTGGTGATTCATAATTAAAAGCGGTAAAAACATTGCCAGTGCGAGACTTAAAAGCGGACACACACAACACACAGGACTCAACTTTCAACAAATTGATTTTAATGATGCAACAACATAGTGTTTATAGCTTGGTGCATTTCCATTGCCAACAAAACAGGTAGCAAGATCTAATCTAGCGGTTATCTCTTAACGGTCTTTCCAGGAACCGATGGATTTTATCAGAATAAAATATGGACGCCTCACTGACGCATTTGTCTGGAAAGGCCTTTAGGTTGCCCGTGTGTCAGGGGTGTTCATTTACTTTTGACTTTTCTATTTTTCTTTCTAATTTTACTTATTTAATAGACAGGAGGTGCACGTTTTTTATTCCATGTTAGCGCCGCGAAGCAACTGTAGCAATTTGTTCTCTCTTTATGTACATATGTGTGTATCTGAGAGAGAGAGAGAGAGTGAGTCGTGTGCTTTTTGTGGTTTCTAAGAACAGCTCCTTGAAAGTGCTGCAATAAACCTTTGACATATGTAACTGATACAACAGACACTTTTACAAGGATAGTAGGTTTCGAAACCGCGGGCAAAGGAGTCTCCTCTAAACGATCTGAGAGGGTTATTCTGTGCTAATTTCATTGTTGTCTGCGCGCTTTATTGAGCGATGTGATGATGATTGTTTCACTTTTCAGTTCTTTTAGAGATAGAGAATGATGATTTGACTGATTTCGCATCTGTTCATGGTAGAATCCCCACTGCAATATCACACTGTGTGCAACTACACCGGTATTGATCCTTTGGGTTGCCGAGATTTTTCACACATGCGATGTATGGGACCTTGTAAGGAACTACACACGCACGCACACGAACGGCTTTTGCACACGTCGATACATGGGGATAAAACAGATCGGAGCTGTCGCATCGAAGGGATCGACTCTATGAAAAACGTTCAAGTGACATTTCGTAATTCGGCAAGAATGGAGTCTGTGTGAGAATGAAATGTTGAATCCATGCACAGTTCATTGCCTTTGAGTGCATATCTGCCACCCGAACGCGTACTTATCAATTGTTCTTGGTGGCATAATTGATATTTTTAACTTCGACGTAATACAGCTGTCAGAGTTCAAACATAGCTCATCCATCCATCCAAATGGATTGCGGAACCCTACACAGCATGACCCATACGCACACATAGCAGTGGGTCATTTCAGGGGGAGGGGGGGATATGCTTATTCTAAAAAAAGGAGGGAATGGTCATTTCCCCGAGCAACAGGTCATTTCAGAAACCATCGATAAACATCATTCGAATTATTTTATGTACTTCTTGATCGTTTCATTCCGTGTTAGCACCGCGAAGCCACTGTGCCCATGAGCCGTGTACACACGTGTACAGATGGGTAGAGGACAGCAGGAAGGAGTGGGGTGGGGGGGGGGGGCGTCCTGGGCCGATTTCCGGAAAACTCAGGGAGGCCCCAGACATCACAGCCGATGGTAGGATTCGAACTCACCACATCCTAGTCTTCAGCACTACATTGGCTCTCACCAACGAGCGGACACCTTTACCCGCTCGGCCATGCCACTGGTAGTAGGTGCACTGGTGTAGCCAATTCGGCATACGTGGCAATGAAGAGGCAAATTTAATAGCTGCAGAAGCCCACCGCCGTCGTCATACGATCTCCATCATATTGCCAAAAGGGGATAGACCATCTTAACTGTCGACACTGGCCTCAGCAAAGACCGCCCATCAATGGCGTCAAGATATCCCGGAAGGATCCCTCCTTCACTCAGTAAAATCCACACTGTCCTTCATAATGCCGTCTACCCTTCGTCGGACCATTACGTCTATCGTCCGTCGACTTCGTTTGAACGTCGCATTCATCCCATACTTTCGCCACAAGCTGGATTATAGTAACACAATGCTATGCCCTTGCCGTAATACTCCAAGTACAGTCCAGCACATTCTCATCGACTGTCAGAAGTATTTCACTGAGCGACGCGTCCTCCAGTGCCAATCCACTGGGACACCCTCACTTGCCCTTCGTCAACTGCTTGGGCCTTCGGTCAATTCTGCGCATCAGCTACGAGAGCTTCAAGCCCTCATCTCCTTCTTAGCAGCAACAGGGCTCCTGTGTGAACTCTGAACATTCATCATCATTCACCATATTCTCCCGCTGAAGCAATGGGATAGGGTGCTGCCTCAGCGGTGAAACATCCCACTACACCATCATAACTTATTTGTTGTTGTTGTTGTTGTAGCCAATTCTAGCTTGTCACAACTCTTATCAGCCTCATCACCACCACCACTGCAGTTTGTCGACGTCACCAACGTGCTCGACTTTGTGAGCGGGAAAGGTCTGTGGCAAATTTTGGAATGACAAGGATGCCTTCCTAGCTTCCTCAACATAGTGAGCTTGCATCCATACAAGAAGACGAGCTTGCCGAAGTCGAGCTCAGAAACGACGTCTCTGCTCTTCTAACAGAGGTAATGACGTAAAGCAGGGCTGCGTTCTCGCATAAACTCTCTTCACAATTTTCTTCAGCATGGTGCCGCAAAAAGCTACAGCGAACGCCCAGGAAGAAGTCGGTATCAACATCCGATATTGTACAGACGACAGCTTGTTCAACCAAAGGCGACTACAGGCTCACACCAAACTATGAACCAACTGGTCCGAGAACTGCCCTCGGTCGATGCTGATGCCTGCTGCTTGTCCATACAGCGGCCCGGCTCCGTTGTTCATAAACCGGCCCAGCTTTTCAAACTAGCAGTCAGCTTCAAGAATACACTCCATCATGTGTCATCTTCTCTGATACAAAGATTGACAAAGAGACTGATAACAGACTAGCAAAGGCATACAGGGCATTTCGTGGAACTTGGAATAACACATAGCTAAAAAAAGCACACTCATTGTGTACAGAGCAATCTTACTGTGTGCCCTCTTGCACGGTTCTGAATCATGGGTCATCTACCCTCGTGCACGTAGAACGGTCTCACTGGATCGCTCTCAAATAAGGTACCACAGTTGTACGTGGGATCCACGTTGCTTCATCTTTTTCACCATAGTGTCGTGGCCCATATGCGAATACCCCCTTATACGCTATGAAAGTAGGTCAGCCTTTCGCGCGGTCCCTCAGCTTTCCCCTTTCCCCTTGTGCACGTAGAACGGTCTCATTGGATCGCTCTCAAATAAGGCACCACAATTGCACGTGAGATCTACGTTGCTTCACTTTTTCACCATAGTGTTGTAGCCCATATGCGAATACCCCTTATACGCTATGAAAGTAGGTCAGCCTTTCGCGCGGTCCCTGAGCTTTTCCCTCGTGCACGTAGAACGGTCTCACTGGATCGCTCTCAAATAAGGTACCACAATTGCACTAGAGATCCACGTTCCTTCATTTTTTCATCATAGTGTTGTGGCCCGTATGCGAATACCTCCTTATACGCTACGAAAGTAGGTCGACCTTTCGCGCGGTCCCTGAGCTTTTCCCTCGTGCACGTAGAACGGTCCCATTGGATCGCTCTCAAATAAGGTACCACAACTGCACGTGAGGTCCACGTTGCTTCACTTTTTCACCATAGTGTTGTGGCCCGTATGCGAATACCTCCTTATACGCTACGAAAGTAGGTCAACCTTTCGCGCGGTCCCTGAGCTTTTCCCTCGTGCACGTAGAACGGTCCCATTGGATTGCTCTCAAATAAGGTACCACAATTGCACGTGAGGTCCACGTTGCTTCCCTTTTTCACCATAGTGTTGCGGCCCGTATGCGAATACCCCTTATACGCTATGAAAGTATGTCAGCCTCTCGCGCGGTTCCTGAGCTTTTCCCTCGTGTACGTAGAACGGTCTCACTGGATCGCTCTCAAATAAGGTACCACAATTGCACGTGAGATCCACGTTCCTTCATTTTTTCATCATAGTGTTGTGGCCCGTATGCGAATACTCCCTTATACGCTATGAAAGTAGGTCAGCTTTTCACGCGGTCCCTGAGCTTTTGCCTCGTGCACGTAGAACGGTCCCATTGGATCGCTCTCAAATAAGGTACCACAATTGCACGTGAGATCCACGTTGCTTCACTTTTTCACCATAGTGTTGTGGCCCGTATGCGAATACCTCCTTATATGCTATGAAAGTAGGTCAACCTTTTGCGCGGTCCCTCAGCTCTTTTTCCCTCGTGCACGTAGAACGCTTTCATTGGATGGCTGTTATAAGGTACCACAACTGCACGTTAGATCCACGTTGCTTCACTCTTTCCCTATTGTGTTGTGCCCCGTATGCGAATACCCCCGTATACGCTAAGAAAGTAGGTCAGCCTTTCGCGCAGTCCTTCAGCTTTCCCCTCGTGCACGTAGAACGGTCTCATTGGATAGCTCTCAAATAAGGTACCACAACCGCACGTGGGATCCACGTACTTCATCTTTTTCGCCATAGTGTTGTGGCCTGCATGAAAGTAGGCCAGCCTTTCGCGCGGTCCCTGAGCTTTCCCCTCGTGCACGTAGAACGGTCCCATTGGATCGCTCGCAAATAAGGCACCGCAATTGCACGTGAGATCCACGTTGCTTCACTTTTTCACCATTGTGTTGTAGCCCGTATGCGGATACCTCCTTATACGCTATGAAAGTAGGTCAGCCTTTCGCGCAGTCCTTCAGATTCCCCCTTTCCCCTCGTGCACGTAGAACGGTCTCATTGGATCGCTCTCAAATAAGGTACCACAACAACTGCACGTGAGGTCCACGTTGCTTCATCTTTTTCACCATAGTGTTGTGGCCCGTATGCGAATACTCCTTGTACGCTATGAAAGTAGGTCAGCCTTTCGCGCGGTCCCTCAGCTTTTCCCTTGTCCACGTAGAACGGTCTCATTGGATCGCTCTCAAATAAGGTACCACAATTGCACGTGATATCCACGTTGCCTCACTCTTTCACCATTGTGTTGTGCACCGTATGCGAATACCCCCTTATACGCTATGAAAGTAGGTCAGCCTTTCGCGCGGTCCCTCAGCTTTTCCCTAGTGCACGTAGAACGGTCTCATTGGATCGCTCTCAAATAAGGTACCACAACAACTGCACATGAGGTCCACATTGCTTCATCTTTTTCACCATAATGCTGTGGCCTGTCTGCAAATACCCTCTTATTGCTGCTTTGAGTGGACAGGCGCTTTGTCAGGCGCTTTCTCCAGCCTTTTCTGCACAGTTCCCTTAGAAGTCGGCCCGGGACGGACATCGCCGCAGGGCGTCAGTCGTGACGTTGCCCACCTCTGTGTGGCCGACAACGGCGAACCCTTTCACCAGCACCACCACCACAAACCTTCTCTTTCTCTCATGCGCAGAGACGTACTGAAAAACTCTGAAGGCAGAACAAAAATATTTACCGCTGCATCGACTGCACTCTCTGGCTTGCCATGTGTGTTTGTGACGTGATTGTCCCTTCTACAACATAAGCCAACATAAGTACAGTAAGCCAACATAAGTCTTGCAACATAAGTACAACATAGCAGCCAAAGGTCACCATATCCAATTTCAGTGGTTCACTGGTCACTGTGACATGACCAGGAAATGAGGCTGCGGACATATCAGCGCGTAGTGTAGTGTGGTCGCGTGTAAGTGAGGCACGCTTCGACGGACTAAAAAAAAAAAAAAATAGGACATCGACTTTGGAGCAGGAATGTTGCCATACGCCCAGCTGGATTGGGCACTATGACGTCATACTTCTCAAAACTGAAAATTAATTTTATGATACTTCCGCTTCTTACGGAGAAATAGTATTTCCGGAAAATACAGTGTGAGAAAGGTGGATTCGAACGGCATAAATTCGGAAAGATTCTGAGGACATGAGATTTAGTCCGTAGTGGGTCACTTTAAATATTCCAGAAGGGAGCCAAAAGATGGGTACAGCACCCAGTGGCAAGATGTCCCTAAAGGCTGGGCGGAGCTCTCCAGCAGGTGCTGGTCCAAATATCGCCCCATAAGGTTCTCCCCGTTCTTTCTTTGGGAACCTAGAAAACGTCGAATAAGGTGTAGTTCTCCCTGTGCACTATCGACTGACGATGGACACCACTGCTAGTAAGTGAATTTGAGGAGGCCCCGTATGGTAAGTTCACAGCAACAGTCGTCAAAGAGCTCTCTGCCTATTCTGGCCCCGCGCCCCCATGAACTGAAATTAAAATTCTGTTCAGTACATACATAGATACATGATACAGACATGTTTACTGCACAATTTCTTTACACTCGCGCAAATGCACGTGCCTGTTACGGTATGTACATAGCTACAGATCATCACTGTCTTCTTCATCGTCACCAAAGGAGAGTAGACGATTGTCTTTTACCGCTGCGACCTTGCTGCGGTTCACCGTATCCTTTTCTTTAAGTTTCTTGGTCGAAGTCGCAGTGATACCTTGCTCGTCCTCGTCCTTTCGCTTGCTTGGTTTGCTGTAGACGATTTTCCCGTCATTGGGTGCATCTTCTGAAAATACAACCAAGAGCACATTCGAACGATGATTTGGCGAACATCCAAACTTCACCATCGCTGTTCACATTCAGTCCACGTTGTGTACCTAAAGGAACAAAAATTACGTGCGAAGACAAATCAAATTATGCATATGTTATGCATTATGTCATGAACAATATCCTGGTGCTTCTTGACATTGCAAACTTGTTACCTACTCGCCATAGCTATCCTTTTCACTACCAGCAAAGATGGTTTGTTGAAAGAAGATCAGGCATGATCTATCTACCTATACGGAATGCAAAATGGCAGTTGAGTACACAGGTGAGAAGCTATTATCATTGCACAAAAATTTTGTGCGTCTACCTGAAGACCCGAAACGTTATACGTCTTAAACGTCTCCAAGTTTACACTTGGACTTGGTGCACATTCTCAGAATCGACTGACACTTCACTTTCTAAGTCACCGATGCCAGCACCGGTTTACTAGAAAGTGTTCGCATTCACAGTGCCAGGACAGAGCAATTTATTAACGTGGAGAAGGGTGACGTTTATCTCTGATTACACGACGGCTATCGTATCTCGTGCTGTTTACCAGTGGATGTAATAAAATCTAGCGCGTCAGGAAAAATGACCACTGCTGTACAAACAAGAGGGTTCGCACAAGCAATAACCATCACCCACGTGCGATTTTTACCTGCAGGAACCAAATATCAGGATACATCTCCGAGGAGATTCCTGTCCAAATGAGCATTACCATGCCAAAGCTTTCAAGTGCCTAAGGTTGATAAGTTCGAAGGGGGTGCAAGATTTTCGGCTCCAGTTGTAGAGAACGGTAATTCGCTGCGATTTCCGTCGATCAACGGCGAGCATAGGGATTCATGAGGAATGTCAACCTGGTGTCGCTTTAGCTTGTCCGCTACATCTTGATGCGTATGTTAGGAAACGTCCGTTTTGTCTGTGTTTCGCAGATCTGCGAGGAACTGAATCGCAGGAACTGCACGTTCCACAAAATGCGATTCGGTGATTCCATGAATCGTGCTCAGTGTAGTTGGAGCCATCATCTGATACCGCTTCTAGGTAAATGTTGCAGTACTGAGCGTTATACTAGTTACCAGAACTACGGCCAGGAAAGTGTGGCAACATACAGAAGGCATTCTGGTCTATCAGCTTTGTTCTGCCAACGAGTTATTCAATTGCCAGGAAGACATAGATCGCAGATGTACATTTCTTTAACGCCGGCTTAATCCAATTGGCTTGTTTAGAGGTTACAGGCAACAGCTCCGTAACTTTACAAATTTGATAGACTCTTCTGAAACAACCAAAAGGAAATCCACAACGCAGCAGGCATACAATAGAAAGCACATGATACACAAATAACAACTGCTAACGTATATAACCAAACGATAAAGAACATGGAGCATTAAGGTTGGGAATGTTACAAGAGTTCAACAGCCACTTTTTGATTTCTTTTTTCACCCTAGATATAGACTTCAAATCTTCTATACTCGTGTTCAACTTATGATGGAAAATAAATCTAGTCCGTCATCTACATACAACTTTGGAGATAAGGAGACACAATACTGCACCGCCGCCGTGGGGAAGGGCTCGCGTAGTGTCATGTGGCCAGTCTTAACAGCCAATACGGAAGCAGAGTGTGTGTGATGGTATGGATAACATTAATTATCTAACGGAGGAGGGAGAGTGACGTCTCTGTGCTCAGCCATCCTATCTGCGGCGCAGTAATATTCTGAGAGCTGACGGACTCGATTTCCTTTACTTCTTGTGTTGGACACGACTATAGTTAATTAGATATCTGGTTAAACTCGTGCGGAACGATATGATATGTATGTAATATGTAACCATGTAATACGTAAGATACAGATGAAGGCAACGTTCATCACCCGCCACTTACAGGAAGACGGATGAACTCTAAAGGCTAAAGACGCGTCCATAAATTTTCGTTTTTGGCTGCGGCCGGCCACGAGACACAACAAAACAATAACAGCGTTCTTGCACAAAAGCAATTCGCAGCTGACCTGTAGCGCACGCGAGGTCTTTGATCCGGACGCCTTCTAGAAACCTCTCAATCCCTTCAGAGGAGCCCGTAAGAGAAAGAGCGTGGTTGATGTCACAAAGACAAAACGTCCGAGGAACAAAACGTCGGCAAAAGATGGCAAAAGATGACCAGCTAAAGACACGTTCGTGGAGCTCGACAGGGCTCGATGGGACAGATGCCCCAAGCTTATCGCGAACCACCGTCAAGTGACGGAAGCCGCCATATTGTGACCCAGAGTTGTCCGGAGGATTTTTCAATTGTTTATAACAAGTAAAAGTTTCTAAAATGAGTGAATAGAACGATTTAAAACGACGTGGAGTCGTGTCCGTGTGGCGTGCGTTTTACTGTTCTTGTGGAACGTTTAATCGTTTATAAACGGTTTAAACCAACCGTGAAACGTTCTGGTTCTTCTGACTACGGCGGCTGCGGTTCAGATTGGACTTGGATTCGTAGCACACTATACAATCCGCTATGAACCAACTTCAGAGCACAATGTATACAGGCAAGTTCTACCTCGACCCAGATTCGGGTGCAGTGTATTTTTATGCGGATGGGTCAGCACATGGCTGTCGCCGGCGTTTGACGTACGCGCTCAATAGGAAGCAAAGCATGGGAAAATGGGTGGATCGCTTAAACTGTGCTACGTCACGGCAGCAGATCCTCCAAGGTCACGCCATTCCGGACGCGGCTGACGTTTCGGGCTTTTGTTGGAAATTGAATTGTGCGGCGATATAAGGTACCCTACAGAGAAAGTCGTTTCACTACTTGCTTCGACTTTTTTCATGATAGTCATCAAAATTCGAGATCGTCAGTAAGCCAAGCGTCTACTAATAACGTGGGAACATTATGCGACCGTTGCACAAGCTGCCAGTTGCAGAGTATAACTGTCCAACTTTTCTTTGTACAGCGCCTTTGTATGCACCATCCAGAACATCTTCCCAGCACCGGAAACATCCTCACTCTCTTTCGAAGATTTCCGTTCCTTTCTTCTCGCGTAAAGCTAGGAACGACATGAATAGCAGACAGACACAAAGTGTAGACAAGCGCTTTGCTGCCCACGCGGAAGACGTGCTATTGGGACACCATTTCTAAAGCAGCTCATTTTTCTAACATTTGACATTTCCACTGACAATGTCGCTTGGAAAGTCAGGAAGACAAACGATAAAATTGGCCAATAAAAGGGAACCTTTCGTACACTCGCCATCCGAATATGAGCACGTTTCGATGTCAGTCTTCCTCTACCAGAAAACTTTACTCAGGCGCTGCGATTTGTTGGTTCTTGGATGCTCACGAGAACGTAGTCTTCCCTCAGCGATAGGTTATGCGTTAGTGTATGGAATGCCTGAAACTTCGAAATGTACTACAGGCTACGTTTCGAAATGTACAGGTCTGTGAAAATTACGAGCTTAAGCTCCTGCGCTCGTAGTGATGGCGCGATATGCGCTTCTTCAGCAGAGCTCCTGGGGTCGCTAAAGACATTTTTCAGGAGGTGAGAAGATGCACGTACAACCGCCGTCAGCCTTAACCGTGGCGCGTGGCCTGCGCAGAATGAGAGCGCCGCGGAGAGCTAGTTTCTAAGTTTGAGATTGCGCACAAAACATAGGTCCCACACTGGGTCGAGACCACGACTGTCGAGACATACAGAGCCTCACAACAGCAGTTCGGCATGCTCGGTTGGGCGGTTATCGCACCGACAATCATGCAGTCTCTGCTTCGCGCTCACGCTCACCAGCGGCTGTGCTGCATGCGTGCTGCGACCCAGTCTCAAACCCAGCGGCCAACGCTCCGTGGCACTGGTACCTGCTCACGCCACGCACTCGCGTATTACAGTTAAGTCTGACGGCGGTTGCACAAGAACATCTTCTTTCCTTGAGCGTCCATCCACTTCCCTCTGAAACATGCAGCGCAAACTGCGCAGCGGTCTCGAGTGCACTCAGAAAGAAGCGCACTTCGCTCTATATCATGCGGCAGCTCAAGCTGCTGCTTTTCAACAGCAGAAAAGACGGCTAGTGGGCTCTTTACACTCGTGTTCAACTTAAGAAGGAAAATAAATCTAGTCCGTCATCTACATACGCCGTTGGAGATAAGGAGAGATACTGCAGCGCCGCCATGGGGGAGGGCTTGCGTAGTGTCATGCAGCCAGTCTTAGCAGCCAATACGGAATCAGAGTGAGTGTGATGGATTACATTATCTGGCGGAGGAGGGAGAGTGACGTCTCTGTGTCCAGCCATCCTATCTGCGGCGCAGTAATATGTTGGGAGCTGACGGACTAGATTTCTTTTCCTTCTTAAGTTGAACACGAGTATAAGCATTTGCGAGAATGATGGTGTCGGAAACCATGCGCGGTGGCCCGCTGCTCTCGGATGGAACTCTCAACGACATGATTTCAATGTATCTGGACGACGACCAGCGGCATTGCCAAGCGGGTTAAGGCGTCCCGCTCGTTGGTGGTAGCCAAGGTCGTGCTGAAGACTGGGAGGTAGTGGGCTCGAATCCTACCGATAAAATGGTTAAAAAGCAAGCGAGCTGGTGGCTAAGATCCATGACGAAAACCCGAGACTGGGAAAAAGACGAAAAACAGACGACACAACACAAAGTCTTTGTGTTGTGTCGTCTGTTTTTCGTCTTTTTCCCAGTCTCGGGTTTTCGTCATGGATCGAATCCTACCACCGGCTGTGCTGTCTAAGGTTTTCCCTGGGTTTTCCAAAGACTTTCCAGACGAATGTCGGCACAGTTCCCCCTGAAGTCGGCCCAGGACGCATACTAACCCCCCTGTCCCCCACTCCTTCCTGCTGTCCTCTCTCCATCTGTCCACATCTGTACGCCGCTCATAGCCACAGTTGCTTCGCGGCGCTAACACGGAATAAAAAAAAATCTGGACGTCGAACGTAAGATATAGGAAGGCATCCTGCACGATGTCACCGTCGTGCACAACACAGCCGCTCAGTGAACAAAGAACCTTGATTCTAACTAGGGTTTCCCATTTTCGTCGATTATAATTTTTGAGATCTCCCGAAACGCGTCAAAAATGAGCGCAAAACAGTAATACAAGTATGAATTGGCTTATAACATCATAGACGACAGGATAGCTTCGCTTTTGCGCCAACCTTCACCCTACACTCTTGGAAAAATGGCCAGTAAAAAGGTAGTAACGACTGCGGTTACTACCCTCGAAGTGCGTTACTAGTTGGTCACTAGCTGAGTACTAGCTAAGAGTTGTGGAAAGCAGTAAATACTGCAGTTACTAGCCAGAAATTTTTGCTTAGTAGCTGTTACTAGATCGATACTTATGTTTGCTACATGTTATCTTATGCCCGTTAATTTGTGATGGAGGCGATATTATCCGAGTTAAACGGTAATTTGATTTAAAAACACATGTGTCAGTAGAGTAGCATTTTATTCAATACGGGAGAGACTTACGGTAGCGTATTATGTGCTCCTGAGACAACCGTATGCGCGCATCCACACCCAAGAAGTCGCCTCGCGGCTGGTGGCGACTTTATAATCTCAGAAGTTGCGACGCATTATATCAGTATCTGTTGTCCAGCAAATGGCAATCTGCTAGGAAGAGCTGTCCTTTTTCGTTCACACCCATGCTTTGCGAATATGAGTTTGTGTAGGCGCAGTATCCCTCGAGTACACCCCCCCCCCCCCTCCCACACACACACAACCACAGCTAGAGGTGACAGATCTTCGTATGTTTGTTACTACTTCTATATACAAGTTGGGAAATATATTGGCGCTGAAAAAACTTTAGCATTCCCTTTTTCCGAAATTATACGCAAGCCATGTATGCTTTTCTCTTTAGTTTTTCCCAGTGTACACTTAGGGTTGCCACCAGGCCGGTATTATACCGGCACGGCCGGTTATTTGCTCGCTCTGCCGGTTGCCGGTAGGAAGGTGATACCGGCAGCCTTTTGCCGGTATTTGTGACTCAAGACCTTTCATATGGGCTTTTGCGGGGTTTTCCCTTCAACATTCCACTACAGGTTGAATAAATCTGGAGCATAGCCCCAACTCTGCAGTCACTAGTTCTTTCCTTAGTTATTCATTATTATTATTATTATTATTATTACACACAGGAACATATGTTTCCTCGTATTATCTTGAGCTCTCTCTCTATCTCTCTGTTTCCTGTGTGTGCTCTTCCACCCCTCACCCACTTCCCTTTCCCTCTATTCCACCTCCTCTCCCTCAGCCGGTATTTTTCACTACGAAAGGTGGCAACCCTATGTACACTTTGTAATTTTCACTAAGTGAAGGTCGCGCTTTTACTAGCCAAAGGCAGTGCTATCAGCTAAGACCTACTGCTGGAGGTAGTGCTCTTTACTAGCCTCTTCAATTAGTAAGTGTTACTACTGCCACTTTTGCTACGTACGGTTACTAAGATCTTAGTGGCTGGTGTGACAAGTAAGTGCTTAGTTTTTAGTTAGTAAGCGCATCGACCTTATTTTTAAGAGTGTACTTCGTAATACCTCGGAAAATATAATCGCCGAAAACGAGAAACCCTAACTGTAACATAGAAGCTATACGATATGCTCAACGTATCGAGGGGGTCCGCCAGTTAGCAAGTGTATAGACCGGCTAGCCAGGCAACCACGTTGTACAACGAGAACTGCTTTAATGATCGACTACGAAGGCTCGCGAACCACAAAGGTTCGAGCACTCCCGAGCGCGGCTACCTGCTGTTGACGATGGTGAAGTAGCTGCCGGTTACAACAAGGTCATGTTTCATGACCGGCACGTTGTAGCTAGACCCGCTTGCATGGACGTTGAGGAAATTCCCCAGTGGTGTCCTCAGTAGCTTCGGTAGTGCCTCAGGCACACGCTACTGTCCTCAACCTTGCTCGTTGGTAGAGCACTGGTATCGGTCGCACGCACTCCATTGGTCGCAGTGCCCAACTGTCGCGCTGCTGCAGAGCGGAACCGAGGGCAGCGTTGGAAGCGTCAACAGGAGGGCTGTCTCAGCATCTGGACGTGGATGGTGGAGAAGCACCGCGTCGATGTGGGCCTATTTGACTGTGGTGGGAATGAAGCGAGATTCTCTCGGGAGGACGTCGTTGAGGAGGTCGTACAGTGGCTAATGACAGCGCAGCACAGTGAGGAAACACGTCGGTAAAAGTTGACCAGCCAAAGACACGTTCGAATGGCTCTACGTGTGGTAGGTAATCTCGGATGCACTGGACTTCCGTTGTAAGGGTGCCGTCTGCACTGATAATAAGGCCCAAGACGGTGAAGGTATAGTATCGCCAAATTTTCACTCTGCAGTGTTAAAGATGATGTCACAGTCCTGGGATTCTGAAGAACAACTGCCGCACTGAAAGGATGGTTAGGCAGCAAGCGAGCTGCGATAAATATCCATGGTAGCAAAAACCCCGATACAACCCAACAAGATGTTGTGCTGCTTGGAAAGGGACAAAAAGGGAGACACACACACGTCTCAACTACCGCAAGCGTTGGTTTGATTTGACTTGACCTTACTGGCGCAAGGATAACAAGGATCATGCTGCGCCGAATAATTTTGTTGAGTTACGCTACAGTAGCGCAAGCGTTGGTAGTGTTCAGCCTCAGTCGTTCTAGCGACGTGAAGGTCTGCGATACAGAAGCAGTGGTGTCACTAGAGGGGGGGGGGGGGGGGGGGGGGATGGGGGGCGGTCCGCACCGGGTGACGGGATGGAAAGGGGTGACGCGCCGCAACCGTGCAACCACTTCTTCTCTTTTTCTGTGACTCTATGACGTCAAAAACAACGTGATTTTTTTCTGTGTGGAGATGATATCCCTATTTATCGCCGATCAGTGGCGTAGCCAAGGGGGGTTCAAACCCCCACCCCGTAACCGTACCTTTGGTAGAGCATTTGGGAGAGGGAAAAGAGGGCGAAACCCTCCTCCCCCATGTAAAGTTTTCGTCGAACTTCTCCCGAAATATTTTTCTGGCTATGCTACTGTTTTCGGTCGTCTGGTATTGAAAGGGATTTGGGGGGGGGGGGGGGGACGCAAAGAGATCCCGCACCAGGTGACGCAAACGTCACGGGTGTCAAAACGTCTTGGGTGTGTTGCAAGGAGGTCTGCTACTGTGACGAGGTTTGATGAAGTAGCAATTGGACTGGCTGGTGCATACTACTGCACCGCGGCGAAGGAACCGGAGACGACGAAAACACAGGACAAGCAGAGGTTTAATGCCCGATAGTCGCCAAGCGCCTGGGCTGATCTTGGCATCACGTAATGTAGCTAATTCCAGCACGTGATCAAATTCCTGATTTGCTGCGCGCCCCGGAGCCAAGCGATAGAGGAAGGTCTCACGTCATGAATTGGTGGGTGATTTTTGGCGGTACGTCCGCCTGGGTTGGTTGAGTGGTGGCGGGTATTCCTTGGAGTGAAAGAGTCGTAAGGTGGGGTATATAGCATGGCGGCGAGCTGGGGTGGCGCGGACTTGCGGAGAAGTGGCGTTGTCGACCAACCGGTGGCGATTAACATCTGCCAACAGATCAAATTGCTTCAGAAAACTGCATGGATAGCGTAGAGCAAATCGGCGATGGCAACAATGCAGCGGAACACTAGGCGAAGGCCGAGATTCAAGGTTATCGAACGTTGTTCATACGTAGCAATTTTGGACTGATTAACCACTTGCAACGTGTATTCTGCTCGTGAATTGCGTTTGTCAGCAATTAGCAATGGTTGGAGGTGGCGATTCCCGCCTATGAACATGGTAGGCGGCAACTCCAGGTACCAACGGAACATAACCTCGCCTGGGTCAACCGTCATTCACAATGATATTTGTCTCCTGACTTGTTAAAGGCAAGGGGTGTACGTCTTTTTTTGACAATGCAAAGTGTTCCAAAAGTGATGGTTTCACGGTTCCAGTTGTCACGACTGTAGCCAGGGTGATATGACATGATATCAGTGTATTCAAAAGTGTCACAAAAAGAAAAAGCTGACCACGCCCATATTCAACCAATCAAGAGAGAGAACGATATCATTCGGAATGATGGTTGGTTAAGAGCATGTGTCATGTAGTGAAGTTCTCTTTCTAAAGTGTATGGTCCGCAGGAAACCGTGCGCGAGAACGTCGCCTGCATGATATGCGGCAGCCAAGAGTGCGTTCAAGCAAGCTACTTTGCTGTTGCTGTAGGACCATGGCGGCGCCTTTCTTCCCGAGATCTGGCTGGACGTGAAGAGCCGTAAGAGCGGGTTCCAGAGATTGCTGTGATGTTGGGCGTACACGTGGGCCCAAGACGCGCTTGTCTTGCTGGGCGGCGTTGACTTCAGTTATCGCGAAGGTCTGGCACTCGATGTTCGGGTCACCAAATTGTATAGAGTGGCTAACCAGACAACCACGCTCTACAATGGGAACTGCTTTAATAATCGGCTATGAAGCAGGAAACCGAGATAGACGCTCATTCAGTGACGAAACGCATACGACGTACCTTTGCGTCGATACCTGCGCCTGTCGAATCAACCGTCTTGGTGAACTTCATGGACTTCCGTCGGAGCATCGGTGGGACGGCCGTATAGAGGCACATACTGTCCACGTGAAGCTCTATCATGACAGATAGGCATCGAATTTCTACATTTCTTTCTTTGTTTTGTACAGTATAGCACTAAACATCGAGACGATTCTCGTCCTATCTTGCCGCACCGCGTTCTGTGTAGGGCCGGACTGGCACGCGTAGGTCGCTCGTCAGAGCACAACTTCTGCGTTTCCGGCCTAACTGTTTTGCTGGGTAGTTGAAGCACAAATGCTCATTATTAACGAGCGCCCATTGCCACCCATTTGTTAGTTCTGGGAACTTGGTGCTAATGGACACGTTACCTACTAGAACCGAATGCCCTCCAAAGACCCACACGCACCTAAAGGCAGAAAACCTCAAAGGGCACCCTCCACGAAAGCGATGACAAAAATTCTTGGACAAAAAGTTTGCCCCACAGACTTGCTTAATATGTTAGATTCCACATGCTTGCATAGACCAAATGGAATTTGGTGAAACGTGCAGTTACATTGTAAGTTAACATTTTGAAAGGTGACAACCAGAGCCGTAGTGAAGTGGGGGGGGGGGGGGGGGGCGAGAGGGGCAGCCGCCCCGAGCGCCCTCGCCAGAGAGGGCGCCGAACGGCAGGCCCTGACAGGTTGGTTGGACAGGAGAAAATCGGGAACGAAGAACATTTGAATGTACGATCTCGGCAGTGCAAATAAGCGTTTTCATTTCCTTGTTTACGGGGCTTCTGACGGCATTGGAGGGGGGAGGCGCTTCAGATTTACCCTGCCCTGGGCGCAAACTTGCCTCGCTACGGCTCTGGTGACAACATTTGGTGACACTCAGAACATCAGTTCTTTCATGTTCAACATTTTGGTGTTTCGCGCTACTGCAAGACATTAAAATGATGTACAGGTGGTTGACAAATAGGAGAGATGTTATCATTATTATTATTATTTTTACGCAGGGAATTTAAAAAAGTCGGGAACACCAACAACAGATGGAAAGAATGAAGAATACTGCTGGTCCTTTCTAGCAATGATTGCTTGCTAGACGTTACAAATGAAGTGCTATAACACCACACCAGTGATTTATCCAGACCCCCTACACCCCCACCCCAATTTTTTGGCGACACCCCTCTCCTATCTTGTGCACCCTCTACAGGAGAGCCTGTGTTCTTTCAGCGTTATACATATGTCGGCAATGTAACATAAAGCTGTTGGGGTGGACCTCGATATTCCCAGTTGCGAAATCCCCGATCTGGAAATTCCCGTTCTGGAAACAAGGAAAATCAAGGAGAATGCTCGATTGCTTCGTAACATGGTATGCCGCAGAGCCGTAGCGACGAGGGGGCGAGAGGGGCAGCCGCCCCGGGCGCCCTCGCCAGAGAGGGCGCCGAACGGCAGGCCGGTTAGTTAAACTGGATGAAGCGGGAACGAAGATAATTTGAATTTACGATCTCGGCATTGCTAAGCGTTTTCATATCTTTGTTTATAGGGCTTCTCATGGCAGTGGGAGAGGGGGGGTGGGGGGCGCTTGAGATTTACCCTGACCTGGGCGCAAACTTGCCTCGCTACGGCTCTGGTATGCCGTGTTTAAAAACACGGTATCACTATTTAACCACCCAAATTCACGGGTTTTCGATGTCTGTCCAAGTCGTTTTAGCGAACGAAAGCCAAGTTTTAGCGGCCGTTAGGCTTAGCAGGGCTGACACCACGTTGGTTAGTTTATTATTAGGTTAGTTCAAGTTCGGTGTTTGCATTTCTATGTCCATGTTAGTCTAAGTTCGCTGTTGGCAGTTTCCCGCGCGCGACTGTGCATTTTATAGTCAAATAACGTTTATTTCCGAAGGCAGAAAAAATAGGCGATGTCAAGTTGCCGGTGGTGAGAAAATCAAAGTTACCTGGTAACCTGAAGAAGTGCAGACTCGTGCACGAAAGTCTTGTTTACCATGTGTAAATAAATAAGTTGTTCCTACCGTTTAATATCACTCTTTGATCAACGTTTATTTCCAGTAGTTTATTTTGCAGCGGGGATTTCGGTCACTTTCGAGGTACATCCGGAATTCAGTCCTCCCAACGCGCCAGAAAAAAAAAAAAAAAAAAACCGAGCGTAGTTCCCCAGTCTTCCAATAACTGTACCTATTCGACTGCTCCCGAGTATGACAATGACAAGCAAGTTGTTACAAGTTGTTCAAAACTCTTTTACGGGTTCGTGTTTCGCGCGAAACGCTTTCTTTCCAAAAGTTCTACAGGGTGTGTGCCATTGTGTGTGCCGTGTGTGCAGATAAACTCCAGTGGCTCTCAGTCGCGTGTGCAAATGCCACTGGAGTTTATCTGCACACGCCCTGTATTTTGTTCTCTTTGTTATTTGCACCCACTATTCGTCACTCAAATAAGGTTATTTGCGCAATAGCAACGCGCAGGGCAGCTGTCAACTGCATCGCGACGACAAATACACCACTAACTAAAGGTCACTGTCCTAGCGCTTTCAGACTTGCAGTTTTCTGCTAGGTTCGCATGTTACCTTCTTGCTTCCTTCGAACTGCATCTGCTTCCTCAGCTGTCAGGTCGCCGGCCTTCATTACTACCACAACTGGTTTTTCGTCCTCCCTATCTTCTCTGTCTGCCGGGAGGTCATGAGCTAAAGTTTCCCGCTATAAGTAATGGATGTTAGAACTATAGTAAGGAGTGTTAACACATTACCTTAGTGTCGACTGTGGGTCCCTCCGTATAACCGATCCGTTCCTTCATTTTCTTTATAAAAGGAGGGTCTGATGGTTTTATACACGTAACATTATGCCTTGGCATTTTGGCTCAAGAAAGAAACGTAGTCCCTGAGCGTGTAATTGTTAACGTACCTAATAATAACGTAAACACTATGCGCCCATGCTTGTTTTCACTTTTAGTCGCACAATCTTCTCAAAGATGGCAGTTGTTGTAATGACGTCGCCGACGTAGCCGACGTCGCTCTGTGACGTCTCAGTGGCGGGGCGTTGAACGATGAACCGTGCAATTGATGCTCTAGATTGTCATCAATTGTCCAGAAATTGAGTGAATCGAAATTGAAATAGTATCACGATCGCCTTTTTTTTTTTTTTTTCAAGCTATCGATAGATCTTTGATTAGCCTGATTAGTCACGTAACGTAATCCAATCCAATCCATCCAGTCCTCCATCCGCATCCATCCATCTTCCATCCGCCATGCGTTATGTGAGCTGTAAGGACTGAAGTCGTGGAGAGGAAAGCCTGAGGTTTGCAAATACACAAAGTACGGCACTTATGACAGTTCAGGATGCACTCAGAATATTGCGCTGGAGATCAGTGACAGGGTTGCTCTTGCGCGCTGTTTTCCGCAATCAATCGCACAAGAAAAGTTGGTGGGACCTTGTCCTGGGGGTTTTACTGAGTTGTATAGAAATGTTGCAGTTGCAGCATAGTCATTGCGTGCTTTGAAGTAATAGCACATTTTTTTCACGGGATTTTTCAAGTGTTATTCTTTTAGGAAATCTAGTTTGTGGAACAAAACAGGACGTCTAACAAGGTCTGTTTGTAAAAAGTTGGCATGGTGATATCAGTGGTCTGTCATCTACGTTCTTTCCTGTCCATGTCTTTTGCGCTGATATCACTATGCCAAGTTTACACCAACTACCCTGCTTTACAACTTTGGTTTGTAAAAGATGTCTCCACAGGACCTCTGTTGTGTTGCTAATAGCTCATGGGTTGACAAGCCAGTCCCTTCTCATCCTGTTCTCAATATCCAGGGAACGTCACATCATTAACATATGTTAGCAGAGTTGGGTGTTACTAGTTGCTTATTGCAGAGTTATGAAGGTACTTACCTTAAAGAAATATGATTACTTTTTGTGAAAAAGGTGTATGTATATGGGAAGGTTAATTTTATAGATCTGACATTTCCTGTGTGTTGACAGCTCAAGTTGTCAGCAAAGGTAGATAGATAATTCGAAAGATGATTTGGCTTTGGTAAGATGAGTTGATTTGGATTAGGAGTTCACAACCTATTGGGGCTTTCCTGTAAGGAAAGTACCTTCATGAGTTAGCAACTCGAAGCCATTTTTTCTTCCGTGTTAGTGCCATGAAGCAACTGTGGCTATGAGCAGTACACAGACGTGGACAGATGGAGAGAGGACAGCAGGAAGGAGTGGGGGACAGGGGGGTTAGTATGTGTCCTGGGCCGACTTCAAGGGTAACTGTGCCGACATTCGTCTGGAAAGTCTGCTGGAAAACCCAGGGAAAACCTCAGACAGCACAGCTGGTGGTACAGTTCGAACCCATCACCTCCCAGTCTTCAGCACGACCTTGGCTACCACCAATGAGTGGACACTTTAACCCGCTCGGCCATGCTGCTGGTTTCTAAGCTAATATGACATCCTTTGGACATTGAGAAGAGAAAGGACTGGCTTCTCACCCATGAGCTGTTATCAGGGGGTCCTGTGGAGACATCTTTTACAAAGCAAAGTTGTCAAGTGTGGTAGTTGGTGTGAACTTAGCATGGTGGTATTAGCGCAAAAGACACACATACACACACACACACAAAAAAAGGTAGATGACACACTGCAAATATCCAAATATCCGGAAAATATTTTCCTGATGATGGAACCAGGAGTGCACGAAACTTAGAATATTTTAGTTTTTATGTTGCAGTGCTGGAGTGTGCTTTTAAGAGATAAACATGACTCTTCCTTTGTACTATTTTCAACACTTCCTAAGAGAACAATAATTAAAAATTCCTGTGAAAAAGGTGTGTTACTTTAAATCAATCAATGACTCTGCGACAACATTTCTATAAGTGTTTAGGAATTCAACCAATTTTTTCTTCTGGGATTGATTGTGGAAAATGGTGCACAAGAACAATCCTGTCACTGATCTCAAGCGCAATATTCTTTGTACATCCTGAAATTCCATCACACAAGACTCCTCTTGCCTTATGAAAACTCTGCTACTGAAACACAGTCTATTGGCAGTCATATGTACGCAGGTGGTAATAATGCCAAGTCAGTGCTGAGGCTGAGGTGACCAACTGTTTTTTGTGAACTGTGTAGTTTCCGAGATGTTCGAAGTCTATTTTTACGAAAATGGAAACCTTATGCTTCAGGTGAAACATTTCACCATGCCATGTGGTGAAATGAAAACAATTTGCACTCCAAACTGGCAAAACAATGAATCGAAGACGCTATGGAACATTAAAAATCATACTCTTTTATTTCACTTGAAAGTTTCCATACAGAATTTTTCCCACATACAAACGCTATAAGCAGGATGTAGAACTCTCAGTCTGACACCACAGCCTCATTATGTTGCTGTCGTTCCGTATTTTTTATAACCATATAACCACTGCTCCTAGGTAAGTCATCAAGATAAGACTAAGTTTAATTATATCATATGCTCATGTCTAATGGCGTACACAAAGTTTTGCCGACCCATACAACAGTGTCCTCAAACTTCAGCGGGCAACAGAAAATTGTGGATGTGAATGCAGCTTCTTCTTCCCATATGTGTGACAGAAGTTTTGGTGGGACCAGAGGATTGCTTTTGTGTAACTAGGTAGAGGCACGAACTCACATACTATGATGCAGTGCAAGCAACAGAAAGCCAAGTTGCATAACTACCGACTTGCAGACACATGTGTTGTAGGGAGACGATGTTCCTGATGCAAAAGCACACCAAAAACAAGAAAGAGAATTCCTATGTAGCAGATACACAGTGAAGCCCCAGACAAGCAGATATCTTTTGGCAATGTCACCCTAACTTGGTACATATTTCGGGCACTTGGTTGTGTGGCGGATGAAAAAGAAAAATGCTTTGGAACAAAGGAATGCAAGCATAATAACTTGAATAACGTCCTCCACTTGCAAATCACTTAATAAATATTATGATGCACTAGGGAAATTTGGAACTCTGCATGCAGTGAGGCAAATTTTGCACATATCTCTTTGAGCACGAAGATTGCAATGCTAGTATTCTCTGCTGAGAAGCATTTTTATTCCAGTGCATTTCTCTCTGGACTTGTGAACTTGTGAATACCGGAGGTGAAAGCCGCACAATATGTGAGAAAGAGGGAAGTCGGATGTTGGCTTAACACACACTCTGTTCCAACAATTTATGCAACGCTTGACACATGTACAAGGTATTCTGAAGGTGTTCATTGTCAGAATACACGTCTTTAGTTTTAATGGTGCAGCAGATTTTGTCGCAACTGTCCTACTGTGTTCAAGGTATACCCGATAAGTTTTTTTTTTTTTTAGTTTTCTGTTATCTACTAATCAAATTACCCTAATCCATGTGAAAGCAGCTGCTGCATCACAGAGAGGTCTCTCTCTTTTTGGTCACCTCGTATGTATAGTGTGCAGTTCACAGAACTCGTAAAAAAACAAAGATTACTTTATTTATTGATTTACCCTCAGGGCATGCATTATAGGGCATATGCTTTGTATAGTATATAGTATTTATATATTTACGAAAGGGGCTGTCATGTTTATTTTTAGCTTAACTTTTCAGACCTGACCTTGAGAAGTTCTACAGTCAGGGGAACTTTTTTCTACATAGAAGGAGTAGCACTGGTGTCATTTAACTGCCTCCCGTTATGAGGCTCTTGTAGGTTCACAGCTTTAATCATCGAAAACTTGTTTAAAAAACGTTTCTTTGCCTCTTCAGCTGACAGATGGTTCACAAAGCAGTGTCTGCAATGTCAGTGCGACAATATGATAAAATGTTGCACCCAAGGAAAGGGGAGGGGGAACAGAAAAAAAAAAAGCACACAACTGTCTGCTCACACCCCAGGCAAGAAAGTCAGATAAAACACTCATGCTGACCCCCCTACTTGCGGAAAGAAGTGGCCTTGACTAGCATATCAAAGTGACAAATTCGGCTAATCGGTGAATCTTCAACATGATAAAGACACTATGGGAGAAGAGGGATGGGGGAAGCAGATATGACTAGGTGAAGTGAACGGAAGGCGCCGAAAACATTGTTGAATGAAATGCTAGTGACCACACTTTGAAATGCCAAGTAGTCCGTTTAGAGGGACTTTTTGACATGTTAAGTGAGACCGCCTACATCCACATGGAAGTCAAGGACGGGAGTACCCTATTACAATATCAGGACTGCACATGTACCGAATCTGTGAACATGAAGCATGTGAATAAGAAGTCCACAACGAAGAAGTCTATCTCAAGGTTCCATAACTTTTCATCATTTACAGTGAGAACTGGGCCCACTTGCACGAACATTGAGGAGATTCCTCAGTGGTATCCTCAATAGCTCTGGTAGTGCTACAGGCATGTGCTACTGTCCTCAATGCTGCTTGTGTGTAGAACACTGCCAAAGCTACTGAGGACACCGCTGAGGAACTTCTTCAATGCTCGCACACATGGGCCCAGGTGTTGAGTTACGGGACCTC
Source organism: Ornithodoros turicata (assembly GCF_037126465.1). Taxonomy (NCBI): domain Eukaryota; kingdom Metazoa; phylum Arthropoda; class Arachnida; order Ixodida; family Argasidae; genus Ornithodoros; species Ornithodoros turicata. The sequence continues at coordinate 42,045,524 of NC_088201.1, forward strand.
TGGAAGAATCCAATTTTATAAAATCAAATTCAATAAAATCTAATTCTATGGCAAAAATATCAGTAAACTGCACCCTCCATGTCTCTTCGCATTATGACTAGCAGTAACGAGCGTAAAAAAAAAAGTCTGCTGCTTCATTTTCTGCCATACTACTGGTATTTGCAGATATGTGCCATTGCTCTTAGATGGTTATTTTGTTTCCATGGGGTGCTGAAGGTCGAGCAGTGGCGACATTCCAAACATCTCCAAACTGTTGCTTCTTCCCAATGATTACACAATGTTCAGGTTTTGTATAGTGAGAATAAGCTTCAACAGAGTGACGGTTGTTCTTCTGTCTCACCTTCCATCAGCCTGTCAAATACATGGACAATTTTGGCAACACTGGGTCCAGATAATGGCACACAGCTTAGCACTGCACGTAGCATATCAATTTCACTCCTGTTTTTTTCAATACTATGACTAATTTATTGCTGCTCTCAACATAATTTTACTGCATGGAAGGAGAATGCCTCATTGAAGTATGGAAGCAATGTTTCACAAAGGATATGCCTGCCAAATTTTAAATATCAGAGTGATACCAGATGAAGCACATGATATACATGTATATGAATTTTTTACCAACAAAAGTAGCAGCAGGTGCGCAAAAATTGGTCACCGAACACAAAATGCATCAACCTGGACAAACCAATAAAGATATTACTGTCAATGCCGAAGTCGATGGTTACTTAGCACTTAAACTAAAATAAATATCCAGAGACGGCACATAATAAGGTGATAGGTAATACCGCAGCTGTAACATGTCTAATCTGAACAGGGCCCATTTGCACGAATGCCAGTGGTGTCCTCAGTAGCTTCAGTGGTGCTCCAGGCACGTACTACTGTCCTCAACAATGCTCATGCGTAGAACACTGGCAAAGCTACTGAGGACGGCACTGAGGAATTTCCTCAATGTTCATGCAAGTGGGCCCCGACCTCTTCCTTATGTAGGGTTTTGTTTTTCCATATCCTTATTGATGCAGCAAGCACATTCTAAACACTGGCACTCGACTGTCAAGCATTAAAAAGAGAGACCTGGAAAATGCCAGTCACCTTAAGTTATTTGCATTGCTGACAGCAAGAGCAGTAATGTATCTCACAGACACCAGAGCTCCCATTAGGTTAAGAAAATTAGACTACATCTTTGATGTAAGTGCTCCTCCGACTGTTGCCTCTGACTTGCAATTTTATCATAAGACATATTTTCACACCATTTCAGGTACCCGTTTCTTCTTTCTTTCAACATCAGTTTATCGTGTGGATTCTCATACTTAATATTGGGTTGAACCGAACTGACTCAGTTCAGACATAAATGCTGAAGTTGGATTCTAAAGCAATACAGACACGCCTTAGAGTAGCCAAGGACTAGTCACTGACAACTAGTCACTTCCATGACAACACTTCAGTAACCACAGACATCTGTGAACTCCATGTACATGTATATTTGTGTGCAAAGAATTAATTATTATTCCCTCGATGCCAAATGAAAGCAGGTCATGAACATTAAAGAAAACATGGCCTTATTGGTAGCAGAATGTCCCTGTATCAAGGAAAGGCAAGCTTGTGAGGTACCAAAGAAACAAAAAAGAGAAAGGACAACACTAACAGGAATAATGATTTAAGCAGAAATGTACATAACAAAAAATTGCACAAGGTTAGAACACAGACCTGTTGTATTCCATTTCCAGAAAATAAGATATTGTACAAAGATGTACCAAAAAACACAATGAACGCAAATATGCACACAAATAAAATTCTGAGCATGGGCAAACAAAAATAACACAACCAAGGTGAATTTTTTCACTACAGCAGTTCCCCATGAGTTTGCCTGCTCATGCGCCATTTTAGCACCAAATTTAAGCGTCATAAAAGTGTAAATATGTAATCGATCCATTCTCATAACCTTTGGCATTTGTCAGAAGGCACGTACGAGGCATATTTATTGGATGCAACAGATTTCCGTCTGGAGAAAAAGGGCCAAACTTCACAAACACGGCACACAACCAAGCAGAAATTGCACTGTGCTGTGCCCATCCTGCCCTGGACTGTTCCTTATCTCACAATGAACCATTTTTAGAAAAGTGGCACCATCTCCTGCTGCATCCGAAAAGTACTGAGAACAAACACATGTGGGAGCAACTTGTGAGATATAATAGGCACTGCATCAACGAGCATGCTTTTCCAGTGACAAAAGGGCATCACACCTCAAACTACTTGCAACCAAGCCTTTCGATTGGCTGAAATGACCTAAACAGCCTGATGGGGTTCAGGGAACCCATCCACATATTTGGTGTACCTTAACACGCAGGCATTGCTGCATTACAGCAACCAAGGCGTAATGATTGGTTTGTTTTCAATAGCACAGTGCAGGGAAGAGCACAATAGGAAAGATGTACATGCATTGTGCAGTCCCATGATGGTGAACCATTGGTATTTCTCATAGTATTTGAAGGTGCCATAAAGCAGTGCACACCATCCTGTGCACCATGCCAACAGAAACACATACTTTCATAGGAACTGTGAGCTAATGTCCCAAATATCAGTGCAACTACTATAGTCTATAAAAGTGGGCCAGTGCAACACCTAGGGTCAGAAAGACTATTGGCAGGCAACACTGTTTTTTTCTTCTTTAGTTGTGTGTTGTGACTAGGAAGTTGGAGTCTTCAAGGTTCTCATTCATTATATCCTGCTCAAGTTACCACAATGGCTTACAGTTTGGATTGTTTATTTGAGGCTTTTCTTGGAACAATAAGCAAGATACAAATAAAAGGCATGTGGTTACACATTATTTGATATGGCATACCAAAGCACTGCCAGTATTCCTAGCCAGTAGTTCCTGGTATGCTTTCCACTGTGCCTGATAGCACTGTGTGCCATTCAGTATGGGTGTGTGGAGCAGTTTTGTTGTTGTACATGGCAGCAGTGCAAAGTCTCGTTTTACACAGTATTGCACAAAGATTTCAACATTAATTTCCCAAAACACGAAAAGCACAATTAGGAAAAAAGTGCAATGTTGGTATCCTAACAGAAAAAAAGTCATAAAATTATCTCAAATTTAGAGATTGTGCTCATGGTTCCCTTAAATGTAAAGTGAGAGAAAAAACATTCTATAACTATACCTTTGGATAACAACACTTTATACTCGTGACTGAATAATCTTGCTTGTAAAACATCATTTCTACCAAAATATGCAGTGTCACCGTTCCACACTCAACTCAAAAGATATCGTATCATGATAAGCATAGGATTACATGAATAAACTCTTTCTTTCTGTGACTGTGTGTGACCACAGTGATAGTCACTGGGCTTCCCCCCTCACCCTCATTTTGTCTGGCTTTCACTTGTTCCAGCGTTCCAGATGTCCAAACTGGCCCAACTAGTGTGCTTTCATTGTGATGAGCCTAGCAAATGATATACTGCCTCACACGAAAGAGAGAAAAACTTGCTCCCCGCAATCTCTCATATTGGAGAATGTCCTGAAAGCTAATAAGGATCTGCTTGTATCTGCACATTTTTCAGTATGCACAATACTTCACATTTTCAAAATTAGAAAGTGTAACACTCTTTTATTACATCTCTAATTTATTTCTCCAATCCACAAACTGGCACAGTCCTGGTTAGGCACATATTTAAAGTTGCTCCAATCCCTTCATGCAAGGACAAAACGTGTAAAACGCTTAGATTCTCATGCAAAACCCTTTCTATACACTGTTGGTTTTATAAAAGCTGTAACAAAAGTAAAAAATGTTCCAGCTTCTGCAGGCTTTGAGGTAACATGTTAAAAGTGACCAGTGTAACCTGTGATATCACAGCAAACCTGTACCTCATACCTCATGAAGTGAGCAACTGCATGCTTATTGTTTGATAACCAGTAGACTACTTAATACCTGGAGAAAAATAAGCCCTGGTGAAAAATATGGCACCCTTGGATGCATGGCTTGTACATACGATAAAATACTAGAATGAATCACAAGGTAAGCTGTTTTGAGACACTTCCTTTTTGAGCGATGGCCACGCAGTGGTTGCAGGAAACACAAAAGAGGCAGACAGTACACATATAGTATTTACACTAAAAATAAAATAAAATGTTGCACAAGAAAATGGCATCTCACATGTTGGAACTTTTATCGCATGCACGTCAGATATGCATGTCCTCACAAGCTACACCTAAGCTGGCTGTCAACATCCTAGAGTGCAGCATCACACACACTAACTGCTGAAATAAAAAGAAAATGCACATATAAACCAGCCACAGTTGACTTTTACACTTTTATGGCAATCCCACTAGTGTTCGAAGGAGACCCAAACGTTTTCTTTGACTCTTGTTCGGTCTCTTGACACTCTAATGTTTGTGTCATACAAAGCATCACAGTCGGACGTAGATTCACCTACATGGTGTGTCAAACGGCATACGAGCGCCCAGCATGCCCGCATTCACATGTTGGAGGTTGGTGTCAACAAAGGCACAGCAAATTTTGTGTTGTTTTGTGTGTGTGACTACATTGTGTGGTACACACTCGTACAGAAGAGGTGCGTGCGGGCGTGCTGTTGCTCCTCAGGTTGGGAAGCCTCCATTATCTGAGAGGAGGATCAGTCGAGTGGGTGTTCAGGGCACGAGCGGTTGACTTCGAACCAGGCGTCTATACACCTGAAACAAATAAGAAATCAGCATCCTGCATTCATCTGACACACAGGAGAACCCTCCTTTCACTCCTATTGATGATGACTTAGTGTTTACTGGTGCAAAAACACAGTTTTCACTCCTATGTTTGTTAAAATTCCCCATTTCACTAAAACAATGGCGACATTCCGTAGGTTCTGTGCAATAAGGAATTTCAAGAGAATGTTTCGGGACGCAGCTGCGATAGGTTTCTATTGAACAATGTCTGTATGTGTTTATATTGAATGTTTGTTTATATTGTATAGGTTTGTATTGAAATTGCAGAGCTGACATGCATTTATCTATATTGCAGGTATTTACCATACTTACCACTGTTGGAAAAGTGACGTAAGGAAAGTTATGTGCAGACTACTGCTTTGATATCAAGATTTAGTACATAGCACTGGTTCGTTTCATCTTTTTCATTAAGCTTTTGGAGCTTTACCTCTTGTGATATATGCAAAGGCAAGGTAGTCGAGCAATTGTGTCCCCTTGTGTCAGGTCCTCAAGGCAGATTACACACTCTCCCTTGTCTTCGGTTAGGACGTCATCTAGAATGGAGATACTATGCTTAGGTCAAATGCATACAACTTTCACACATTGTAAGTAACAAGCATTTTGAGCGATTTTTATAGCATGGGCCGTATTATACAGTGTGTCCCAGCTAACTGCAAACAGATTAAAAAAATATATATTATATAACTTTTTTCGAGATGAAATCAATTGGAGTATAGCATATGCCGAAGCCTAAGGCAAATGTCCTAATTAACTTTCAATAATTAATTTTTAATTATAAAAGCTACAAGGTCGTCCCAATAAGAACATCCGGTCCCTTCGGTCACCTGATACAGTTTCCGTTTTCAGAACAAAAATCCGTTTGATAGATCGTCCACAAAAAATTCGTGAAGGAACACCTTTTCTTTTGTTTATTTTGTTCATTGCGCATCTTCGGAGACACATCTTTCCTTCACCCTCAATCAATGTGAGAGGGTGAAAGAGCACACTATCGCCTCTTGTTTATTTATATATGTTTTTAAAAAATCTGTTCGTAGGTAGCTGTGACACACTGTATCTACAACATATCTTCATGACAGGTACACAAGTCTTCGGTGTGATATGCACATCATGAAATATGCTTGATAATCTGTGTTGCGCTTTGCATCACATAGAAGACACAGCTCAGTTCAATGTGCGATGCGACCACCACAGATTTATTGCACAACGCTTACTCACCTGGAGGTGAGCAGAAAGAGATTAGGATGCATAGAACTGACAAAGGCTAATTACGATGAAAAAAACTGTTTTGAAGCAATAAAACACCTTAAAATGGTATGCCTGGAACATTGTGATAACTCTAAAGTAATTGTATTTAAGAGTGCTGAAGAGTATGTTTTAAGATTTGCTCACCATAAGTTGCTAATGGTGAGCAACTTTTTGTTCTGAATCTTGGAATAATACATACACCTTAAGCGACAAATTTGCGATATCATGAAATACTATGTTACTATTTAGAACTGTGGCCCTATAAGCTAACGATAGTTTGTAGCCATACAACCGGGTTATAAGAATAAGATTATATTTTTCGAACAGCCCATCTGTGGTGTGGTGGTATGACAAGCGTTTGAACTACTAAGAAGTTCTTCTAAGGCACCTTTGCCTGCTGTGTCCCATACCAGAAACCAGTGCTCCATCAGACATTCACTTGTTCCCCACCACGAAAAAAAGCCTGAAAGGAAAGCATTTTCCAACAGACAATGCTGTCATGGGTGCTGTGGATAAGTGGTGCGACTCTCAAGAAGAATCTTTTTTTTCCGAGGGGTTGGCGAAGCTTCAGCACAGATGGGAAAAGTGCGTTGAAGTGCAGGGGGATTATGTGGAACATTCATGAAGAAATCACTCTTCCACAACCGCATCATATGTGGGCACAAAACTTTTTATACAACCCTCGTAAATGCTTCAACATATAGCTGTAGTGTTGATGTTTTGAACATCAGATAAAAATGTCAAGTGTCACAGCTATCTAATACATTGTTAAACACCACGAACATGCATTTTTCGTCTTTGGTGATCAAATTCCTCATTCATAATCTCGTAATAAAATTTTGTTGTTGTTTTCTGATCATGTTACTCCAATAATGGCACTTGATGCCCCATGTAACTAGTTCAGCCTCACAAATTGCACAAAGGACTGGTATGCTAACTATATGCACTCGTGTCTCGTTGATATGGACGACTCGAAATATACAGGGTGTCCCAGAAAACGTGTCATTGAATTATAATAAAAAAACTACACTAGCTAGAATCATGCGGTCAACGGCATTTGCTCTTACTAGGTTTTTGCCACCTCCTGACGTGAATGTCGTGTAATGTAAGTTTAATCATGTAAATTTTTGCGAAATGAAGTCGGAAACTTGCCAAGTAAAGGTCACTTTTTTACCCCACCAATGTGAAGAGTGTCTAATTTACTCAAATTAATGATAATTGACAGGGATATTCAGCGGCTAACCCATCAGAAAAAATAGCCGAACATCATGCTCTACGGAGCTACCGCGCGAGAAATTTTTCAGCGCAATCCTTGTCAGTCCGATGAAAGAAGGTTGGAAACCCAGCCCACGCCTGCAACGCAGAAAGAGATAACACAGGTATGGCTTATCGCGTCCGACTTTCGCTGGGATCGCACTTTCCCTCTCCCAATTTCAGGAACTGTCACTTTTTCTACTATCACTCTGTGGGCTGGGTTTGGAACCTCCTTTCGTTGGATTGAGAGAAGTTGCGCTCAAAAAGTCGTCGCGCGTTACGGTTCGGTGCTACGAAAAGCATGATGTTCGGCTATTTTTCTGATGGGATAGCTTGTGAATATCACTGTCAATTATCATGAACTTGAGTGAACTCGCCACGCTCTTCATATTGGTGGTAGTCATTTACTAGGCAAATTTCTGAGTTCAGTTCGCAAATATTTACATAATTAAACTTACCATACATGACATTCACACCAGTAGTTGGCAAAAACCTAGTAAGAACAAATGCCGTTGACCGCATGATTATAGGTGGCGTAGTTTTTTTATTATAATTCAATGACACGTTTTCTTGGATACCCTGTAGATCATGGTTATGGGGAACAAACTTGTTCAATGTATTTATGTCTCCTTAACATGATAATAATTCGGGGTTTTACGTCGCGAGACAACTGTGATCATGAGCGACGCTACAGCAGTGGATGACCACAGTGACAATGCAGGACTGTTAGTCACATGCTTGCGTAATTCATGTGCATATATTTGCAAAAATAAGCAAAGGACACTGCATTATGTGTATGATTTGGCCCTCTAGAACCTTCTCAGAGCCACTTCACGTTGCTCCTGACTCCTCACATCTTTCACAATCACGTTCGTAAAGCTTGGGGAGAGGGGGTAGGGAGTGGGAGAAGGAGTTTGTCGACAACTTCCTCTACCTCCACAAAAACTTGTAGCATGACAATAACATGCTTGCCCACATGCGTTCTGGATTTAATTTGGTCTGGTGCTGTTGCGGTGTCTGCCAGTTCTTGTATGTTTGTGGGCTTGTCTTCTCTCCTTGTTTGATAAGCGCTAGACATGCGTAAGTCACGGCTGGAAATACTAGGCTGGGCTTTATTCGCCGAGTCGCCGGGCCACATAAAAACAGGAAGGCCCGGGCCGTGCAGAGCTCTACAATGGCGACCAGCAGCACGCACTCCGTGTTGCCAAAAATTTGTCTGCTTTGAGTTGTATATTACAGTGAACCCTCGTTAATATGAGCACTGCCTTTCCCACGGATTTTGGTCATAAAGCGAATTGTCATATTAAGGAAAAACGCACCCTCCGCAGACCGGACACACCACTACGCACAACAAAAGCCGACGTAATTATGATTTATTTTCTGAAAAATCTGTTAACAATGACTACGTCAAACAATTTTCAGTCATTAATTTTTCTAAATGGACAATAGCACCATCAATTGCGGACACGTTATCGACCTTTATCTGCTAAGAAAATAACAACGCAACCTGTAGGGTTTTGCTTGCCTCCTTCGAGTAACGCTCCTCATTCCGACTGCCAAATTCCTCTTCTGCTCTGTTTCGGCCGTCCTTACATGAAAACAGCAGCACAGTGTGACTTGGTCCCCACCTTTCTAAGCACTTCGGTTGTTCGAAAAGCGATATGAGTATAATCCAGAGGTCAGCGATTTCAGGGGACATCCCAAATCTTGACGCCCTACTTTAACACGTGTCACCCTCTGAGCGAGGTCATAATAGCGGGAAGATAATGCCTGTGTTTGACCCTACTTGTGACAAAACTCTTGGTCATTGTCCGATAAACGGATTGCCATATTAACGAGGGCAATTTACATGTCAGCGGAACGGTTCCCGAGAAAAACGGTCATAAAGCGAGTACGTCAGATTAATGGGGGACATATTAACGAGGGTTCACTGTATTATGTATGTCATCTGTTTTCCTTCCTCAATAAATTTTAGCTTTTCCCTACCACTCAGTAATAATAATATGGATGGCTCGCTATATGGACAGTTTTTGTCGGGGACAAAAGTGTCCATAATAACGAGACACAACTGCACCATAACTGCTAACCACGAGGAGGCTGAAGTAGGGTAAACTGATGATGATGACGACTTGTGTTTTTATGGCAGAAAGATAATCAAGGCTATAACACACCGAACCTATGAGAGAAAAATTAACTACTTAAAAATCAGGGCTCACTTGCACAAACGTTGAGGGAATTGCTCAGTGGACGTTCGTGCAAGTGGGCCCAGATGGAGAGGAACCGAAAATTGAAACAATCATGCTAAAATCATTGGGTAGAATGCAGGGTTAACTGAATTCTGGGGCCATCCAATCAGGGACCAGGCAAACAAATATTTTTGCTGAAAAACGTTTTCACATAACAATACTGATGCTTGAAACTACAGTCACTCTATAAGCTGTATACAGTGACTGTACTTGAAACTTTTGGATAATGTTCAAACCATCATATTACACCATGCCAAAGCATTATTTCGTGTCTACTGTTGTATAACTATCAGGACACTGACCATTACTCTGGTCACTCCCAATACTAAGTAGAACTGAATTGTGTAGAATGAAGTTGTGTAGATGTAATTCCCTTTCCCTGTAGTTCTGGAAACCATAAGCAATCACAGGGAAAACATAATATTTTTGGCATTATGCAATGTGAAGTTGTGTGGGATAGCCTGCTCTCATTTCTCTTTCAATGCAAATATGGTATGCAAGCAAAGAAGCACACTTGCATGAGCCTGAAACATTCAAAGAACAAACACCATACAATCACAAAAGAAACTTTTTGAGGAGTGCTGGAACACATGGTGCTGTCAAGGCCTAGTATGACTTTTTAGTTGTGAATACAGTGCCCTTGTTGCACATCTGTTCACTTTCAGGGTTGCCAAGTCCACGTCCTGAAAGATCGCCAGAGCACCCTGAGAAAGTAGACAGATTTCCTTGTGCATCACCAATGCATATCTGTAGCCAGTGGTGTGCAGGCATCAGGTCACGTGAAAGAAGCTTCACTAAGCTAATTTTACCACTGATGTGGAACTGTCATTCGCACTAGCAGATAGGTGATGCACAGTGATAAATGACTAGTTAAATCTTGGGACAAGTTCTCAAGCTACACAGGTCCAGAAAGAATGTCAGAAGTATCCCAAAGTAGACAGAAAATTGCCTAAATTTCCATGCCATGAGAGTTGGAAAGTAGCCAAATCAGGGCAAGCAGGTTATTGCAATGAGGATAGAGCAATGTTGGATAATATATGAGTGAAATCTGGTTCCAATACTGTGCAATATATTCAGCACAATTAAGCATGCTGAGGCCTATAACTGAACACAAGCGTGCAGTCTTTGTTTATAGATGCAGGCTCATTTCTTGCAGTTATAGTACATCAAAATCTACTGTCCATGCGCAATTACAACAAAAATGTTTGTACACTTTTTATCCATAAAGAATGGCACTATGAATACACATATTGCAAGAACTAATGTCAGACGGAGAGCACTGGTCTCATGCATGCTGTACATGCCATTACAGCGAAAAGCTTCTCTGGTCTGATGTGTTACTAAACCATAAACACTGTAGATAATTGTAGACCAAACATGCTCACCATTGTAACTGATGCGGGGCTTCGTCAAGCACATGACAAGATGACACTCAACGTCATCTGGCAGGACAAATTTGGAACATACAGGACACTTGATTCCTGGCAGAAAAGGAATGAGCAACATGTTAACATCTGCAAATAACATCCTTGATGTCCGACCAACTGTTCTCCAACCCAAACGACCAACGCCGCTCCAAACATTAAAAAAAAAAAAAAAAATGCAAGAGTTCCAGGTCCACCAAATATGTAGTTCTGGTTCGGTGGAATGAAACAACTGGCTGGGTTCTTCATTGGATATATTTGTATTACTGTTTAAGTGAGTTGCAATAGTTTTAAATGGCAACCAAAATAAATACTGTGCATGTACATAACCTGAAGGCAAGGGACTGAAAACTGCTTGTTCAAACTGGTGTATGTCCATCTCTGTGTATCCTCCTGCATTCCTTACCATGTTTGAACAGACATTGCATACAGTAATCTTTCATTTGTTGTACTGTTATCCAAAATGCCTCAAAATGACTTTTCCAAAGTTATTTCCAAAATCCTGTAGTTTGTGACATGGTTCTGGCATGCAAGTCAAACTTCTAGAAACCCTCAAACTGGGATCCCTTGAAGAATGTGTCATCGTGACAAATGCAGGGGAATACAGTATGCACATAGAGCTCGACTTTTTCAGGTAGAACCCGGTTTCATTCCATTTCGACCCTGATTTACCCTCTTACTTAAGAAATGCAGTACTCCAAGGCACAAAAACACCATATTCGGTAGCACCATCCACAACATTGTGTACCTGATAGATTTGCAAAACCCTACAACTGCTGCAAGTTCTACAACTGAACTTGTACATGAAACACTCACGCATTTTCTAAGATATGTGCATCATGCAGCAACGTTGTGCATGTGTGACCTGATGTGGAATTGACCAGAGGCTTCTGTTTATTTTAACCCACAACCCCAATATGCATAAATTGCACTCAACTTTAACCCAAATTGTAGAAAGAAAAATAGCACCAGATTTTTATCTGCCTACATTTGTAAAGGTCATTTAAGGAGCAGGCAGCACCAAAATTACAACAAAGGAACCACCTGCTAATCCTGAAAAATCACTATTTCCTGTGGAGTAGCCAGTCCAGCCATACCAGTCCCCCCAATTCCAATCCCACTATTCCCTACTTTCCTCAGAGTTCTTTTCCAATGGAATAGCAAGCCTACATTGCACCTGACTGACTTTTCCCTTCTTTCATTGTCAGAACAGACATATACCCCTCTTGCCCAACACACGCACACACTCCTTTACTTTGTCCAAACCTTCTACACTTTTGGATTTGTGGGCTCAACACCGCCCTACGTACAGGATACCAAAAGAGTGGCAAAACAAAACTGAGGCGCCAAAAGAAGCTTCCCAAGCCAGAGAAAGGGCGGCCCAAACCGATGAACACACGGTTCAAGAAAGCAGAGTCACATGTGCACAGCGTACACAGATCCCAGATATTCTTCATATGATTGGCTCATCGATAGGCTTTCAAGTTCAGGGGCAAATGTTGGGTACAGTGTTTGTGTTGGACAGCGCTAAAACCATGTATGCTTCATAACATCTGAGGAACAGACCATACATGCAGGTCCCAGATAGAGAAAAATGTACGTTTGCAGACGAATACTGAGAATGTAGGCGTAGTGTAGTAGGTGCAGATTAGTAACACATAACTGTAGCTTGAAATTGATCTGAAAATTCATTTTACATGCAAGGAATGTGCCATCTAGAGCAGGCTCCAAGGTGAAAATGGCCAAACAGGTCAATGAATATGTATGAGCCAGTACAAGCTAGAACAAGTTGATTTCGAATGCAGTATCTCACCACTAACACGTCACTGCAACCAGGGGCGCCGCTAGGCAATTTTTCAGGGAGGGGCAAGATCTCTGACCTGGGCACCACTGCACAGTCCCCCAGGGGGAGGGTATCGTTCTACAGCTCACTCTTGCACAATAACTCTGAGTACCATCAGTGACGTCCGTCATTAAAACACTCCCGCTACTGTCTGTGCCTCCCGCAACTTGTTGGTGCCCGAGATGTTGCTATTCGTTGAATTACCACAAGTTACATGGCCCGAGAGCAGAGACTTTTAGTTACCATTTTTAAAGATGCATTATGCATTATGTATAAACTAAGTAGGAATTTAATTTATGTATTAGGAATTTCAGCAAAGTCATGAAGAAAAAAAAAAAGAAGGTCCGAGAAAAGGGGGGCACTTAACGGCACCCATGGCTGCAACATGTCTTGATGGCCAACAGTCTTTTCCAAATGACTTTGGTGCAAGAGCCCTTGCTTTTCAGATGAATGTGCACTGAAGCCACATTAATACTATGCCCAGAGGTGAAAGCTTCTCCAGGCAAATAGGTTTTCATTACCAGAGGACTAGGAAGATATGTTTCTATCCAAATGATTTTCTCAACGAATAATGCCAGCGAATGACATCAGATAATGTGACCAGGTCCATGAAAATGCTACAGCAAATGTAGTAACTCTTCATAGTTGTTTAGAAAGAGACTCATAGCAGACAACACATTTACAACATAACCAGAGGTCGACTGTGGCATCTAATTATGTGGTATCTACTGTCAGGCTCTCTTTATCATACTCATCCCTATTATGGAGAGCTTCAAGTGTGGGAAGAATGTAAATCACTTTCACACAGAAGTAGAGCATAACACACTGCACCGAATTGATAGATCTCAACAGGAGCTGCAGACTAAAATTAACGAGAGCTATTCACCTAGTTTTCAGTTTTCTTCCTGAACATTTCCCACAAAGTTAATTTTCCTGGGAAACGAAAGTGTGAGTAACAAATTGATGAAGTTTGCCATCAGGGGTGCAAGAGCTGTGCTCTTGGAGCAGAATAACCAGAATGGAGCCTACATTTGTGTTTGGCTCAAAGCTATGTCAGGAACCTCTCAGATTTTATAACATGTCATTTCGTATATTTTTTCCTTCTAGGGACAATTAGAAGCCAATACAAATGGGACTGAGCACCCATTTAGCCTAAAAGAGATTCGATCTACAAAAATCAACATCCACAACAAGTCTAAGCACACCATAACAAGAACTAGTATACAACAATAATTGGCCGAGGCAGACCACAATTAAGGGCTGACCAGGGGTGGATCTAGAGGGGAGGGGGGTTAGGACGTCCTGATCCCTGCCTCAATTTCTGTCTACACATAGTGTTTAATTGACCTAGATCATGTATCTACCATGCTGGCCAAGGCTGGACAGACTGAACCCCCCTCTCAGAAAAATCCTGGATCCGCCCCTGGGGATGACACAGACACGTAAGCCTCAAACACTCAGAAATTAACAAATTCAAACAACTCAGGAAAAAGAGGTGCTGACGCCAGGAATCGAACCGGAGATCAGAAGACCCAGGTTTGATTCCTGGCATCAGCACCTCGAACCCCCCCCCCCCCCCCCCCCCCCGAGTTGTTTGAATTAAGAACTAATGTTGACACAAAGAGTGAGGCAGTATGCTATGCAGGCAGGTCATGGGAGTATGCATCCCTCTAGCTTCCTCCTTTCTCCATTTATGACGGCCGATTGCTTGGGCTTCAAATAAGGGGAAAACAAACCTGAGGTGGACCATGTGCGTTCCCGCATGCTCTCGGCAACCGCACAAAAGAAGACTAAGCTGACTTTGGTTCACGTCATTTCATGCACAAACAAGGGCTAAGATATGGTGAGAATAGCTGCTTCAGTATTATGATATTTAAAAAAATCACTTAGCAAGCAATGTTGTGCAGGATCAAGTAACTTAACCCTTGGCTCCTCGTTAGGTCACTGGGAAACATAGGTTGGTTTACAGATTTTGATTTGATTTGACTTTACTGGCGCAAGGATAGCAAAGGGTTGGTTTACAGATATGCATACTGCAGAGGACTGGTGAGTGATAACAAGAGTCATAAAGTTATAAATGCTGTAGTTTGTAGCAAGGTTTTAGGTTAGGGCACTCGACTCGGTATGTATAAGATGTGACACTAAATTTTGGAGAACGATCATAGAAGATGAAACTAGTGGTAGTACAGTCTAATTCGAAAACTTTCAATGCAATCTGAAAGATGTTGCTAAGGATCCCATACGGAGCAGGCATATTTATTTATTTAGCTTACTTTCGAGCGGCCTTAGGCCATACAAAGGGGGTGGGGCACTCATAACACACACATACACACTGAACAAAGAAGAAAACACACTGATACTAACACTACATACGGTCAAATGAAACAAATAAATAAAGCACACTTCTATTGCGTAATAAATATTGATACCGCTACAACATAGAGTCAAGATGATACATATAATAGAACACACGTCTACTGCGTAGTAAATGTTGAGAACTATATGGTTATGCTGGTGTGTTGGGGGCAAAATATGATGTAATAGCGGTGACAAACTGGCCGTGATCAGTGATGGTCGCAATGTTGGATGTCAGCTTGTTCCATTCCAATGCTGATCGCGGGAAGAATGAATTAGAAAAGGATGTTGTACGGGGCCGAGGTATATGGACCTTATGCATGTAATCGACACAACGTGAAATAAAATGTGCAGGAGTGATGTACGGTTCACGAAGAGTGGGTGAATGATAAAACTTGTGGAACAATGACAGCCGATGGATTTTCCGCCGGATCACCAAGTCGGGAAGCTCTGCGCAACGTTTCAAGGACGTGACACTCGCACTTGATGAATAATCGCAGAAAATGAAGCGGGCTGCTTTGTTTTGGAGACTCTCGATACTGGTCAAGAGGTAATGTTGATGGGGGTCCCATACAGCGCTGAGTATAAGACAGGAAAGCCATGCGCCTCAGATGAGAGGGGGTATGAGGCATGTGACGTCGGATGTAACCAAGGCTACGACTAGCATCGGAAAGGATATTAGTGGTGTTCCAGGTGTTAGGTGTTCCAGGACAAGTCAGCGGTGAAGTGGACACCTAAATATTTATACGATACGACGCATTCAATTTGCGCACCACAGACTGTGAAATTGACGGAGAACGATGTTCGCCTTCTAGTAAATGCAATCAGTTTGCATTTTGACGGGTTCAGAAGCATACTCCATGTGCTACACCTTTCACCAATCATGTCGAGATCACTCTGCAAGACCTGGTTGTCGTCGTCGTCGTCCGAAAGATGGCTGCAATAAACGACGCAGTCATCCGCAAAAAGACGCATTTTCGATGAGATACCACAAGGTAGATCGTTGACATAGATTAGGAATAATAGTGGACCCAAGACTGTGCCCTGTGACATGCCAGAAGTAACAGGAGTGAAGGAGGAAGATGTGTTATTCACGAAAACCTGCTGATGGCGGTCTGTTAGAAAGCTATTAATCCACCTGATGACGAAGGGGTCAAAATTAAGCGACGAGAGCTTGGCAAGAAGATGAGCGTGAGATATCTTATCAAAAGCCTTTGAAAAATCTAGAAATATATAATCAGTTTCAACGTTATTGTCCAATGAAGAAGCGACATCATGTGTGAACGAGACAACTTGTGTTCCGCAAGACAATCCTTTTGGGCATACTCCAATATGGGCATATTCCAATTTGGGGCAGCTGAAGAAGAAGTCATATTGTCGAATGCATCCCACAAGGTTAGGAGGTACTTGTGTTAAGTACCGACGGATGCATCCAAGGCTGCTGGATCGAATACTATACTGGTGATATGCGTACACTAACATTAACTGCTATTCCGCCATGCAGACAGTGAGGTACACATACATAGGTGGTCTGCTTTACTTTTAAGTTGCCATATAACTTTATACTGTACTAAAACCACTTACTGAACAGCATTAACACTATTCCATGGTTTTGAACATGTTGGTTGTTACCTTGGTGGACAGGAAATGTAGCTATAATGCAACACACAGACTGCATGTATTACATATCCTTAACTTATCAGTGGCTGCAGTGATGGCATAGACTCAGGCCAACTAGTGGACGAGATTCATGGGGAACACAGCCTGAGCTTGGGCAGCAAACAAACAAACAAACAAACAAACAAGGTCGTCTGTGCCATCCTTGTTTGGTTACTGCCCAACCTCAGGCTCCATGGATCATTAGTGGTCCTTGGTCAGGGAATTACGAAAACTGGATAAGCCTGAAGGATAATAACGCTTCTGTTCTTTTTAGCTTCGGGTCGGCAAGGCCATCTCCGGTGATGCACCTACAGCATTAAATTCGAGATTGATGTCCAAAGCCATCCGAAGTTCGATCACAACTTAATCTGACGGAGCATCTCATGGCTAACAGGGAATAACGTCGACAAGAACGTTCTGCACAATGACCTAGAACGCAGAAATATGAATTTAATGCATAAAAATCCATGAATGGGGACCTTGGCAATTACTGTATAAAGTAAACGTTCAGGAGCAAAAGTGTCAGGACAGTTGACATAGGAAAAAAGAGATTGAACTCACCGTTGAAAGACACGAACTGCACAGGGAGCGAGTGCGCTGCAAAGACCCTACCGAACGGCATACTATCCGGTGTGCTGGCTCCTGACTCAGGAGGCGAGTCAGGGGTTCCGAAACCACTTTGCGTTGGTGGTATAGTGAGGGGTTGTCCTGAGTGTCCGTTCAACACACTGGATAGACTCCGAGCCCGAATTCTAGCATCGGCACTCGACCCTGACACAGATCGGTGAGGACCTGCCAACAGAGACAGTCCACCTCCTGTCTCCCCTGCAGCTCCAGTGGATGTCGCCGTCCCACTGTCGGCAGATCCAGAAGGTAGTCCTCGTGAATTCGATGTAGTCGTGCTTTGTTTACCGCCCATGGTGTTACTGAGCTGCTAGGAAACACAACATCTGCTCGAGAAAATACTTAAATTCCAAGTTCATAACGCGATGATAACAATTCTGAGCGTCATGGAACGAAAGCGTGTGCAGAATAAAGGATTTAACAACAGCTGGAAACCCATTTCAATTACGACATTGCTCCTTCAGCTAACTGCTGCCATTTTGGTCTCTACGAACTGTACAGGATTGGTCAGCATTCTGTCAGCTGACGATGTGAGAGCGTGAGAGTGTGAGAGCCACAAAATGTGAGGAAAAAGGCGAAGTGACATGCAATATTAAATGTGTTCGTTAAAGAGAATCTAAATAGTCAGTTTCAGATTGATATATTGCAAATTTTATAGTATTCTGACAAAAAGGAAAGGTAATGTTTTAAATTTTTAATGTATTCCTTGTTTCTTAACCTGCTGTTTGACACACGTTTGACATGTGTCAAATGAATCACCATCACGATTTTGGGGAGTGCGCAGCTGTTTACCGAAGTTTCTTAATAATTTGTGCACTATTAATTACATACTTGTCTATTTCTAGCGCATTTTATCCTGTTACAGTCTTGTGTATCAGTATCATGTCTTCCAAAAAACAATGAATGACAAATGTGAGGTATTATCTTCCCTTGGTCTACCCAGTGTGTGCAAGGTTCAGACGACTCTTGGTCATGTGCTTCTCCTACAAACACACTTAGCAGTATTACAGAATCAATACCAAAATGTCGTGCATTCAGGAAGTGGCAGTGGACGGCGTTGATGTGCATGTAGTTACACGTACAACCGGCAGTGTACGACTGCCGAGTTTTGTGGATCAAGAAAGCATAACATCAAGTGCACCTGCAAGACGTGAACATTCAGGTGGGCGTTTGTTTCGTTGGTCGAAACTAACTCTGTTCGTTGAACGTAGTGGTTGTAGAGTCAAGGACATGAACTTTTATGTGCAGGTAATTTGTAAATGTTCAATATATTGTGGTAATTTGTATATGTTAAATATATTGTCTGTACATATTATCTTATGTATATCTATTATAAGACTCCCTTACCAAAGAACACACACATACCTGCCTTTATTGCTAACTTGACCGAAGAAGTTTTAACAAAACAAAGCCCAAAAACAGATTTAGGTTATCGTCCACTTCTTCTCGCATATTTCTGAACCCTCTTCGAAGAAGACAGCACTGGACCCAGTGCCGGATTTAGGGGAGGGCAGATGGGGCAGTTGCCCCGGGGCCCCCACCACAAAGGGGCCCACACCAGTAAAGGTCTTGTCCAAGGGAAATCTGTTTTGCATGCCTGAAACGCATCCTTGAAACGGAAACTTGGTAAAAATCTGTCCTCCGTCCACGCATATCGACCCCGAATAACACATTAAATAGACATGAATAGAATATTTATTTCACTTGTCTACGAAATGTTCAAAATATGACAAAACCTGACTGCTGAAAAATCTCGGACTAGTGTGCCACACGGCCGCCATCCTTTAGATACAAAACAATGTCATTTATAGGCCTATAATACACGAATACATAGAATAATACATAGAATACACGAGGGAGCCCCCACAGCACAATGCCCCGGGGCCCCCACCACTGTAAATCCGGCACTGACTGGATCGCTGTTTCAGGTTCACTGGGACATTGTCAGCAGTGCGTAGGTAGGCAGCGTTTGAGGAAGTGGTGTCAGTGGTGACGTTTGAGCTATAAACTCATGTATTACAAATGTATTCATATTTCTTTTTTCTCATTCACCATACTGGTTAGCACTGAGGCTTTCAGTTGATGAGGCTCTAACACTGATGAGAGGATATCAAGCTACACATGACCTTCTGATGCCACTTCCTCAAATGTTGCCTACCTATGCACTACTGATGATGACCCAATAAGGCCGAAACAGCTGTCCAGTGCTGGTATGGTGAAGTTAGTTATAAAGTTGAAGTTTGTAGAGAAACAGACGGTACCGTAATGTAAAATGGAACAAATGAAGCTCACACAAAGTGACACAAGTGAAGTAGTTAATAGGATGACTTGATTTATTTAATGCATTTGAGGACAAATAAAACCGGAAATTATAAGAATGCAACATTTAGAATGGAAAACTATTCTTCAGAATAACTACCCCGTTTGAAATGTTATCTATCAACAATTTTGTGTAAGTGAACAAGCAAACGCTAACAAATGAGACATTTCCGCGGCCGTCGTCATTGCACTAGGTAGCTTATTTTGAGGTGGATTTGAATAAATCCGCAACACACTTCCCAATTCTGGCAAGAAAACGTTACTTTAAATTGGCAAATTTCACAGTTCAATTCAAGAAATTAAATTTCTTCAAATTAAGGTTTGATAAAGTTACTCGTAGTACATGGCAAAAGTTCCTCATACATAAATACTATTGACCCCATAATTTTCAGACAAGTACATTTCTTAATAGATAGGTGAAACTCCCTGCATGCATTGGTGCTCTAAAGCTAAGGGATTTTAGGATTTTCACCAGACATTGTAGATATGTGTGGTACCTTCACTGACACAGTATCAAGATGAAACCTAAAGGCAAAGCACTATTGCTCTCAAAAAGGAGGGAAAAAAGCCACTAGAAAATAGTGCCCTGTGAAAACCGTTCTCCCAAGTGGCAACATAAGATCACTGTGATGCCACTCTAGCGTGAGTGCTTCACATATGTTAGTGTGTTGTACATAAGTTTGAAAAATAAACTTGTGATTGCAGATTCTAGCTGGTATGCGGCTGTCTTCCTGATAATCAATGCAGCATTAGGAGCAGGATTGCTGGATTTTCCCCAAGCATTTGACCAAGCTGGAGGGATTGCGGCATCACTCATCCTCCAAGCAGTAAGTGCTCTTGAGGGTTTGCATGATATGTGATACTCATCTCTAGGTAATTTGTATCATTACTATCAACACATAAGCTGCCCCTCTTTACTGCTTTGTTTCTTACTGCATTTGTAGCTTGTCTGTGCTCATGTTCACTCTAATTTTGCAGGTGGTGCTGATCTTTGTAGTTGTCGCTCTCCTAGTGCTGGCACGCTGTGCTGAGACGTACAAGTGTAGTACATATCAGGAGGTGGTGCAACATACTTGTGGCATGCACTTCCAGCGTATCTGCTCCATTGCCATTGCGCTTTACTGCTATGGCACATGCATAACCTTTCTAGTCATCATCGGAGACTTCTCAGACAGACGTTTGTACTTTGTTGAATCTCTCTGTGCTGATCTGTGTTCATGGGGCTGGCTCCAGATTTATTTATTTATTTACGCTCGTAATGTCTAACTGAGATAGTAGTATCTTTTGCATGATGTATAACGTAGGGTTGCATAGCTGGGTATGTAACATTAGTAAAGCATTACCCTGTGTGTCATGCTGGACTGTTATCAGGATTTCTCAGATCCTTTAGAGCTAGTCAACATAACATTTCATCTGAGATTCAGTTGGCAATTGATGCAGGAAAAGGCATTAAATATATTCTCACATTGAACTACAGGTGCATGAGGTTATGATTTTGCAATACGAGCTTTCCCAAGTTGGATTTTTTGTCTGCACATGCGTGGTTACTCAAGTAGTTGTGTTGTCAAGAACATTGAGTTGGGCTAGTTGGTATACGTTCAGGACGAAACAAGTGCGACAGAGACAGGGATCGAGGAAGATGAACGACACCACACAAGTGCTTGTGTCTGTCCCTGTCTGTGTTGCACTTGTTTCATCATGATCTTAGATGCAGGTTAAATTCTGGTTTTGGCTATACCACTGCACATACAAGGTACCATGTCACGGTAATGGGCTGTCTGAAAGCTTATGTATGCAAAAGTTAAATGCTACCAAATGTGAACCTCACCAATCCTCAGACATATTTGTGTACGACGTAAACAGTGAGAATTGGCCAAGGCAGACCATAACTAGGGACAACGCAGACACGTAAGCCTCAAACGCCCAGAAATTAATGAATTCAAACAACTCAGGGAAAAGAGGTGCTGACGCCAGGAATCGGAAGACCCAGGTTCGATTCCTGGCATCAGCACCTCTTTTCCCAGAGTTGTTCGAATGTGTGTGTACTTACCTAACATTATTGTCTTTTGTCTTCTATAGGCATAAACAATTGATGATAAGCTAAGCTAGCTAGGAAAGCAGCTGTTTACAAGACATGGGGTAGCATTTTTATTGGATATACTTTTGAAGCTAGTTTCGAAGTCTACTGTGATTTTAATATTGGGCCCAGCAGTACTGTTATATATACATGGTTACCAAGACAGAAATGAGTTGTGCAAAATTTTTGAAGCTTTGATATTAATTGTGCACTTTTCCCTTTGTAGTGTTTGCCTCCCTGTATGATGCTTCGTTCTGTTTGAAGTGGTACATGCGAAGGGATTTTGTGATCACGGCTGTTTCTGTCTTCACAATTCTTCCAATGTGCTTCTCACAGAAAATCGATTTTCTGAAGATTCCAAGGTAGAGGTTTCTGTGCTCATTGGCATTACAAAACTGTTGTCTGCTGATGAATGTTATGGGTAGAGGAAACACTCCTTGAGCCTAAGGAACAAATATGGAAACACAACAATGCAAGCAACACAAGACTCATGCCAGCAATGACGTTTCATTACGAGGAACAAGAAACACAAGGAAACAAGGCTAGGATGTCAAATGAAATCTGGGGCAACAATGATAGAAGAAGATATTTATCCAGACCCCCCCTCCCCCTCCTGTATTCATATAGCATTGGGTCTGCTATGAATAGATGAATTACACACCTTCTAGATGTCCGTTACCATTAGGGAATTCTGCACAGTGACCATTCTAGCATCATTTTCCCAGGAAACACAGGATAGGTAGACCCTCGCAAAACAAACATTTGCACCCCTTAGCCGTACTTTACTTATATTCGCTACAGGCTCACATCTGATGAATAAGCATTCTACTGTTATCTGGCCTCGCTTCCTTTTCTGCTTCTTAGTTCTAATGAAATGTCATTGCTGGTATGAACCTTGTCTGGACCACATTCATTGTCTTTGTTCCTCAGAGGCAAGCAAATGTTGCCTCTATCTACAGTGCATCGGCCTTGCTTGTACGCTTCTGTTGAAATTTTAATGAATATTGTGTTGAGCAACAACTAATGCATTTGGGCCTTTATTCCAGTGCCCTTGGAGTACTTTCAGCTTTCTACTTGGTATTTCTTGTAGTACTGCAGTACTACATAGGTGGGTATGTCCCACAGGAAATGCAGCGAGAACCAGGATCAGTAGCTGATGTGTTTGGTGTTATACCAGTCATCTGCTTTGGATATCAGGCAAGCAGCTTTGGCATGTCATCTTTTGGAGCTACTGTGTAAAGTTTTGATGTTCGTTACAGTGCCATGTGAGTTCTGTGCCAATTTATTCGTGCATGGAGGATCGTCGTATAAAAACCTTTTCGAAGACCGTGCTCACTGCAATATTTCTGACAGCCCTCATGTATACAATAGCTGGAGTCTATGGTTACCTGACTTTTGGCCATGCAGTGGTCAGTGATATTCTCGAAATGTACGATGCTAGCAACATATTTGTGTTGATTGGGATTGTTGCCATGGCTGCAAAGATTGTGACAACCTATCCAATCCTAGCTTTCTGTGGAAGGTGTGTGCATTTTCCATTCTTTGGGACATTGGAAAGAGAACAAAGCATTTATATGGTTTTACTTTCCTTGTTCAGGATTGCGGTCAATGACCTGTATGTCCAAATAAAGACTCACGTGGAACACATTACCGAACGTCAGGAGCTTTGGCGGAGGATTTTGGTTACCTCCGTGTGGTTCACAACCTCTCTTATAGTCGCATGCCTTGTGCCTGGCATTGGTCTGGTGATCCACATCATTGGTTCCCTGGCTGCAGTCTTCATCTTTGTCTTTCCAGGTAACAGGAACTTTGCTCATTTAGTTGCATGTTTCGTTTTATTAAAATACTGTATAGCTATGAAATGCAAACAAAAATATTACATAATGTACATTAGTACACAAATTGCTTTCTGTCTAAATCTCTCATCTAAATCAGATAGGCACACATGCAGCTTCGTTTTTAACCAGTTTTGTGTGAGCAGGGACCACACAATGGAGCACATGGAGTTATTCTAAATATAACTGGAAAAACTCTCCCTTGAGCTAGGCTAGGATTTCATGAACCAGTTGTACTCCTGTTTCAGCGTCAATCATTTCGTCGACAACCTACTGGTTCACTTGTAACACATGGTCTCACCTTTCCGTGCAGAACAGTGTGCTTTGGCTTACCCTAATTTCACGCGTATGAGCTGATAAGCCACAGGACCCGTTTTTAGGAACATTTTGAAAATGTTCGAGCAGATAGGCAGCACTCGCAGATTAACCGCGGGCAGTATGACGCGACTAATTTGTGGGACAAAGGAGACCATAGAGAAGGCCATAAACCCTGTGGTCCATACTCCGGGGACGGCACAAAGGAGGCCAGCTCTAGTGTTCTACCAAGATCGGACTGCCCTTGTCGTGTGTTTTTTATGGATCGATGGGTCAGTGGCCTTCCAGAAGACATTAATCACCGTCACCACTTTCGTTAAAGCTGCTTTGGGGAAGGCACCAAGATGATCAGTGTACTTGAATGTTGATGCGCAACTGTTACACATTGTTTGTGCATTGGAAGGGCAGTGCTGTTCCAGAGACACTGTCAGCCCTTTCGTTAAAACCAGCGTATGGGGAAAATACCAGGGAAAAATAGTCATCAGATAAGCCGCAGAGCGCCCGAGAGAAAAAAAAATCGCGCATAAGCCGCGGCTAATACGCGTGAATTACGGTACATAGTCTAAGGTGGACCCACTTCAGTTTATAGCCTTCTGCCCATCCAAGTGCTAAAAATGAATAGCAAACTGAAAACTAAACCATAGAGCAAAGGTGTTGGATGACCTTGCATGAATGGAGAAATTTTTCTTAGCTGTAGGGTGCAGACGTCCTCCTCAAATAAGTAATGTAATCAGTTGACTCCTTTTCATACTTTTGGGCAGTGAAAGGACTGCCCTCGTTTACTATGTAGTCATATCAAAATACAGAATCTCGCAATGCTGCTCTATTCCTCTGCAAGGTTCTGTTTACTTGCAATTAGAAATAGCTGAATCTGAATATTCTGCAGAAAACCATTTGTGTTACTTGTGTCATGTCCTTGGGGCTCAGCAATATGAAACCAATTATGATCATTTTCATCACTAGGTATTTGCCTACTCCTCACTTCAATGGAAAAAGATGTGCTGTACTATTATGCAAGGACAAAATGGACGATGGCAGCATCAGTATTGTTCATTGCAATTGGAATGTTTATCTTTGGGCAGGTATTGACACAGTCTATTATGGAGGCTACTGTAGGTAATGGACATGCATCAAAAATAAGCTTGTGTCATCTTCCTGCTCTAGCAGATATACTCATTGGTGTAGCCAAATACTAGTCTACTTTAATGGCTCAACACATCTTGCGAATGGCCTTCAGGATGCCTGATGGTGTTATTTTAATCATTATTTTTAGGCATATTTTAATCTGTGATATACACACTCAATTGACAGTTTACTTTTTTTACCTTGTAACATAGTCTGTTAGATAAGAGAGCACTCATTGTGAAACCTGCTGCCACAGCCACCAATATCTGTGATAATCTGTCATAGCTTCAGTGACCATCACTTAGAATATGTTTGGTCAGTGTTTCTGTTATCATGGTATTCGCCTCGAGATCGAACTGTAGGTGGCGCTGTGACGGATGCCCTAGTGGGGATACGATATGATCTGACGCAGCAGGCTCTGGCTTTTCTACGCAGATATCGCAGTGTTTCTGGATGAAATGCCGCTGTCAGTGCCTCACATATTGCGGATGTGTTGAAATGCGATACTTAGAACGCTGATATGGTGTGAAAGTTGACAAATATTGCTGCACTGCGAAACGCTCAAGTCACGAAGTTGTGAAAAGAAAATATCCTGTGTGCTTTTGAAGGGAAACACTGCCTCCTTTGCTCCAAGCGTGATTTTGTTTTAGTCTTTTGCTGTCCTCGCTAGAATATTTATTTGTCGCTTGGGTATTGCTGTCTTTCCCTGTACCTTTTTATATTACGTCGAGACAACAAGGATTAAAAAAAAACACACTCACTCAAAATTCCTGTCTACACTGATCTAAATGTACAATGTACTAATAAAAAATAACAATGAGTCTAAATGTACAAATGTGCAAGAAAGTAAAATAAGGGCAGAATAGCCCTGTACGTATCGAAGCCCTTCGCTACAATTTTTGCAATTTTGCGTCGAGCGAGTAGGGGCAAGGTTCGAGGTTTGATTCGTGTCCTGGGCGGGCATTCACTAAATAGTGCTAAAATATGTTACGAGATGACCACACCTGTGCGGTGGACTTGAGTTTGTGTGGGGTGCTACCGGTCACGTAATAACTGCATATAAACTAAGTTTTTGTTCCAGCGGCAGGTATATATTCTGAAACACGCTGTTGCAGACGTGCTTCATACCTCAAAAAACATGCGTGTTTTACATATTACGTTCAGGGGTGGTGATAGCATTTTACCTTGAATGTGTGCGTTCCAATGATTACGTATGCGAAAGATGTCTAGTCTGTCATACGGTCAGATGAAATGAGATGAAAGCTTTAAATTCACACATTTAAAACACCCGTGTCATAAATATATATATTCATGTGTAGCAGCCCGACGACAACGACGAGCATCACGTGTGACTCACCCGCTCGCGCTCACCCCTTTTGGTTCTCGTTCAGTAAATCTTCGCTTCTGCCCGCGACTGGTTTCCTGTGCGGTCATTTGTAGCATAGCTCCTACGCATGCATTCATATATTCCATATGTTAATACATTCGATACAACTTGTGTTTAGCGCGTGCAGAATATCCTAACTGAGCATTATGAAGTAATTTAGAACAGCTAGCACAGAAACCATTCTGTAGATAACTGTGACATAGTTTTATACTTATGATTTAAAAAAACTGTTACAACATTGACCTTAGCTCTTGGTACATTTTGTTTGACACACAGAACCGCAGTGAGAAATATAATATAACAAAGGCTGAGTGGAATCTGCATACTAAACATATGCACGTTCTGTAGTTTTCTTCCCTGCTAAGCACGCTGGTGCAGAGAACTAGAAAAGTTCAAAAAAGCTTTCGACCAAGTGATTTTCACTCATTTTGAAGCGATTTTAAAAGCTCAAATGTCCAGGAATTGGGCCTTCCAAGCACGTTTTCGAGCGCGATGATCACAGCGAAAGCACCGGCTCAAGCAGCGCATCCCCACTAAAGGCAGTTCACGGAGCAGCCGCATGGTGGCAACGCTGTTCGATCTCGAGGCGAATGGCATGTGATTTACATACTTTCTAATATGTTCCGGATCAAGCTAGCTCTTAAAATCAACTGGCATTCTCCTGCTGGTGTCCACAATGGCTATACTGTGGAAATGTTTAAAGTTCAAACAGTTGCATGGGTCAGTCTTTTCTGAAACAAGGAGGAAGATAATCAGAATTCAGTTTTTCCGGTGACCAACGCCTACCTGTACGGGGCAGTCACTATATGCGTGACTCATGGAATGCCAGGAGTTATTGGTGTCTTTCTGATACCAACAGCTATTCTTTTTTGCAGGCCACCATCCTCAGGAACATCACTATCTATGTGATGTGTGCTATTTATATTTAACATTATTGTTGTACCCACTTAGCAGCACTCAGATGTGCAAAGAATTTGTTAGGGCCTCACATATCATGGTGGCTTCAGGCTTGATATGAGGGGAAAAAGCATACCATTAAGGGGGGACGCGGGTTTCGATTCGTGAAAAATGACCAAAAAGTCATTTTTTTGTAACTGACATTTTTCGCATGTATAATCATTGTTCAACATGATCCCAAAGTAATAAAAAAAGTGTATTGTATCAACCAAGGTAGCAGAGTTTCTCTTTCATTTGACGAAAAATCGGCATTTTTCAAACCCTCGTACCCCGAGGAAGATGCCACTGAGAGCAGTTATCTCGGTGTTTGTGGAAAGCTCTTTCCGTCCTCTCCAAAGTTCCAGCGGAACTGCCTACTGCCTCCTCCAGTCAGAGGTAAACGCATAAAGAAAGAGAAGTTTCGGAGGTCCCCAATAGTGCAGTTGCCGGCTCTCTGCACCACGTGACTTCTGTACGCGTCGCAATTGGATCGCTCCGCTGTTGCCCACGGTCACACGAGCACCCGTCTCAGTCGTGTCGTCTGCTATCGCTCCCGATATTTATCGACGTAGTTTATTCGTAGTTTCATATCGAAATTTTGAGCACTAGTTTTGGTTCCTCACTGATGTAGAAGCGCACTTTCAAGAAGAAATATGTGACCGTTCACCGTTTCGGCAGCCGAAAACGGAAATCACCAATGACTAAGGAGACTTCTGAACCGCCAATCGAAACAATCTTTTGTTGAGGGACAACAAGTTGCCGATGTTCCTGAAGAACTGCCTAGCACTTCAGGTGCTGGTGCGTCCGATGAAACGCCGTCAACGAGTACGGGAGGTACTGATCAGGTACACTTGGAACCAAGATACGTGTCTAGGGAGGAATCATGAGTGCGCCGCGGCGGTTCAAGCCTCTTTGAGTTACGTGTCCGCCAGCGAGCGGAAAATGGAACTGACCGCGGGAGCAGGGAAAACTCGCGAAGAGACTTCGGATGAGTTTCTAATATGCCATATGGCAGCGTTAAATGCTCTTCTAGTGTAAGATGCGGTGTCCAAATTGCTCGCGATCGGGTCTGTCTCTGATGCCAGGTACGAGACATGGTTTGGCGTTGAAACTGATTGTAAACTGTGATACGTACCTGCGAACGAGTGGTCCTCTCCACACAAAGAAGATAGTCGAGCTTTCGATGTGAATCTGCGAGCGATACAAGCAGTGAAAAGCATAAGCAAAAGTTCCACAGCTCTCACTGACTTTTGGGCCATAATGAATGTCTGGCACCGTGGGCTGCACCACAAGACCTTCCAGGGACACATGAAAAACACTTTCAGACCTGCTGCCACAGAAGCAGCACAAAACATCTTCAGCGATGAAGTGTACCTACAAGGAGATGGATGTGGCCTTCACGAAAAATATAACCGTAGTCTACGACGGTACTTGGATGACGTGTGGTCATGCATCGCACATTGGTGTGGGGACAATAATCGAATTTTACTCAGGTTTGGTCATTGACAGTGTTGTCCTCTCTAATCGATGCCATGGATGTACCCTGGGCCCCAAAGAGGAAGATGAGGGGTACAGTGACTGGCAGGCAACACATGAATGCCAGAAGAATACAAATGTCAACTCCGGTCGAATGGAGGTGGAGGCCACCTTGATTATGTTTCGCCGTTCACTGGCCAAAAATGACCTGCAGTACACCAATATCGTGTGTGATGGAAATAGCCGAACGTTCTTAGCACTTTGTGAAGATTCCACCTACGGGTTCATCTCCTTCACAAAGGAGGACTGCATCAACCATGTCCAGAAAAGAATGGGAACAGCTCTGCGGACAATTGTTTCAAAGGCGAAGAAGGGAGAACCAAGTGGTGGAAAGGGTGGACTCACACAGGAGCTGATAAAAAAACTCACAACCTACTATGGAAATGCACTGCGCAACACTACCACAGTAGAGAACATGCAAAAAGCTGTTATGGCCACGTTTTATCATGTGACGTCAACAGACGAGGAGCCCACAAGCTGGTGCAGGCACAGGAGGGCGGAAGGAGAAGGAAAAACTCCACCACATCACAAATATCAGTTCAAAAGCCATCTTGCTGTAGCAATGATCCCTGTGTATGAGCGCTTGTCTGAGCCACAGCTACTGGAAAGGTGTGTAGGGAAGAAGGCACAAAATGCAGCAGAAAGCCTTCACTCTGTGATATGGTCTGTTATTCAAAGATGAAGCCTCCTTATTTGCAGCAGAAACTGGAGTGAGCGAGGCGATATGCAGGTACAATTCTGGCACCCTGCGCACGTATAATGAGTTCTGCTCATCAATTGGCATCAAGGCTGGAAAGCATGCGCTT
This sequence comes from Ornithodoros turicata, assembly GCF_037126465.1. Classification (NCBI taxonomy): domain Eukaryota; kingdom Metazoa; phylum Arthropoda; class Arachnida; order Ixodida; family Argasidae; genus Ornithodoros; species Ornithodoros turicata. Next base: position 42,075,224 of record NC_088201.1, read on the forward strand.
CGCAGAGCTGCAGAAAAGGACAAGTTTCGCAAAAGGAAAGCGGCAAAGGCACATGGAATCAAACAGCAGAAAGCCAAGAAGGCCCGTGCAAAGAGAGACACTAAAAACTACAGTGCTGGTGCTTTCTAACGTCTCCAGCTAAATGTGAAACTTTGAAAGCTATTTCCTCAATACATGGTTTTCATGCTTCTCTGCTGCTTCTGGAGCTGATATCTCATCAACTACTTGGTCTATTTTGCTTCTGTTTGTTTCATTACACTCACTGATCTATCTGCATGCCATAACACTGTTGTTTTTGCAGGTTTACCCTTCTTGAATTTGGAATACACCTATATATTTCTGCTATAGATGTATCGGCTGCAAGTACATGAAAAAGAATGAAAACCAAAATTATAATGCTAACAATTTAGAAAAGTACAAATGTTACGGCACAGAACATAGACTTGGGAATACGCTCGAATTGAGAGCAGTCTTCTATCACATTTTGCAAACCCTGCATACCCTCCACAAAATGTAAATCTAGAAACTGTCAGAGAGAGCAAACTTCTTATAGGATCACCTTGATATTTTGGTGGTCATTTTTTTCAGCAGTGTCCACACATCTGCCAATTTTCATCAAAATCTAACAAGAAATAAAAAAGTTTGTGTCGAAACCCACGTCCCCCCTTAAACTCACTACACTACTTTCATATACCATCCCATTGTAATCATTGCAAAAAAAAATAAAATCTTTGCTTCTACCAGCTGTTGTAAAAGTATGACATATTGTGTATTTGCACAAGGAATATTATGTGACATATCCCTGAGAAGTATTTGAGCATTCCAACAAGGTTTTATGCTAGGAGGATATTCTGCAGCATAATGCAGAAATTCTAAGCGGATGGCTCCAAACAGAAATGTGAGGAGAGGCAAAATCCTTTGCTTCTGAAGAACAAACACAAACATGCACAGAGTGAAGTTGAAATGACTCCTTGTTTACTTTTGAGAAGTGTTTGGTTGACAAAAATAGTCACCCAACTGAGATTGCTGTGGCAGTTCAGGAAGCAGCAATCCTGCATGCGCAGTGTTAGTGGATGCATTTGAATGTATTTACATTGCACAGAATAGACTTTCTGACAGACTGCCATCAGCATATTGCTGCATTGCTCAAAGTGTATGACAGTGACATGTTATGTCAAGCAATAAAAATTCATTTGTAGGTGATTATGCTCAGATCATGATCCCCATTTAGTATTAATGATCTCAACTGTACATATACCATGGAAATGACAGAAAAGTCAGTCAATCTGCAAAGGTTGTGTATTTAATCCAGAACTCATTGCAGTTCACAGTTTTCATAAGTTAGTTTTGGTGCTCATAGAGATGCTACTTGTAAGAAAGCAGCAGAAACTTGCATACTCACTCTGAATCACAACTACCAACGCTTTGCGCACAAAATCACGCCTATGAACATGTTTTCTTTCAAAGATAATTGGTTGAATCGCATATAACATAACGTACCACTTTCTTTGTGCCCTTACTGCGTACTCCCCCCCCTGATGGCGTACTTAATACGAAGGGAAGTGTAGAGTGAAAGCATTGTTCTTGTTTTCAATGGTGCGCAAACAATGTCTTCGTTACTGGTGGCTGAAAAGATCACCAGCTGATGGGAGAGGAGCCAAGCCGCCTGTCACGCTGGGAAGTAATGTCAGGTCAGGAAGGTTCTGCAAGTGAGACTTGAGTTCGTTGCGAACTTGTGTCACTTTGCACAACTTGTCGCGATGTTCCTGCGAGAGGCAATTTCAGTAAATACATTTAGTACAGAAATTAAATTTAAACAAACAAACTTAACTATCATTTCTGCATAACATACATGGTTTACATGCATTGCTTGGATGCCACAAGCAGACTGCATTTTTGCAGTCATATTTGTCTAGGAATGCCAGCGTGGCGTATGTACGAGCATTTCACACTTGATGACAGATGATACATTTGCTTTTGTTGGAGCTCTCATGCTTCATGCCAAGGTTCACTTTGGTCTTTACACACGGCATAACTTGTGTCACTGTAAAATCTGTTGATAAGAGTTTTCCTTAGACTAATGCGACTTTGCAACTTGTGTCCACCTCCATGGAATACGCCTAAAACATATTCAAAGCGCAGGATAACTCCAGCTTTCAGTGAAACATTCACCGTAAGAATATATTCGCCCAGAGATAGATCGGCGCGTGCGGCGGAGAAACGAACTACAGTAGTCCGGGAAGCTTTCTCGCATGGTCTACTTTTACAAGTTTTTCCGCATTCAGTGCACTAGGTGGAGCACTGGGGAACCGAACAGTATCGTACCATCGCAGTACAAGTAATCTTCCAGTGAATATACGCAAGAATTACGGAAAAGAACCATGAACTTCGAACATCGGCTGGCGTGTTATCCACACTAGAAAGGTGACGGTGTCACCCCCTATAGGTCGATCTCGCAGCGAATAGTGACAAAAATTTGATTTCATCCAATTCGTTTTATTACACACATATTCCATGATGATATTTCAAGAATCAAGGTACATTTGAATGCAAAAATAGAGTCTGCTTGCAATGACCACCCTCTGGCAAGTCACACCAACATTGCACGCAACATAAAAGACTAATGTTTTATGGTAAGAGCCACGTATACAAAGTACAGTAAACACAAAGTGACACATATTTCTGAACGGTCACAAGTAAATATGCACCTGTGTGATTTAGAAAAAGTTGGAAATCTGCCGCTCATGTGTAAGGGTACAGCCCACAATTTTTTATGTACAATTAATGGGTGAAAGATGTCTATGATACCATTAGGTACATGAATCACATTGATTGATGATATATATGTCCATTGAGAATGAAACTACAAACTACAGGTTTGCCCATCTAACACACAGTAATAAACATCAAAAGAATATATAAAAATATATGTACAAATGTCACCTTCACAAGGTACGAACATACGTGCTTTGAAAGGCCGGGGGGGTATTCATTTTGTGCACTCGAAATAGCAATCGGGTGGAGCCACTATCGGGTGGAGCTGCGACTGTAACTATTGTTGCTTCCGCCAACTGCAATTGCGAAAACGCGTCGTCTCAGGCTCTCCGACATTGCATTTTGCGTGGCCGCAGCCACTTCACCGATGATAGCGGTAGTCTTCGTCCAACCACACCTGTACCACTTCGCCTCCTCACATTTTGGGAACATCTTCTGGAACAGCGATCACACGTGGTCACTTACGCTCCACGGCTGGTTCTGCTCAACCAGAAAACCCATGAAAAGACACTTGGCACGCATGTATTTCTCCTGTTTGGAGAGCGCCATCGGAAGAGATGGAATTACTGTACCAGAGTGGACTGAAGATAAGACGACAGCACCTCTTCTCGTGAAACACAGACACAATGAAACACACGATCTGCCGCGACTTCCAGCCATGGATGATCATGCCGCAAAACACGTGCTAATACTGCAGAACTACTATTGCGCAGCTTTTAAAGGAAAATGAAAGAAGAAAAGCCTGAGGGCCCCAGTTTTTCCAGAGATTGGAGGGTGCGTCTGTACAATCGGGAGAACGAACGAAATTCGGGAGTGTCCCGGATAATCCGGGAGAGTTGGCAGGTATATGCTTTTGATCAGAGGTCAGTGACCTCCACTCAGTGTCCCACTTGCTTACTCATTCCTCATACAGCTCTCTGTTTGCTCGCTCATGCTCAGCTTATTCACCACATTGAGCATGAGTGGATTTTACCAAGTAAGCAGTTGGGGGATATTTATCGAGAATGTTACGTTCTTCAGCATAGCAGCTGCAGGCACTTTGCTCATTTTCCTTCCTTCGAACAAACCAAGTTCTACCTACACCTTAAGATTGACTCGTGCAATTTTGGTGCCAGCCTATCCTTTCCTACGTACTTCGAAACATAAGCAAGATACTTCCAACCAGAGTGGAATGGAACCTTGCACAGCCACTCTTTGAACACCTGCAGCGCGTATTCCAACCTTCCCATGGCCTGCCACCTCGTGGCACTGTCCTTGCACATTACAATACTTCTGGCATCCTCTCACACACAGACAAGTAATGTGAGCTCTTGCAAACTTTTGTTAGCCAGCTTAAGCAAATGTCTTAAGCACAGCAAGTAACTTTAAGACTTGCAGTTGTCAAGCCTTCTTGGAAATACCTAGAGAGACCATCATCATGAAGGTTTGTGTTGGATTCAGCACTTGTTTCTGGGCTATTTGGCTAAGGCTTTCTCCATTGCTGTGCTACCCATGCGCAAACACATAGCAACTAAGACTGTATGGGTGTCAATATAGTGTTTGACTTGCATGAAGAAAGTCCACAAAATACCTCAAGCTTTTGTTCAGCGAGGGCCATAAGTTCCCGTTGGTGAAAAGTGTAGTTATGCAGCATCTGGGACACCTGCTTACGGTCCTCCAACTCTTGCGATAAACGACTGTTGTACTCCGCCAGCAGAGAGCACGCCTCTTCCACTTGTCTTGACAACCTATCTGCCGATTCCCGGTCTGGAACATTTTAGCAGGAAGTAAGCTTAACTCAAAAAATAAAGTGATAAGAGTTCTCACATGAAATAAGGTACTGTATACGTGGTTAATTTCACGGTCTTAATAATTCGCGAATTCCCATGGAGTCATGTTTGGGGAACATTTCGCAGGACTTAAATTTTGCGGTATGCTGATCCTGCACCATGGAGTCACTTACTTCACGAAAATTGAATCCCCATGAAAATTACTATACTTATACAGTATTTTCTACTGTAGAGATATAGGTATCTGTCTGAACACCTAAAACATGCCAAAACATTCATGTCAAGAAAAGTTCATTGAATGATTTGCATGGATGCCCATTTATGCACATATCAGAACAAATAATTAACTCATCAGACAGGTACTGGCAGTAGCGCACACAGCACCTTAGCTGCCTAATGTTTTCAAAACTACGTAGTATCTTCCACAGGCTGACACATGTTACAAAGTAGTTAAATTGTTAAACAATGCTTAGCTGCACTTTTTGGAGTATCTACATTTCTGTTAGCGTGACACAGTGAACCACTACACTACGCTGCATCTTGCCAGCATAGAGTAGTGGTTAGCGCACTCGACCGACAATCGAGAGATGTACATTGGTCGATTCCCGCCGCTGTCTGGCTTTTCCAATGGCTGCCATATTTCAATTGTTCATGTCCTTGGCAGGGTCGGCCTTAGGCCAATTTGACTGATTTGACCAAACCGGGCTCCACGGAACCAAGAAAGCAACCGAAAACGTAGGTGTCAGTAAACCTGTGCACGATTTGAAGTGTAGAAACCTGACACTGTGATGAGCGATGAAACTGGCGTAGATAAACCCTACGCTGCAGGGCCCCTTCGTCTTTCCTTTGTCAGGTTGTGTCAAGGCAGAAACACAAACTGAGAAGTCGTCGGCTCTGTTAAAAAAATGCTGTTTTACAGCAAGGGCTATCTTGGTCCTCTCGTTAAAAAAAGAACAAAAAAGGAGGGGGAGCGCCTAGAACAAAAGGACAAGGACAGTACATGATGTGGGGATAACTTCTCCTCGAACTTTAGACGGATCCCCGTGCTCAAACAAATATGTTTTCTGAACAGTAACAAGGTCAACTGCAAGTGTAACGAGCCCGGGGCGTTCGGGGATGTGGTGAAGCTCTTGCCCGTGTGGGAGTGGATATTTCCTTTTTGGTCAAATATATTGCGCTTCGTCCCTCCCTTGTGCCGGTCGTTGTTCCTTATTCTTCCTCGGACAAGAACTGTAGTGTCATCCAGAACGTTCCCAGCTCTGAGGACTCCCGCCCGGCCAGATAAGATATTTCATAAGGTTTAAAAGAGTGTTTGTACATCAGTTAAGGGCCTGTGTGGCATTGTTAAACTCGATAGCCTGCGTGGCGCGTAGTCGTAAGTTCGTCGTAATAGCCTATGTGGCGTTTCACTTTTAAGTTGAGTTGTATCGCCTAAGTGGCATTTGTTTGGCCATGTTGTTTTCAGCATAGCCCGTGTGGCGCAGTAGTGACGTTTGAAGTTCTTGTTTTGTACAAACATTGTAGAGTAAATCTCTGTCTAAAAAATGACTAGTCATTCATGTCACTTGCTCATTTAACTACCGTCCTCCAAAATTTCTATCAGTCACGGGGAGTAGGGTTTAGTGACGCCAGTACTACACTATGTTCCCAAATGAGTGACTTGCGCATAGGGATGTAAAATATAAAAAATTCTTACTTTTGTATGACTTAGATTTATCAGAGACCATTAGAGCAAATCTGCCTGCACCACTATGTCAAATCGGGCCCCGAAGATGCGAAGGCCGGCCCTCGTACTTGTACACCATGGGACTTGTGTTGTGTTTGCCCGTTTGTGTGCTTCAGAACCTCGGAACAGTTATTTTGGATCATTTTCATTTATGTTTAGCACTTTTTGGAAATAACAATGGAGATTCTTCATTATAATCTCTTCTCTAATGGAACCTTCAATATTACAATCACATCACTGACTTTCGAATATGAGGGTTTCCGTCAAAAGTGCTAGTTGTTTTGACATGTTGTGCATTGTTTGCATACGTTACAATGGCTTTCGAAATCTTTCGTCTGTGTAATTCAAGGGCCTTCTCATAAAACTAAACTGGTAGTTGTCTGCAGATTGTTCTGGGACACTTGGTGTAGCAAAGCATAAACTAATTGATGTTGTATCTCGATACACCAAAATCCAGTTTGACATTTAGGGTGAATTCACAATGTTGTACCATTATCTCTACGGTCGAGCCTGTTTATTACGATCCTCGATATAATGGTAACCCCAATTATTACCATCAAATTGCTGGTTCCCCTCAGCAGAGAGTCGAACCGAACCCGAACCTGAACCTGAACCGAAAACCGTTATTTTTGGCCGAACCCGAACCGAAATAGTCAACGCCATCTTGGAGCTGAACCGGAACTGAACTGCTAAAAAAATACCGGTTCAAATACCGGTTCATACGGAACTAAGGGCAGAACTTTGCATGTTGTGCATGAACATAAAAAAAAATTTCTCCTTTTATTAGCTTCGTAGCCTTCCTCTTGCTTGCCGAAATAGTCGTGCCCTGCAGGAAGGCTGTGGATTTTCTCGGGTCGTGAAATAACAACAACAACAACTTTATTTTAAGGTGATGAATGGAGAATTATGAGTGGGGATGAATCAGGAGTTATGACTAAAACCATTTATGACTACTAATGTCTAAGACATACACAATAATATATATAAGAATTAGGGATCAACGACAGTTTTGGGTAGCATTCAGGAAGTGACATATACGTATTGTAACAATATACTAATCAACTTGAGCTATGCAGCGTGTCCACCCTAATTGCAGAAATGATCGCTGACACATAGCGCTGTCCAAGAAAAAGTGATTGCTCTCCTATGACGTTTGTGTTACAAACAGGTGCTGCATTGTAAGACCATCCAGTTTGTAACACAAATGTCATAGGAGAGCTGTTAGTTTTTCTTTGACATCGCTATGTGTTAGGGATAATTTCTATGGTTATCGTGGACATCCTGTTTATAAATGCGAGTAGGCGGACCAACCGATGGATATGTCGTCGGCTGTGGGACTTTCGGTCTATCAAACTTTATCTTCTTCGTTTGTTTTTGTTTTCCTTCTTCTAGTCTTTTTTGTGCGGTGCATTGCGAAAGCAGACTATCTGAGCTCAAACACAGCATGCGTCCGTGTGTACGATGCTGCAGGATGAACTGCCAACATGCGTGTGTGAACTTACAAACGAAGCAACCAAGCTGGTTTCTTTGTGCATTTGAAATAAAAAAGGTAAGAACAACCATACTGACATCGTATTTAAAACTCGTGAATCGGTCGAAAATGAGTTTGCACTTGCTCTTGTACGTACTGTCTTTCTTTCACAGACACTTCACTCTAATGGCGACATCGTAGCATGGCGGCGGTCAGTGATAAACGATAACGCGCCTTTTACATAAAGACCGCGGGCTCAGAATCGCACCATTCCAATCCAACTACCATGAAGCATCGTTAGCTGATTAACGTGTATCCGCGTCTCCTGACTTGTAATCAATATATCAATACCAATATCAATGACTTAAATGGCTTTGGCCAAGGTAGCAGGCTTGGTTGACTAAGATAGGTTAAGTTGGTAAGTTAACCATCGTGACATGAGCTCGTGCTGGGGCAGTCAACCCAAACCGGTAATTCATGGTTATACTGCTGTCTTAACCACTACTAATCTTGTCTTTCACTGCGCGCAAAGTCTTTAAAAATGTTGAACGACCGTTGACGTCTTCCTGTACACTGTACGAGCACTGTGCCTCACAAACGGAAGAGTTCTTTAACCTGCCTGTTGTGCTTCATTCCCACCTGTGACCCCTGAACTGGTTCGTGAACCGAACCGTTTGGAAAAAAACGGTTCGAACCATTATAGTTGCCTTCCGGAGCTGAACTGGAACTGAACCCTTATCGTCAAACCTAAACCCGAACCGAACCGATAAACGTTTCGGTTCGACTCTCTGCCCCTCAGCTCACACACTGAACCACATTAAACAAAACTGTGATGTAACGATCGTCATGAAAACACTCGCTCTCATGTAGCGATCCGAATTCTTCTAACGTCCAGTAAAACTCATGAAAACCAAAAACCACAATCCCATTTTTTACACAGAACTACGGCTTCATTTGGGGTACGTATGGGGAGACATGATTAGCGAGGACACGTCATGAAAATTGCTAGTAATTTTAAATGCTCACAGCTTCAAAAACTATTCAAGGTACTGCAATCCATGAGGTGGCATAGTACAGACAACAGATAAAAGTTTTATGTGAAAATGCACGCATCACTGGCAATGGGGCAGGGAGGGGGGGAGGGGGGGTATGTTGTGCAATTGAGGGCACAAACATGGCATGCCCAGTGCACATTTGAAAGTTATGGAGAAAATAGTGCACCGAAGTGTCAATTTTCTGAGAATGTCGGCATATACGAGATGAAGATATGACCAAAATCAAAGAAAGCGTGTCCTACAGGAAAGAGCAGACCCAAAAGAATGTGAAAGGTGCCCACTCACTGCCGCAGAATGTTCTAGACTTGATAGATAGAGCCTTCTGTTGTCGGGTTTTGTGTTTTTTTTTTTTAAATTGAGGGTAAAAATAAATATAGATGCAAGAAACGCAAGACAGGTGTCATACGCTGTACCATAACCTGACTATTTCACTCTGCAGTTGGTTACCGTGTTGACCCAGAATGCTTGCTACTCTCTGCAAAACTCTAAATACATAGCATTCAAAGTCTTTGATATGCTGCCTCTGAGGATGATGTACTGGTTGCTTGTAGCAACAAAAAGCATTAAATGCTCCAGTATGGCTTCAAAAATCAACTACAGCATGCGTCATACTTGTCTGGAATCTACAGCTTGCGGTTTAACCGGCGTGGAATCTCCAAGCGTTGCCAGATTACTTGTTTCGACTAATAAACATGTACTGGGTAGCAGGCAGTATGTGTCTATTAGTCGAAAGAAACATTCTTGCACCACCTGTAGATTTCAGACAGGATAAACCGCAAGCTGTCGATAAACCGCAAGCTGTACACTAGCTCCACCTGGTACACACAGCAAGTGACCTAATAAGCATTCTTCATGAAGAAATCTGTGACCCATGTTTGTATATGCAGAAACGTATATGTAGGGCCTGACTTTTTAGGGTTATACCAGATTATGCCCGATATTTACCCCAGATTCAAATCAGCAAAAACAGGGTTTAACCTGATATTTCCCCGTAAACTGCTGGGCCAGAGGGATCCCAAGTCATCACAACTAACCCAGAACTTTGTAAACTGTTTTGTAAATACATAAATATGCTCATACAAACTGTCAAGACAGAGACACTGCTGCCTCTCAGATGCATGGACTAAATAGTATTGATACTCTGGGTCTCTGGTGTGTCGTGTATTATGCCGAGTAAACAGAAGATTTACACCTGATTCGATCCGATTCAACCAGAATTGGGTTGGTTCAGTTCAACCCGATTACACCTGAATTACTGAAGCAAAATATAACCCGATATTTATGCCCCGATGTTGCTGAAAAATATAACCCAAAGGGTCAGTCCCTACGCGTATACACGTATGCCACATTCTATACAATTTTTTACTAAAAAATGGGTTCAACATACAAGCGTATAAATATGATGCATGTCTAAAATGTGTAAGAGTGCATTCAAACAGGAGTAAAATTATAACGCTAACCTTGAATCTTGTCCAGCAAGGAAGCATCAGAAACTTCGGGAGGAAGGCTGGCAATCTTCTCTCTAACAGCAGCGTCCGAAGATGCAGTGTTCTCCAAGTCAGTCAGAGCTTTGATAAGAACTGTTGGCTGCAAATTGTTTTCGCATTAGCTCCGTATTTTAGCATAAATCTGCAAAACTTTTCGAAATAAAAAGTATTTTCTACTAGAACAAACAGTCCCACAAACTATGCTGGCTCCAGCAGATATTTTGCAAAGTGGCTATCCAGAAGTTATGTGTGACATTTTTCTTGTAACCTCACACCTCTCCTTGTCAGACTCTTCAAATCGAAAATCGAGAGACACCATCACTAAGATGACATCTAACCACCTCTTGATATACTGCCTATCTCAATTACTTCATTATCTCATGTAACGTGCTTTCTAATAAATCAAATTAATCACCAGTTTCAATTTAGCAATGATACAAGTGAGCCATTCCACATATGTACAAGTGTACCACACGTTATTTATGCATCTAATAGCAAGTTATACTATTTGGAAACTACTGTGATTGGGAGCAGAACACCAGAGGGGCAAACTACATGCAAACATGACACAACTAAATATAGGCAACTGAAACCTTATTTATGCAGTGCAAAAAGTTATTACATATATAATATATTATTATTATATATATATAATATTATATTATTATTATTATATATTATTATATAATACAGTGCATAAAATTATTACATATACCTTATTTATGCGTTCTCAAAAGTAACACAAGCAGTTGAACAGTGACAGCAATTCCAGAGTAAAAGAAAATACATTTATGTGACTGCAAGACAAATTGTTTATTCTAAGATATAGGGTTCTGCACAGATTTGAACTGTTATTCCGTGACCTCACGTATAGCAGCAGTGGCAAGCTGAACACATCAACTGTTGCTAACATGGACGATGATGACACAGTGCCCATGTCAGTGCCATGCCCACAGCACAGTCGTTGACATTGACCCTTGTCTTAGTTTGAATTCCAATGAATAACGTGTAGGTTGCATATTAAAAGTGGTTGCAAGTTTATGCACTCCTGCCTCTTTCTCGTTTCACTGTAAAGTGAGCTGCTGAACAATTCCTTTACTATAAAAAACTGCATAATTTCAATGTAACAATGTTATGTACTCACATCAGGAGGTTCCCCAGATTTTTCTTCTCTAACAATGGGGGAAGCATCCGGTTCTTCCTTTTTCCTCTTTTTTTGTACTGGTTCAGCATCTGAAGTGAGGAAAGGTAGGAAAATCCTCAGTAATGAATCAACATACCACTTTTTGCATTTGAGGATTAACATTGCCAACAGCCAGTCAACATGAGTGTTGAACTATGTAGTCACACTTTACAAGAGGAAAATGCAAAAAAGGCACAGGCGATTGTATTTTGGCGGTAAGACTTGGTAGAACCCACACCTAAAGCAACACAAACTTGTTTACCTCAGCACTGTATGCAAAACTACTAGGAGAAAATGATAAAAACCCTTCACACTTCCAGTTCAGTACAAAGGAAGAGAAGGTTGCGTGTGTGTGTGTGGAGGGGGATTTACCAGCATCTTCCAACCCAAAACCAGTGCTGTACTGGGCATCACCAGGGTATTACCCAATTTTCAACTCAAAAGTCATAATGACATCAACCAACTCAGGAAAATGTCCTTACATATAGACTGCCTTGGCTAATTCCCGTTGTTTACGTTGTACTCAAAAGAAATAACTAGGTTGCTTAACTCCATTGTTAAACAGTATAATACTTAAAAAAAGACAAATGTATTATTAAGTGAAAGATGTTGGTAAAGTAATCTCAGAGGATGTGAGACATCCACAATATACAGCCAATTTAGCACTTTATAAGAGTCCAAGCACTTTGTGAACGCGAACAAGTAGTTATGGTGACTCATATCATATTTCCAAGAGAGAGAGTGATAGCAAATGAGAGAGTGAAAGAGAGAGAGAGTGAGTACATGTGTGCACGAGCGTGCATGTGGGAGTGGGTGGGACCCCCTGTTGCACATAACACAGCTGAAATAGGTTGAGGAATGGAGAGGTGGGCATATCCCAATTTCCCTCCACTTTTCAGGCAGGCCTGAAAACTTCAGAAGTTATCATATTGTCTCCATGTGCTTCATAGGATACTACCTTCTCGCTCACGTAAGTAATATTCGGTGAAACTGACAATTGTGGTTTCAAGTGCATACAATGCATACATGTCTTACACCACTGGAAGCACCACAGTCTTGCGATACTCAGTGACGAGACTTTGCGCTTCACTGTGAAGGCTTTGGTAGCCTGCTGGCATTCATATTAATCACTGGTGAAATATGTACATTTGAGATGAAAATTCTTGAAGGGTGGTCATTAAGACCAAATGTTTTCCAATTTACTATTATTTGTACCAAGTGTGCCCTTGTTTTGTTTGACCAAAGAACTGGAGCTATGAAAAACTGGTCTGTAAGCCACGACAGGTGAGAGGAAGAAAAGCAACATGGTTCATGTCTTCCACCACAGGACTGTCAGTGTTAGTTGCACTTGTGTTCAACTATAGATCAATATCTGCAGTTCGTCCTCAGAAACACCCTTTGTCCGATTTGCTGGTGGAACCCAGATGGAATCACAACAGACTGCCCAACCTGTGCATCACAAAACAAAAAATAGTGTGTACATACCTGAGATTACAGAACCCTTTGTAGGTGTTTTGACAGATGTCTTTAAAGGCTCCTTGGGCTCACTCAGATACTGACCAAAGTCACTGATCTGGTGATCATCAAAGACACTGCGCTCCTTCCAGACCGACAAAATGCGTCTCAAACCTGCATGCGTTTTCTGGTCGGTGTCACGCCTGCATGGTATAACGCTTCATTTGTGTTATACCATCCAGAGAGATATAGCTTTCAACGCTACAGAAATTGCTATACCATCCAATTCCACTTACACAAGGTCATAACAGAGTACGCCTTTACCTAATACGCAGACAAAAAAAATAGTGCATAAACTGACACAAGGATAAAAAATGTGACTGCATTACGCAGATGTACTTACATAACCATTGTACGCTTTATAACGAGCAATCTTAAAATAGCTAGGAAACAGCTGCACAAAACTGATGAAAACACAGGTGAAACTTGAGAAGCAAAGGAAACAAGGATCAAGAAGCAAGTTGCCATGCCAGAAAAATGTTCAGCAACACAATCCAGCACAGGTCCAAGAGGCACCAGGCATAAAAGCACTTTATGTGAAGCCCCAAAACCTCTGGCAGTCCGGCAACTTTCACAACATGATGCAGAGCTTTTTATAAGTGTTAAATGTCTGAAACAGCACATCTTATATTGCTGCCAAACCCATCAAGTGCACACCCAAAAGCATTGTGTGCCATATGCAACATGCGCTTCTTCATCTTTATTTCCTTTTCAAGCATTTCGTTGCACTATACCTTTCACTTTGGAAACAAGGCATTTTGTTTGGTGGTGAGTCATGATTAGTGTTTAAAACAGGACCTAACAGGATGGCATCAGTTGGGGGACCAAGTTAAAATGTCTGTGATACCGCAATCCGCCTTTCTGCTTCAGAATACATAGTATCACACCAGAACATCTTGCTGCTGGCAACACAGCTCGGGCTGCGGGGTCTTATGAGCCGCCAACTACATCACACCATAGCGTAGCCTATACGTTCAGGTGAATAGATAAATCAGCAACAAAGCCATTATATAATTCTCGAAAAATGTTTTGACTAAAGCCATCACTCAGCATACGCTACCTTTATGTGAGCACTAGAGGGGTTTTCGTTATCTTGGAGTCTAGGAACATGACAAGAAAAACTGCGGAAAAGCTGTGTGAGCAATTTATTCCAATCACTGTTTGTCCTTGGAAAAAACGACAGTTTACGCAAATCAGTTTTGTAATGACTTTCTTGTATTTTTATAAAATGATCATGGAAAGAAAGAGAGAATCTCGTGATGCTGTCTTAGAATCTCCTCTACTGAGTTGAACGTACAACATGATGTGCAAGCAACATGTTTTATCTTCGAAAGTGCTATTGGAAATCCAGCCATACAAAAACCCAAACTGTCACATGTTGAAGGTACTTACACAGAGATGTGAGCAAAAGCTTTTGAGAGTACAGTTGCAAATTCTTTGGTGAACTCTGGACCCTTTTTTTTGCTGTTCTGAATTACATCATTGGCTAAGTACATGAACGTCAGTTTCCTTGGTGGCTTCGCTGAAAGACAAAACCAATGGCCCATGAAAGGAAAACTAATGAAAGACATCTCAGAAGCATTTCAACAAGGCACACTGAAGCAATTCCAGCAAGGAGGAAAGCAATATTACAGCTTCACAGAAGAAGAAATGCATGCACCAGCCCGCACTTCCTTTTGCGCAGACTTTTTTTTAAGGAGACTATTGCTCCATTTTAGGTTGTGTGGGTTGATGTCAATATGTTTTTATATTCTGTGTTAGCACCGTGAAGCAACTCTGGCTATGAGCCCCGTACAGATGTAGACAGATGGAGAGAGGACAGCAGGAAGGAGTGGGGGACAGAGGGGGATCAGTATGCATCCGGGGCCGACTTCAGGATGAACTGTGCAGACATTTGTCTGGAAAGCCTTTGGAAAACCTACGGAAAAACCTCAGACAGCACAGCCGGTGGCAGGATTCAAACCCACTGCCTCCCAATCTTCAGGATGACCTTGGCTACCACCACCGAGCGGGGCACCTTAACCCGCTCGGCCATGCAGCTGGTAATGTCAATATTTAAAGTGGCAAGTTCCTACAATGGGACAGTACACAATATCTTATCAAGACACTGTGACAAACAAGCAAACATACAACACAGTATGGTTGCTGGTTCGTCCCCTTGTCTTCACGCCTACGTCAAGTTTACACCTAGGGTTGCCACCTTTCGGAGTGAAAAATACCGGCTGAGGGAGAGGAGGTGGAATAGAGGGAAAGGGGAAAGGCTCGTGGGAAAGGGAAAGTGGGTGAGGAACGTTCTAGCTGGCTCGACACAACCACCAACAGCTTTGCACAACCACTGCTCTTGTACCCTCCGAACACAAGACGTAATGAATAACAATGATAATAATAATAGCAATGAATAATCACAACAATGAATAACTAAGAAAACGACTGGTGACTGCGGAGTGTGGTCTGTGCTCCAGATTTATTCAAGCTGTAGTGGAATGTTGAAGGAAAAACCCCGTAAAAGCCCTTATGAAAGGTCTTGAGCCCCAAATACCGGCAAAAGGCTGCCGGTATCACCTTCAAACTTTAAGAAATACGAATACAGTCGAACGTCGATATAACGAAACTCACAGGGAACACAATTTCTTTCATTGTACCGAATATTTCGTTGTGTCGAGCATGACGAAATATGGCATAATTGTGGCAGGGAATACTAGTTATTTCGCTGTACCGCGAATTTCGTTGTATAGTGTTTCGTTATATCGAGGTTTGACTGTACCATGAGCATAAAAGGATTGTGCAAGCAAGCTGGTGTAAATAGGGTTGCCACCAGGCCGGTATTATACCGGCGCGGCCGGTTATTTGCTTCCTCTGCCAGTTGCCGGTAGGAAGGTGATACCGGCAGCCTTTTGCCGGTATTTGGGGCTCAAGACCTTTCATAAGGGCTTTTACGGGGTTTTTCCTTCAACATTCCACTACAGCTTGAATAAATCTGGAGCACAGACCACACTCCGCAGTCACCAGTCGTTTTCTTAGTTATTCATTGTTGTTATTATTCATTGTTATTATTATTATCATTGTTATTCATTACGTCTTGTGTTCGGAGGGTACAAGAGCAGTGGTTGTGCAAAGCTGTTGGTGGTTGTGTCGAGCCAGCTAGAACGTTCCTCACCCACTTTCCCTTTCCCACGAGCCTTTCCCCTTTCCCTCTATTCCACCTCCTCTCCCTCAGCCGGTATTTTTCACTCCGAAAGGTGGCAACCCTAGGTGTAAACTTGACGTAGGCGTGAAGACAAGGGGACGAACCAGCAACCATACTGTGTTGTATGTTTGCTTGTTGCTATGTTTGCTCCATCCCTTGTTGGTACCACTACTGCTTCGGATCGCGCACCTGCCGATGCTTAAGCCCCTGTTCCTGCACGGTAAACATTCCCAGAGACCACTAGAAGCGATGGCTGGCCTCCGGTCTTTGACAAGCCGCTTGTTTTACATCATTGACAAAACCTCCGGATGCAAGTTTCTCGTCGACACAGGTGTGGAAGTCAGCATTTTCCCCACTACTGGGTGCGAGTGCCTCTGGCCTTCATTGTACCAGCTTCGCGCCGTCAATAACACTGGTACTCCCATCTACGCCGAGCGTTCGCTCACACTCAACCTTGGGCCTTGCCGACCCTTCCCATGGATTTTCCTGATCGCAGCTGTCGATGTCCCCATCCTGGGTGCTGACTTCTTGGCCGCTTACAAGCTCGGTGTGGATGTTGCCCAGAGCAGGATCGTTGACACCACTACAGCGCTCTCTGTGCACGCCCTCGGCTCTCGCCGGCTATCCGCTTTGACAGTCACTTTTCTCGAGCCCTTAGTCCCGCATTATGCTGCCATCGTGAAAGACTTCCCCATTCACCATATTGAGACTACAGGCCCTCCTGTTCACTGACGCTCTCACCGTTTGGCCCCGGAGAAGCTTTCTTTAGCTTGCAGCGAGTTCGAACATTTCCTATACAATCATATGCTCGCAGAGGGCTCCTCATGTTGCTTTTGGCGTTGCGCTGCACAGAAAAACAGGAAGCGAAACTGCTGCGGCGTGTCACCCCCTTCCATTGCGTCACTTGGTGTGGACCACACCCCTCGCACCCGCCTAGTGACGCCACTGCTCAAGATTCTGTGTGACGGAAACAAACAAATAAATCAATGTCCTGCAATGGCTACAACAGTAGCCCACTTTCTTCTATGCCAAAGACATCAAAGAGTTGTCACAGCAGTGTCTAGACGCGCACAGTGAATACTTTGAAAAAGTGACGTAGTTTGGTGCTTATTGAATTTTCCATTGTATTTATAGAAATAAAAGTGTTTTAGTGTTGATACCATTTGGACCAAAGAGGAGAAACTAACACCTAAGAGGAAATAGAATATTAAAATTCTACAGAACTTGTCCCTATGCAAACTATTATGGTCCGGCAGCCATCAAGTTTTGTTTCCCATAACAGTACATGCTCAGAGACAGCCAACACTATTTGTCCCTCCCATCACTCAACTAGTCATGGATGTAAGTTAAAAGACTTTTGTGTTTTCGGAACACGACCAAATCATGTATATTGGTAACATTTCAGTCAACAACAGTACCAGCCATGGATCTTTTGCAGACCACGCAGTTGAATTACAAAATTGAGCCTTATTATCATTATGCCCCTAGACGACAAGGGTCAACTCTCACGAAAGTGCGCAAGGCTCATTTACAAGTACCTGTTCTGGCTAATAAAACTAAAAAACGAACTTTGCCAAATTAATCGGCACAACTTGTATGTACAGAAGGAAAAGACATATAACCCGAGCCAAAGAAGAAATAATACAAACACAACAGGATCTGTGGTGTGGCATTGGCTTCCTGTCTCAGTTTATGTCTTTCATCATGTACAAGGGTTGTTCAAGGTTTACCGAGACTTTTATTTCTATAAATACAATGGAAAATTCAATAAGCACCAAACTACGTCACTTTTTCAAAGTATTCACTGTGCGCGTCTAGACACTGCTGTGACAACTCTTTGATGTCTTTGGCATAGAAGAAAGTGGGCTACTGTTGTAGCCATTGCAGGACATTGATTTATTTGTTTGTTTCCGTCACACAGAATCTTGAGCAGTGGCGTCACTAGGCGGGTGCGAGGGGTGTGGTCCACACCAAGTGACGCAATGGAAGGGGGTGACACGCCGCAGCAGTTTCGCTTCCTGTTTTTCTGTGCAGCGCAACGCCAAAAGCAACATGAGGAGCCCTCTGCGAGCATATGATTGTATAGGAAATGTTCGAACTCGCTGCAAGCTAAAGAAAGCTTCTCCGGGGCCAAACGGTGAGAGCGTCAGTGAACAGGAGGGCCTGTAGTCTCAATATGGTGAATGGGGAAGTCTTTCACGATGGCAGCATAATGCGGGACTAAGGGCTCGAGAAAAGTGACTGTCAAAGCGGATAGCCGGCGAGAGCCGAGGGCGTGCACAGAGAGCGCTGTAGTGGTGTCAACGATCCTGCTCTGGGCAACATCCACACCGAGCTTGTAAGCGGCCAAGAAGTCAGCACCCAGGATGGGGACATCGACAGCTGCGATCAGGAAAATCCATGGGAAGGGTCGGCAAGGCCCAAGGTTGAGTGTGAGCGAACGCTCGGCGTAGATGGGAGTACCAGTGTTATTGACGGCGCGAAGCTGGTACAATGAAGGCCAGAGGCACTCGCACCCAGTAGTGGGGAAAATGCTGACTTCCACACCTGTGTCGACGAGAAACTTGCATCCGGAGGTTTTGTCAATGATGTAAAACAAGCGGCTTGTCAAAGACCGGAGGCCAGCCATCGCTTCTAGTGGTCTCTGGGAATGTTTACCGTGCAGGAACAGGGGCTTAAGCATCGGCAGGTGCGCGATCCGAAGCAGTAGTGGTACCAACAAGGGATGGAGTCATCAGGTGCCGCACCGGTGGAGAGCGAAATTGGCGAGAAGTCCTAAGACGAGCTACCATTTCGGTGAGGTTCTCGACGTCAGCGTGCAAGGAAGCGAGCGTGTCAGGGTTAGACGTAGACTCATGAGGGCGGCTGGTTGGGAGTGCCATAGGAAGGTTTTGCGGAGAGAGGGCACACAGTGATGCAGTAGCGATCTCCATGATGTGGTCGGCGTGCACTTCGAGCTCCTGTAGCAGCAGAGCCAAAGCTGTTGCCAGGATCACTTGTACGTTGGTGGGGGAGGCATTGCAAGAACAGTTCTTTTATTAGCTGGGGATTGAATGCTTGCGCACGGTCGCCGAGGAGATTCTGCATGTGCCGCAGTAACTGGCTTGGGCACCGGTCCCCAAGTTCTTTCGACGAAAAGCAATTGCTGGAGTTTCTAGCGCTCCGATGCCATGGTCCGGTCGAGAATGGCGGCTTTCAATGAGTCACCAGGGTTACGCTCCGCAGGTGATCTGAGAATGTCGACGAGCTCACCGGCAATCCATTGTAGCAAAACCCTCACGACGTGACAGTATCGGGTCAGTTGAGTCGAGATGCCAGCAAGGTGAAATTGGGACTCGACTTGGAGGAACCATACTGTCAAGTTGGCTGCCCTGAAGGTTGGCAGGCGCATGGGGTAGTGGCCTATCGTGGAGCAAGAACAGGTGGCAGCAGCGGATCTGCTAGCTGATGCCGGGGAACTGACAGGGAGTTCCGGCTCAGTGGGCGGTGAAGCCATCATGTTCGGGTCACCAGTTTGTAGGAAAGAGCGGCAAGAAATGTGACTGTACTGAAGCAGTGCGCTGAACGAATGTTTATTGTAAGCCAGAAAGGTGGCAGAGGAAGGGGCGTGGCACGAGCCAGGTGCCAATCGTCGTCTGTGCCGCTGCAATTGTTTGTTCTGCATGTGGTGTGATTTGTTATTTATCGTGTATCGGCTGGTATGGACAGGGATCCATTAATGAAGGGGGGGGGGGGGGGGACGCATACCCTAGTGACACCACTGATCTAAAAGGCCTCATCTGTGTGGAACGTCTTTCCTCCAAGGTGTCCTTTAAGGGGCCCAAACAAATGGTAATTGCTTAGGGCTAAATCTGGGTTATAAGAGGCATGGGGTAAAAATCCCAGCACATTTCGGCCAGGGTTGCTACCATCAAATTCATCGTGTGAGGCCGGGCATTGTCATGAAGAATAACGCTTCCGGACAACATCCCAGGCATTTTCTTACAAACTGCATTTCGCACGGCATCCTTTATCAACGTGGAGTAGTACTAGGCATTAATTTGTGACCCCTTGCTCCAAGAAGACCACATGGATGACACCCCGATGTCCCAGAAGACAGTTTTTATGAACTTCCCAGCAGATGGCTGCATCTTGCTTTTCTTTGACAGTGTGGAAGCCTTATGTCGCCGTTCCATGCTGCTGCTTTTTTGTCTCTGGGGTGAAATGATGCATCCAGGTTTCATCATATGTGATGATTGATTGCAAAAATTAGTCCCCCTCGGATTGAAACCAGTTCAGCGGCTGCTCGGAGACTGCCATGCGCACTCCCTTGGACACAAGTGAGGTGTCAGGGAACCCACCTTGCACAGGCTTTGTGGAACAGTAAGTGCTCGTGAACGATAGTCACCACACTGCCGACACTAATATTACATTGGGCTGCATTGTCCCAAACTGGTGTACTTGCCGGTTCTCGAGAATGGCTTGCTGAACGCCTGCGATGTTCACTGGCGTGACTGCAGTCGGCCATGTGTGTCCATGGGGTTCATTCGCCACCATATCCCGTCCTTCGCCAAACTGTCTGCACCATTCGTACACTCTTCCCCTTGACACTGTTTGTTCCCCATACTGTGCCTCTAATCTTTGCAAAATCTCATATGGTTTGACGTTCTCGTTCACAAGGAACTTGATTACGCATCGCTGTTCCACAGCTACAGACACACCGCTCGCCACCACAATAGCTGTCCCTGACCCCAGAAGGATTGTGCTTCGTCCTCTAAAAGTTTTATTCAATTATATTTACTCACTGATTTTTCTCCAGCAAAAGTCTCTGTCATCCTTGAACAACCCTTGTATCAGCTCCCCTGCACCCTTGCCATTTTGCCATTGTATGCATAGTTTTGTAAAAGCATTAATTCTGTGCTTTATATTTATTTATAGAGGGTAGTAATGTCATGCTTCAAGCAGCCCATCCACGCTACGCGAACTAGTGAGCGGTCACTATGAATTGGCAACAGGTTTCATTTATTGATACTGTTAACTTTTTACAGAGTTGTTACCGGAGAGGAGGAAACAACAACAAAAAATACAATAAAATATGCATCACGCTGCATATCTTAAAGTAATGCACTGTGTTCCTTGTTAAATACGCTTGGTGATAAGCAGGTCACCAGAGGATTGAGAAAGCAGTTTCACTCCTCCAGTATTGTTGGAAAAAACAAAGACTGTAATTACCACCACATAACAAGTGTGTTATACAGCAGTATTCGACCTCCAGGCCCCTTCTGCGTCCTATACGTGGTACTTTTACTCTCAGGAACATGCTTTGATTCACAGGTTGCAGGTAATACGGTACAAGTTAATTAGACATGCCATCTTCCGCGAGGGATGTTTAATATGGTCTACCGTGTGCTGAGATTTCAGTGCAGGATAACGTCAGGATTCAGTCAGGACACGTGGACCCCTCCCGTAGGTCTGTGCCTGCACTCAGGTATTCGAAACTTCTGCTTCTTGGAGCATGCTTCATCGGAGGACATCGTCACCCAATGCAACACCTCAAAATATAACATGAAGAGATGCTGGCTCCATAAAGGTTTGTCTCTGCGTTCATTTTAAAGCATGGTTCAGAAAGGAATGGTTCCCACTGAATTTTGGAACAACAATTCAAGGGTTTTTCCAAGGACCTTTTGAGGTTCAGACGTCATTTTGTCTGGGATGTAAAACACAGTTTATGACCAGGGTTTCAATATTTTGCAGAAATATTTATAAGCTACAGGTATCACATGAGAGAATACATGGGGACTGCACAATATCAGTTCACAGATGTGACTGACAACTACTGAATTTGACAACATTTGAATTACTGACAACACAGCACAGAAAGAAAAATGTATTCATAGAATAGAGGGTGCCATTCATTTCTTGCTGCTGATTCCTATTGCAAGGAGTGCTAACCCCTGTGATTTCGAAGCTACAGTTCTGGCTCCAGAAAACCGAAATTTGCACAAGTAGCTCCATGTGAACAAAAAACGAAAAAAAAGAGATGCAAAATCAGGCGTTTACAAGGACTGTAAAATTCCAGGTCTCCCAGACCTTGAAAATGGCATTTTCAAGGGTCATTTTTATGGGCATTCCCAGGATTTTTCCCAAGGGGAGGCAAAAGGTGCTTCCAAAGTGGAGCAACTGCCCTCACCCCTCCTCCTGGAGACGGATGCAACACTGTGGACTGTGCGTGTGTTCAGATAGGTCCATATTACTATGGCATCTGAGCATAAATCATGACGACCTATGAATAAGGCGCGCAATTTTCACATATGACCCTGGATCTCTAGGGGTGCTGCTACAGCCCCCTTGTCCCCCCTCTTGGTATGCCCATGGTTATTTTCAAGGCCAAGTGGGAACTGTGGAAAGGGAGGATATATCAACTTATCTACCGAAAACAAAATATAATAAAATAAAAATAAAATATACTGTCAGTTTATTATAGCAAGTTCTACTGATAGTTGCTTTGTCCGCAATACAAAGTTTTCATATTCAATGTTCAAAATAATCATCTGGCATCCCCCGCTACTTATGTTCTGTTGATGCGTGATCTCCAGCACAAAACCTGGGCTGCTTGAAAAGTTGTTGAGTGTGCGCGATCATGAAACCCATCCCCACCTTGTGCACACTCAGCTGGCATTTCCAAGTGCTGGCGAGACGCATACACGCAATATGCATATCTCGTACCTCCTTAAATATCTGACAACGCACTGGTCACGCTCCCACAACTTTGTCAATACAACATTTGCAAGCCCTCAAAATGTACGCCATACACGCACGTTCATTTCTGTATAAAATCATTTGATATCCAAGCTAATAGTCACTAAGTTAGGAAGACACATTCAGTAAATCATCAATGCTTTCATATGCACCGATGCAATAAAAATAACTTGCGAAACACTGAGAAAGACCAGAGACAAAAATTTTAAACGACGTGCAGGCAGAGAAGCCTTCACTCCGTTCTCACCCTTTTTCAGTTCTTTGAGCCACACATTGACGATGGTTCTGTGATGTTTTCGATGATGGATTAACCAAAGCGATAACGTCTGAATGCTCTGCTGGGAATTATTTAACTCTGACAACTTCCGTTCTAATGCGGCTTCTGTAAATCCAGACATTATAAAACTAATAAGCAAAACTTAACAGTGACCTACACATTTCAAAAACGACGACGACGCCATTTTGATTCGTCAGGCCTGTTGTTGGTAATAATATTCACACAGATAGCGCTAGTGGTCAACGTAAACGGCTCTGACGTAAACCTTATATGCGCGTTGTCAAGGACAAATACTGCTAGCAATGAAATCCCATTGGAAAAATACAAAACGAAGTGTAGGTACGCTAAAAAGCCTTTTCCAAGTGTGTCTACTTCACAAAGCACCTTGCACCTTTTTTAGTTGGATGGGTGGATGGCTAGTGGCTAGTTCCCGCTTTCCCTTTGGCTAGTTTGAGAGCAGGCCAGTGACGTTGACCACGCGTGACCACGACGTATGAGGTCGGCGACTTCATTCACCATCACCTCATAGAGAATGATGTGATGTTGAATGAAGGGCATGATGTGAAGTGAAGTTGAAGTTGAATGAAGGGCTATGATGGGATTTGAAGTTGAAGTCAGCGTGTGTGGGTTTGGAAGTCGAAGTCCGTGTGTTGGGTTTTGAAGTTGAAGTCTGCGCGATGGATGTTGAAGATGACGGGTAGGTTTCGAAGTCCTCATAATAGGCTTTGAAGCCGACAATGTTTAGTCGATGTCTGACGTTCATGTGTCGTGACTGTTACTTGTGCGAACGCGTGCAGAGTGAAGGGCAAATATGTATTGGAGTGCACCGAGCGAACACAAACGCTTCGCGTTTCGTGTCAGATTCTGAGTTTTTGGTGTAAGTGATTTATCCAGACCCTCCTACATCCCTGTGACACCTCCACCCCAAAGAAAAAAGTTTGGTGACACCCCCTGCAAAAAAGGGGGCTTGCTGTTTCAGCTGTAATGACATGTCGGTAATTATACGTGTAAAGCTGTTATCCCGTAGCTGTAACAATGACCACGCCCCCTGCTTAGGATTCCGGATAAACCACTGCAGTGGTGTATTGCACGAGAGAATTAAGAGTAAAAACATATGTCCAGCGAAGGTGATCACAGGTCACTGAATTCGTTCATGACGGTTATTTCCAGTGTCAGTAAGCATCATGTCACAAGAACTCATGTAATACTTAGTGGCAGGCCACGATGCCGAAGCTATAATATCCCCGCATCACGAGTGAAAAATGGCACACACACCAGCTTGCGTGGCATAGTGGTGAAGATGATCGCTTTCCACGCCGAGACTGGGAGGTGACACGGGTCCGAATCCTGTCGCCGGCTGTGCTGTCTGAGGTTTTCCCTGGGTTTTCCGAAGACTTTCCAGACGAATGTCGGCACAGTTCCCCTTGAAGTCGGCCCAGGACGCACACTAACCCCCCCCTGTCCCCCACTCATTCCTGCTGTCCTCTCTCCATTGTTCACGTCTGTACGCTGCTCATAGCCACAGTTGCTTCGCGACACTAACACGGAATTAAAAAAAGAAAAATGGCACGGCGAAAAAGCCAGACGTACGAAGCCACATGAACGTGCATGTACCGGCAGACATGGCGGTCATACGAAGTCACATGAACGTTCAATGTGCCGGCAGGCAAGGATATCGTACGAAGCCACATGAACGTGCAATGTGCTTTGCGCTCACTTATCTGTCAACAACGGGCGCAACATTGTGCAACAACCCTACCGCGCAAGCAACACACCTTCCGCCGTTCACATGCGACAGCGGAGGTCAAAGGTGGCATCCCTCGCTTTCCGCCTTCATTGGTAAACTCTGCTTCCAAGTCCAACCGAGTGCAGGCTGACCGCACCCTCCAAACAGCATACCCCTCGTTCGCTTACGCTTTTGCCGCCACTACCAGGAAACCCACGCAAACACAGGCGAGCAGGACGCTAGCGTCGTAATCCTGCAGCCGGGCACACCCCACGTTGGCCTTTGTTGGAGTTCAACTTCAAAACCCCATCACCGACTTCAGCACCCATCATAGGAATTCAACTTAAAAACCCCATCACCGACTTCAGAACCCATCATAGGAATTCAACTTCAAAACCGCAATGGGATCTGAAGTTGAATTCTGATGATGGGCTTTGAAGTCGGTGATGGTTTCTGAAGTTGGGGGAAGTCGATGATGGGTTATGATGTGATGAATTCTGAAGTTGAAGTTGAATGATGGGTTGCGAAGTGATGAATTCTGAGGTTGAGTTACGGGCTCTTGATGTGATGGTTTATGACGGTGATGTGATGTGATGGGCTTTGCAGAAAACTGACCATGATGTGATGTTGAATGAATTCTTAGGAAAATGCCGACCTATGCGTGTGACCAGTGTTACGTCCGGGAGGGCGAGAGGACGAGGGTGCATTTATCGCATCGCCTGAACCTGAAGGTGATGAAAAGAAGAAGATGCCCTCTGGAGCAGGGTGAACGCACCTTCCTCCCTACATCACCCCACCACACAGAAGATGCCAGCAATGCGCCCCGTTTGGGGACCAAGCAGCTGTCGTCGCTCTCGTCACGTGGACCAAGGAGCCCACGGTCCCGCCGAGGATTCACACAGGAAGATGAATGAGAGTGGACAAGTCCGTCTGCATCTGCAACCACACTTATGAGGCTCCGTGAACGAAAGTTCTAATTTCTTTGTACCTTGTATAGTTGAGAAAAATGGGGGTTTAACGGAAAGGCGTATCTGTACCTTGTGGTACATTTTGTCTCAAAATGCAGGAAACTGTTGCATCAACGAAATAGAAATGAAGATCACCATTGTTTCGCGACACAGTACAACACTGATCCAGAGAAATTGGAGTGCAGATATGTGTCTTACCAACAAGGCGAACAATTTGCATTAATAACAACACAGATTTGCTGTCAACGCCTTCGCATAGGAGCAGGGTTGCAGTGTTGCAGAAATTATAAAATATCCACTTTGTGGAAAAGAAGGAGTGAAAATTGCACTGTCTTTTCACTCGAGCGAAGAGAAAAAAAGACAACTGTCAGCTCTCAAGCCTGGCACACACTGAGAGCTATATACAGAACAAAGTGACATATGCATATGCAAAACCTGAGCTGCTGTGCAGTAATGTCACATTCCCAGGTAGTGCCAGAACAAAACCCATTTTCCCTATTTTTTCCTGCTTCTTGAGGGGCCATACACAAATTCCTTTTTATTATTACGCGGTTCATCGAATCCCTTCTGCTTTAGGTGTTAGAACTGTAAAACATCTGGTCAAAAGAAGACAAAACCAGTAAAAAAATACTGCCCCATCCTCAGATCTCCTGTCATTCGCGGACCGAGGAGGATACAGATTTTGATGACGTGACCTGTGGCGTTTACGCCGTCCACAGACCCATCTGGGGGATGCGTGCCTCGTGAAACATGTCTGAAAGCAATTCCAATAGGTTTCAGAGGAAGTAGTACGGTGGCTAGACTCTCAGACCACCCCACAAAGCACCTGCCAGAAATGCCAAAACAGCCGTAAAAACAGCAGATATGGGTCTCATCCCCTCCCCCATCAGACCAGATCTGCTTTGTACATGTGGCTGCTAGGACATGGCATAACTGTTGTGTTTGTCGAAATGTCTGCTAGCTTCAACTTGGATACATGTTCACCAGGTGCTGCTTGACTCATTGTAGGAAAAAGTGTGAGTGGCAAATCTGTGTCCTGTTAGTTCAAAAAAAGTCACTAGGCTTCTTTTGGTCGGTAGATAGGTAGCTGTGCCACACATGATTGGCAGCTGTCTGACCCTTTTGACTGCCATATTTCCATGTTATTAGGTGTTGGAGGCTTTGTGTAGTGATTTGTTGTCGTCATTGTGTGCTAGCCTGAGCTTCATTGTTTCCATGAGAAGTAAGGTCACCATAAGTCATGCAAACAAAGGTGTAAAATACTTTCAAGTGTGTAGCCATTGGCACTGACATCACATAAGGAAGATCATGATCATGCACAAGCCTTAATAATTCTTTGCATTTTTCTGTTTAAGATTAAACATGTGTCCTTTTACCTCGCCTGGGTCAAGGGACTGTAGTTTTACACTTACTTTGACTGCGTCAACTAAGTACAGTACAAACCAAAAGCAGCATTACATATGTTTAGGATCAGCTGTGGTTCAAAGATGCTTAAAGGATTACAGTTCCAGTGTGCTATGCCTTAACTTTGCTTTGACTTTCAGAATGAGAGGAGAGCTCTTGTAAAATGTAATTATTTAATGAACAATACTTGGGTGATAAACATAAGATGATGGCATGGCAGAATGGCATGAAGATAGTTCCACTGATTTCAGTGTTTACAAGACAGGATGGTACATTCATTGCCCCACTCTTGCTACTATGTAAACCTACAAGAACTAGCCTGTCGCAGGCTTGCTTGTTGCATCTATGCTGTAATAAACGCAAGTTAACATGATAAAAAGCTGATGCATTGCAACACTGGTAGCACGAGATGAGTAGGTTGCACATGTTTATGGAAATTCCCAACATTGCTGAACAAACAAATCATTCTTTGGGAAAAGCTATTCTGGCTTGGTGTACTTGCAGCAATTTGATGGGGGCTGGTTGATACACCATCCAGTCTTGCAAGCTGAGAAATCAGTAAACAACTCTGTAAATATGATGACACTCTTCCCCCATTTACCATACAATAAAATTGAAACACAAAAATGTTACATCATATTTATACAGCAGCACGCAAGTTATAGTATTCATATCAATTCCTGAAGGTTATGTGTGCTAATGTTAATCAGTATAAATTCAGAGATTACCCAAATGCCCCAGCAAAACAAGTTACCAAATATACTAAACAAGAAAAAAAAGTCTGTCAGTATCCTGCCAATTTATAACAAATTATACTGCTAGGTATCCAGTGGTATGTAAAATAAGTGCAAGCACTTAGCAAAACCATGAAAAGCTTAGAAACACACATGTTGAGTTCACACGCTCTTGCCTTGGCTATCTAAAATCACAACACTTGAATAGCTCATACACAATCCAATATTTATACCACCCTACTTTTTGTCCACACATTGTCATCACATTTGTCATGACATTTGTCAACACATTGCAACGCATTCAACACATTTGCTCACATGTTTGCACAGAAGTGTAGTCAGCACACACATCAAATCACAAGTAGCAAAATCGAAGCAAAAATTATGTGCTTTGTCACTTTTGTAGCTTGCACAACCTATAACTATATAACAATGAATAATTGTGGCACAAATTGTATAACAATGTCTCTGATGGGAGTAATAGCTGTGCAATACAAAGTGATCCAAACAACAGAAAAACTAAAAATTTCCGCGATGCGCACAAAGAGAGCAGATGGATGAAGAAACAACCGCAGTCACCAGCCACATGTGATATTCATTGTGATACACTAATACGAAACACTATAGAAGACAGTACATTTTAAAATAAAGATGTGGAATTTTAGTTTGTTTCTGTCATGTGCAGGTTAGTACCTCCACTTTGCTAATGCATAGCTTTGTACAAGTAACAGCACGGTATAAAATCTGTGTTTTACACTGCACAGCAAACTCTATGTTTTTCAAAAGTAGATGACAAAATGACAAAACAAGACTTATTCATATGGGGAGCATTCTGTCATACTCAACATTAAATTGAAGATCACACAGCACATTTCAAACATTACAAAACCTAGATAAGAGAAAAAGCATTCGAAAAGAGCAATAGAAATTGAACAGGATCCACAGGAACACAATCTGACAAGATGCCAATCACCCAAATACAACACATTCAGCATCTGTGATATCAAATTAATAAACTAGTTTATGGGCTCGTCACAACCCTGGTGTTCTTTCTGCAATCCATCTATGAATGTCTTTTTACCAATTCTTGTGGCAAAACTAACTGTCAATGTTGTTGGTGAAATTGCAGAAGGTGGGAACGTAGGCTACATCGAGTGGTCATTCGTCCTCTGCCACCTGACATCACCCGCGGTGATAAGATGTTATCAAAGGAACGCGACGTTGTTGGCACATCTATTGCATCCGCAAGGGGTTCGTGTTCTGATAGAGTCTCTGAGGAGCTGAACTGCTGCAGAGGACTTGTGGAGTTGCAGTATGGTGCACTTGGCGACTGCATCTGTGGTGATAAATGGGGATTAGATGTGATGGGATGCGTCTCAATCTGCGACTACCATATAGTAGTGATGTTGTGAAGCAGATATGGTGATCTCACCTGGGGTAAAGGATGCAGACGAGTCCGGTGGTGTGCATCTGCAATTGCTAAGGTAGCTTGGTGAACCTTGTTGTAAATTTTCTCACCTTCCAAGGTGTGGAAAACAAACATGCCTTCCCCTGTTGCACAATGCCTAGAAGTGATTAAAAGATTTTTTATGCATCTGACAATGTGCATTCTCCCTCTTCTGACACCATTCTTATACTTGTTCAAAATTTTAATGTAGCGCAAGATTGTAATGGCCAAAACTGCAGAAAAAGAGAAGTCTGAATGCTCTATTACACAGTCACTTTGGCAGACACAATGTCATCATTCTCATTTTGCTTTTCGTGCCATTCAACTTGTTCAAAGCCCTGTACACAAACCACAGGAACAGCACTTGCCTTCCTGCTTCAAATGTGAACTTTGAAGGGTCGCTCCCATACCGCCGAAGAGCTGTCAGAGGCCAGGCAGCCAGTCGTGTTCGGGGACTGAGAAGGTCCCACAAATATATGTGCTCTTGTGTCACTTGAAGTAGGCACTCGCCAAACACGTCCAACTTTGGACTGGGAACCAGGTACACATGGAATTGCTCTGAAATTTTACACAATGGACAAATAATCGTACCTGAAGAAGAAATTACAGATGCAAAGGGGAAAACGTGGCATTTGTCTAACCAGAAAAACATATGCCTACCTTGCAGTTCCTTTTGTATTCCTGGACTAAGGATATCTGGTTCCCCAGCTGAGAGACCAGGTTGGGGCTCTAAGCACTCTTGAACCATGAATTTTACCCATGTGTCTGCTTCTAAGTCTGAAAAATTCAAATAAGTTGGTCTTCTCACAGTCTGTTCCTGGATTATGCTTAGACCCTGATGTTTTAGGGTTAAACCCGATTTTCCCCCGAATTTGCACCCCGAATTGAGGTTCACCTATCTAGGGTTACACCCGATTTCTACCTGCAAAACTGCACCTAGGCTAGGCACCTCAAGGCATTGACATACTAGTTTCTCACAAAATATGCGACTGCCCCTTACTTCTGACACTCTGGATAAATGGTACAGTGAACGTTTATTCTACAATAATGCCCGATTTCTCCCCGAACTCAGTCTGATGGTAATTTTTCTGCCCGAATTTGCATGAATTTTATACATCAATTTAATGACCCGATTTCTACCCCCCGAATTTGGAAAAATATAAAACCCGAAAACTTCAGGGTCTAATTATGCTACATGATCCTGAGCTCCGCTTGCTAATGAGTTAAAGGGGGTTGTGAAACCATTCCCAAAGTTTTGAAGAAATAATATAGATTTATGTCTGCTGAACATGCACATCAAGATGCTTTGTTTCTGCGATCCCGCGTTACGAAGCTATTGCACTCCGTAGGTCGCACGCTAAACGAGCTCCTCCGTCGCTCTAACTCTTCACCTCCTCGCCCATTTTTGGAGTGACGTTTCAGAGTGGAGAAAGGAAATGCGTACTTTTCTGTTCCCATTACGATGCAGGCAGTTGTAAAGGGAGCCGACCACCGGAGAACAGCCTTCGTTATGGTGACCTTCGGGTGCTTCGGGCAAGCGCGCACAGCTAAAACATCACTTCCCGTCTCTCTGCCGACACCACTCGGCTGTGTTCGGCGCCACCGTCAGCGGTGGCTCGATAAAATTGCAGTTTTAAAAACCCCAACAGCTAAAAAAAAGTCCAAATGAGGAATGTGGGACTTTACGTGTCGAATCCATGGACTACAACGTATGAAACGGAGCCATATATTTAGTAGGTTGCATGTGGTTTCTCAACCCCTTTAATGCTTCCTCAACAGCTATGTGTGCGTCGTAGCTTTGTTGCGTAGTGTGGCTGAATATTAACGTAATGAAGCATTTTGGATTCATGTGTGCATGTCTGTACAAACTCATTTACTCCTAACAAAGTATTTTACTACCATGTGCCTACTCTAAGAACATTAGCAGGCCGGGAAAGTCCTGAAGACCTACACCATTACTGCAGAACGACACACACACTAGTTTTCGGAAGTTGGTAATATGTGGCATGTCACCAGCTGAATCCATTCTTGTGGGAATGAAGGCAGCTAATGGCAGTTAGTGGGCATAGGCTACTCCTCTTCCAATCTGCACCACAAATGGTGAGGCTTCAATTGAACACAGTGCATATCTCCTAAAGATAGGATTTACAGTACAGCTTCCACAGACTGCAAAGAGGCACATTCAGAAAGTTAAGGAAGTGGTGCCATTTGCATATTTGAGCACCAGAGCATTGCTGGTTGCTCATAAGAATCATTATAACAGATTACAGCAGTGATGATAGTAAATGCAGTGACAAAATCCTGCACACAGCTCCAAAATCCTCCATCAACATGCAATTTTCTAGATTTCTAAGGTGCCTTAATAAAATACTAGCTGTTTTGTGCTGAAATATTGTAGTAGTATGCTGCTGTGGTGCTACAACTCCTCTATTAGTTCACTAGGTGTGGTTGAAAGTAATACACATAACTTACAAAATCAGTGCAGTGCTCATTCGTCACATGTTCATACTTACCACCTCTACAACTACCAACTAGCTCACTACAAGAGCTGCGAACTTCTTACTGTCTCCTTACAACACAGGAACCTACTAGCATGAGGCCATGTACATAATGGAGTGAGCATAGTACATCATTTGAAAATGCATGACTTGTGTTGCTCTACATCACCATATCCAGCTAACAAAATGCCCTCTTCCACAAAAAACGAGTAAACAGAGTCAACTATTCATCCACTGCAGAATTCCATAAGTTGCGCTTTTCAACATTGGCCACTTAATGTAAGCTCTGACTGCACACAGTGAATAATTTTTAAAGTTTAAAAATTTCCAGTAATTGAATGGTTTAAAATTTGAACCATTCAATTACTGGAAATATATCATATCGTGAGCTTCCTGAACTTCAGTTATTTAGGCCCAACAAGATGCTTGGCGACACCATACGTTACTCAAACCTACAAATCTTCAAACATACAATTGCTCTTTTATCATTCTCTCATAGTATTCAAAATTTGATAGCCAAATGGGGACAACCACTTTGACTTCTAAATACAAAATGCACATGGTGAACAAGATGGCACAGTTCTTGTTATTCATCAGTGGTGCCTTATGTTTTCTTGCCAAGAGCAAAACGACGCTAAAAAAATCAACACGTGAGCCAAAGACCAGGATGCCTTATGGTATCCTGGCAAGCTGTTTGTGTGTCATTTATCAATGATGACTATTCCCATTCAGTATTCAGGGAAACATTGTTACCACACCTATGATTATAGTCCTAGTAGTTAAAACATAGGCCTCTTTATACATTTTCATTAAAAGTGTTTTTTACTTGTACTCTTTACAGTACTCTTTACTTTCTCTGTTACTCTTTACAGTAAAGAGTTCTTTACTTGTTTTTAATGAGCTTTTAATATGCAGTACTACTGAACACACTAATACTACTTCCCTACTGAGCAAGAAATAAAAGATGATCAGACTAACCAGAGTCACAAGCAATAGATTTGACTGAGCCATCATGGAAGCAGATAGAGAAGGCATGCTTCTTGGTGCTAGATGGCAGACGGCTGATGCTAGTGGCAGACGTCAAGGGTGCCACTTTCTGTCCTGTGTGCTGGCGTGCATGTTTCTCTTCCAAGTACTTCTCAAGGCGACAGGGTCCTGCATTTGTCGCCTTACGCAGTACTATCCAACGCCGCTGCCATACCTACATGCATACCACATACGTATAAATGTAACAGGAACATTAAAACCACTTGCAATTGTGTTCGACCAGCTTTGATAGTCCTGTCTGAAAATCGTCTCTGCCTCAAATGAGGCAATGCAATCTCAGTCTATACAATAAAATTTGCACCTGACAAGTTCTGTTTTCATGCCACAGATACCACTATACAATGGCGTTGTTTTTTCTGAAGGCCATATTGGATGGCGCTTTTATCGAAGCGTATCTACTGCACAGGAAAAAAGACGCCAGGAAAAATAAAATGAGTGTCATCTACAAAATCTTCAATGTCGAGGGTAAGGACCCGCACTGTATCAGTTGCACTTGATGTAGAGGCAATCCAAAACAGTCTGCCCTCTCTATAAATCATAACACTCTCCTCAAATAGTTCAGTCATGTTAGTCCATAGTAAATATCTGTATGGGATATTGATTTTCAATACAATGTGAAGTAGGAGGCTACTTTTTTTATTCCACAAAATGTCCAAAGGTGTTATGAAAACTCTACAGAACAATGCACCAAGTTGGCTCCTTTTGGAACTGATTGAAGGGTGTTCGACACTGCGTAACACAATAAAAGGACGCAGAAAATGCACACACGCTAAGTGCCAACAAGCAAGAATTTATTATTTCGTAAAAAAGCCAACATGTTTAAGGAAGTGAATCAGAGCAGGTTGCTAAAGAGGGGAAAGCCCTCTTCTTTAGGAATGTGGACACGATTTGCTGCGAGAAGGCCTTCATACTCTGATGTCCAACAACAACATTCCAGCTGCCCCCGACTGTTTTAATCTGAAGGAGGGCATTTGACAAAAAGTCAGCGAGTGCCGGAGGTAGGTCCTTCAGATCATCAAAGGGGAGCACACCTTATGTGGTGGGTTACGAGGTCGCCTGGTGTTTGTTTCAGTTGACAGATACGCTGTTGTGATTTCTGTCTTTCACTTACACATTGACCGGTCTGACCTATATAGACTTCCACGCGTTATAACTATACTTCGAGACAAGTAATCTCCTACTGGTCAACACCTTCCACAAATCTAAAGACGTCTGTGAGTCAACAGATTCCAAACTCCAGGAATCATTTAAGACGGTCGTCTTTGTTTGTGCCCAGGGAACTGCCAAACTTTTGCTGTGAGCGTTCGCTTTCTCACGGCATTGTATGTATTTTTGAACTGTGTGAGACATTGTGTCACGTTGAAGAAATATGATATGTATATTAGCGAAAGTGTCGCTTTGTTTGGAATTTTTGAATTGGAGTTGAACATGTAATAAATGTTGTCATCTCCACATCTGAGCCTGGCCTGCTTTCTGCTACTCTGCAACAGACTTGTGGCGCACCTACCCACCACTCGGTCAGGGCAGCGTCAACTCGACTCCGGGAGTCGGGCTACCAAAGCATGCAGGAAGGAAACACAGGAGCGACCCCTCCGATAGTTTTCCATCGGAATGAGCGTAGCCGCCTTCGCATTACATTCTGAGGTGCTCGTGCCTACCACGTGACCCTCCAGACAGCACGGCGCCACCAAAGCAGACGAAACGAGCTGTAGTTGTGTCACAGTTCAGACGGCAGTATTATGTTGAACGTGTGCTTCCACTTTTATTTCAGTACGTTCGGATATTTACTTTCCTATTAGAAGACCAGTCCCAAGGCCTGTTCCGATATACAGGGTGTCCCACAAAACGTGTCATTGAATTATAATTAAAAAACTACACCACCTAGAATCATGCGGTCAACGGCATTTGTTCTTATTAGGTTTTTGCCACCTCCTAATGTGAATGTCATGTACTCCAGGTTAAATTATGTAAATATTTGCGAACTGAACTCGGAAATTTCCCAAGTAAAGGTCACTTTTTTACCCCACCAATATGAAGAGCGTGCCGAATTCACTCAAATTCATGATAATTCACAGTGATATTCACGAGCTATCCCATCGGAAAAAATAGCCGAATATCCTGCTTTTCGGAGCACCGGACCATAACGCGCGATGACTTTTTGAGCGCAATCGCTATCAGTGCGACGAAAGAAGGTTCCGAAGCCAGCCCACAGAGTGATAGCAGAAAAAGTAACAGTTCCTAAAATTGGGAGACGGAAAGCATTATCCCAGCGAAAGTCGGACGCGATAAGCCGTGCCTGTTTTATCTCTTTCTGCGATGTCGAGGGGAGCTGGGTTTCCAACCTCCTTTCGTCGGACTGACAAAGATTGCGCTGAAAAATTCATCGTGCGCTATTCGGTGCGACCTCCGTAGAGCATGATGTTCGGCTATTTTTTCCGATGGGATAGCTCCTGAATATCCCTGTCAATTATCATTAATTTGACTAAATTAGACACGCACTTCACATTGGTGGGGTAAAAAAGTGACCTTTACTAGGCAAATTTCCGACTTAATCTCGCAAAAATTTACATAATTAAACTTACGTTACACGACATTCACATGAGGAGGTGGCAAAAACCCAGTAAGAACAAATGCCATTGACCGCATGACTCTAGGTGGTGTAGTTTTTTATTATAATTCCATGACACGTTTTGTGGGACACCCTGTATAGCTGAGTGCTAATATAGCACTACAAAACAGCATGCAAAAACAGCGCACACTGTTATCGGACGGTTCACACTTGCAATGCGGCGCTAGTGCTATAATTTAGCGGAAGTTCGGTGGTCGTTTCCGGTCTCTCCGATCATGGCGCCTCCGGAGTTCCACACCAGGGACAGGAACGCATTACTATACGTCGTTTCTACGATGATGCTCACATTTTTACAATAAATGGCTTTCGAAAAGCAAAAACAGACGGAAAGCAATGTGAGAAACAAAGCCTTGCTAAACCGAAACTTTAGAGAGGATCACGTGGTGTACAGGACATAATGGCGATTTTGACTCGAGTGACCGCTAGAGGGTAGCTACGCTAGTCTGTAGGGAAGAGCCGCTCCTTGTGTTTCCTACCTCCATGTACCAGAGGGATTTTTAACTATCCACCATTAAAAATGTCCCCACACAGCACTCAGAAGTTCACAGTGAAGTAAATCAAGAGGTACCTCACATGCAATGTGTATGGTCGACATGGTGTACGGTGTTTCACGAAAATCCCCCGGCTGAGTAAATGGGAAACAGCCGGCACTACCAAATAACTTTCTTTTTGGAAAACATCCTAGAGACATCGGAGAAAAACTGACAAGTGGGTGGCTCAATTCCCATACATTTATTAAATAAAAATCTTGACGTTTAAATTTTACTTGGAACGGTCTCTGCACCTGTACTGTATGGTCTTCTGTGAAGAATATTCCAGAAAAAAACCATGGCAACAATTAGAGTTTTAAAAAAAATTAATTCATTAGTTTCGGTTTACATATTTCTCATGTGAAGTAGCGCAGCAATGCGCTGTTCTGCTCAGCTATCCGGCTTTGAATTGCATGTTCATCCACTTATCGCTTACTTCACACAGGGATGCGATGGAAAATGAGGAACAGCAGCAAGGAACACTTTGGTATTCCTTCTCTTCCTAAGTGGCACAGAGCGCTCCCAGTGCATTTATCACCATTACCATAAAAACATGCTAGCTTGTCTACCAAATGACAGCTGCAAGCACTGTGTAGCAGTCAGGTAGAGAAGGAATACCGCAGCATCTCTTGTGGCGGTTCCTTATCTTCGGTCACTCTTTTGTGTGAAACAGGTGAATGAACATGGAAGTGGCAGCTGGACAGCTGAGTGAAAGAGCACATTGGAACATTGCTACATGCAAGAAATAAGAAAATGTAAACCAATTAATTACTAAAAAATTCACTAAGTGTCAAGGTTCTTTTTTCTTAAATATTTCTAGCTGAAGGTCCAGATCGCCACGGGAGATGTGCCAGCAGAGCCCTAAGTAAAATTTAAAAGTTAGATCAAAATAATTCCAAGCGCTGTAATGACTGTTACTGGGACAGGACAAAGTGGAGACGCAAGACAAACACACAGGATGAGCGCTGTCAACTGTTTATTTCCAGAAGTACCAGATATGGAAAAACCAATAAGGGAAAGGGGGCCAAGGAGGAGGCATTCATAGAAGAATCGTTGAAAAAAAAAATTTTTTTTTAGGGGTGGGGTGGGATTCCTCGACAATACTTCTATGAATGTCTCCTCCTTGGCTCCCTTTTCCTTGTTCGTTTTTCTGTTTCTGGTTCCTCCTGGAAATGAACATTTGACGGTTAGCACTCGTCCCGTGTGTTTGTCCTGCGTCTCCACTTTGTCCCGTCCCAGTAACAGTCATTACAGCACTTGGAGTTCTTTTTAAAGCGTTGCTCAAAGTTAGAATTTTGATTTAATTAATCAGTGTATGCAAATGAGCCGCTCACTGCTCAGCTCTTGGCTGATGTGTCAAGGATGAAAAATGGAAGTCACTGAAAACGTTAGCCATCTGTAGGACTCGAACCCACACCTTCTGGATTACCGGTCCAGGGCTCTACCAATTGAGCTAAGCTAACACACCTCCCGAGCGACTTCCAAGGGCGCGTCATCTGAAGGGACAAATCAACCACCCTCTCTCACTCATCCCCCCCCTTTCACTCTTACATTTTTCTCACTCATACGACGGGAACGATGCAAGCGGCAACTGTTGAACATGAGAGAACTGATGTTGTGTTCCAGCCTCAGAACACCAGTTCTCTCATGTTCAATAGTTGCCGCTTGCGCCGTTCCCGTCATATGATTGTGTGTATGAGTGAGAAAAATGTAAGAGTGAAAGAGGGATGAGTGAGAGAGAGTGGTTGATTTGTCCCTTCAGATGATGTGCCCTTGGAAGTCGCTCGGGAGGTGTGTTAGCTTAGCTCAATTGGTAGAGCCCTGGATCGGTAATCCAGAAGATGTGGGTTCGAGTCCTACAGCCGGCGAACCTTTTCAGTAACTTCCATCTTTCATCATTAATTTCTTAGGCACTTGAGGCTTTGTATGTATTTGGCCTTTCTATGTGTTCCAGCCTCAGAACATCAGTTCTCTTGTGTCAAGGATGTTTACGAGAAAGAATGTTCTGCGGTAGCGTCAGCCGTTTCTGAATTATTCAGCTGGGGGACTTCCGTTAAACACATGATATAGCTTGATGCCTTCTACAGGGTTGATACATCTGGTATAAACAGATGCACACCCTTCTCTTGTGCTCAACCAATGAGCAGATCAGCAGCTAGATACAATTTCTGGTGCAGAAAAACCTTTAGCTTATGTGCTGAAGAAAAGTGTGAATCCAATTGCAGTGCATTTCATTGACTATCTTTGCACACTACACTTGTTAACTAACTACGCTCGTCCACACACACACTCAGTTAGTCATTTTGTTGTTTTCTTAAAGGAAGCCCGAATTCCTTGCAAAGGCTTTTGGACTTCCTTCAGAAGGAAGCTTTGAGCTGGCCATAATTCTGCAATCAAGCCATGCAAAACGACAGTGAAAACAAAAACGGTGCATTAACGCCATCAAATCTCATGCAATGTCCCAAGTTCTGCATGAACAAAAGATTGAACTACAGTAGTAGCGATATGGCAATATCATAATTACTTACACCGATGTTCCGACTCCGTATCCTGACATACCCTTGCTTGGCTATGTCACTTGTATCTGTGGCCATAACTGCGGTTCCTGCAACAAGTATACCAATGCAGACTTTGTTAATTCGGCTGGGATGTTCACAAAGCGCGTCGCGAGAGCTAACATCAACACCTCGAACTGCATTAGCTGCAAGTCTTCCACACACGTTAACAATGACAAATCGTACTATTATGCAACCAAATGTATATTGCTTCAACTTCCCCATCTTGAATATCCTGTTATAACCGATGCTAATGAAGTAATCGCCACATCTCACCTCCATGAACTTTGAAATTAGGGCAGTGGACCCTCGACAACTAACTATAGCAATCGTTTACCTCTCAACAGTATCAGCGGATCACTCGTGAAACAGAAACAAATAGTGTGTAGTATGCAGAGAAAGAGGTAAATAGTTTGCTCAAGAAGTTTTGCCAAACAAGACTAAAAAGGGGCTGGAAGAAAAGCATTAGGCCTAGTACAAGCCTGCTTACCTCTCGAGCTACTCCCACAGTTCGCAGCTATCGCTTGAAGCTTATTTTCTGCATTTTTCGAGCTTCTATTACTAATCGAGGAGAACACCTAGGATAATTCATGTCAACAAACATTGCCATGGTGACCGATGCTTCAGACCTTACAACACGCTTACATCCCGCGACACTTTCGGGGCTCCGCCTTCTTTTCCGTGATCGTCATCAATCAGGGGTGGTAAGAGTGAAGCAGAAAGGAGAAAGGTCGTATAGCGCGTACTACTGCACTAAAACCTATCCAGAGATACCACTCATTTCAGTCATATGAAAAATAAACAATGCTTTACACAGTATTTTTATACAGAGAGTATAATTTTACTAAAATAATTCATTTACTGCAAGATTATATTCTAGTGCTATAGCTTAGAAACAACGAAACGTTGGACTACTTCTTCAATGGTTTGTGACAGATAGAGATAGCCTGTAGCTTTAAAAACATCGTTTAGTCTTTAGATAATTTCATGTTTAGCTGCTACAGAGTTGAGTAGTGCGGGGGTCATTTTTGAATTTCTTAGCATAATCTACAGTTATAACTTTTCTTTCAAGGCTTTTTTTTATTTGCAAAGGTTATTCAAGTGATAAGATACGATACTACGACTGCGCGTCTGTCACTTTATGATCTCTTGATAAGAATGGCAGCCGCTTAGCTACTTACAGAGACTGTATGAATGTTTAGGTAAGAAAGTGGAATTATTGGTACTTTCCCCTTGGCTGTGCTCGACAGCGGAAAATGCAGGTAGCCATCCTCGAGTAGATGAATATTACGTTGCACGTCAATGTGAGGATGTCTCGGGATTACATGTGTTCTCGAATTGCTAAGTCGAAGTTCAACATCAAATAGGCTACATAACTTTGCGATTAGAGTTTGCTTTCTACCTCTCGTATGTTACGCATAAACGAAGCAAAATCGTGCTCGATTTTTGCATATTCAAGTTTATCTTCCAACGAAGTGAAAAGTTTGTACTGGTGTGGATGTTTCATGGTGATGTTTACTTTCGTTCTTCATGTTTACCTCAGTGGCAACTACAGAAGCGGTCGAAGTTTGCCATGTAAAAGTCGCAACACTTTGTCTGAAGTGACAGATGGTTGTGTACAGCGGCCGTGTTGAACAAGCCCAGAAATTTCATGAAGCACTGACATGTTGCGTTCACCTTCCGAGGGAAGGGACTTTGGACCTTGTACGAGACAGTACTAAAAACACAACTTCAGAAGCCATGGGAAATTTGCTGTGCTGTGTGTGCAAAGGCCGGAAATCGAGGTCTGATGAGAGTATGTACGAAAACCATGAATACCCGTCGACTGACGTGGGTGACAGCGGTGATCGCAACTGGCAGCCACCGCGGGGTTCCACTAGCCACTCCGTAGCCGTGTATGTCGAACATTTGGTATTAGAGACATTGTCCGTCATCAGGACTCTTGTTGACAAGTGAGTTGGTTCATTTTTCCTGTGAGCGTAGTGAAAACATACTTTAA
The DNA here is from genome assembly GCF_037126465.1 of Ornithodoros turicata. Taxonomy (NCBI): domain Eukaryota; kingdom Metazoa; phylum Arthropoda; class Arachnida; order Ixodida; family Argasidae; genus Ornithodoros; species Ornithodoros turicata. Next base: position 42,115,944 of record NC_088201.1, read on the forward strand.
TGGAGACTTACCTAAATTGTTGTTGCTCTGGATGCAAGTACAGGGTGTGGGCAGATAAAGTATATCCACAACGCTTTACATGCGCAGATGTGGGTATACTTTATCCCTGTACAACATGACGTTGAAAAGCCTAAATTAGAAAATATTTAGCCCAGAAGAAATACTCTCTAGCCTCCCGTAACATGCTGTTGTAGTACAGCAACAAGTGTCAAAACATGTACGCTGTGTCTACTGTGCTGATGGACAGTGCGCAAACTGCCAGTGTTGCCGCGCCGTCAGGCTGTGCGGAAAGCGCCCAATGTTCCCGCACCATCGGCCGGCTCAGCAACCACTGGATCGCAGTGTACTGAAATACACCCCCTCATAGCACAAAAGAGCAATTAAATTGTTGTCTTTACTTCACATTATAGGCTGTTATGCAGAGGCAGCTAGCTTTTAGGCTAGTCTCGCCGTGGAGATGTTTTTTTTTGGGGGGGAGCAAGGCTAGCTGCCACAACCGCTCGAAACTAACCCAACTTATCGCTAAACTAACCTAAGTCTGCTTCACCACACAATGGAACCAGGCAAGCTGCCACAGCCGTGCTAAGCTAACCTTATCACTAAACTAACATAGTTTATGATGTCTTAGGTTAGTTGCTTGCCTCGCCCCCAAAAACCATTTTGTCCAGTGAGGTATGGCTGACTTAGGTTCTATGTTTATTTTAGTGCAGCTGTGGTAGCTAGCGTCGTTTCCCCCCCCCCCCCCCTTAAAAAAACAAAAAAAAACATTTCTATAGTGAGGCGAAGCCAATTTGCGGAATTGCAACGCCAGCCGAAACAATTTTATAGAGATCCAATGATCGTGAGCCGGCTGACGGTGCGGGAACCTTGGGCGCAACATCGGGAGTTTGCGCACTGTCCGACGGCGCAGTAGACACAGCGGGACGCGCATTACAAAATGGAAGGTATCTTTTTTACATGAGCTTGCATGCTTTCAAAGTTGGTGTACCAGCTACTTGGCATGCTTCGTCTGTTCAAATGATATCCTTGTCTTTTTTTTAACTTCCATTATTTTGTTGGTGGTAATGAAACACTGCAAACATCACACACATTCGTCATGAAAGCACTTCATATCAGGATAATTTTACATCAGGTCAGGCAAGGAGCTTTGGTTGACAGCGATTTCAATGTTGTTGATTCGTATAAAGAACTAAAGGGGTTGTGACACTTAGATACTTGTGGTTCATTGCAACATGCATGCATTGTACTACATTCCACAGTATGGAGGTTTAAAAGCATTATTTTTCTACATCTCGTAGTTGTATAGATAAGAAATTGTTGAACAGACTTCCACAACACGCGCCGAATTCAGAGGGGTGAGAGTCCTGCCCATTCCCATTAGTTCCAGAGAGCATGGGACCTCTGCCGAGGCCTGCTGTGATGTCACAGCTAGATAAGTTTCGGTATTCGCTGTGCTACCTCTTTATTACCCCCTATACACATAAAACTTGGTAAGTTGGTATGCAGGTTCACACCAATGCAAATAACCATTTCTTACATCCATCCGTCATAACTTGGGACAACATGTCACAACCCCTTTTAAGAACTTGCTCGAGTACATCCATATACCAGCAGCATGGCCGAGCGGGTTAAGGTGTTGCGCTCGTCGGTGGTAGCCAAGGTTGTGCTGAAGGCTGGGAGGTGGTGGGTTCAAATCCTACCACCAGCTGTGTTGTCTGAGGTTTTCCCTCGGTTTTTTGAAGACTTTCCAGACGAATGTTGGCACAGTTCCCCTGAAGTCGGCCCAGGACGCATACTAACCCCTTGTCTCCCACTCCCTGTCCTCTCTCCATCTGTCCACGTCTGTACGCCGCTCATAGCCACGGTTGCTTCACCGCCGTTAACACTGAATTTAAAAAAAAGTACATTCATAAGTAGTTACTATAGCGGAAGCACGCGAACAGCAAATATTGTTCATAAAGCATGCCACTAATTCCTATTGTGGAATCCTATTGTAGCTAGCTACAGCACTTTTAATTATGATGAAACCAGAATAACCAAATTTGTGGTCAGTTGCAGACGGGACTTAAACGAGAGCATTGGTGGCGATGAAATAAAGTGGCAGTGTTCTGCCCACAGTTCTGCTCGTTCATGACAAAAAGGCCAGCCACAGTAAATTTCTAACGTATCTTTCAAGTAGGTAAATGGCATATTTGAAGGGAAGACAGAAATGTCTTCCCACTGTACCTACTACTGCAACTATGGAGTGTAATGCGAAACGCAATATGCAGATATTCTCAGAACATGCCTCCATCTGAATTTGCGAGTAATTAGGACCAGAAAATTAATCACTTGTACAGTATCATATTGGACCGATAAATTTTAAACAGGAAGATGGCATACTTTTTTTAAGAAGCCGCAAAATGTTTCCAAAGCATAGATGCTTGTTTGCGTAAACGGCTGGCTTGTGTATCGATGTCATTGTGGCTGAGTGTGGCATACAGAGGAGTGTATTTTTTTAAAAAAGAGGGTATCTGACAGAGACACTGGATTTGTACATCATGCCCTTATGTCCACACAACACCATTAATGGTACACATGTTAACGCTTCATACACTGGGATATGTCCGTGTGTCATTTGTCCGTATGTTTCGAAGAACAAATTAAAAAGGGCACAAGCGAGCTGGTGTGCTGTTCATAGAGGCCCTTTTATCTGTGTTCCCCAGGCTCAAGGAAATTTTGCCTCTGTGTGATTTATTCATGATACCATGTCTATATGGGATGCCAATGACTGCTATGTTGACTCCAGTGATCAGGAGCCCCCTTCATTCATGATCAAGCTGCACCTAATTGCGGACAAAGAGTCAGGTTGGCTTCTGGTGGTAAAGTCCATGGTGAACGTTATTCCTATGAATGATCCTCTGGGTCCTGCAGTCATTACTTTAGTCCTTGATGACTGTCCTCTGCCAACAAAAGTAAGTACTGCAGCATCACACCTGTTTATCAGTTACCGCACTTTCGGGGCTTGCATTCTTTATTCATTTTTTGAGACTGCATAATACGTATTGTACTTTAACCTCTAATGATGCACATTTGTTTACTGTCACCTGCAGGAATCTGTTGGAAAGCTGGCACAAATGTTTCAGCTTTCCAAAGACCTGGCTGTAAAGGGTAGAGACAACCCAATGTGGCACAGGAACATATGCGTTGTCCTGGGATGCATCGCAGAAAAACTTGCAGGTAACTGCAAGTAAAACTTGCCCTTCTACCAGATGCCAATTTTGTAACATCAACAGTGTGAGAAAGTTATTTGATCTATAAGCAAAAGTTAGCCGCAGTGCAGTGCTTCATGAAAACTCCATGAATTTTTTCTTTCCTACAAGAAAAGCAAGTACCATAATTTTCTGCCAGTAACATGCACCCGCCCAAAGTTCGATTTTTAAAATAGCTACACTGCATTAGATGGGCACCAGCGTGTAACACGTACAAGCTTAGTCAGTCAGTGCTTGTGCTCAGGAAATAGGAACGCATCTCGTTGAGATGAATTATCAGCGAGTCAACTATGATCATGAGCTATGCTGCAGTGGTCAGTCTGTGGACTAATTTCGCCAACCTGAGGATCACTTAATGTGCACCGAAGTCTCAGCACTCTGCACGCCGTATTTAACATCATTCATGGAAGACTGCCATGCCTAAGCAACTTGTACCCCACTTCCAAGTTACTGGCACCCTTAAAGCCCAAATCTCATAACACGCGACAAGTAACAAATTCGATGGCGGCACCCCCATTCGAGCAACAAGGAAACTCTGTCGTGGCTACAAAATCTTGCATCTGCTCCCCGCAGATATTTGTCGCTTGTCGCCAGTGACCATTGCCCGGCACGTGCCCAAATCTGCTAGATTTGGCAGTACGTAACTGGAGCGAATGATAAAACATGGGGATGTGGAGGCAATAGCGTAGCATGGGTAGCAAGTCAACTGTATTGCAATGAAGTTTCAAACTTTTAGGTGGAAAGATCTGTTTGAATCTATGGTTATCGCGTGTGACCAAACTCTATTGCACATTGTGTGGGAACGGATAGAACTGCAGTGCCACCACAGACACATATATCGTGACAAACTTACAGGAGTGTAAATTTCTCTCGATGTCTATTTTCCTGTGGTGGTTCAATCGAAATTTCATGATATTTGAGACAGGTATGCCGCATAATCAATTGAAAACTATGAATTTTTCACTCACAAATGTAGTTTTGTCACTAGCTGCTGCCGCATCGCAAAATGGATCGGGTAGCTGCACCCGCTATAGCGGCGACAGCGACAGAATCTGTAGCGTGTCGTTTGTCGCATGTTATGAGATCCCGCCATAACTGGGTTCAAGTCTGCAACCTGTGAATCAAAGCTTGCTGCCAGGGCAGAGGTGTTGGTGATGCAGGATTCAGCTTGCCATTGTTGCAGCCAGGACAGAAAATACCACATATATTGCACTGCTGAATAGTGCACAGGAGGGGCCCAGAGGCAAAAATTTGCCACATAACATTTGCGTTATATGCCGGAAAGTACAGTACTGGGAATTGCAAATAAATTAACTAAAATATGTGTTATTTTGTCTATACATATTGTAGTATTATCAGATATTTCATTAACAGCTAATATTGGGCTTTATACAGTCTTCGTGGTAGTCTTTGGATATTGCAGGTGTACATGCTTGTGCAGAACTAGGGCTCCAACATTCGCGGATGATATTTGTAAACACTCAGTGGCTTTTACTTGAATTTATTTTGGAAGCGATTAGAGTTTTACAGACACTTGAAGCAGCTTTAAACAACTTACCAGATCACTCTGGATGAATAAGGAACACCGCACAGGAAAAAGGAAAAGCAACATAAAAGAAAACCAATCAGAAGTGTGACAATGTTCAGTTGAGTCTATGTTCTATGCACTGCAGAGGTAACAAAACCCATGTGGCAATATCCGCTCAAATTCACATAAATGTACATAGCATGCACATGCATGCTTTTTAAGACAAATCTGTGTATGCTTTAGCTAAAGCTTTGTATCTAAGCTAGCTAATCGTTGTATCACAAAATAAAGTTATTGTTTTTTATGTCGAAGCTCCATGCTCATTTCGTCACTCGTGAGTGTCAAATTATGTAGTCGTTCTTTATCTAGGGTGGTGCCAGCTATGGTGAATATTAAAATGTTTTGGTTTTCTCTTAGGCAAATTGCTGTTTATGTTTGTATAACAGTTAATGTTCATTAGACTTTATAGGGTATCCACCTAATGTACCTGGGGTGCGTACCAACCAACACGCTCTGCACATTCTCACATTTATAGGGTTATGTTTTATAGGGTAAATTCAGACAAGTGGGAACCAAATGTGTAACACCAAATAATGAAGTTTACCTTCTTATTTCTATTAGATGTTTAAGTGTGCTATAACAAACACAAATCAGCTAAACTCGCAAACTAATGGTGGAACAGAACTAGTCAGGTCTACATTGTCAGTGTATTTGTATTTATCTATCACAAGTAGTGCAACACAGTCTGACTAACTAAAAGTACAGGTTACCTCGTACTGCAGAAAGAAATATTTGATACCTATTGCTTTAGTGTCATCGTGAAAGCACATACTTTTCACATTATATTTTTTATGTAGGTCCCAGTAGTGTTGCACTGCTCACACCAGACACCTTGGAATACTTGGTTGCGAACTTGGTAAGCACAGACTTGCTTCAATACTAGGAGATGGTGATGTATGTGCAGTTATGCGGGATCTACAGAGTAAAAGTTTTTTCTGTTGTACTCAGTTAGCTTTTAGGCTTGCCATAGCTGGCATCCAAGTGTTTGGCATAAACATGTGTTTATAGTTTAGCTAAGTGAAATGCATTCATGCACAGTTCAATTCATATTCATGCGTACATATACTAACTGAAGATATTAAATTGGAATGAGTAATCAGCACTTGTGATTTTATTGAAGCCTTAAAAGTTTTAGTTACAAATTTAATTCTGAAGTTATGAATCATTTTGAAAGTGTATAACATTGTAATATGGAGTTTAAAGGATTTCTTCACAATAAAACTTATGTAAAAATATTGTATAAGGGGTATATAATAGAGTATAAAGGGCTTGAAGGGCATATACTGTATCAGCAGTGCGCAGACTGCAAAGAGTGTTATGCACACTTGAAATCTCACAGATGGAGCTCCAGTATCGTTGTTGCTGCTATAAAATTATTTGTAATTGCAAGAAAAGTTCATTCCCACTTTCTAGAGGTCCTAATTTCCAAGGTGAGGAACAGGGATAGGATTTGCTAAAGAGCCCTGTAACATAGATTCGCATATGGTAACAGATAATTGGAGCCCCTCAGTTTTTAAGATGATGTGAGAAATAAACAAATATTTCTCATGATATGAAAATTTTTGTGGAATCCTGCAATCAGGTGTGGAAACACCTGATTGCAGCATATTGCTGTGTTTGCTTCTGTATGGGGGTTACATATAAGTAGGGTTCCAGGTTTTCAGAGTTTATTTTTGACATATTGGGAGAGTGTTTTTCGCAGTTTATTATGTTCCGAGGATTCAGAGTTTTTCGTCCTTTATTTATCATATCTCCGTTAATATCCAAAGTCAGGAGAAAAAGACACAACTGTGAAACGACATATTCACAAAAAGAATGACACGCTGCTTCTCCAAATAACCAGAAGAATAACCAGCTGCAGAACCAACAGACAACGATATCTATGCCACGTTCACTTCGTGACGTGAACAACTCTGAAACCTCATATCTCTCTACATAGTGCTTTTCCTTGTGTCCCATCAAGCACATCAAGCACATCAAGCTGCCCTTCCATGAAGTTTGCATGCCATCTCTGTTTCCTTGTCTACTTTGAGGGGAGAGCACAAACCACACACAAAAAAGAAAAACTTTAGGCGCTAGACGTTTTCCAAGCAGACCTGTAAAATGGCTGAGATGGCCTCATAATGCCCTCATGTCGAATAGTGTCGCTAAATAAAATACCCTATTCAGTGACTCCAGTATGACAAAATACCTCTAGGCAAGAATGGAGTTCACCGCACTACACAAATGCTTCATGACATACAGCGTTGAGACAGGATTTGGACCCTTCCTTGTCGCAGTGGTTGGTAACCTGCGATGCGAAGTAATCTCGATACCAAAGGAAACAATCCAACCAGTCATCAGGGTGTGGCTTTTCTTGCTCAGTTGTCGATTACTGGAACCCACAAATGCTGAGTTTTTTTTGGATAAATCCAAATTGCTTAAAATTTTACAGGCGTACATTTTTCGGACTTTGTCGAATGATTCCGAAAACCTGGAACCCTACATATAAGCCTTGATGCCACACGCATAGACCTACTCAACAGCATTGGTGATCGGTGCTTGTAGTGCTTGTGGTTTAGGATGTTGCACTGCTGAGGTATCCTGCAGGAATTTAGGGGCTCTACACAGAATGAACATCGTTATCACATGTGAACATTTATTCATTTCATTCAAGACATCTATTCAAAGCGGGAAAGTTACTGTAACCATATCATTTGTGCAGGACCCTACCATGTGCAACACTTCAGTAATTCTCTTCTCGCTCATTGCCTTGGAGAAATTTGCTCAAACAAGTAAGGCAATTTATTTGCATAATTGAAATTAATACTCTTGTGAAGATTGACTGCAGCCACCAGTCAGTGATGTACTCGCATATCTCTGACTGCATTAGCGTGAAGAGCTCATGTGTGACTGCTGCAACTTATGAATTCTGTAGGTCATTTTCACTGTTGCAGCCAAGTTCACTGCTTTAATTCGTGTGTCCACACGGTAGTAAAATGCTACTAGTGGGTTGGGCATTGGTAACTGAGACTCAAAAAATCTATATACAGTCATATCTCTGTTATCTGGACACCTCGGGAGTCGTCCCTTTTCGTCCGGATAACGAATTTCCGGATAACCGGACCGAGCATACTTCCAGGGAAACCCGAAAAATTTGCGACAGCTCTTTATAGCTCCAGAAAAGAAAACAAGCAAAAGATCACTACATGAAAAATTTGTGCGTAGTGAGCTTCTTGAAATTAGCAGGCACACGTGTGACAGTATTTTCATCACAGCCACGCGGCACCAGCTGCGGCACCCCGCTGTTCAATAAAGGGCGATGTCTGAGAAAGTTGGTCCAGCGCATATGTTTTTGTCTTCTTGCAAATGCCCTTGGCAGAGGCAAAAAGACAGGCGATGCCTTCAGACGGCCTGGACTTTGACGTTCACATTGACGTGTGGATTTCTTGCGCTCCATGGGTGCAGTGCACCTCTTTCGCTTATCATCTACTATCTCCGTATGCCTGCACACACCAAAAACGAGTGACCTCAGAAGAAAAGAAGGTCAAACACTACAGAATGGCCCCGTGAGATGTGACCCTTTCCCGGAATAATTCGAACACAGCACATACCAGGGACAGAGGACGTTGACACTTTTCCGGATAAGCGAATCAGAATAACATGGGTCCTGGAAGATTGTTCCCCATACTTGCTCTCTGGATACGGATAATGAATTCCGGATAACCGAGACAAAATCCAATGGTAGCAGGTTCGTTCCCGGTAATGTAGCCCGGATAACGAGGTTTCCGGATATCTGAACTCCGGATAAGCGAGACATGACTGTACACCAGGGTCCACTTGCACATATATTGAGGAAACTCGTCATTGTCATCCTCAGTACCTTTGTCAGTGCTCTATATACAAGCAGCTTTGAGGACAATAGCACATGCCCAAAGCACTACAGTATCTACTGAGGACACCACTGAAGAATCTTCTTAATGTTTATACAAGTGGGCCCAATCCTGTCTCATAAAGTTTAATGGCATGCTCCCTATATTCAGGTGACCAGACACTGATGACTTGACAGATACCAGATGACTCAGCTTTGGTGTTTTGCTCCCAGGGGCATGATTTGCCATTTCATCTTTTGAAACCATTCATCACCTTGTAACCGTGTGGCTAGCATGTACACACTCTTATAACAGGGAACATTGAGATTGAAGGACATGCACCAATTGGATGTTGTGTGTGTTTCATCCATTTTCATCCGTGTGTTGTTCAAGCTTAAAGCTGCTCAAGCTGTGGGCATAGTTTGTGTTTCGTTGGTACTGTCCATAAAAATGGCTGGTCCTCCAGGATGAAGTTATGTTTCATCCTGTTCATTTTGCCACAAACAGCAGTATTTAATTTCAGCATTCACTTCACTGTATTGTGTGTCTCGTGATTGGAAGATTTGCAGGATAAGCATATGTCCCAGAAGTCTATACACTTTTTGAAGCTTTTTGAAGCCATCTGGTGATCCGAAGTCCATATGGCCAGGGGCCCTATTCCGATCAGTGTTGGTAGCGTGAACATGTCGTTCGGGAGCGAGCGCACATGGTATGTGACGCTACCTGTGTGACCTAACGATAGTGATGAGTATTTGGTATTCCCTGCACTCCTAACGCGTCGCATACAAGCGACGGTGATGCTCGCAGGAACGACAGCCTCAGCCCTGTTGTTAGAGCGCCAGCTGTTGAGATAGCTGCCAGTTAGTTCACATGGCTTCTATCAACACCACCATGGTCAGCGCTGATGTTTAGATCGCACCGTACTTAATAAATTACCGGCACTGAGAGTCGTGACTTTTACAATGTGTGCGAAATAGGAAAATGGATCACCGCAGGAGCTATACTTCGCTATCAGCCATTCACAGATCATCAGCACCATGCACAGAGATTTGCCTAAAACTTACTTTTCTGCACTTGTCAACTGTCTTGACAGCCTCCTGACAGCCTGTCCGTTCCTTTTGCCTGTCTAATTGCGTGTAGGGTAGTGACAGAACGCTCGGGAATAAATTGGGATGGTGGCGTGCTATTTGTGGTGCTCTGTCATGAATTGCAACATTATTTCGTATTCTTCATGCATTGGGCAAGAAGCGCAAGACTTTTGCTCCATGGTCAGTGCATTAATGTGTAGTCTGCTTTTAAAAACAAGCGGCGTTCCACGATTCTCCTCCTCCTGCGCAATTAGCTGAGAGCACGTCTCATTCCCAGACATCTCAACTCTGCAGTCAAGTCAAACAACAGTCAACACACCAATTGCACTATCGTTAAAGGCAATGTGGGAATACCAAAACTTCCAGGTATCGCTCCTGCTTGTCGTAATCGTCCCCTACTGATGCTCCTCTATCGACACTGTCGGTGGCGCTCGACAGTGGCTCAGAATAGGGCCCCAGTTTTTGGCACAGTTATTTGTGATACCCAGATATGCGGGCCATGCAATATTTACATTCAACAATTAGTGCCCTTCTGCGATTAACTTCTAAATACAATGCATTTGGACGGCGTTTTTGTTGTTTGGGGCTTGTTCGGCTGATCCCATGCTATGTCGCGTCATTCCTGTGAAGACAACCTTGATTACACAGTTTGTTACGGTGTGTTTCAAACACACTGCCGATGTGTACCTTTGTGTACACAACTACATAATGATGTATGTGGGAGTTGAAAGCACCTTACCCAGTTCTGATACAGATTGGGAACATTTCATCTCACCCCGCTCACTGTAGGTGAAAACAAGGTAACCCTGGAAAAGCACCTTGCTGTGTTACCCACAAATCCTCTTGAGGCTTTAGAGCCATGGGTGAACAGTGAAGACTTTGTTAGGAGACAAGTGGGGTTTTGTGCCCAATGGTGCTTAGATAACCTCTGTAAGTAACGCTATCAATTAAGTAGCTCATTGACATTCTGTTACATACCTAACCTCTATTATGTCTCTATTTCATGCTATTGTGCATTATTGTCCTGTCATTTGGGAACAGTTATAAAACAGGTATGTCTCTCATTGAGAATATGTTTCTGATTATAGAAAATTGCCAAAGGTGGAAAATGTAATCTGCATTTTAAAAATGTTGATTGAATTATGTGATTCATTCGTGAATGTTACAGGCACATTTCATTTGGTAACTTCTCCCTGTTGTAGGGTATGTGTTGCGACTGTAGTGGGACTTGCCAGATTTCACTATATGTTTTCTGAGCAGCTTGTGCGAGGTAGAAAAGTGAAATTATGGGTTGTATTCGCCATTTTGCCTCTTTAAGGTAAGATGCATAATCAGGTGCAACCGTGCTGCAGCACCAATGCAGCAACGATGTCATGTTACACAAATCAGGAGTTCCGGAGTGGCACCCAGCACATTAAATCCAGCCTGTTGGGGCCTACGGATCAGAGTCAACCGCGTCACCCATACAATCCTTGAAGGACTACCCCGCGGGGAATAACAAATCTGCAGTCCCATTTCTAACACATTAATGGCTCCTAGTCCATAGTTCATCATCATTACTTGCTGTGACTTGCATTTGCAAGTCTTTGGTTACTATCCCTGACTTGAATTCAGATATAATTTTGTCACGTTTGCAATACTAGAGAAGAATAAGAACAGAAAAAAAGTGATGCAGATTGCCATGTCCTTAAATGCAACAACATTTTGGCGTGCCTTACAACTCGTATAACAATACTTGTATCTTGTAATGGCATATGTTTTAGTAAATACTGAAACGAGTGAGACTGTGCTACGGACCCTGAGTAGCATGCTACCATCTGGCAGGCAGATGACTCGGTAAAGTCCTATCAGAGATAGATTACTACCTTGGAAGCTGTCATCGTGCCATTCTTAGCATGGTTGTGTGCTTGTGACTACGGAATAGTGGGCTCATCTCCGTCGTTACATTAATGACGGCAATGCTCCTGCAGAGGAAATTAGAAAATGAACGTGTCATCACAGAAAAGGGGACTTGATATGTTGCGCGTTATCCTTAGCCTGATTTTGGTATATGTGTTAGCATTTATGATTTACCCCCATCTCTTACCCACCCTTGGTCCCCTTATATCGTGCACAGGTGTCATCTCCCTAGCCTCAGATGTGTTCAGCACCCCTTTCAAATAGAATCCTTAACACAGCACCTATCACTGCTGCAGAGGTAACAAAGTAATGCAGATGTCAAAGAACTGAATTACACACACACAACAAAGCCCAATAAACAGTTGATAGTGGTACTTTGTCGTGCATGTGTGCCTGTGTTTTTATTTCGTTTTATTTTTATTTTTTTCAGTTGACTGACATATGCTGTACTTTGTACTTTCGCAGCAGTACTTTGATAAAGAGTCAAATTCACAGCACTAATGTCTTGCATTTCAGTCAAATGTGTCATGTAGTGATGACTGATGTATTGATAAACACTTGTTCACTGCCATGTATTCATGTGATGATTACATTTTACATAGGGACGGCCTTACACATATGAGGTCACGGATAGGACTAATATTAATGTAATGCTGAATAGCAATGACGTGAGTGAGTACCTGAAAATTTCTTCGGACGGTCTCATTGTAAGTACTGTAGCCCTTAATTCAGTATTACTTAGATACGTGTAGCATGCTGATTTTGGTGCTTGTGTTTGAGACCACGAAAGGGTACACACGTGTGTCCTCAGTTTTGTGTCTTGTCAGCATTTTTTAGCTTTTTCTTTGTCTTGTTTTATTGACTTCCAGATGTCTTGTTGGTTGTAGATGTCTGTTTGTGTATTTGTAGTAACTTTCCTGTTTTGTTCCTGTTGTCTTTGCATTGTTAGCTTTGAATCTATAAGTGTTTGTGCAAGTGCAGAAATGTAGAAGTGTGCAAATTTCTTCATTATTTTAGTTAGTCATTTTTTGGTTTAGCTGGCTAGACTCTCAATAGGCAGTGGCTTACCCAGAATTTCGTCCTTGGGGGTGTTGGGCTCCGCAAGGTGGCGTATTTACATGCTTATGACAAAATAATTAGAATTTACTTTTTCACACAGAGCTCTCAAACTAACTGAAGTATCTGAAAAGTAATACAAATTTTGTGGTCAGTTTGTGAAGCACACTTTAACGAAAGCTTGTTCAGGAACGTAAAGTGGTTTTAAAACCCACATCCTCTCATAGGTATGTGTTGATTACATGGTTCTTAAGTAAGCTTGCTGAGCAGATATAGTCGGGTACAGTTCAGCCCAGGTGGTTTGAATAATAGAAAATTAAGGTAAATGACTCTGGATGAAATTTACATAAAATAGTCATGAGGCATAAATGGTATCTTACTACCTGTTCCTTCAAACTCGTATGCAATCTCAATCTGTAGCTGTTCGTCAATGGTGAAGGGCGATTTTTCTGTAGTTGGGCTCACTGCAAGAATGGCATCACTGTCACACCATTCTGCCCCAGGCTTTATCCCTTGGAAGATATCATGTTGTGGAAGATAGAAGTGGTGGATAACATTTGTTTGTTTTTGCGATTGTTGGTTTTCATGTGAACACGTTGTATGCTCCAACATGGACACTTGTCTGTTTTTGGGAGCATTTAGGCACTTGGAGTCAAATAAGTTTTGAGGACATCCGGGTCCAAATATAGCGGAGAATTCTTTGTCGCAAAAGCTCTGCTCTAATAGAGGGAAAGTCAGACAACTCTGATCCATATAATTGGAGCATATCTGTTTAGAGAAAAATAAGGGAAGAAGCAAGACGAACACAACATGATCTATGCTGAGTTGGAAGTTGAGGTCTGTTAGTCTTGCTTCTTCCCTGTCTCGGGTTATTTCTCTATCATCGTATACCAGCTCGCCTGTGCTCTTTCCCTTTTGCCATTGAGCATATCCGGGCTTACTATAAGTAGGTACATTAGATGTTGCTCGCCACGTGGTGTGAGTGTGTGAACGAATTATGTAGATTTCATTATCTGCATTTACATGACAAGTACTTGAGATGCACCTTGTTAATTTTGCTTCTAATCCTGCTATTTCCACATGACAGGCACGATGTGATGCTTCATCATTTGAAAGTGTCAGAAGTACATTTCAAGTGGACTCTGGTGTGTGGTACTATGAAGTGCTAATTGTCACTGGTGGCGTGATGCAAATTGGTTGGGCAACCAAAGATAGCAAGTTCCTGAACCATGTGAGCGTTCTCCACCTGTATACTTTTCGTGTCTAGTGGTACTCCTTGATACCATTTATAAATATTGTACGTTGATAAAAGGAACTGTCTCACAGGGATAGGTGAACGAATGCAGCTGTAAGTTTGTGTCTTTGTCTGTGCAGAGCCAAAGCGTTCAAAACATTGGAAAGATTATGCATGCCATTAGAAGAGGAAAGCTGAGCTTTGCTTTGCTTCACTTCATTAATCATCAGCCAAGTGTAGTCAGAGGCTCCATTTGATTTTACGTGTTTAACTGGATTCTTTGTTTTCCTTTTGTTCATTATTCATGCTACGCAGAAGAGAAGATTTTGTTTATTTGGTGGGTACAATTTTTAAAGTGGTTGTTTTGCACAAATGCGACTGAGTGTTTTTATCGTGTGTATGCAGGTTGGACACTAACACAAAATTTTTACCTGTGAAGGGTTTGACATGTTTACTCTGAAAGTTGCTTGTGAATTTCCATAGGGCTTTGTGGGCCTGTTGGCACAACATGATTGCATATCCATTCTTAACATGCTTGTGGACAATGTAAAGTTTCATTATGTTGGTTTTTGTGTTGCATATTTTGTTGTTTAATTAATTGCAGAGCAAGGAGCCTGCACATATTGTACTCTATCATATTTTGCAGGAGGGATATGGTATAGGTGACGATGAGTTTTCTGTCGCATACGATGGCTGTCGTCAGCTCATCTGGTATAACGCACTTTGTCAAAATCATCGTCACCCTTGCTGGCAACCAGGTAATTTTCGTGTCCTATTTGTAATAACTAGGATTCCGCATTTTCGGCATTTGCCAGCGCAACATTTGTCGGCATGCCAAAAACACTCGCCGAACATTGTTTTGGAAATTCGGCATGTGCCGAAACCACAGGTACCTGATCGCACTGGTCTTCCTTTCTTCCTCGGGGATCACACTTTTCTTCCTTTCTTTCGTTTTTCCTTCACCTCGTGTCCAGGGGGAATGCAGGCAGTACCACCCTGCGGAGCTGCTAGCCTCTAGTTAAGGGAAAATCCTTGCTCTGTAACACTTTCATCAGTGGGTCAAAAGGGTTCAAGTACTGTATTTTCACGCGTATTAGCCGCGGCTTATGCGAGATGTTTTGTTTTCGTGGACGCTCTGCGGCTTATGCGCGGGTGCGGCTTATCTGATGACTATCTTTCCCTGGTATTTTCCCAATATCCTGGATGAAACGAAAGGGCAGACAGTGCGTCATGTTTTTCGGAACAGGACCGCCCTGCCAGTGCACGAACAATACCGAACAGGGACGGGTCCATATTTGAGTGGTCTGACCTTCCGGATACATTCCTCCACGCAGCTTTAACAAAAGGGGCGACAGTGAATCATGTCTCCTGGAACATGTCTTAGTGAGCCGTTCTGTAATATTTCTGATGTTAGCCTTTTTTCTGTCGAATAAATGATACCCGTTTTCATAGCGATAAAACCTATTGATTTTGTATGTGCATCACTAGTTTAGCGCACAAAGCAGTCACGTCGTATTACCCGCGGCTTATCTGCGAGTGCGGCTTATCTGCAAAAAAATTTTCAAAATGTATCTAAAAATGAGTCTTGCGGCTTATCTGCGGTGCGGCTAATACGTGTGAAAATACGGTACCCGTGGAATCCTCCAACAAAGAAAAGGAAATTATTTGTGTTCTGAATGTCCTCCTACCAAGCTGCTCTCCTTCCATAGTCCTACTTCCTTGTGATTACAGCTGCCGATTTTTCATCATCTATTTTTGGCATGAACGTTTTAAATTGCCGAAAATGTATGAATTTGTCAAAGCATATAAATGCTGAAAAACATCCGCCAAATCTCCCGAGGAATAAATGCCAAAAACGCGGAACCTTAGTAATAACCTGTGTACCTCTGATACACATTGCAAGCCTTGACACCTACCCATCTAGTTATTGTGTGCACAACTACGAGGGATGTTCAAGTCAAACCGGGACTTTTAATTTTTTGCAAAAGTAGAATGAACTTACAGGCGAGAAATTAGTTTTATTTTTCAACGTAATCTCCAGCTGCACTAATGCACTTGTCCCAGCGTTTCACGAGGGGTTGGATGCCAGCAGCGTAGAAATCCTTACCGGCGCGTAGCAGCCATGATCGGACGACATTCTTGACCTCATCGTCGCAGCTGAAGTGGCGGCCCCCAAGGAATGCCTTCAGTGGCTCGAAGAGATGGAAATCGCTGAGGGCGAGGCCTAGACTTAAGGGGGGATGTGGCAGCAACTCCCAGCCAAGTTCCTGTAAGGTGCGTGTCGTGAGATGCGTGGTATGCAGGCGTGCATTGTCCTGTAGGAGGAGGACTCCTTTGGTGATGAGGCCCGGACGCTTTTGCTTCAGCACCTTATGCACATCCCTGAGAACCTGGCAGTAATATGCACTATTGATGGTGGTACCACTGGGCAGAAAATCAACGTGAACAACGCCAGCCTTGTCCCAGAAAACCGTGGCCATGACCTTACCCGCAGACGGGGTGCTTCGGAACTTCTTGGGAGCTGGCGAGCCCGGATGCTTCCACTGTTTTGATGCGCGTTTAGACTCAGGAGTGAAATGGTGCACCCACATTTCATCGCACGTTATGACCGATCAAGGAACGGCTGTCCTTCAGTGTCGAAACGGTCCCTTAGCTCTTGGGAGATTTCCAGTCTTCTCTGCTGGTCAAACACGGAGAGCTGCCTCAGGACTCAACGGGCACTAACTTTCCGAAACTGGATGTGTTCATGAATGATAGTGTTCAACGTTCCCACAGAAGGGTCCGTCTTTCGAGCCAGTTCGAGACATGCTATCCGCCGGTCCTTGAGGATTAGGCGCTCCACAAGTTGGATGTTCTCAGGAACTCTGACACTGGGCTCTGAGCCGCCCCGGCTGGGATCGTCCTGCACTGATGTACGGCCGTCTCAGAACCGTTTGCACCACTCAAACGCTTTGCTGCAGCTAAGTGTATCGTGGCCATAGTGAGCCTGAAGTCTTTTGTGAATTTCAGATGACTTTACGCCTTCATTCACGAGAAACTTCATGACAATTCGCTGTTCGATGTGCGCGCTTACCTCGTTGCCGGCCATCTTGTCCAGCACGTGTCTTGTGTTTTGCACAGACTTTGGACCACCACGTGGTGAACGCGGAGGCCTGTCGCGTGTGAAAATTACAAAAAAGAAGTAGCGTGAGCCATTTGTGCACTCAGGAGACAGAAAGTCCCGGTTTGACTTGGACACCCCTCGTACAAACAAGTGTGCACTCAACTGCTTCAAAGAGTAAACCACAAGTTCCTGTACCTTGTTTGGAAAATGTTCCATGTTACTACCAGCTGAACTGGTACTTCAGCAGAGCAAATTCCTCCATGATAATGGGATTGTGTTGTGTTGTTAGTAGAGGCGTGCGAATATTGAAATTTTCGAATATCGAATCGAATATCATGTCATAGGATACAGGCTTCTGGGAGCAACAATTAAGCCCCAAAAATAAGCATGGTCACAGTTGTGTGCTGCTGATCCTTCGAAAAATGCCCCAAGTGCTAATAAGGAATATGTATTAATGTATTGGCTTAACACAAGGCATACATGCTTATCTGCACATGTAGAGTCAATGTATTTTTACAATGAAACAATGTGCTGTTCTCATGAGGCAAGCTGAAGACCATAAAAACAACTTGCATTTCAAATATCTTCATGAACAGTGAACGCCTGTTTTGGCATTGTAAGTACTGGTGAAACAGACAGAATGGAAGTAAAGGGCAATGACGCGTTCAGAATGTAGGACGGTTTAGTGATGAGCACATCTCAGAAGGAAAATGAAGGTGGCAAGTGCTCTGTTCTTGCACTGACAATGCCTTCCGCATTTGTCCAGTAGGCGAGAAACTGCACAGTTCTACTGTGCTCTCATGCGTGGTGTCTCACGTGAGGCCATCGTTTCTGACTGTAATGCATAGCCTGGAACAGCCTCATTCATTAGCGCAGTAAAACCGCGATCCTCGACGATGTTTAATGGCTGTGCTCATCATGATTTTTTACGCGACATTCATGTTCAGTGCTTCTTTCATTTCATGGCGAAAATTTGTGCGCGTGCCTCAAAACTCTGTCGCGAAGACATGCATGAGTCGCGTTCCAAAATTGCTCCATGCGGGTTGGGGTTAGGGCTATATGCGTCTTGCTATCATCTGTAACAACAGTTGGTGCAATTTCGAATGACTTTGCAGCGTTATTATCGTCTTAGTTGGCACTTCTAACATACGATCACATAGCGCCGGGGTTCCAGAAACTATGTCGAAATATCGTCACGTCCCACTCCTCGATTATCACCCTCATCACCCGCGACCATGATTCTATTATATATTGCTGACTACCACAAATCGGAACCGAAAAAACGCGTTCGAGAAGCGGGTTTTGGCTGTGCATGCAGTGGCACGGTGAACAGCGGTGTTCAGCTCAACGCCAACAAATTCTGATATTTAACCGGAATTTCCCCGAACTGTAGGCTTCACACGAATGCTCAGAGTTCGTTGGCAATCCACTGAAGCCGCGACTGTGCTGACGATGCATGAAGATTAATGACGTTTGGCTGGGGCAGACTTTAAAATGGCAGCTGCACACAACTGTGTACTAGTTTCGGTTTTGGTTACCAAGCATGTAGCGCACCTCGCATTCGCAGATGAGCGTACCTCGAGAGCTCTGCGCGTTGCTGTTACCACAACGTACAAATTCCAGCGCGCAGCCAGCAACAGCTTTGTAATAAGCTGCAATGATATTCGGGAAAAAAATGGAATACCGTATTGGAACTTTTATGAATATTTGAAAATTTTGAATATCAAATTTTTGAATATGAATATGAATCGAATATCACAAATATTCGATTCGTATTCGAAATTTCGAATATTCGCACACCTCTAGTTAGCAATATCCATTAGATGTTCCTTGTCCTCTTGCAATTCTTCCAAGAATCTCGAAGCTTATTGTTTTTTGCTGACTTATAGGCACAAAAAATATTCCAGAAGCCAGGAGAAGTCATGATAGAAAACAACGAAATTGCACACCGGCTTGACGCAACAAATAACAATTTTAATGCAGACGTTTCGTCTCCCATGCGGGGGACATCATCAGTGAAAGCAAAATGAGAGGCGACCGCAACCAGCGGATTACTTAACCAGGTCGGCGAACACTTCGGGGAGGGGGCCGCGATTGGTATTACACACTGAAGGTTCTCCTCGCAGGTGCCATGACTCAAGCAGTTTCCTGGGGCCCCACCTTTGTTCCCTAGCTAAGGTCACAGCATTCGCGTAGTCAAAAGAGTGATCTGTGTTCCAACAATGTTCGGTGAGCTCTGTCTTAGATCGCGTTGCGTTTGTTGAGTTGCGGACATCTCGTTCGTGCTCTTTTAGTCTTGTACTGCGCTTGCGGCCCGTCTCTCCAATGTAGGACACCTCGCAACCGAGACACTGTACCCAGGAAACTGCTTGAGTCATGGCACCTGCGAGGAAAACCTTCAGTGTGTAATACCAATCGCGGCCCCCTCCCCGAAGTGTTCGCCGACCTGGTTAAGTAATCCGCTGGTTGCGGTCGCCTCTCATTTTGCTTTCACTGATGATGTCCCCCGCATGGGAGACGAAACGTCTGCATTAAAATTGTTATTTGTTGCGTCAAGCCGGTGTGCAGTTTCGTTGTTTTCTATCATGACTTATAGGCACAGTGGGTGACATCACCACCCCCATTTCATTAGAGCTTTATTGGCAGATTTGTACAAGCAGTTGTGCAAAAAAATCATTCACAGAAGTTATGTACCTAGTATGAAACCAAAGGTTACAATGATGTTATGACTCGAAGGACACGATAGCAGTTATTTTATGGAATTTATTCAGTTGAGGCACCATAAGCATGATTTTTCCATGCACAGCAGCTTTCCTTTGTGCTTTTTGGTGTATGTAGACTGCGATTGGAACTAGGATTTGAACAGTTTTCAAACCAACATTGAGCACAAACCTGAACTAAACTGGAAATACTGACAGTCCCATACTTAGGGTTGCCACCTTTCTCCGTGAAAAATACCGGCCAAGGGAGAGGAAGAAAGGTGAGGGAAATAACAAGTGTGGGACAACCGCTGTTCTTGTCCCTCAAAACCAAGAATGTAATGAATAACTGGAGAAAAAGAGGGAAAATCCCAGGGGATCATTGTACCAGTGTTTTGAGAAGGTTGCTAGGAGGACAGGAGCTGGAACGGGGACACGAGCTGACCGCTGGTATGAGTACAGAAAAGACCTTGGTCGTCAACCCTGTCTTCACCACCCATTCTCATGATCTTGTTTGCAGAGTTGTATCTATGCTCCATATTTTTTAGAGCTGCTGTGGAATGTTGAAGGAAAAGCCCTAGAAAAGCCTCTATGAAAGGCTTTGATCAGCAAATACCGGCAAAAGGCTGCCAGTATTACCTTTCAACCGGCAACCGGCCGAACATGCCAATAACCGGACGAGCCGGTGAAATACCGGCTGGGTGGCAACCCTACCCATACTCTGAGTGGAGTCAAACCATTCATTCTTTGTTACTTGAAGTGGATGAACTGGTCATACGCAGCACACACACTAACCGCCTATTCTCGTTCAGCCCTGAGGGATCCCTGGTCGGCTTCAATAGCCTTGGCAAAACTTCCTGCACGTGCAGTGAGCGCGCTCCCAATGCATTGCCAAGGCTACTGAGAGGGCCTTTCGAACCTTGATGTATCCCTCAAGGCTGAGCGAGAATACGGCGGTAAGTAAAAAAAAGAAAAGAAATCTGACTGTGCGTTCACAGACTGCTTGCTGCGCTTGGGGCACAGCACTGCTAGAAGGGCTATTTGTGGAATGTAATGAGATTTCAAGGTGTACCACAAGCAGTGTAATACCTCCTCTATTAGTTGTGTGACCTATATTATCTGTGAAAGCAGATGACTTGCTCACAAAGCTTTTCACGACATGCATGCGTGCACATGCTTGTAGGGGGGTTCATGCCTGTGGGAAAGAAGTTCCTATTGGCAAGTCTCACCTTCTTGTGGTTTTATAATATTTTAATTTTAGCAGTACATTGTAGTATCCTTTAATTATATTGCTAGAATCTGGGTTCCGCACCGACATTAAACGTAAGAATAGAGAGTCCTACTTAATTTCGCAATTCAAGTGTCTCACACCAAATGGTCTGAATCTTAGTCCTGGCTCGTTATATCCGCTTATGTAAATTTAGTAGCTATATATCTATATTTATTTGTGCACAATTCTTGAATCCCCACTTTCAGTCATCGTCTGGTACTCCGTTAGATAATCCGTAACCTTCCCTTTTGTCCATTCTGGGCCACTCGTTTCCCATACTCCTGACCCCCCTTCCGCGAAACTGGGTTGGCGAGCCTTTTTGTTCACAACAACACCTTTTACTGTTCTTAAACGGTTAGAGGTCACTTATCCGTCTGCCCAGCTATTCACTGTACACAGACATGTGGCACCATATCTCCTTTCCTCTTCCCTTTCTTTGTACAGCAGTGTCTATACTATATATACTTATGTGTGTCACCACTTCACTTTGTACCTGAGGAAGCGTGGACCTCCACGCGAAAGCTTGTACAAATTAAACTTAAACAAAAATCTTCAGTGTCGGCTTCTGTATTTTGTTTATGTGATCTACAGGACTTGACTCCCCTCTTCGTATACGCATCTATCCTTTAAGGGGTAAAATTGATAACACTTTCTGCTTTCAGGTGATATCTTGGGAACGTTGTTGAACCTGGACAGATACGAGATAACCTTCTACCTTAATGGGATTCCACTACTGCCAAATGCCCAAGTTTTTCAGAATGCCACGTATGTAGTGTTCCCTGCATTCTTCATGTTTCCTTATTGGTGTCATATTTTTGCATTATTTTGTGTGGTGTCCCGTACACTTATCCCGTGCCCTCAGGTTACTAAGTACCAACCAGAAAAGGTGGCCTTTTCAGGATCTCTATGTTCGATATATATATATGGTAACCGCGGTACCGAAGTTCGATAAAGCTGTACACCCGTGCTATACTTTTACATGTGATTTTCAAGGGGATTCTTTGATTGTTCCATTTACGCAATCATTCAAAATATGTGGGTTCGACTGTATTTATTTCTTTGAATAATAACGAGTCGAATACATTCGAATATTACTACATGACTAGTATACATATATAGCAATATTCTAATGTATTTGATTCGTATAACTTGAAGAATATCTTTTGTCGGTATTCACATAATCAATCAGCGTAGCCATTGTCATATTTGTGATGTATTCCAATAGCTGCTGCATACCCTTTGAGTGCAAGGAAACCATTCCACATGTAATGGCATTTTGAATTATGGAGAACAAGAATTAACTTGTCTCTGAGACTCAATTGTAACAGCAAACTTGCATAACTTTGGAACAGGAAAAGAAAAAAAGAAAGCGAAGATCGCCAGAAAGCCTGTGCAGTCCACTTCCATAATTCACAGAAAATCGATTATATCTCATTCAAGTGGTCGCAAATTTACTTTATAACTCGTTTGCTTCTATTAGTGACTTTCCACTGGCGGTTAGAGTTGACCAATCATTGTCACTTTGAACTTGCACGATACTGTACTAGATTTTTGAACCGCGTTATGTTATGATTGCCGGTAATTGCTTTCAGGTGTCCTCTAGCTCTGAACCAATATGCAAAAGAAATGCTGCCTAAAGCAGTACTTCCAAGTACATGCTTGAAATAACGCGCGTCGTCACGACCGATTAGTTGCGTTTTGAGGTAGAAAAATATGTTCCACTCTTTACCGCTTGACATGCCGTTTAATCGTACAATATTAGAGCATACCCTTGAGTCGTTTCATAATACACCACAAGACAAGGCACACACCATGTAATCTTCACCTGCATACAGAGCTACGCTCCAACTTCTCATAAAAGTTTTGGATTTTTATCACATTGGATTGGATTGGATTCACCCCAGTGTTGCACTGAACTGAACTGAAAATCTGCCAAATTTTAGCCTGTAGAAACCAAAACTGCGAGATATGCACGCCATTGCAGTGGATGATCGATGACGCGAATAATTCGGAGTATTTGACAAAACACTATTCGAATCGAATGTTGAAGGCATGATTGCTGTATTCGGCCCGAATATCGAATACTTCGAATATTCGCACAGCTGTAGTGAAAACGCCATCTAGTGACAGTACATTCCATCAAGGTGAAAGATTTTTTTCTTTCTTTTTTTTTCTTTTTGTGTTTTAAACTGCTCCGTTGAGTCTTAAACAGGAAGCCCACGTGCAGCACAACACATTCTTACAGATGGATGATTCCATGCCAAGTGTTTGAGAGGTGCGGCTTGCTCCCCCAATAATTAGACAACAGTTATATATATAAGGGGGTGAAAAATTAGCAGGAGCTCTTTGGCTGCATGTGTAGCATATGTTTGTAAGTGAAACGTCGCCATGCCAGTACTGGACAGCTGTTTCGGCCTTCTTGGGACTCATCAGAAGTACGCAGGCAGACAACGTTTGAGCGGGTGGCGTCAGAAGGTCACGTGGCACGTGACGCCTCCCGTCAGGGTGTCCTAAGACACCCCTGAAAGCCCAGTGCAAAGCCAGTCAAGTGTATAAGGGGGGAAAAAAATTAGCAGGAGCCCTTTGGCTGCACGCATAGCATATGTTTGTAAGTCAAACGTTACCATGCCAGTACTGGACAGCTGTTTCGGCCTTCTTGGGCCTCATCAGCAGTATGCAGGCGGGCAACGTTTGCCTACTTGCACGCGTACTTTGCAGACGTACTGCTGATCCCGTCGAGTAATCCAATGGCAAACGTAAAACCGCCCTAAGGCAACTCCCCTTTTTATGAAAATTTGTTGCAGATAAAAGGAAACACCCTGTATAGGTTAAACAGGTTGAGCTATCAGACGGCTACGAAGTTGAATAAAAGTAAAATAATAAGACATGGGCAACTGATTACCGAGAAGTTAACAAAAACTAGTTTATTTAGTGGAGAATTTGACACAAAAACTACAACATGGTATTTTAACAAAACCTTCAGTTCAGCCTACTATGAGTGCCAAACCCTGCATTATGAAACTACACTGCATTAGTTGGCAGAATGTTGCAGCAGCTTCTAAAACTATTTGTTCGATTAGATTTGTCGATCGTTGCAGGTCAGGGTTCTTTGCAGCAGCAAGCTTCATGACGTTCCAGCAGTGCGAGTTCAACTTTGGCCACAAACCCTTTGAGTTCCCTCCAAAAGGCATTGAGTTTCAGTGCTTCAATTCTGTGGCTCAATTACCAGAAGAGGAAAAAATAATCCTTCCAAGGCAAGTGTTAAATTTTTCAGCTGCACTCACTTCATAAGTGTCCTAATTCTTATGAAGAACTTCTGTGCACACCAATGCAGGCACATCCGAATGGAGAAGCTAAGGCATAGCAGTGTAAAGGAGGATTCCTGCACACTCTGTTTTGACCGTAGTGCTGCAGTACGGCTCAACCCCTGCCAGCATAGGTTTGTGGCCGATAGATTTGATTCAAATATTAGTGCAATCAATCAAAGAAATATCGATGTTGTTTGCAGGGGCTTCTGTACCCAGTGTGCATTACAGCTTGAGGTGTGCCCCATGTGCCGAAGTGAGATCTTGGAGAGGATAGAAACATCACCGTAGTAGATATATTCAAAGGTGCTATTGTTTGCTTGTTGTACATGAGTTATTGCAATTCATACTCAAAAGACTCCCCTTGACTATCACAAACTAAAAGGTCATCACACAGAAATTGGAAGGATGAACAATGTGCATTCAGTCTGGTGTGATTCTTTTTGCGTTTTTGTGTCAGGTGTGCGATCCTGCTAATTTCTTATGACTCTCGATATTTTGCAAAGTCGCACCGATCTGAACTGGCATGACTATTCAGCGATGCGAATAGCTTGGGCATATGAAACATGTGAAGCAGAAGACAGTTCAACTTATGAACAGAGACAACTTGCCTACACTCTGCATTTGCCTGTCATGGAGCTTATCCACCACTTTGCCTGCTTTTATGTCATTTTATCTGACACGTTTATTTTCGTATCATATGGTGGTTTTTGACATTGTTAGTTAGGTCAAACACAAGGCCTATGGCTGCCTATTAGGTGTTTTCATGGGCTTTTTATAGGCCACAGGCTCATGAAAACAACATTGTCTAGTCTTTTCTTTTTCATCTTTGTACACGTTATACAATAGTAGAGCGGTATTTTTAGAGGTACGTAGTGTGTGGTCACTTAGCAGTACCGGCCTCTACTTTTCGCCTCCGGGGGGACAATTGGGAAATTCCCCCCCCCCCCTCAATTCTTGCTCCCCGAAAAAAAAAAAAAAAAAAAAAAGGTGTCTTTTTTGCGGCCCTTTACGCGGGCTCAGGGTGGGCTGTCAACACCCCCCCCCAGCCCCCCGCCCCCCCTGTAGACGCTAGCCCTGTCGCTTAGCAATGAATGTTTTGTTGTTGACACACGTGGGATGACATGCTGCCATGTCAAACAAAATAACTGTAAACTTGAAAGCCTAATTCTTCATCTTAACCCTTTGAAGGGTGGGCAAAAATTTGAACTGTGTGGCAAAATGGGTAAGGCTTCATAAACAACGTACACACCGGATGAATTGTGAAAAGTTGTTTATCGAGTATTCCTAAGAATACTCCATATGCCTTTAATAGTCATATTGCTTATAGTTTCCCTTTGGTTAGGTGTAACAGAACATGTCTTGTTTTTTTCCCGCTTGTCTGCAAAGGTTTGCGAGAGTGTGGTAGGCACGGTGGTAGGCACGCAGAAGCCTTTGTCGCACTCAACACATATGAATTTGATGTCCTTCCATAGATGAGCGTGCCGCGTTGTCTGTTGGCGCAGGCAAAGCACCTCCTGCACGTTCGGCTTCACTGCGCCAGCGCCGTTGCCTGCAGTACGTGCGATGTTCACCCTCCAGCGATATATTACTAGTATACGTATTTGTAAAAAAAAAGCCCACAGATCGAGCCACAGTTCCCCAGAGAAGCCTCAAGCAGCCAAACATCACTCTCCCAAAGCAGCGCTGCAGCACCATAAAGAGAGGGCGCGAAAATTCAAACAGAGACCTTCGGACGCACTGGTGCGCCCGTACCTGCAGCGGTACGGTCGCTTC
The DNA here is from genome assembly GCF_037126465.1 of Ornithodoros turicata. Classification (NCBI taxonomy): domain Eukaryota; kingdom Metazoa; phylum Arthropoda; class Arachnida; order Ixodida; family Argasidae; genus Ornithodoros; species Ornithodoros turicata. Next base: position 42,142,064 of record NC_088201.1, read on the forward strand.
CGATGCACTGGTGCGCCCCTACTCTTCAAAGGGTTAAAGGGAGTATCTCATCCAGAAAGGTGTGTATGAGACAAATATGGTAATATTCGGCATCGTTTAATAGTCTACTTAGCCAAGGTTCCCTTCCAAAAACAGCTTACCTATTAAATAAACGAGTTTTAAAGATTCACACTCTGTCTGCAGCTAAGCCAGAATGACATAAATCGGGCACACGAATGGGAGCGCAGCGCAGGTGATTGTCTCCAAGGTCGTCTGCTTCGCATTGGCACTGCAGTATACTAAATGAAAAGACCTCGGTACATATGCCTGCTTTCGCTTGCCAGTGTGAGTGCCGACTTTCATGGCCATGTTCCGTGGAACACGGTGTTACGTTAATGACTGTACAAACCCTTATGACGCTAACCAGAAACAGCATTCCACATACCGATCTCAGACTTCTCCGCGACCTACAGACTCCATCACTTCCGCCCAGCAGTCGGACGCCAAGGTCTCTCTGCTGCTCTCTGATTGGCCTTGTCCGCACCAAAGGGCGCTCACAGATTGGCCTTGTCCAAGTGACGTTCACTGAGAGAGTTGGTGTCATTATCGGTGATGAACGAGGAGTAAAATGGCACTGTAGTTTCGGAAACGACCGCGACAGATGCGATAGTCCCTTTAAAGGGCCACCAAAATGCCCGCCACAAGTTCATTTTAAACTCTGTTAAAGGCTGTGGTCATTTCGTAGTGGGCATTATTACTGAAAATTTCCATACACTTACGAAGTTACAATAAAAATCGTACCGAACTCATTCTTCTCTCGGCACTACCCCACGACCATCGCTTCACTTCTCGCATTGGGAAGGTGCACTACAGGGGAATGCTGACCCACTGCGGGGTGGTTTTGCAATAAAGAAATAGCGAGACTGGTAAAACGAAATAATGTCGTTCTCCGGCACCTGCTGGTGAGTTTTATGGATCATTCGCTGCATGGGCACATTTCTCGTTAATGTAACCAATAGCAGTTAATACCACTCTCAGACGGGTGCACTTACGGCCTTAACAGTTACGGCCGTAAGTGCGTACTGTCATTAACTTCTTGGGTGCGTCCGAATAGTCCGAGATGCATCACCGCATACCGCACACCAGAAGTGCCGCCATAATGATGCGTCATCCGAATTCTCCACATGCGCACATGTGTGTCACAGAAGGCGCGTTTTGGGAAGTCTCCTCCGATGCAGACTTCGCCGAGTGCGCTTCGCGTTTCCCGCTTCTGCCGCGTTTCGGGCGAGGGTGCGTTCGTCGAACAGTTTAGCAGACGACAGTTTTCGGCGGCTATTTTGTTTGCAAAAATGGCGGCATACCAAGATAAATGGGCATACCGCGAAGGCAAAACACAGCGGAACAATTACGCTTGTGAGTTTAGTCTCTCATATTAGATACGTATTAGCACTAAACATTTTATCCTTCGCTCTTTAGTTAATTTTAAAGTGACACGAGTATTCGCACCTCTCCACGGGAATGAGAAACGCCGCAAGATCAGCCGGAAGATCTGGAAAATTGGGAGGAAGACCCAGAAGATGAGGTGATCAGTGATGAGCAACCTGGGAGGCGCCATCGCTGCCAGTCCCCAACAAATACTGAAGTAGAAACGTTAAACGAAATGCGAAAGCAGACGGAACTTCTCCAACGGTTTTATGGTTTATTTGTGAATAGATTAATAAAACTACACACAAATGCTCCTCGTGCAGGATTGTCGCTTTCAGCCTTGGATAAGTTGTCGGAACACAACCGTTGCTCACGAGGTTGCATCATAGTTGTCATCTACGGTTGCAAGGTGCCTTGGGCAGGACAAATGCGCAGCAAGCCAATCCCAGTACTGCATCACGCTGCTGTTGTCAGAATTAGAGTTCTCGTCGTCTCTTCTCTTCCGGAGTGCTCCTGTTGAGAATGTTTTGTACTACGCTCTGCTTACTTTTCATCCTGTCAGGTGTCGTGCATGACTTCTACACACATTGTCTGGAATGTCTACCTCACTCTCTGTAATACACACTCTAGATAAACTGCAAGACAAATGAAAGTGCCATAACTGCCTCGGTGTCCATGCTGAATTCCGAGAAATTATTGTCGTCTGCTATTATGGCCGATTTTGCTGCACCTCATGCTATGCGCCTTCTCGAGTCTTTTTTATTAAAGGAGCACTAAACAGTTCAACGAATATTCTCCAATTATTATGATCCATGAAAGACCGTGGCTCACGATATCCAAATATGGAATTCATTTACTTCCTGCGAGCGTCTTTACCACGAAATAGTGCCATTCAAAGAGCATAATCCGCGTGAGTCTCTCCTTCATCCCTGGAACCGGAACACATCACAGCGTTCCAACGTATAGCAGCACCGCATTCCAGGCGTTGGAGGTGGGGGAGATTTTGCTCTCCTAGCCAATTACGGGTCCCACTGAGGCAAGCTGCAGCTCGCGAAGGAACCGGCTGCGGGAGCATCGCGGTGACCTCACGGAGAAATACAGCACCGAAAACATAGTGCGCACATGAAATGGAACATTGTGGGCTTTCGGTACCGTTTGATCTCACTACCTTGGGATTTACAAGTGGACAGATGTTTAGAATTGACCTCACGTCCTGATATTACAACACAATCAATGTATAAACGTCCCGCATTTTGAATAGTTGATGGTGCGCGACGTCCAAATGACATGTGGTTATTGTCGCCAGGACATCGCAAGGCAGGGCATGAGCGCGAAAGAGTGCAGTGAATATTCGGTCGGTTTAGAACCATTATTTACTTTTTTGCGACAACAATTTTTGGAAAACGTTCACCGTAGGCAACGAATCGCACTGCATTAGAAGAAAGTGCACCTTGTATACCTGTTTATTGCCCCTTTAAATATACGTTGCAGACAGCAGATGGATCAGCAACAGATGGCGCGCGTAGCAGTGCTCAGAGTGCTCGTTCGAATACTTTAGCTCGAAGGCGCACATGTGACGCACACTATGACGGCATGTGCGATGCATCACTATTCGGACGCACCACTCTCCAAACGGTCAGCAGTACGGCCTTTGTGACAAAACTGAGATAGAAGGGCAGCGGCGTTCCCGCAAGACAGTTTCCAAAGCACCTATCCAAAGCACTTCAAAGCAAATGTAGTTTGCTGTTGTATTTTCAAAATTTTCAAAATACCAACCAAACGTTGTTTTTGTATACTCTGTGAGAAAAAAACGTGACTTCACTACATGACATTCAACTTTCGCAGATGTGTTTATCGATGTGGATATCATCGGCAAAATGCCTTCACGGATACCGTCTGGCAGCTTCCCAGAGCTTAAGGCTGTATCTAACTTACGGACATTTCTTAATGCTGTAACCTTAAAGGCTGTATATGTGCCCGTCTGACAGAGGTATAAGCAGGTCTTTTTTTAAAACACAGCAATGCACATGAAGCGGCATATGTGTAGAGGACCTCAGGCAGACTATGTTCGAAACGCACAGATACACAACAGAATCGCGAACAAATGTTATGTTGCCTGATTAACTACCGCCATTCCAGTGTCTTGGGGATCCGATTGGACGCTTCCAACTACAGTATTTTCGTGGATGTTTCGACAGGGTTTTCGTGACAAACAGTAGCGCTAAGTAAAATAATTTCGGTTGCATAGTGATTGTTGAAACTGGAGCTTTCATCTGAGAACAAATTGTTTTTGGATTTTAGCGCCCCTTTAAGGAATATTATTTTTATCTCATACTGTGTTTTTCAGGTTTAAAAACACACATATTGACCTTTATGCATAGAGCAAGCTTCCATTTGCATATTTATGTGCAATTAGAAGTATGTGGCAGTGTTGTTAGCAATGAACACACAATGTTTTGTGGGTGCACATTTTGCAGGTGTTGTCTAGATTAGTGCATAGTATGTTCTATTACAGTAGCTTACTCAGGGTATGCTACTGTGGTATGAAAAGGTGACAGTTGAGGTGGCAAGGGCTGTGCTGTCATAGGGTCTGCATGACAGCACTGCCCTAGACACCACCTTTTGTGCATTGGTGACAACTATACTAATCACAAGAAAAGCAAGATGAACACCACCCGATATTGCACCGGATGAACCCCACATGGCACCAAAAAATCCATGTGAAATTTGAAAAATCCTAACCCTAGGTCTCTTCTATAGTGTGAGCTTCACCTCTCATGGTGCCACTGAGGTTGTGTCTTGAAGTAAAGCAAGATACTTGCAACTGACTTAGTGCAGGATGTTAATTGATGATTGATCTGTATTGGTGAAATGCTATTCAAAAAAATATTGGTGAAATGCTTATTGGCTGAATGTTGTTACACACTTATGCAGATGTTAGAGGAAGAACACCGACAAGATCCCATGACGCAAGAACTCCACTGTTCTACACTTCAAAGGCTGAGAACTTCTGACGAAGAGGCAGCTTCCTTGTGTTGTATGCCCGATCCCTCCATAGCATAATACACATAAAGTCGTGTTGTGTAAACTTTGTTTCCAAATTCAGCTGTGCTATGCGTTGGCGGTGCACCTCGCTTCTAATTTGACATTTGCAGTCTTGTAAACATCCATCATTGTAAGGAATCAAGCTCAACAAAGCCAGGTACAAACACTGGTACAATACTGGTACTTACATAAGTACTAGGACGGTCTTGAAGTAACATATGCACGAGCTGGTATTGCACTAGTGTGCAATTCTAAATACGGTGACCTTTTTATCCCGTGCTAGGAATGCAGCTGTAATTTGTATGCCAAGTGGGACTGAAGTCTGTATTGTTATGCATAGCGAAATTATTTGGAATGACAAAGTGTCTTTAAAGTGGAACTCAACTCATCGTTTTAGAAGTCAGTGTGAAATTATGTTTACTGTGCTATAGATCTTCAGAATCTCAAGTGCATTATCGGAAATGCCAAAGTATTATGCAGAGCAGGTGACAACATTGAAACCAGAACCTGACCCTGCAATACAACACTTGTACAACACAAGAAACAAAATTGTAACAGCATCAAATTTGAGCAAGTGCTCTTCTGTGGGGCCTACATGAGTACACTGATGTGCACAGGTTGTCTACTTTGGGATTCCATTCAGAGGTGGCAAATGCCTGATATAAAGTAGCATTTAAAACCTTGCATTGTGGAGAAAAACCAGTCATGTAGAACACCTTTCATGTGAAATGTACCAAAATGTTTGTGTTACGCTCAAAAGTGGGTACAGTTCCATTTTAACTATATTTGTAATTCTATAAATTTTCTTGACATGCATACAGTACTGTTTTCTGATGGAGTTTGTGCACTTTGTGCACCTGCAGTGGTGTAAGGGCCAACAGCATAACATGTAAATAAAGGTTATTACACTTCCACAAATAAAAATCAAGATGAAGATTGAGCAGTCAATTGGCAGTGTCCAATCTAGTCAACCGTATCGTTTCAATATTTCCCTCATCGTCATTTTTTACTTGGGTGTGCTACCTTTATTGCAAAAAACAGGTCCTTTTCTTCACTGATGCAGACAACTTGAATTTGAATATGAATGCATACATGACAATGAATGTCAAACAAATGGATCCTATATTTGTGTATATAACACAATAAGAATAAAAGTATTGGTGTTGATGTCTTAAGTTTTTATTAAACAAATGCAATGCATATTTCATCCTGGTTAGGTGTTTATTCAGCTTTGATATGTACACATCCCTGTGTTCAGCCTTCTTACTTTTGTTACTGCAGTGTGACACTGATAATTTACAGTTGTGCATAATGCACATGATCTTCAGATTCCTTAGTACTAAACATGCTCAAAAGTTGATCAAACACCTTGATGGATGGAAAGTAAAAAAAAACGTCAATTTTGTCCAACACAACAGTACAGATGTCATGGCCTTAGTTTGTTACGTTAAGCTAACAAGCTGTCACACAGCATAACACTTAAAAAGCCTCACTTCTAGCCTGCCCTCATCACCTCAAAAACAATTGAACACAGTTATTTCTTTTTTGTCTGTAAGCCAGCTCCAGCATTGAACTTAAAGAAGATGATATCCCCATCTTCCACCACATAGTTACGTCCTTGCTGGCGATACTTTCCTGCTGCCCTAACTGCAGCTTCAGAGCCTTCTTCTTTGAAATCATCAAACTTCATCACTTCTGCCATAATAAAGCCCTTTTCAAAATCGGTGTGAATCTTTCCAGCTGCTTGAGGAGCCTTTGTCCACTTCTGTATGGTCCATGCCTTGACTTCGTCTTTTCCAGCTGTGAAGAAATACATCAGTTGGAGTGCTTTGTAGCCCATCAGAATTATCTTATCCAGGACGGAGGTTGCCTTTTGTTGTTCTTCAAACTGCTTCCTTTCTTCTGGGCTCATATCAACCAGCTTGTGTTCAAATGCACCACTGAAAGGTATAACCACTGCTCCCGGGTCATTCTTATCGACCCATTCTTTTATCTTGACCAGCCACTTATTCTTCTTGCGTATGAAATCTTTCTCAGCCAAGTTGACTAAGTAAATCATCGGCTTTGCGGTAATGAACAGATGTTTGTTGAGAACTTCTATTTCATTTTGGTTCCAGTCGCAGAATCGTATGTGCTTCTTTTCATCGCAGATAACCCCGCGGATCTTGCTCAGGATATCGTATTCTGGTTTCATTTTCTTGTCGGCTCCGCGTAGTACTGTACGCTCCATTTTGTCGATGGCGGCCAATAGATATTCTTCATCCTTCTTACGTAGCTCTTCGTTTATAATATCCAAGTCCCGGACCGGGTCGACATCTCCTTCAATATGCGTTACATTTTCATCTTCGAATGTACGACACAGATGGAAAAGTGCATCACAAGCCCTGATGTGAGATAAGAAAGCATTCCCAAGCCCCTGGCCTTCGCTAGCTCCTTTTACGAGGCCGGCGATGTCCACGACATTCAAAAACGCTGGCACTTTACTGACAGGCTTGAAGTAGTCGCAAAGGTAGTCGAATCGTGAATCTGGCACAGGTACACGGCTTTCGTTCGGATCGATGGTGCAGAAAGGAAAATTTTCGGCTGGCACTTGATTTGCTGTCAACACGTTAAAGAACGTGGACTTACCCACATTTGGGAGTCCAACGATTCCAACTCTAAGGTTTGTACCCACCCTACCGAGTAGAATGGGGCGTTCTGATTCATCTTCCTTCTTCCTAGGAGGCATATTTGTTCCAAATATAGCCTCTTAAAACCGACAACGTGTTTGCTCTATTTAGCAGCCGGCGAGGACAAAATATGGCGGATGCACAGTGTTGCTAACCGTAATGCAAGATCCTTCAATTTTCGGGAACGTGAGATCACTGCGTGAGATAGTACAAAAAGTAGTGGGAAACCGTAGCATTCATCCGCATTCATCCAAACCTGAGCCAAACAACGTCATCTGTGTGTCGTTATTATGTTGTGATTAAGTAGATGTTTTTGTGATGTAAGTGTAGGTTCGACAAAAAAAGAAAAAAAAACGAAAGCGCTCCAGAAAACAGAACGCCAGATTTCAATCGACCGTGGCTCCTCAATGATACATGGTTGGGTTGGGTTTTAGGAGGTTAGATTCTCCTGCCTCTGTGGTTACTGCACCTCGTGTGTTATGATTATGATAGTTACGACGATTACGATCACGTTTGTTGCTGATAGTCAATAACAGATGGCACTGTGTGCTCAGCAGCAGCAGAGCCATGCAGAGCAATGAGCAGCAGCAGAGAAAGTAAGAAATAAGAGCATGGCGGCAGAGCAGTGCAGTGAGAAATACAAAGAGTCGGCTTAATAACTTGTGGTTTAAAATCAAATTCTGCACTGACAACGCGCAAGAGGATAGTCATAGGTAAATCTCATACTTATTTAGAATAACCGCGGACGCGCCTGTCTGTTTTTAGGCTAGATGGCGCAAGCTACCGCCCGCGGAGTCTGGCGTTGGCCAACTCATTGGCTGCTGTTTCATATGCGGGCCGCCATGGTACCAAGGTTTCCCCAACATGGAGGGGTTACGGCGAAGCGTTGATTTCGTGACAAAAAAAAGAGAACTACTTTAATTTCATACTGTGAGTATATATCCTCATGTACGTATCTGCAAAAGAAATTTCGCTCCGCCATCATTGTTTACGCGAAAATAGTATGTTTCGTTGCTGACGTTAGGCCTATTGAGGACCCCGATCCCAAGAAAATAGCAGGAAGGACGCCACTGGTGCGAAAAATTGTGCATGTTTTTGTTGAATTTTATTTATAGATACATCTTTGTCAATTTCTGATTCCATCTGCTTATGTCGTACGAAGGAGCGGTCTCTGCAGCTCTGCGTCTTCCCGACATGCCCCTCTCCATGCAGACGGCGTTGATAAAAGTGGCCGCAAAATTAATCGTTTTCGTATGTCACCAGAGATATCCGTTTCAATCCAAACCAATCCAGTTTCCCCAACATGGTGGCACTACGTACTGCGTAGTGGCACCCAGAAAACAGGGGTGAGGCGGGTGAGGTATAACTAGTGGATGGCCTGTAATAATAGGGAGGGAATATTTCGACCTGTGGTTGGCTAGACAGCGCAAAAAGTGGGTGGAGCTTCAGGCAGTGATTTATCTAAACCCCTCCAGCATCCCCAAATTTTTGGCGACACCCCCTGACGTTTTTCTTTACGACGTAGCTACGACTCCCACAATTTTTGCTAGCCACCCCCCCCCCCCCCCAATGTTTGCGATTCTGGATAAACTACTGGCTTCAAGTAGATGCAGGTCCCATTAATGGCTAGACTCCCACTGCCCGCTACTAGGGTGCAAGAATAGTAGCTCCCACAGAGGGAGCTAGTATTCGGGCACCCTACCCGCTACTATGGTGAGCTACCACTACAAAGGGAAAAGCAACTGTTCGTTGTTACCAGTTAAGATTGTACCCGCACTTCTTGCGCTCTCCATTCCAATTTACATTGTGAATCATTTCTGCTTGCATCATAAATCGTCGGAACGACAGACATTAAACAGCGATATTTAGTACGGCAGCAGAACTGTACGATAACGATGCGCTAAAAAAGGAAGCTATCAAATCCAAGCTTAACAATATGATGCCACTCGCTTCAAAGAAACAAGTCGCTAATACAGATGGAGAAATGGAGCTGCACAAGCTGCGAGGCACATGTTTACTTGCCGGCGACGAACACACATGGTCACACTCAAAATCGCATTTATTTTCGTTGATTCTGCGGTTTGCGTAAATTCCCAGCTCGTCGTTGACAACAAACAAACAACTTATCGTGAGAAGGAATTCACTTACACACAAAAGGACAAAAGTTCCCCGTATGGTATAGCTGTTGCGCTGGGAGGCCCGCCGGCACCAAACGAGCCCCTTCGCGAGCGCTCCGATTGGCCGGATGAAAAGCGTTCGCGTTTCTGCCCTCCGAAGCTGCGGACTCGAAAAGTGGCTGGAAACGCTCCGCGGTCCGCGTTTCGTGGCTCCGCGAACGCGAAACGCGTTCAAAAACCGCATGTGTGAATTCAGCTTTGTAACTATAGAAATTTATAACTTATGCATGACTTAGAACAGAAATTTGCTATAATTTGCAATAATTTACCATGTAATGTAGAAATTTCGACTGCCGTGAATATGAGCACGAAGTAATTATTGGGGTGCAAATGATCTTATTGCCACACACACACAACTTACCGACTTCAAGATTCCCACCTTGTGAAGGTTGATTCGTGTCATCATTTCATATTGCACCATTTGATCCCATATGACATTGTTTTAACAGTTCGGCAGTTATCGCATCAGATAGTTTTAGTACATCGTACGCAAAGGTGATAGCGTACGTAACAGATAGCAGAGGTGGTTGTGCGCACTGTGCGAAGCTCTCTTTCTGTTATGGGCGTGCGCAGAACCATCAACGCTATCCCTTACGTAAGCAAAGGCGACAGCGTACGATGTACCAAAACTGTAATGATAACACACTAAATATTCCATCCTTATATTTATATATCAACACAGATGACGTACATAACGCCTCTTAAAGGGGTTGTGACACTTGATACGTTCGGTTCATCAGTCATCACATCATGCGCGCGTTGTACTTTGCACGAAGAGGGTAACATCCTTGAGCTTGAGGAAGGAATGACAGAAGGACTATAGAGGTTCCGTGTCACTTCAAGATGAACGCACCAACTAGCCTGCCTTCTGCTACTATGTTTATCATATACTTTGCACGCCAGAGTATTGAGGAAAATTCTTTTTTTTTTTTTTTTCAACTTGCCGCAGATACAAGCCCTACAAGAAACTTCTGCGTCGAGCTCTGATGAAGTGACTGTGGTCTGCTTGATGCCACCTCTCACTCCTTCGACACGTGGCAGGATGTCGTCTGCTTCAGCCAATCGCTATTCATCTCCGTAGCTACGGCCACCTTGCCTGCCTTGACCTCACAGCCGTGCGAGTTTCGGTATTCACGATGCAAATTTTGAACCATAAGGCTTAGAACGCAGGTTCGGATCGATGCAAATTATTGTAAGGAAGGACAGACAGATCCGTGTGCTTCGCTGGCACCGAGTCCCAGAGAATGAGATTGCGCGAGCGCAGCAGCAGCCAGAAACACGTGAGAGAAACATGTGATGACGAGGATGCTAAACGTTCATTATGAAGGCATGTTATCAGGCGGGTGGATATATTGCAACACAAATAACCATTTTTTACATCCATGATCCATCCGTCATAACTTGAGGCTACGATTCCCCATGTCATCGAGGGCTTGAGACGGGTACACATGTGAACGCCGGGTGCTCCGACGCCAACTTGAGCTCCTTGACCACTGACCATTCAGCTTGGCCAAAGTATACTTGGCTCATGGAGCTCCCCCGCGCATCAGTGCCGGGCTGAGTCGCTCCCTTTTTGCTTTCGTGCGAGCTACTGGCCTTCTCGAAGAGCTCTAAACAGTACTCCGACCCATCTTCGCCCCCCCCCCCCCCTGGCGCTCACCATTAATTCATCCTCACATATTAACCTCTTTGAAGTGGGGTAGGGTCCTGTGGCTACCACAGGGAAACATCCCAAGCGAAGTTGGTCGAGTCTATTCATAAGCCATTTATATTATCGCCTGTTATTATGGCAGAAGCAACAGCAAACATTGTTCAAAAAGCGTGCCATTATCCGGCGTGCCATTAGCGGCTTATATCTCGGGCTTCTGTTGTAGTTTCGGGACTTCCAATGATGACGAAAGCGGAACAAAAGTGAAACTGTTCTGCCCACAGTTCTGCTCGTTCGCAGCAAAAAGGATGGTCCCAATCAATTTCACGCGCGTCTTTCGAGCAAGAAAATGGCGTTTTCGGAGCGAGGGGTAGAAATGACTACACCACTCCGTCTCGCTCAGGAAGACCACCTGGGAAGAAAAAATCAGCAGAAATGTATGAGAAAAGAGGGGAGCTTAGAAAGTGTAGACTAGAATGAAAAATAGTTTAGAAGTGGACGTTCACGGCATCAGGGGAGGCGCCTCTTCAGATTCTTTCGGTTCAATCTAGAGTGTACACGAGAATGTCTTATCACTACTCCGCGGGCATACGTTCAGAGAGAACATGTGCCAGGGTGGCGCAGATAGAGGGAATTTGTTTCTAATATACACTCAAGACCTTTCACGTACCGCTTGTCCACTACTTGTTCGGTTAAAAGCCCCAGGACGAGCAACGACAATGCGTTGAATTGCCGCATCAAAATGTCTCTGCCAGAACTGCCCATAATCTTGCTAGCACCCGTATGCGATTTACTTGAGGCTATACAGGGTGTCCCAGAAAACATGTCATTGTCAATTGAAATAATAAAAAAACTACACCACCTAGAGTCATGCGGTCAACGGCATTTGTTCTTACTGGGTTTTTGCCACCTCCTCATGTGAATGTCGTGTAACGTAAGTTTAATTATGTAAATTTTTGCAAGCTTAAGTCGGAAATTTGCCAAGTAAATAAGGTGACTTTTTTACTCCACCAATGTGAAGAGCGTGTCTAATTTACACAAATTAATGATAATTGACAGGGATATTCAGGAGCTATCCCATCGGAAAAAATAGCCGAACATCATGCTCTACGGAGCTCCCACAGGATAGCGCACGATGAATTTTTCAGCCCAATCTTTGTCAGTCCGACGAAAGGAGGTTGGAAACCCAGCCCACTCCGGCATCGCAGAAAGAGATAACACAGGCATGGCATATCGCGTCCGACTTTCGCTGGGATAGTGCTTTCCCTCTCCCAATTTTAGGAACTGCTACTTTTTCTACTGTCACTCTGTGGGCTGGCTTTGGAACCTCTTTTCGTCAGACTGTGAGCGATTGCGCTCAAAAAGTCCGGTGCTCCGAAAAGCACGATGTTCGGCTATTTTTTTCGATGGGATAGCTCATGAATATCACTGTCAATTACCATGAATTTGAGTGAATTCGGCACGCTCTTCATATTGCTGGGGTTAAAAAGTGATCTTCACTTGGCAAATTTCCGAGTTCAGTTCGCAAATATTTACATAATTAAACTTACGATACATGACATTCACATCAGGAGGTGGCAAAATCGTAATAAGAACAAATGCCGTTAACCGCATGATTCTAGGTGGCGTAGTTTTTTTATTATAATTCAATGACACGTTTTCTGGGACACCCTGTATAGATGACCAAAGTGCCGAATAACGGTTGCAGCTGTAAGGATTTCTTTAAGATGCTGAAATACGGATTCTGATTCCGCATCACCTTGAAAGTTTCGGTCCCAAGCCCAAGAAAGGAAAGCTGTGGGGGCGGGGCGTGCAGCGATATGGGCGTGTCCCCTGAGCAGAGTGTCGAACCGAAACGATTTTTTTTACGGTTTTCGTTTCGGTTCGAAGAAAACGGTTCAGCTCCGGAGCAAAAAAAAAATAACGGTTCGAAAGTGGTTCGAACCGTGCAGCAGAAAATAATCCCGTTTTTCTCTCCAATGTGTCAAACAGAGGGAGAAAAAAAGAGTGAGGTCACAAGGTCCCACCAAGTGCCTTAGAGAAAAACAGCGAGCCCGTCTTGCGCTCTGGCACATTGTTGTGATGTGAGGTTCGTGCACAAATTTTTCCGGGGAAAGACGGGACCTTTGATCCCAGAGAATTAATTTCAGAGTTTCCTACCTAAACACCGATGGATGCCATGGGTTGTGCACTTGAGCCCTTGTGGTATGTGCTCTTCAGGTCCAAGTAGTTCATTTTCCAATTGAACCAAAAACCGAAAATAATTTTGTTTCGGTTTCTCTCCGGAGCATTAAAAAAATATACGGCTTAATTCATTCCGTTACGGTTCCCCCAAAACAGTGATGTACGCGCTACCAAAGCGAAGTAACGGAATGGGCACCTCGTTGCCGAACGTGTCTAACGACGGTACAGTATTTATGTTCACTCAGATAGCCAGCATGCAGCATAAAGCACACCACTACTAGCAGCCAAGACATATTATTTCACATTATTATTTTCCTTTTTTTTTTCTTTACTTCTATTCTATTCGGTTTCACATTGATCTTGACCTTGAGATGATGCGTATTTAAGACATAATTTAATGCACATAGCGCATATGTGCATTTAATATTTTTCTAGTCAGAATGCGAGCACAAGACTGTTTTTTATGAATAACAGTATTTCGTTTGAGATATCCATGAATCCCAACCTCAAACCTTTCCGTCTGCTTTCTCTTGACGGATTGATCGGTTTTCCCTGCGGTCAAGTGGCGCTACTGCTACCATAAGTGACCACTTGTCGTGCAATGCCACTCTCAGAAAAAAGGGTAGAGGATCGTTACACCGTTTTGGGAGTAACTGGCCTGCTACATATGTTTTGCCCAAAAGGTTACACCACTTGTGGTCTTGAGCAAGGTGGTAACTGGTAACTCCACGAGTTACCACCTTTTTACGCCTTTTTCCTGAGAGTGTGATTAAACAGCTACAAGGTGGTAAAAAGATGAAGCGTTTCCGATTCGAGCATAGTTTTCAAAGTGTGAAACCTTGCTAGACATTTTCGTACAGCGTGGTGAGAAGACGTAGGAAGCCTCAGAAATTCCAAAACGTGATACATGCAAGGAAATGTCACACGGGCAGTACGCGGGAACCGGCAGTGTGGACGAATAAAGAAGGAAGTCACTGAAAGGGTTAAGCCAGCTGCAGGGCTCGAACCCACATCTTCTGGATTACCGATCAAGGGCTCTACCATTTGAGCTAAGCCAACACGCCTCTCCAATGACTTCCAAGGTTGCGTCATCTGAAGGCACAAACCACATCCACTCACTCACTCATTCCACTTTTACTCTTACATGTTACATGGCTAACCTTTTCAGTGACTTCCTTCTTTCCTCGTTCATTGTTCTTAGGCGCATGAGGCTTTGTGTGTTTGTCCTTTCTTCTGTGTTCCAGCCTCAGAACATCAATTTCCATCGTGTTCAGCAGTGTGGACAACATTATGAAACTTGGGGCGAGTTCTCCAGCAAATGTAACTTTTCGCAACTTCTTGCACATATGTGCAAGGACAAAACCGAAAGAGAAGCGCCAGTGTCTAATCAACGCCGCATTTTCCTGTGGAGAGGGCCAGCTTCGTGAAATACGAGATCATCACGATAAGCGTACAATGTGCTGAGTATGTAATGTACAATACATCTGCTGAGGTTAACTGCCCAATAAGCATTACAGCGACAGTCCGAACCGAAATGAAATTGAAGAAAAAAGTTATCTCTTATCCTCAATTTCAATAAAACTCGCAGACAATTATTTTTAATTCAAGTTTCTGGTCACTGCTGTGTGGCTGCTATGACGTAACTGTCATCAGTTCTGTTCAGCAACTGCCATCCGGTTTTTGTTTTGCGAAGTATCCAGGTCACTGATTCGAGATAAAACTTGCTGCTGATTTCAATCTAGCGAATCTCAAAGATTTGCAAACAACGAGAATTAGCCGAGGCAGGCCACAAATATGGACGACAAAAATAGTCGATATATAGGTAGATAGATGTCGTCCATATTTGTGGCCTGCTTCGGCTAATTCTCGTTGTTTACGTCGTTTACACACAAAGTAGCTCTGCCTCGTATCTGATTGAGTGAGTGAGTGAGTGAGTGAGAAAGATGTAAGAGAGAATGGGAATAGCGTGATTGGTTGTCCGTCCACTTTGTACCTGAGGCAGTCGAATTCAAGGGAAGATCGTGCTATCTGATTTCTGACCGGAAATCAGAAGACCCATGTTCGATTCCTGGCGTCAGCACCTTTTCCTTTGAGTTACTTGGATTCAAAGAATCGCCCTTTAACTGCCAAGATTCCTTTCTTCTCTCACTGTACAATTGAAATTGGGCATGTCACTCCGCATGTGGTTAGTTTCTCTCTCTCTCTCTCTCTGCAAAAATAGGCGACTCTATGGTACGAAAGTTCGCAACACGACGTCGACACGTGGCTCGAAATCGAACACGACGCTAATATGAAAACCAGTCGACAGCTCCAGCGTGTTGTTCGAAGTTTAATGATTCCCGTTTATCCGGAGTACGAAAACGGAAGTTAGGCAAATAAGCGGGTCTGGACGACAGGACCTGCGCATCATCCAACAAGATATGAGATCTGCACAAACTGTTGCCACCCGTAACGTGCCACGCCACCACAACAAAATTTCAAGTTCAAGCACGGGCAGTGCGCCGTAAACCACGGGACATGGAGGGGTCGGCCGACCCCCGTCGGGGGTAACCATCTGTCCCTTAGGGCAAAACCCTCTCCACCGTGGAACGCTCGCGTTCAGCAAACTGGACCAGACAGTTCCCCCCCCCCCCCCCCCCCTCCCAATCCCTCCAAGTTCCCGCCAAATCCCTAGAAAAAGTGAAGCACGCGTCGCTTCCGCCGTCCGCAGAGAATATGCAGGGAAGGGTCACATCCGGTCCGGAAGCGGGTCATGTGGTCTTCGTAATCGGAGACGGAAAGATCGTCTTTGGCGGGGACGGTTATCGCAGGACTGTATGGAAAACAGTGCAGGGCGTCCCTTTTGCCTGTATTGGGAAAAGGAACGATACTCCATATTCTACTCTTTCCTCCGGCTAACGAGTTGATCAGCCACGTCACAATCGATCATTCAGAAGAGACGGTCCAAGTGTTATGTCGACATTAAAATTACAGCAGGTTACAACAGAGTCAGAACGTAGTCTTTGTCCGCGTGCCGTTTGAATGAGGGGTTTTAAAAGAAATATTCCAGGTAAATACAAACATTTCCAAATATATTTACGTTCCGAGAATATACGGAGCCACGTCGTAAAGTGACAAAAACTCTAGGAGGGAAAGCGAAACATAATGATCGTCATCGTTTGTCTATGGGTGTATTTCAGCGGGTGAAAGCCACATATATTCACGCGTTGTCTTTTAGCGATACCTTTCGGGCATCATCATCAAAATAAACTTATTGTTCTTAGCTTTGGAGTCTGCTTTCCGTGGCTCGCATACAATGTGATGCCTTGAAGGGATACGGCGCCTCAAATCCGACTGTCGCATGTGTGTTGCACATATTTTGATGATTGGCTGGCGAAAGAGTTGACTGTTCCGTAGGAGTGATCCAGCCAGACCAAGAAAACAACTTTTGACTGCATCACTTGTGCGTTTATTATTCCGAATTGTTCGGCGTGTTTATAGGTAAGTCCTATATCCTCTGTCAGGACGTGGTGGTGGCCCGGTTTCCGGTCAACAGACGGTGCACTATCTCAACTTTTCCGTGTTCTGTCATCAGCCCATTGCTTTTTGCTGTCTGTGTTGAGTCCCTGTGCCGTAGTGTGCTTTGTGACACTGGGTTAAATGGATTGAAAGGCACGTGTTCGAGTACTTGCCCAACCGACGATATACCACGATAGACCACGTACGTGGATCGGGTTCTCGCTCGTGCGGAGATTTTATGGCGTGTCTGGAGCTCGAGCAAGCCGGGCGAGGTCCTCAGCTGAAATAAACAATCTAAAAATAAATCTCTTAAAAGTCAAACTTTGAAAACAAACGTTTCAAAATAGATCAAGATCAAATAAAACGTAATCTACGCTCTCCGATTGGTGGACAGCCCTCTACGTCCACTTCGAGAAATAGTGGGAATTCATCTGGGAACGTAGGTTCACGATTCTCCGCGTTTGTGGTCCACGTTCATTGACATGCTGGTGTACATGAGGGTAAAGCACTATAGGGACGACACGGGTTCGAATCCTGTCACCGGCTGTGCTGTCTGAGGTTTTCCCTGGGTTTTCCGAAGACTTTCCAGACGAATGTCGGCACAGTTCCCTCTGAAGTCGGCCCAGGACGCATACTAATCCCCCTGTCCCCCACTCCTTCCTGCTGTCCTCTCTCCATCCGTCCACATCTGTACGCCGCTCATAGCCACTGTTGCTTCGCAGCGCTAACACCCAATCAAAAAAAAACCCTCTCCCCCACTCCTTCCTGCTGTACTCTCTCCATCTGTCCACGTCGGCACGCCGCTCATAGCCAAAGTTGCTTCGCGGCGCTAACACGGAATTAAAAAAAGAAAAAAAAACTATAGGGACGACGACAACAGACACACGCAGACGAAGTCTCAAATTCAGCCGGTGTGCAGCGGCAGACGTTTTTGCTTGTCATGTCGTAAGCTATTTTTGTGCTACTTTTGCGTGATTCAGTTGAGTAATCGCACACCGTCGCTCTACAGAGCAGCCTTTTCGCACGTTTGTGACAGAAGTGTAAGAAGATGCAGAGCGCGTTGGTTTACTTGAAACATGACGAACACACGTAAAAGGGACAGAGAGCGCTCATTATCATTACACATTTGTGATTCCTCTCACGTAGTTACTATTTGTTTTTAAGTTTTCCATCTCGCGACATGAGCTGAATGCACAGCGACACTGCAGCAAGAAGTAAGAGGTAACATACTCAAAGAAATGTTACCTACAACGACATTGCAGGTCCCGCGTCTCATGTCTTCAGGGACATCTTCGGAAGGCTTAACGCTCACACAAGCGACCGAGAAACGATGTGCATCAAACAACATATTCCCTTATGCCCCTGTCGTACAAAATTACGAACGTAACATGCTCCATCTGAGGAAGAACGGAACGACGAAGCACGGGGAAGGCGGAGACGGGAAGTAAGTATTGTGGGCTGGCGGGGGCCAACGGACTCTAAGCACCAGCTACCTTCCATCCTTCTACAATGTTATTTCCTGTTCATAGGACCGCGTTCCCAGCTAAACGCAGGAATGTATGCGGTCTCCTTGTGTTCTACCACGAGCCCATCTTTCGGCTCCTATGGACGCAGGAAGCTTTATGTCACTGCACTCGCCCGGCAACTAGACATCGTCGTCACCCCTTGGTCCGCTCATTCACAGGACAAATTCTTCGAGTATATCATGCCATACTGAGCTGAAATTCAGAAACACAAATCAGATATGCAGCCCATTTGGGCATTGCAACATCCTGTTGTCTCCGTCGAGGTTCCAGGCATGGCCTGCAAGAACAATGGTACCTTGTTCTTCTGTTGGCCGGCAATGATTCCCGGCAACATTCCCTTGTCGGGAGTTGCAGTCCTGAGATGGCAATTCTGCCGGCGACGGACATTTCGATGCGGGACATCTCGGTGTAGGACATCTCGGTGTGCGGACATCTTGGTGCGCGGATGTTTCGGTGCGCGGACATCTCGGTGCACGGACATTTCGATACTCGTGTGGAAAAATAAAGGAAATGTATCTTGCTATGCTAGACTGTGTTGAGAGTACTGGATTTCAGATATAATTTGATACGCTATTATTTCGAAGGTTAACAGAGGTTAGGATATGACCACGGTGATATAACGAATATTTTCAGGCAGTGTAATACGTAAACGACGAACATTGCTATTTCTGGAAATTAGTTTCCATATATGTTATTTAGAATGCGTGCCAGTACCAGTTCAACAAAATCGGTTAAACGTATCAATTAAAACGGTAATAATGAACCTTTAAGGTATAAAAATAAAAGGAAGGGAGAAATACTAAATGCAAATTTTGCATTTGACGCCAGCAATTTGGTGACAATTGCTCAGACAAGTACGCCTGTTCCCACGAGAGACAATAACTATAGGATGTCTGTTTTTTACATTTTCCGAATGTTCCAAAAACATATGTTTGTTTAAAAAATCGGGCGTTTGTGGCTTGGCACTTTCTACGGTGCGAGATAGCAACTCTCATTTTCCTTTTTCTATTGTAACTTCTTTCTCGTATAAGCATTTCCATTTCGGGCATTTATTTTCTGGTCTCAAAATTACTGCCGGAAAGGCCGCTTTTTTTTTTTTTTTTTTTTTTTTTCGGAGACCGTGCTGGCGTCGTTCATGATCTCAATACTCTCGCGAACTAAAACCCTCAAGTAATATAACATTACGAAGTATAATTACCTAATTGGACAAATTGAATTTGTTAACTTTTAATCACGGATTGCCTTTAAGACCGAGGTGTGAATTAGAAAGTTACAGAACATGTTGGGAGAAAAATAAACTCACCTTACTAACTCTGAGAAACGAAGTCCAGAGAGCACGGATCAAGGGGTAAATTAATTAACGCAAAAAATTAATTGCTAAAATTAATAATTTCATAAATAAAAACTCCACAATTCTCTATTCTACAAAATTCCGTTGGAAAGTATCGCGAGCATCCAGGATATTAGTAACACCTCGCGCAGGGTTGTCGTAAATAAAAATAAAGATGAACTCCACTCCATCTTATACGTTAGGTACAGCTTCTACGTGCTGCCGCGAAGAATAAAAGTAAAGCACGATGTATGAAACTCAGCCACCGGAAAGGTACTGTGCCAAAAAAAGAAAAGAAAAGGTGCAGGTGCCGAAATGTCCGCGCACCGATATGTCCGCGTATCGAAATGTCGAAGCAAAGAGATGTCCACGGACCGAGACGACCTCGCACTGAGACGTCCTGCGCCGACATGACCCCAATTTTGCACGGACTGGTCGGTGCTCACTGCACACTCCACGGGATCAACTTGTTCTGCTGTGGTGGCAAAAAAACCGTCTCCAACTGAAACTGCTCGCCTCTCTCTCTCTCTCAATGCCTTGGACCGCAGGGGAGCTTCTCCATTTTTTGTTGGCGCTACTATGCACATAGCATCCATGACTGCTAGCTTTTTATGGGTAATCTTTGCCGTCTCCAAGGCAAGGCACTAGAAGTGGGTTTCGAACCCACACCCTTCGATTTCCGGTCAGGAAACCAGTTGGATAAATGAGGCGTTGTGAGGTTTAACGTTCTTCTTTCTGTTTCATTGCCTCCTTTACTATCACGTTTCTGACACTTCGTTGTGCCTTACGTCCTGCCCGCAGTCTAGAGTTGTCATCGTTCAAGGTGTCATATGTTAACATAACACTGCAGTGTCAAGAGAGCATGACATCGCCCTGCAGTGCATGGACACCCACATCGTGTTCCAATTCATCGAAACGGAGCTGCGGATGCAACGGCACTCCAGCCCACCATATCCAGTGCGCGCCACGTGTATTTCGTCACTCGGTCCAACACCAAAAGAATGATCCACAAAGTGTGCGACGATGTATGCGATCCGAAGTGGGTGACTGGTGCGGAGTCGAGTCTCCTAGCCAGGATATAACCTACGTTATCATTTCGTATCTCACACGTCGCGCGCAAACTATATACATCACCTTCGACTGGATGTATCTCTCGGTCGCGCCTTGATTGTTAAGGTGAATTCGCTCAATTCTCGTACAAGCGGCGAAGCAGAAAACACAGAGCTAATGTTGCTTTTGTTGCTCTCGATACAGTTCACATTAATGTGATTTTGGTGCTGCTCTGTGTCGACTATATAGACACTCGTCGATTAGACTTGAGGAAGCTGTTGGGAGGAATAAGGTACAGCTACAAGTTCGCTGAGCACGTGGCGGCCCCTTCCACATATTAATAGTTATCTTTTTACTTCTTCTTACACATACTCACGCTTGGACGCACTTATTCACTTTCACAGTGATCTGGTGCCGGCCCCTCCTTTGTATGTTGCCAGTATCAACTTATGCCATATTTTACCTCCCCGTCTGTGTATATATATATAGGTGTCATTGACTACACTCTTCTGAATGGATATTTCGGTTGTATCAGCTGCACTTGGAAGGGATACACTATAGTTAATTACGGTTTCTATAGTTATAAACATGCATATCATGCGTTTGTTAAGGGAAGAACCTCAGGACGAGAGCCGATACGTTCTTCTTGGGCCCAGAAGGGCTGGATCTTCTACCTTTCTACATACCATGCATTTATAGTTGTGCAGAATATCGTGCCGCCGTAATTCCCCATCTATAGGCCTAACTACAGGGTGTGGATTTTCAGTTTATTTCGGACGGTAGATTCTGAAGGGATGAAGATTCGAGCTTGGATGTTTTATTATTAACGGTTTGTTCTATAGCGTATACTGCCCAGATGCGAGGTTGAGACGCTGAAGCTCGACTCCCTTGAGCCTCTACCCTATTACGTGTTGTGTTGGCAACTCCGATATATCCTGTATAGTAGTGGCTCTCCGTCACCAGATACTTTTGAGGCATCCGTGCAGCCTTTGGATTTCTAACTATACACTTATGTATTGAATCCACTTTCTGCGTGTCGCTTGGAATATTATTTGCAAGTATAGCACCTTTTCATTCCGCTAACTTGTCTGGCCTGGACTCTCTCCTGAAAAAAGACCAGCATCCCTCTGCTGCCTGAGGTAGTGGCGTCCACTATGTATGATCAGCCTCAATAGTTGTTATATGAGGATTCAAAACGAAGGTAGCCGAAGTCCACGCCCGTCCACGCAAAATATTGAATTCCCTTGGACTTCTGGGATTATGCGTTCTCTATACGTTATAGAACGCTCTCTAGCACAAAGCTGCCGAGAGAAGGCAAGCAGCTAGGCAAGCTTTTGTCTTATGTACGTGAATTATGCTTGGCGTGCGTCTTCTTTTCGGAGGGTGAAAGTGAGTTATTTTGGGGTTGAAATATGTTACCAGATTTGGAATGCCTCGGATATGTTCCCGTGTTTGCGAGCTAGTACGTCTTCGAGAAATTGTTCGTAGTCGTGTGCATTGCAGATTTTCTGTTGCGTGGTTTTGGTATGACACTAAATCTATACCGTCTAGCATAGCCCGGCGGATCGGGCCTTCGAAACTCACGATCACAATCATCTGATAAGGCGTGAGTTCGGGCCTTGCTACGAACTGACGTGAAGGTCGACATGTCGTATCGGTGAGCTCGATCATGTCGCATATTAGTGCACTCACCGGATAATATCACACTGATAAACAGACCAAAGGTGATGTTATCTGGTGAGTGCGCTAATATGCGGCATGATCGAGCTCACCGATACGCCATGTCGACCTTCACGTGAGTTCGTAACAGGGCCCGAACTCACGCCTTATCATGTGATTGTGATCGTGAGTTTCGAAGGCCCGAAACGCCGAGCTATGCCATCTAGTGAAGGGTAAAATTTTTACCCTCTATTTCAGAAGTTACCCTGTTGCCTATATGGGCAATACCCTCTATAAACATTACACAGATCACCTATAAATAGAGGTTACTGTCTCCTACCTGCCACACAGATATAAAAGTTACAGTTTGGCCAGGCATGGCTGCCTCTAAGACTGCCTCTTCACAGACGCTACGCATCAAATGGTGCTGAAACTCTGTTCTCATCAGTGCAAAACGCAAACTGTCCTTGGCAACATATAGCTATAGGCATCAAGTGTCGAAAAACGAGGAGTGGTCACTACATGCACAAATTCACATTCAACAAATGAAAGAAAGAAATAACTGCTACTGGAAAATATGTATTATTTAATTTGCAAACCTGGCACTACAGCAGAGGCAGGAGCACGAGGACGTCACAATACAGACACTTCAGCTGTGGTCAACGACATTCAGTTTCAACGAGGTATACTCTTTACCGTCCTCACGTTGTTGCAACTCCCTCTCAGTACACCGAAAACGTTTCTATTCCTTTCCGATATGATATCTGAGAATGACACGTCAGCGACGCGACTATGGTAAATCAGATGCCCATGAAGAAGTAAAACACAAGTATGACAATGGATTAAGCAAAGAAGGGACGTAACACAACCATAACACACTGTGTTGAACCGCGTTGAACAGACCGACAGACGCTGCGATGAGTGTTGCTAGACTGTCCAGCAAAAACGTAACTCTGGAAACTTTGTAGTAAACATGAGGTACAAATACCCTGATAAAGTTCCCTTATTTGAATCTTGTGCTTTCTTCATAATTCTGAACACGATCCTCAGTTCATACAAAAGCAAAGACACAATAACGTAACGCACACTGATCCGAAACTCTCATATTGAACGTGCGGCTAGAACTAGAACACAGTAACTTTTGAGCAGTACCTTTTATAAAGGTTACTTTGCAAACAAACAAGAAAAACAAACGAAGGAAATGCAAACGCTGAATTCGTTTAGAAGTTACAACGTCCCTATAAAGGGTACATTTATAAGTTACGACGATTGGATTTGGGTTGAGCTCAGAAGTAACCTCTATTGGTATCGGGCGTGTAACCTCTACGATATTTTGAAATCTATGTCGATATAGAGGTCACGGGGCCCGCTAGACATGCGACCATAAAATCTGCATAAGCAGTTGTGTGACTTAACAACGAATAATTGGAGTTTACAGTCGGAACCACGAGACATGAATGGAGCTGATGGATGAATGACTCCATATAGGCGGCACCATAGAACGCTTTGTATCTAGCTGCCTGAGACCTGTAGGTTCGTTGCTGGAGTCGCGCAGAGCATACCTCAGAGCTTTTGCCATGAATGCGGAGATGTGATCTTCACAACACTGCATCTCCGGTGGCCGACCGGATGAACTACTATCCTCATCAGTTACAACGCACCCGCGTGTGTGATATCTCATTTGCGTGTGTCATGTGTGTGTGCGAGTGTGTATGATCATCATCCCACTCATATATTAACCCCACATGCACTGAGGTATGGTACCGCAGTTGTTGCGGTGAATCACCTCATCCCATCGTCATTCAGGTAGTAGTAGTTGTTGTTGTTTGCTGGAGTCGCCTTCCACATGTGCCGACGTCAGGCCACCCGAATCCAAGGCGAGGGATACAAGAGACATGTGTAGCCCTCGACGACAAAGGGCGACAAGACGGGTTCACGATACACATCGCCTGAATTACTTATGATGGATATCATGGACATCAATTACTATCACATCATGGGAATAAGATCATGTTGAATGATGGGCTGTGGTCTCACGTGATGTTGAGCTATGGGTTATGATATTCGATTATCGTTTATGATGTTAATATCAAATGATTGGATACGATGCTGATGTGCGATGATGGAGATGTTGATGCTCAGTTATGCGTTATGTTGTGGATGTTGTTATGACATTATATTATGTGTACGACGGTTGATGTTGGATGACGTCTATGCTGTTGATGTGACGTGGTAGCCTGGATGTGCGGAGGCGAGAGGTGATCCTTACGTGGCTCCAGCACAGCGAGAAGGCTGCTGAAAGTCTGTTTCATTATCATTATCTGTTTCTTTATCAACATGAACGATTCATGTGGGTGGATTTTGTTTAAAGAAGGTGGGACAAAAACGGTCGGAATAGCGCGCTTATTTTGTTCTCAGCCAGCGCCCACGTTTGGACTGCTATATCGGGACGATCAACTCAGTGAGAAATCATCCCATTGTGAACAACTTACGTGAACGGGATTTTGAGTTCCAAAACTGGAGGTACACTGACGAATCGACGGATGCAAGAATATGGGAACAAACGTCGTCTCGAGACAAAGCAAGGAATTCCAATGAGGGAGTGTGCATCCGAGTTCATTGCACGATATGATTTGTCCTTCAACCTGTTTCGGCCATCGTGCGCCAGTTCCCGGTGGGTTGCGAACCGAAGCTTTTGCGATTGATCAACATAGCTTGAACTGATGACAAAACCGGCAACTTGATACGGAATGTCATTGCAATTTCAACTCGAGTGACGTCTGCTGACAGCCTGCATGATACGACAGATTATGATAAACCATGGACACCTAACAGTTGCGGTTCATGTCAGATATCGTATCGCAGAGATACGTGAATATTAGTGGCGTATTTCTTTGCGATTTTGCGTAAAGCGATGTCCGATTTTTCGATGGGTCTCTTCACACCCTGCAATACAAAAGTGGCTGTTGAAGTTCTCAATATTTCCATGGTTAAGCAGCTGATGTTCAGAAAACACGATATTTGTATCATTAACTAGTTGCAGATGTCCAATAATTTTTATTAGTTTGAGTTCGACGTAAGTTTGACAAAAAATGTCAATAAATGCGAAATCCGAAATAACCGAATCCACATTTTCATTAACAGGCAGTAAAAGTGTGGCAGCATGAGTTGGACTTGCTTGACAAGATAACATATTGTGCTATTTCTGTGTGAAATCGTTCCAAGGCTTAATAGCTAACAGAAGAAAAAAAAAGAAAGGAAGAATGCTCGAGGCCGTTAGTGGCTCACGGCCATCATCTCATTGGATGAAGAAGAAGAAGTTCTACAGAAGCATTGTTGATTGAGTATCCTATTATGTTTCGTATAGAGAGCTACCTGCTGAATGTTGTAGGCAGATTTTAGTCATATTAGTCAGTCATATGAGCGCTCCGTTAATTAACAGCCATATAAGTTTTAGTGGGTTAGTTCTAACCAGGGTTTGATGCCGTAAGTAATGATGTTTCAGTTTCTGTTACTGGTGCATGAAAAACTTGACTTTTTTTTCGTATCCGTTGTTGTTTCCAAGCTACTTTCGGTACCAGTTCCCGGTAGCTAATTTCGATACCGGCGTTGGCGTGTGCTCCACAGTTGCAGATTCGTACGGATCGGATTGGGTAGCTCAGTTGTATGCTTAAGCTTGTGCAAGGCTTGCGAATCTCCACAACCGACAAAAATATCAATGTTTATGTTCACCATTTCCCCCGAACATTAAACGAGATAAGGGAAAATCATAGATAGACATGCATAACCATGATGTCTGCCCACTATATGACAATTTATCGACACAGCAATTGGATACATCTTGTGTGTACTTTTTGTAGTCGCAGCCACTTTGTTGTTGTTGTTGTTTTTCTTATATTTTTGTTTTTGTTTTTAAAGCGCAGCTTTTAGGCGCCCGTTCCTGCGTTGAGCGGCGTCGGCATCGTAACCGGCAGAGCGAACGAGGAGCGAAGCGAAGGATGAAAGTACGGGAGAGCGTGAGGAGGAAAGCAGCGGCGAAGCGTACGACGAGAGTGAAGAGGTCGCGAGGAGGAAAGCGAAGAAGGAGGGCACACTTGGGAAGCCGGAACGCATCTGGTTGTAGTTCGGAGAGCTTGGCTCCAAACTTGTGACTGGAACCGTGGCGGCCGCCGAATCGCGGCAGTTACTTGACGAACTGGGATAGGAGTGCTGCCTGAAGAAAGTACTATGTGTGGAAAATAAAAGCAGTGATGTAGAACTCAACCTCAACAGCTGCGCTCAAATTTCGCATTACCGACTATGGTAATCGTCCAGTGAATTTAGTTGTTGTTGCTTTTTTATACCACGGACACACAGGCACTCTAAAGGCCGTTCGAGAAAGAGGGCACCAACCGGAACGGCGTTTGTGCCCATTGACCACGCGATAACAGAGATTCTCCTTTTAGACACCGGACTTTTGCGAGAAAGGAGATCGACTATTCCCTTTCCGACCGAAAGGCTTAGCCGAACGCAGCGTCCGCCGGAGACTATCAGATCCCGATTATTTAACACAAAAATGCCTGACATGATTTTTATCACTCGTTAAAATAGTTTTCCAAACTTACAGGAGCCTAACCGTGTCCAACGAGTGATCATAAATTCAATTATCTCGAACGAAGGTCCTCGGCATCCTCTACGCACGCCAGTAGTATTGTTGTTGCTAGTTGTATTTTGCTTGCTTCAGTCCTACGTGCGCATTTACGTAGCTGAGGAATAGTCATGTTTCTGACTAATCGTGACTGTAGTGAGTGACAATACTCAAGCACCGAAAGTTGCGAGCGCATCCAGAATGCTTCGTGTCGGCGTATGCAATGGCATGAAAGGGATACATGGGCTGTAATAAAGTTATGGGAAGACGATTTGTATGACCTGCGTGGACAAAAACACAATGATGAAGTCCACGCCCCTATCGCCGAGACAGTGAGCAATGGCGGAGTGCGCTGATACAAACATTGCAGCAAGATTGCCATTGTCGCGTGTCCTTTCCCTAAGGGCCCTTCAAAGACCCCCTACTTTAAATGAGTTCTAGCCTACCCTTGTGACACGGGTATTAATTGTGGACCACAATTAGTCCCCCGCAGTTGCTGGTCTATTGCCAAATTGCTGACTCATGTATGATCTGGCTGAATAAGGTAAACCCACGACAAATACTAGCTACCAAAAGTGTGACGACGTTCACCGTTACCGGGATTTGGTGAAGCACTAATCCCGTTTCTGCTATTGTTACCGCCCTCGGTTCTCGTTTTCTTTTTCCGACCATTGATCGGAGGATTGGTCTTAATTGTTCGTCCAGCCCCTGCGATTTTCGTTTTCCGCGGAATTAGGGTAGCTTAGGTTTCCGTTACCGTTTCTGGTAACAAAGCCTGGTTCTAATTCTGTATAATTACAGTGACATTAGACTCGCAAGACGAAGCAACTCGGTGGGGGAGGCATGGCGGGAGTTAACATATGAATGGGATGGCGATCAAAAAGATGAGACATACACGCCCGCCCGCACACACGTGACAGAACACATATCAAATGAGAGACTATATACATATAAGGGGGCGTCGTAAGTGTCGATGTTAGCAGACCATGCAGTTGGTCACATGTGATGTAGTGCGATGAGGTTAGAGGAGATCAAGCAAGCCGGTAGACGTCTAGAAGTTATGAAATAAGAGCAGGCATTGACGGTGCTGCGCAGTGTTAGAGCAAAGGCCCAAGACTGTGGCAAGGTTGAACGACCTGCTGTTGATGCGAGTCAGTTGGGACTGAAACATAGCTCTTTCTGAACTGTGTAGGTGACAGTCGGTGAGGACATGCTGAAGATTTGCCACCACGCCGCAGTTAGAACAGCAGCTAGTTGAGGTGTCTGAATTGTGAAATGAAAGCCACATTGAGGCGAAGCCTGTGCAGAAGGGAGCAGAAACAGCGCGGCAAACGGCCTGGGAGTGAGATCGACAAAGTTGGATCCACGGTGTACAACACGGACCTGTCTGTAATATCTCGGCGCCATTGTTGCGCCGCCATCGGTTGAGCCATCGCCGACAAGAGTGCCCTCCTGTCGCCACGGATCAACATATTCGGTTCAATCGACTGGCATTGTCTGGCAGCAGCAGCCACACTGTCAGCCTCTACATTTTGGCTTAGGCCACAATGACCTGGGATCCACTGAAAAGCGAGGGAGGGATGTCTGCAACAACTGGAGCTAACGCGCCGCAGATGCCCATGTTCGCTATGCACTGCAGGGCTGCCTTGGAGTCCGTGTACACCACCCACATTCGCGGAGCCTCGCGCAAATCATAGCACAGGAACGACAAGATGGCGTAGAGCTCCGCGGATGTAGAGGAAATGCAGTGTGCCAGGCGATATCTGTGGGACACCCCGACCGACGGAGTAACGAGGGCGGCTGATGAGCTGACAAGTGTAGAGGACCCGTCGTTGCAGACAGTAACATGCTCAGCGTACGCGCTGAACATCATGTCCAATGACAGCTGGCGAAGGACTAACGCTGACACTTGCTTTCGTTTAACGTTGAGCCCCGAAATGGAGGTTGAGATCGAGGGCATTGGGAGTGACCACAGGGGAAACGAAGGCACTGCTGTATTTACTACAAACGAGGGACTGCCAGCACGCACACACACACACCTGTGCCTAGCCGCCGAAAAATGGGGTATAGTCACTAACGACGCACACTTGGTTCCACAACTCTCCGTCCGTGTCGTGACGTTCTAAGCTGCTGCTACCTGGTCTTTCCACCCAGCACCAAACCTCGAGCACCTTGTAAAGCCACGTCCTAGTTCACGTATCATACGAAACAAAACGTAACACATTTTATTCAAGAAACCGGCCTAACTGCTCGTGGTTGTTGCCTTCTCACGAAACGCATTCAGAGAAGCCGTAGGCCGTCCTCCAGCGTTTATTGACGATGTCCTCCGGTGACTGTTTTGTGCTTCTCTGTCTTGGCGATTAACTTGACGATCGCCTGATTGCCGATACGGTCCGGAAACTGAACAGTGCATTACATATCGGAGTGAGCTCTTTCAAAAGCCAGAGAACTGAGGATTGAGGTCTGGGGGGCTGCTCAGCTTATGGTTTATTGATGGGCATTCGACTTCATCTGCACCTCACGTAATGCTCACTTCGTGCAACTTCATTCGAACTCACTTCGGATTTATCTTATTCGCGCACCCCTTCATTGACATTCAAAAACAACTCATGAGTGCAGACCATCACTCCCCACTTCGGATGCCCAATTTTGTGTCTTCATAATCCTACTCAGGTTACGCCAAAGAAAACTACTGTCCCACTGTCATGAGGCAGTGCCAGGGGTGTGGTTTCGAGAGTTCAAAACCCCCCGAAATCCTCCTCCCCAAGTGAAGTTCTCATAGAACCCCCCCTCAAAAACTTCCTGGTTACGCTGATGGACGAGGGCCACGAAGACTCCTGCGGCGTTTGCTGAAAGACGGACGCTCAATGGTCGTGATGATTCAGTAGTGAATTAATATAAATACGTAACGTTCACTGACAACATTAATATTGGGTCACAGTGACGTTATTGTGCTTTTTCGCGTTTTGAGGTTATAGAGGTTATAGTTGTGTTCGATTGCTGCGGGTTACATCACATACAGCTTGCGACATACCTGTCTGGAATCGACAGCTTGCGGTTTATCCCGTCTGAAATCTAAAGGTGTTGCAAGAATGTTTCTTCCGACTAATAGACATGTACCGCATGCTACCCAGTACGTGTTTATTAGTCGAAACAAACAATCTCGCAACGCCTGGAGATTCTAGGCCGGATAAACCGCAAGCAGTCGATTCCAGACAAGTATGTCGCAAGCTGTATATAGGCATATCATGTTGTTCAACGGAGGATCGTATAGTTTTTTGTTTTTAATAAATCGCATGTTCGCGTCTAGTTTTGGTATTACGGTAACTTAACCATGCAAGCAATTAAGCATAAAACGTTACACGACGGAAAATTTTCCAAATCGACTGATGGCTCCGAAGAGTTCCAAATGTGTGAAGATGTCGCGTAAGACGCTCTGCCCTTAGGTGACATAACGGGTGCAGTCACTGACCGGTATAGGAGACATGTCAACTAACAGGATGGAATGGAATGGACAGATGAAGCCTTGAAGGTTGCCGATCATCTCATCAATGACCGAACGATGCTTGCTTTAAATTTATCCATTGTGCCAACTCCAGCGAGTGTGTGGTACGTACCTGTGACCATCGACTAACTGACAACAGTTCTGTTACCACGCCTGCTGCCATCCTCGGACAGCGTAAGTATTCTGCAGTTTGATGAGATGAAAAAAGAAGAAAAAAAAAAAACGCACGTCATTCGGCGTGTAACATTTTAACGTTGTTTCCTAGGTTTCCTATGGTCATTATTCTACCCATTTCAAAGAAGAATCCTCGTAATATTGTAGAATAAACTTCAGCAGACTCTCTGCAAAAAGAGTCAGCGCAGACTGTCTGCGAAGATTACGGGCGTGTCTTTGTCGTTACTCCGTCAGTACGGGTGCCGAGCCCGTCACATCTGGTAGATATATAGGTATCGTCACATCTGGTAGATAGGATTATCTGTCGTACAAGATTTTATGATTCAGTAACTAAGAACAGCGCTCAAAGAACGTTGCTCGCGAATTTGCTACAACAAAGTATAGGTATCCGGGGCAAATATTCGTAATGATTTACACAGAGGCCTCAACTTTCATTCCCTTCTACAATATTTTCTGTTGCCGTATACGAAGTGAAATTGATCAGTTGACTCGCAGACGCCGTGAAAAAAATAATAGAAATTCGGGGCAGGAACGCTACGCACAAAGGCTTCACAGCTGAAACGATCCCTGGGATTCATATTAGTGTCTTGAGTCTATTATGTGTACACACAAATGCACACACCAGAACGACAGCTTCCACTACCTCATCCGTGTCTGGAAGCTGCTTGCGATGTAGTAACACATCAACCTACTCCGCCACTCTAGATGACTCCGTAACTCCAATAACGTCTCAGCTTAGTTCTTGTGTACATTTTTAGAGCCTAAAATGATACCATATATTTTAAAATGTAGATTTCTCGCGAGCGGTTAGCTTTTTTTTGCAAAAACTAAGTACCGCTGCGCACCGGACCGGACTGGCTGGAGGACTCTCGAAAAATGCTTATCATTGTCCATTTCAAAGTGACCATAAACTTCGTAAGGAAATCATGACACTTTTGTGTGTGTGTGTGTTAGCGCCGCGAAGCAATTGTGGCTATGAACGGCGTACAGATGTGGAGAGGACAGGAGGAAGGAGTGAGGACACGAGAGTTAGTATGCGTCCTGGGCCGACTTCAGGGTGAACTGTGCCGACATTCGTCTGGAAAGTCTTCGGAAAACCCAGGGAAAACCTCAGACAGCACAGCCGGTGGTAGGATTCGAGCCCACTACATCCCAGTCTTCAGCATGACCTTGGCTACCACCCACAAGCAGGACGCCCTAACCCGCTCGGCCATGCCGCTGGTCGAAATCATGACACAAAATGTGATCCTTGTTTTACGTCTTCCCACATGGGACCCCTTCCAAATCTGACACCTATACGCTACTATAGACAGAATGTGATCACGATCGACGTGCTTCGTGACAGTAGCCTTTATCTAGAACCGCAGGCTAGAAGGGAGGGGGGGTGCAAAAAATTTAATGTGCAGTTACATTGTAACAGTAGTACACAGGAAAAAAAGTTAGGGGTTGTTGCGAAACAATTGGGGGTGTTGGAAGGGGGGGGGGGGTCTGGATAAACCACTGTTCGTGACGCAGCAGGTAACGGAAGCAGTCAACGACACTGAAGAGCGAGTAATCCACCGCTTTCATCAGAAGGATTCGTCTGTTGGCAAAACTGGTTGAAAACAAGGCGCACGGGGGTGGGATAGCGTTGCATTTGCGTGTTTTCGTAGATCACTTCGAAGCTGTTCGCACTGTACAGCAGTCAAATAAGAACTGAACTCCATAGCTCCATAATGAAAACCGACGCTGCATACAAAACAGAACAGACAACTGTATTCCCAGATATAGGACGCACGCAAATAGAAAATATTCGCATAGGTTCGTGTTACAGAGGCCCAGCACTTCAATAGGTCGAATATGCATATGACACGAAATTGTGGTAAATGCACTGGTTTTCTTATTCGAACCGATTGCGATCGCCATCGTCAGGAAACCATAACGTTTTAGTACGCGTTAAATCAAGACCACAACTGAAGAAACAAAGCAATTTTCGGTATCTGCTACTACACTCGGCGGGCGTAAAATGAAAGGAAAACATTTGAAACCATGTTACCTTATAATGTACCCTGCTGCCGCATAAATGCATGATCAACTCAACGTATAGCTGGTGCGATTACGTGAACGTACGATGAGGGAAACCTCTCCTTGAGTTTGAGGAGTAAACACCAGGGACACACACAGGGGGAACACGGAAACACAGGATGGGAGGTGTGAAAAACAATGACGAAACAACAAATAAATAAAAGCTTCGTTGAGGACTTGTCATATCCTCAACGGATAGGTTTCAAGCAAAAGCAGTACCTTTTCGATTGACAAACTATAATTCGAGAATTTCTGACAGAATTATTCTCTTCCTCTGGGATGCAGACCATTTGTCACATACATGGGATGCAGAAAGCCGCGTGACCGGAAATGATTTAGAGCTGTCGATCAGTTGCAGTGTCACAATCCACACATATAATAAAACGCTATGTCCGTCTATTTGTCTGTCACGTTCCTTTCGCGTGTAGACAGTGGAAAGAAATACCGCGCCGGTTAGAAAATAACGCATGTGGCGCAGTTTCAGTGGACGCCGATCAGAGATAGCACATCACGGAGGTTGCGAGTGCGACGTCCATTGGTGTTAAATTTCTAAATAACCGTGCCCCGGGTCACTGAATCATTTCATTGACCATCCGAAATATGTGAGCGGTCGGTTAAATGAAGACGGACCTATCTCCCGTCGCACTCACTCTTCCACCAGAGGCCCAGCCTCCTGACTCGAATGCCAACCCACTTAGGGGTATTCGTAGGGCAGCGACAGCGACGATCACTTGAGACCGAGGAGGAGGAAGAGAAACGACTGCGAAATGATGTTGAAAGTGCGCGCAGAAGAACTGTTGAGACAGCTACAACAGCGTGAGAGAAGAAGGGCTAGTAGGGAGTTAGAAACTGAGGAGGAAGATCAGCTGACAAGAGAGCGAGAAACAGACATTCACCGACAACGACGCCGTCCAACTATACTGCGAGAGTCGCCCTTTGTTCTCGTCAAGTTGAGCAGCACTTTCTTGGAGGACGTTCTCTGTGTGGGCTCTGAAATATCTCCACAAGTATGTGTACAAAGGACCATGACCAGACTGGAGGTTGAGAACAACGAAGCCGCAGATGAATCAATGCCCACTATAAATCTATGCCCCATAGTGGCCGTTCATCGAATCTTCGGCTATAAGCCGCAAGAGAAGTCCCACGCACACCTTCAAGAATACAGGTGGCGCAAATTTCCCACTTGTCCCCCGGAGGTGTAAAGTACGCCATATCTTCGTGGCATATACTTGACAAAGCTCACATTCATGAGCATGTTCACTAATGCTGAATTGTGACGAATAAGTTGAACATGAGTGAGCAAAGCGAGAGATGAGCGAAAGGTGAGTGAGCAAACGGAGAGCTGAGCAGGGAGTGAGCATAGGGAGCGGGAGATGAGTGAGCAGGAGGCACAACTGCCGACCTCTGGTCCCACGTAGTCAGTCGTCTCGCGATGCACCTTCCGAATCTCCGACCGTTAGGTGCCGAATTCCACGTGGATGGTCGCCATCTCTAGCACAGTGAAGTTCCTCGTCATTTCACATTTAGCGCAAACATGGGATGGAAACGAGGAAGCAGAAACGTCGTTGGCAGAATATACACGGTCTCTCCAACAGACACTGAGAGATATGCTCTGCTCATTCTCTTCCAGAGGAAGGGATCCACGCTTGCGTCAATCGTTTAGTCACTTTGACCGCTCTTCACCAAGCATCGCCTCACTGCAAACATGCGTGTTCGGGAGTCTGGAGAGGTGTATAGCAGGAGAGCATCGCCAGATTGGCAACAAAGAGCGAACGATACAGACGACCGAGTGATCGTCGCCCAAGAACTTGCGGGGAGAACCATTCTCGACCCGAAGAACCTCCACGTTCAGACTCTCAATCGCTCAATGAAGAGACTCTCAGTGGAGAACCCTCGAGATGAACACGTCTGCAAGACTGTTGATAAGGTGATCTCTAATGGCAAGAAGGATCAGATCTTCCTTCTGAAGGAAAACCTGAACAGTTTCACTCCAACTGGCCTACTTCCACACGAGTTGCATCTCAAGAATATTGTCGTTCTCATACTCCTCCGAAACCTCGACGTAGAAAACCTTCAGGCGAAATCTCGGCTGAAGGTCGACACGATGTGCCGCTTCGTCTTCGGTCGTCGTTTCATCAGCGGTGAAATCATTCGACGTCGCCAGTTGTTTCAAATTGCCTTTGCTATGACGATCAACAAAAGCAAGGGTGAAAGCTTCGTCTTCAGTCGTCGTTTCATCAGCGGTGAAATAATTCGACGTCGCCAGTTTCAAATTGCCTTTGCGATGGCTATCAACAAAAGCTTGGGTCAAAGCTTAGTCTACGGTCCTCGTTTCGTCAGCGGTGAAATAATTCGACGTCGCCAGTTGTTTCGAATTGCCTTTGCTATGACGATCAACAAAAGCAAGGGTGAAAGCTTCGTCTTCAGTCGTCGTTTCATCAGCGGTGAAATAATTCGATGTCGCCAGTTTCAAATTACCTTTGCGATGACGATCAACGAAAGCCAGGGTGAAAGCTTCGTCTTCAGTCGTCGTTTCGTCAACGGTAAAATCATTCGACGTCGCCAGTTGTTTCAAATTGCCCTTGCTATGACGATGAACAAAAGCCAAGGCTAAACCTTCGTCTTCGGTCGTCGTTTCGTGAGCGGTGAAATCATTCGACGTCGCCAGTTGTTTCGAATTGCCTTTGCTATGACGATCAACAAAAGCAAGGGTGAAAGCTTCGTCTTCGATCATCGTTTCATCAGCGGCCAAATAATTCGACGACGCCAGTTTCAAATTACCTTTGCGTTGACGACAGTGGCGTATCTAGGGTGTGGCAGGTGTGGACAGGTGCCATGGGCGCCAGGTGAACAGGGGCGCCATTATGTGGTCGGGTGTGAATGTGCCAGGTCGGGCGCTCAACCTGGCACATTCATAAATGATCTAAAGCACCCGCCATTAGGGAGGTTGTAGTGTGAAACTTAGTGCGGACCACACGAAAACGCATCCCCAAGGACATCATGTTAACCATGTTGCCATGGGCGCAGGTAGCTCTAGATACGCCACTGGTAGACGATCGACAAAAGCCAGGGTGAAAGCTTCCTCTTCAATCGCCGTTTCATCAGCGGTGAAATAATTCGACGTCGCCAGTATCAAATTGCCTTTGCGATGACTATCAAAAAAAGCTAGGGTTAAAGCTTCGTCTACGGTCGTCGTTTCTTCAGCGGTGAAATCATTCGACATCACCAGTTTCGAATTGCCTTTGCCATGACGATCAACAAAAGCCAGGGCCAAACCCTCGTCTTCAGTCGTCGTTTCATCAGCGGTGAAATCATTCGACGTCGCTAGTTGTTTCGAATTGCCTTTGCTATGACGATCAACAAAAGCCAAGGCCAAACCTTCGTCTTCGGTCGTCGTTTCATCAGCGGTGAAATCATTCGACGTCGCCAGTTGTTTGGAATTGCCTTTGCCATGACGGTCAACAAAAGCCAAGGCCAAACCTTCGTCGTCGGTCGTCGTTTCATCAGCGGCGAAATCATTCGACGTCGCCAGTTGTTTCGAATTGCCTTTGCCATGACGATCAACAAAAGCCAAGGCCAAACCTTCGTCTTCGGTCGTCGTTTCATCAGCGGTGGAATCATTCGACGTCGCCAGTTGTTTCGAATTGCCTTTGCCATGACGATCAACAAAAGCCAAGGCCAAACCTTCGTCTTCGGTCGTCGTTTCATTAGCGGTGGAATCATTCGACGTCGCCAGTTGTTTCGAATTGCCTTTGCCATGACGATCAACAAAAGCCAAGGCCAAACCTTCGTCTTCGGTCGTCGTTTCATTAGCGGTGGAATCATTCGACGTCGCCAGTTGTTTCGAATTGCCTTTGCCATGACGATCAACAAAAGCCAAGGCCAAACCTTCGTCTTCGGTCGTCGTTTCATCAGCGGTGAAATCATTCGACGTCGCCAGTTGTTTGGAATTGCCTTTGCCATGACGATCAACAAAAGCCAAGGCCAAACCTTCGTCTTCGGTCGTCGTTTCATCAGCGGTGAAATCATTCGACGTCGCCAGTTGTTTGGAATTGCCTTTGCCATGACGATCAACAAAAGCTAGGGTCAAAGCTTCGTCTACGGTCGTCGTTTCGTCAGCGGTGAAATCATTCGACGCTCGCCAGTTGTTTCAAATTGCTTTTGCGATGGCGATCAACAATAGCCAGTGTCAAAGCTGCTTCTTCGGTCATCGTTTCATCAGCGGTGAAACCATTCGACATCACCAGTTTCGAATTGCCTTTGCCAAGACGATCAACAAAAGCCAGGGCCAAACCTTCGTCTTCAGTCGTCGTTTCATCAGCGGTGAAATCATTCGACGTCGCTAGTTGTTTCAAATTGCCTTTGCTATGACGATCAACAAAAGCCAAGGCCAAACCTTCGTCTTCGGTCGTCGTTTCATCAGCGGTGAAATCATTCGACGTCGCCAGTTTCGAATTGCCTTTGCCATGACGATCAACAAAAGCCAAGGCCAAACCTTCGTCTTCGGTCGTCGTTTCATCAGCGGTGGAATCATTCGACGTCGCCAGTTGTTTCGAATTGCCTTTGCCATGACGATCAACAAAAGCCAAGGCCAAACCTTCGTCGTCGGTCATCGTTTCATCAGCGGTGAAATCATTCGACATCACCAGTTTCGAATTGCCTTTGCCAAGACGATCAACAAAAGCCAGGGCCAAACCTTCGTCTTCAGTCGTCGTTTCATCAGCGGTGAAATCATTCGATGTCGCTAGTTGTTTCGAATTGCCTTTGCTATGACGATCAACAAAAGCCAAGGCCAAACCTTCGTCTTCGGTCGTCGTTTCATCAGCGATGAAATCATTCGACGTCGCCAGTTTCGAATTGCCTTTGCCATGACGATCAACAAAAGCCAAGGCCAAACCTTCGTCTTCGGTCGTCGTTTCATCAGCGGTGGAATCATTCGACGTCGCCAGTTGTTTCGAATTGCCTTTGCCATGACGATCAACAAAAGCCAAGGCCAAACCTTCGTCGTCGGTCGTCGTTTCATCAGCGGCGAAATCATTCGACGTCGCCAGTTGTTTGGAATTCCCTTTGCCATGACGGTCAACAAAAGCCAAGGTCAAACCTTCGTCGTCGGTCGTCGTTTCATCAGCGGCGAAATCATTCGACGTCGCCAGTTGTTTCGAATTGCCTTTGCCATGACGATCAACAAAAGCCAAGGCCAAACCTTCGTCTTCGGTCGTCGTTTCATCAGCGGTGAAATCATTCGACGTCGCCAGTTTCGAATTGCCTTTGCCATGACGATCAACAAAAGCCAAGGCCAAACGTTCGTCTTCGGTCGTCGTTTCATCAGCGGTGGAATCATTCGACGTCGCCAGTTGTTTGGAATTGCCTTTGCCATGACGATCAACAAAAGCCAAGGCCAAACCTTCGTCTTCGGTCGTCGTTTCATCAGCGGTGAAATCATTCGACGTCGCCAGTTGTTTGGAATTGCCTTTGCCATGACGATCAACAAAAGCCAAGGCCAAACCATCGTCTTCTGTCGTCGTTTCATCAGCCGTGAAATCATTCGACGTCGTCAGTTTCGACTTGCCTATGCCATGACGATCAACAAAAGCCAAGGCCAAACCTTCGTCTTCGGTCGTCGTTTCATCAGCGGTGAAATCATTCGACGTCGCCAGTTTCGAATTGCCTTTGCCATGACGATCAACAAAAGCCAAGGCCAAACGTTCGTCTTCGGTCGTCGTTTCATCGGCGGTGGAATCATTCGACGTCGCCAGTTGTTTCGAATTGCCTTTGCCATGACGATCAACAAAAGCCAAGGCCAAACCTTCGTCTTCGGTCGTCGTTTCATCAGCGGTGAAATCATTCGACGTCGCCAGTTGTTTGGAATTGCCTTTGCCATGACGATCAACAAAAGCCAAGGCCAAACCATCGTCTTCTGTCGTCGTTTCATCAGCCGTGAAATCATTCGACGTCGTCAGTTTCGACTTGCCTATGCCATGACGATCAACAAAAGCCAAGGCCAAACCTTCGTCTTCGGTCGTCGTTTCATCAGCGGTGAAATCATTCGACGTCGCCAGTTTCGAATTGCCTTTGCCATGACGATCAACAAAAGCCAAGGCCAAACGTTCGTCTTCGGTCGTCGTTTCATCAGCGGTGGAATCATTCGACGTCGCCAGTTGTTTCGAATTTCCTTTGCCATGACGATCAACAAAAGCCAAGGCCAAACCTTCGTCTTCGGTCGTCGTTTCATCAGCGGTGAAATAAATCATTCGACGTCGCCAGTTGTTTGGAATTGCCTTTGCCATGACGATCAACAAAAGCCAAGGCCAAACCATCGTCTTCTGTCGTCGTTTCATCAGCCGTGAAATCATTCGACGTCGTCAGTTTCGACTTGCCTTTGCCATGACGATCAACAAAACCCAAGGCCAAACCTTCGTCTTCGGTCGTCGTTGGCGGCTGCTAACGGCTGCTAACACAAGCGCTGCTGAACTTCGGAAAATTTTGCGGTCAACAACTACCAACCCCGGGAAGGCTGTTGTGAACTCATCGAACTATTGTGTACTGTCACCTTAATATCCGGAAAGCTGCAGCAAGCAGGCTTTCCTGTGATTTACCAGACTGCTCAAATCGCTCAAAACATTAAAACACACACACACGCAGCAAGAGAATAGAGTGAAAGCAATATATGGTCACAAATTTTGTAATAACTGATTTATGATCTATAGCTCATTTGTTGCCTACATAACTAGCGTATTTTCATTTGTGTTCTATGTTATT
Organism: Ornithodoros turicata; assembly: GCF_037126465.1. Lineage (NCBI taxonomy): Eukaryota > Metazoa > Arthropoda > Arachnida > Ixodida > Argasidae > Ornithodoros > Ornithodoros turicata. Next base: position 42,181,383 of record NC_088201.1, read on the forward strand.
CTGGAATGTATTCCAATGACTCATTCGCTGTATCTGTTCTTATTAATAACACGATATTTCGAAACTGGTTTCAACTATGAGACCACTTTCTGTATGTGTGTCATAACTATGCTCTTTTGTGAAGTAAAATAAATGTCAAAATCGTCGTGCATCAAATACATAATGCTGAATTCGGGACGCTGTAATGGGTAACACGGCTCGGAAAGACAGCAGTATACAGACAACAGCGTAAAGAATATTTATTCAATCATCACGTACTAGCAGCTCTGGCTGTTTCAACGGAACATTGGATATTGGATAAACACAGCACCGACTGATCTGTACGCGCCGTAACCATGTTTACCAGTATGCGCAACGTAGCGTATATTGCAATTACGACTGGGCCAACGTAACATGACTCCGTACCCGTGCTCCGTACGTATGACTACTCTCGTCAAGTTTAATGCATTTTTTCAAGTTAGAACTCCGGAAGAAGTCGCATAACAGATCAATTAGAATTCATTGCCATAGAATGCATTGCCAAACTACAGCCATTGCACCCGGCTCATCTACCCAGTTGCGAACAGTTCCGCCGCTGAGTGGCGTCGAAGGCAGAGCGTCGAGCTGCCCCCTGGCGATGTGCACGGAGCGTATATTGCTGCATGTTGGAATATCCGGGAGATAACGCGTTCCGCCCGGTATAGATGTCCGCTCACAGGTCCAAGTGGAGAAAGGAGTCCTCTGGGACGTCCAACAGTACATCCAGTGTTCTGCGCTGCTTGTCCCTGACATTGCTTCCTTTCTTGCTTTTTTTTTTTTTTTTTTGCTGTGTGATTCAAGCGCTTAATGTGACATATTTAGTGAAACTATCATTTTTCGTACCGTTAATGTGGATCGACAGTTACGAATTAAAGGACAACATGCCGTTATTGAAACCGGAATCAGGAATTTCTACATTTTTGAAACATAACTGACAAGAAGAAGAGACGGTAGCTGTGGGAGTATAATCCCGCTCCCCTGCAGTTAGTGTACCTTAAAAAACGTGCCTTTCCTTTTTCGGAAACATTAAAGAACCAGCATAGACTGTTTCTTAGAATATTCGAACTTGGCAAGCGCACAGAACACGTCAGCGAACCGACAAAAAGCGAACAACGAACGATGAGAGCCGAGAAGTTGAGGGGCTCTCCCGTTGGAGAAGTCCGCGAGGGTCTGGGCGTAGCATTCAATGTAGTCCAACAATTTCGTCTGATTAACTAAATTATTCACGTTACTAATATAGCGCGTGTGCTTTAAAATTAATAATATATTATGCCTGGTTTATTAGGAGCATTAGCTAGAAGACATGTCCATAAAAGGTCGCTCCCCTTTCCGCCTAACGTCCCTATGGATATCTTTCGGGCGTCAACTGAGGGGGGGGGGGTGATGTAGGGGGAAGGTGCGGTCAGCCTGCTCTGAAGTGGCGGCTAGGTGCACCCGGGGAAGGGAGAATTGGGGAGGGTGTAGCAAGCCATCGACTTTGGCTGACTTCACTCAACCCATATGAAGAAGAAGAAGAAAGAGGGAGGGGCGTGCTAACCCTCTTGCTCTGGGATTTGGGTAGTCCAAGAGGACTACCCACCACAGAAAACATGCGAGCATCCCTCAGTATTGGGATGCTCCCTGTACCACGGTAACCGCCATGATTATTGGCGAAGTTACCCCAACGCCAACACCCAACACCCAACGCCAACTCAGAGGACTCCTTCTTTCTTCCACTTGGACCTGTGAGCGTACATACAGGGTGTCTCATGTAACGTGTTAATAAATTTTATTTAAAGAGAGCAATAAAAGAAAAAACGACCGTTACTTTTCTGCTACTTGAGTTACAAACAGGTGATACTTTTGATGTAGCACCTGTTTGTAACTCAAGCAGCAGAAAAGTAGCGGTCGTTTTTCTTCTATTGCTCTCTTCAAATAAAATTTATTGATACGTTACGCGAGACACCCTGTATATCGGACGAAACTCGTTATCCCCAGGATATCCCAACATCCAACTTCTGACGTACGTCAGTTATCCATAGGACAGCCTTGTGTTGTTGGGGAATATACTATAAGTTCTCTTCATATTAGCCGCATGTTATTTTAAAAATTGAATGAATAAAATCTTTGGTTGGCAGTTCAGTGCAGTTGTCGTGTCTCGTTCTTCGTATCGTCCTCTGTCCCTCTTTTAGGCCCAGCGCTGGGACTTTTGTCGCAGGCTGTCAACATTTTTGTCAACAATGTTTGCGTTTAAAAAAACACAGGCTGGTGCGTCAAACTTTCAATCAAACGAACATCCTCATTGGGGATGCGGCGATCAATACCAAACATATAGAAATCTGCATCTGCTGTGTTGGGAAGAGCATGTATATCTCCACGATGACATGAACTCCAGTTCTGGTAAAACTTTTCCTGACGATCAGGGCATTTCTCCTGGGATTTCGTCACCGCGTTCCCTTTGGTCTGAGACGGCATAAACGACACAGAAACACTTGAAGCAATATTTGTCGCCACTGAGGCTCTTACGAGCGTAACAAAATGAAACAAAAAGGACTTACCGACACAGGTTAACGGTTCCTGCCAGCAGCCAATCACTGCGGTCGAACACTGTCCCCAGCACTCTCGCATTGTACATATACCCCGGGTTCCGGATAACGACGCACCGTGTGATACACCGTTCCTTCGTATGTTGTATTTTTCTATTTGTGGATTGTGTCTTAGAAGTCCTGTTTGCATGTACATGGGAGCAGGAAAAATGTCTCCTGAGGAGACAAGCGAGGAGGCCTCGCTTTTGGTACGCCTGAACTTGTTGCGAAGTCCCCGATTGCGAAATTTTCGGACTTTAAGCCCTCGGACTCAAAACAAATAAATTACATAACCGATTATTAAGCCTATGTACTTGGAAGTATGTGGACTACTATTCACTGAAAACAATGTCAATTACGTTGCGGCATATCCCATATTATTAAGTTCAAACAATTTCAAGGGAGGATATACATCGCAGCTAATTCTCACGCACGTGGCAGGGATGTCCTTATTTCGTTTCTTTCTTATCGTAAATGGCATACATAACTCATACAAAGGAAAGTACAGAAATATAGAAATAATTCAATTTAAAACATCAAAAATACACTGTCAGAATCGCCATATTCCCTGGCGGATTCAACACTTTGGAAGCGGCGGCTATACAGAGTTACACGTAAGGTTGCTAAAGAGTGAGCGCGCACGACAAATTGGTCTCACCGTGCTGCTGTTTCCTTTCTTATTTTTGCTCATAGTTCCCTTCCTCTTCTTCTACAGGAGCTGCATGAGTTTACCATTTAGGTTAGTTACTCTGAATTACTCTTTTACTGAAAATTACTATTTCCAAAACTGCTGCAGCTCAACTGCATACTATTAATATTAATAATAATACAAAAGTTCATGTACAGACATGAAGTTCATACAAAGTTCAAAAGAACATGTTCATGCACACTTGAAGTATCAACAAGTATAGGTCTGCCTTCCAAGCATTTATTGCATGGTTGCTTGACATGCTACACCCCTACTGTTTCTTTATCTTCTGCAGCATTGGCTGGCGGTAGAGCAGAAGCCTCTTCTTACTTGTGTGCTTGAAATCTTTAACGTTGCGGGAGTGTATTCTGTAAAACAGGGGCGTCAAAAACGCGGGCCACATGTGGCACGCGCACGAGCTATTCGGTGGCCCGCGGGCCCTTGACCACCAAACAGTGCCAAGCTACCCTCTGAAAAAGATATTAAAGAATTAGTAATAAAACCAGATTTTCAGGCATTGTTTTTAGCCTTGCCTGGCGTGGTGCTGCCCATGTCCATGGTAGGCACAACATAGGCCGTGAGCACTCCTTGTGGCTCATGAAACTCAACAAGATATGGACACAGCAAGCTGGTCTTTGCGAGCACTTTGGTAAAGTACCACAGTAACTAATGGGAGAATTAAGGTAGACTCATCTTAATTCTCACACTAAGTTAAATAATGACACACTAAATCAAACGAAACGGAACGGTTATGGAAATGCCATTGTATTTTAAGTTTTGGGAGTCATAATAAAGTAGCAAACCAGAAGCCATCCGTTGTCAATAGTGTCAGCTATAGCTGTTTCTCTCTGATTTTTTCATTTCTTTGTCCAACTTGAAACTGTAAGCAAAGGCAAGCACAGTGTCTGTAAATAGGAGACAATTTCAGTTTTCCTGAACATTGTCATAATCGTTTGTGAAGGACTGTGTATTGTTCTCGAATCGTGTTTCACCGATTTATAAGGCGGCTTATTTATTTCTCTTGTTGTGTCAAGTGGAGTTTTTCAGTAATGAATTCTGCACATACCGTCCGGCTGCACAATAACTAGACCGCTCCTGTTTTTTGTGTATATTTTTTAATTTTATGTATATCAGGGTATTTTATGGGAATTACCGCAATTTAATTTCTATGTGGCCCTCCATGACGTGGTCTATGGTCAATGCGACCCGCGACTCGATTTGAGTTTGAGGCTCCAGCTGTAAAAGACCATGAAGTACCAAGTGATGAGCTATGCTCACCATAACGTCATTTTCTGCCGCCGGGGCACAATATTAAAACAACACAGAAATGGTACAGAAACGAGGGCATCAGTCAGCCCTGTCTATGGCAAATATGCATTTCAACATCAAATGATTCTCCCCACCCAGCATGTATGAAACATTCTTACCTGTAATGCATTACACGGTAAATAATTCCAAGCTTGCCCAAAGAGAAAACTGCGAAGCATCTGGCACTGGCATCCGAGACAGGTTGAGAGGGATAGCCCTCTAGGCCTGAAAGAACATGCAAGACAAAAAATACAGTGAGTCGACCACAAATTAAGAGGACGCTGGATTGTCTTCAGTTTCCTCGATCGACTCATTGACTAAAGCGACTGCAAGAACAATAGAGGCTAAAACGAACGCCACGGCCGTTTACCTGTATTGTGGTAACGACAGAACAAGGAGAGCGTGTTGGTTAGAAACGTATACAGACTACGTATATAGGGAACGCCAGGAGGCTAGCCTCCCGCCGCGGCCGGGACTGTAATAAATGTCAGTTAAAGTTGAACGTATATGTCGTCCGTCCGTGGTCGCGTTCCCGTATCTGTATTGTGTTGATTGACTGTACAGACACTGATGGTGTATCCATTACCTAAGATACATACTCATTAAAACCTGAACAAACTTGAAGCTGTGTTGGTGCTGCTCATGTTGGACAAAGTATCGTATTCCACGAAATGGAAGACACTGTTCCCTTTGCTATCCCCAGCGGAGTTACGACGGTTATGGTTAATTTTAAACTCCCCTCTGCAAGGGTAAGTTCAGTAACGATGGGGTAATGGTATGCCGGTATGCATCAGAGATCACGTGATTCTCTATTCTGCGCCTGGCGAAGAAAACGTGCTTTCTGCGCACATTTGTCCTCTGAACGGGCGACGGCGCGGCGTCAAATAGATTAGAGCGGGAGAGGAGAGGACGAGGCGAGGCCTTTCTCTCTCTCTCTCTCTCTCTCTCTCTCAGTGTGGGATATGGGGAGAGAGCGGGACGTAGTACGTTTTTTTATGTGACAATTACCATAAATGTAAAGTGTTACAAAAAGGCGTACGCTGCCCACTTTCAACAAATCAGGAGAGAACGATGCTTTTCAGAATGTTTCCTAGGAGCCTGTTACGCGATGAAGTTGCCTTGAATGAGGCAGGGTAAAAAGCACGCAAATTACCTGGCAAAAAATGTACTGAAATGTGTCATGCGGTAAAGGCTGGCTTTCTTGACAAAATGGGGATACGGCTATCACTACGCGTTTCGCCTCGGGAGCCCCTTGACTACACAGGCCGCTTTACTCCAAGATGCAACGGAATAAATCCACCCAAACTGACCCTGGTCATCCACAGTGACCCCCCTAGGCAAAGATAATTGTCCTTTGGAAGACATTTAGATACTGATATATATTTCTTAGGGAACATAGGTTCCTCAGCTTTTTATTCAGGGGACAGTTTTATGTCGGGACACTTCTTCTGGGGACATTATTTCCGGTGACATTTTTCTCCGTATCCAACCTACATATGGCAGCGTGTTAGATGAAAGGGCACGAAAAAAAGTGCATAAAAGCTACAGAGTAGGGAAGAAGCAACATACGAGTATACCTTATCCAGCATTTAAACCACGTTGCAAGATACTTCTCGTGACAGGTACAAAGCCCTATGCAGTCTACCAGCGCTCAGAATGCTTGGAAACAGGTTTATCAGCGATTGATATCTGCTAGAGCGCGGATACCGATGCACTAAAAACTCCCGAAATATGCATGCAACTACGCACTGAAAATCTTCGAAATATGCGGTAAAAATTCTCAGTATATGCAATGGTTTTCATTGTTCTTGGTACGAAAGCAATGCCTATTTACAAAAAAGTTAGTATTTTATTAGGGATAACACGGTAATATAAAGCCACCTTGGCCTTACGTTCTGCAGCACACAACAAAGAACACTTGCGCCACAGATATAAATCATGGAGCTGAAGGCTTTGTGTGCGTGATTGATAAAATAGCGTAAACGCAGGACGAAACAGTGTTTTTCATGAACATGAACATTTTTCGTGTTGCCCATGCTCGGGCTTGTTTCGTCATGGCTTTGCGTTCAGCACTGCATCATCCCGATTAAAATGCGAACGCCGCCAGTCTTCGTAACAGTAATGTAGCGAAGATGAAGTACGGCCCATCGGCCATGCACGCAATGGAGGATGGAGCATCCAGGGTACGTGCTGCACACCGCACGTCACCCCACCGAAACGTGGAAAATATCCGATTCCAACCCGAATTTTCGCGAAGGACGACCCAACGCTGTCCCAAAACCAGCAAAACCATCCATGAAGAAAGAAGTAAGCTCTCGCACCTGAAAATATGGCAAAATATGCACTTTTCATGTACTTTCAAGCGAAATATGCCACAACGTGCAAAACATGCATTTATACGCACCATGTAGAACCCTTCTGATCGGTCCCCAATCAAGATGAAAAGTGGGTTTTCATCGTCCACATACGAAATCATATCGAGGGAAAAAAGAACAAAAAGAAGAGAAAAAAAAGACAAGCATTTGCATGAAAATCCGCGCTCTAGATATCACTAGTTCGCACTAGAGCCACTAAATAAGTTCCCACGCCATATCCCTCCGACGTCATCTCGGTGAATCCCATAAAACGCGAGAAAAAGTGAGACGCAGCCTCACCGTGGACGTGGTGCATGCGCACGGCAGGAGTTTCCGTCTTCTGTTCGCTTCACTGATAGCGCTGAGAAGGAATTCGTGGACAAAGACGCCTTGATTATGGTCAACGTGCTTATCCTGGCTCCATTTTCTATCGGAGAGTCCAATTGTCTATGACACCAGGGGGCCATGTTGATGTAGAACGAGGTCATGCCTGTACCTTTGCATGATGGGCGCCTACACCTACACCTCCTTGGCATCTTCAGAAGAGAGTTCACACAATGGCCAGCGGACGTCGCCACACCAACACTGGACAGCTGTAGACCCTCAGAACTACCCAGAACTGTACCCACCACAAAGAAAAGAAAAAAGGCACGCGAGCTTCTCTCAGACAGCCTTCACTGGGAAGCTCCATGTATACCACCGCGCACCATAAAGGGGGGTCGTTCCTGGAAGATGCGGTCAGCCCGCTCAGCGGCACAGCAAGGGGGATGGGAAAGGAAAGCGGGAGGACTGTGCAGTCCCTCATGGCAACCGCCGACATACGTATTCGACCAAGTTCATGTGGGCGCGTGAGAAAGGCACATGCCCTCCCGTCAGGGTCAGAGCCTCACTGAGTGGAAGCTTTAGTGGAAAGATATAGTAAAGTATGCAAGTAAGAGGAAGCCGAAGCTCAATGACTGCAAAGTAGTGGTAGTAGCTTCAATCTGCCCTCGCCGGATTGCTGGATTTGGAACTCAACTGTCACATACCAGATTGGAGATCACACGACTTTTCACTCGTCAATTAAAGTGGGACAGAAATGGGTAGCAATTTCCAGTGAGGAAGTTACTTGGCAAATGCAGGAAGAAAGAGAGCGAAAAGGGGGGGGGGGTTGAACTGAGAGGAGAAGGAAAGAGAGGGAAAGTGAGAAGTTACGCACCGGTTACTCTCTCTTTTTTTGTCATACTGTACTGAAAACATTACTAGTATCGTGAAAACATGATTTCGTTTCGGAAAGAAGCCAGGTGCTGCATACATGATGTGGATGTGGTGCATGGTGTGGCACAGATGCATGTGCATGATGCCTACGGCAAGCAGTTTCCATCATCACCACCAGCATGATTCGCACCTGGTGTGCCGATTCACATTCAGGACGAAAGAAATGTTAGATACAGGTCTGTGCTGTACGCGTTAGTTTCAATTCAATGCACATCCGTAGATAATACTTCCGACGACCTATAGAGGGTGAATACAGACAATAACTTATACGTGTAGTGATATTGTGAAAAAATTGAACGCTCGTCTGGTCCCCGCTACACATACTTGAATCCAATGGTATAGGAGGAATAAAATTATGAATAATCGCATGCACAAAATTGTGAACAAAATATATCACTGTTCTCTCGTCTTTTGTTTGAACACATCATAGTGATTGCTTTGTTATGTAGGGACACAATCGGCTAGCTGCTATCGCAAATTACCTATGGTGTAAGAAAAGTGTTTTCTTTTTGTAGGTAATAGCGTTGTTTATTTTCACCATTATATCTTGCCTTTGTGACCGATTATTTTCGATGGTGACTACAGTCTCAAGAAGGAAATATCATAGACCCTGTATAAGGATATACGCATAAGGAAACATGGTGCTATAAGTGCTACAAGTATGTTACTATTCTCTTGAATGGTTCTACGGCGCTGAAAAAGCGTGCTTTGTACCTCTTTTTTTTTTTGCCTGTGTTTACTTCAAATTGACGGAATAGCAAATATCGTGGAGATGCCTCCTCCTCTTTCGCCGCTACTGCACCGAAGAGCGCTGGCTCATATCTGCTATTATTTTAGCTATTCCAATACGGTTCACGTTTAATTGGATCCATAGAAGGATCCGGCAAGCAGATCGCTCGGAAATAGCACGTCACCACCACCACCACCATAGAACGATGCGCAGTAGAACAAATAATGCGATTTCAATACACTATTACATCAAATCAACACTGGTTTATTCCATGTAGCGGTACATTTTAAGGTCGGTGTATTCTGCTCGTTGACCGACCCTGTTAATCGAAGAATCGCACCAGTTGGAACCTGAACGGGAGTTTGTTCCAGTTTGGCGGGTTAATATACGAGAATTTCACCCCACCCCAATTTCTCAATGTATACACATACACCACTCGCAAAGTTTCAAACCATATAGAATTTACATGACAGAGCGGAAACCCCAAAGAGGCCTACGTCACAAACGGGGTTGGACTCAAACTCTCACATTGGGTCTGAAATAGACAACGTTGTTTTTGTCGAAGAGCACCGAGTGATTTTTGTTCATGGTCCACCAAGGCGATCTCCAACCCCCCCCCCCCCCAAACGAATCTCTTTTCTTTTCTCCAAGCCCGGTACACTTCCAGAAAAGCGCGGCACGAACTCGTGGTCGCCGATTGGCCAATACTATTTTAGCGTCACAAATATTTCTCCAATGCCAATACCCGCCTTATAAAAATACAAGGCGCGAACCGCTCAAGACAACCAAACGGACCAATCGCGAATTTCGATTAAATTCTGAGCCAATAGCGTCACAGCCAAGGCTTCCCTCGTCTTGTGAGCGTTCTTTTTTTTTTTTTTTTTTTTTTCAGGAATATGGCGGGTGAGCAGAGCGTTGTGTACAATGTCGTTGCCGCGGCATTTTTGCTTTTCATGACCAAAAGGAATTTTTCTGGTTCAATATTTCCTGCAGTAAAGTAAAGTTCGATTATATTACATTTTCAGAGTCGTGTTATTCGGAAGAAGGCGGTGGAGACGGAGGTGGAGGCAGTGGTAAGTCACTCCTTCGTTGTTTCTCAGGGTGAAAGCGAGGAAAAAGAAAATGAACTCCCGTTCCCAGCACCTCGCCTTTCGGGCGCCCCCTCCCTGCTTGCACTAGGCCTTGTTTTAGCGTAGTTAGGCTTAGGGTACCGTGGTGGTGGCTCAGGCAGTCGGCGTGCGTAATAACGTTTGTGTGCAGGTTATGATAGAGACAGGAGTTTGGCTGTAATATCCCAAGGTGTGTATGATGGGGCTGGCTGGGGATTACGGTTATCGCGAATACAAAGTACGACTCTTTTATAAACCTGGGTTGTTGTTGACAACACGGGGTCAATAAACAGAGTCTGTGCTTGCTTGTGCTGTGCCTCGTTGTTCGCGGTGTGTGTTTGGTAAGTAGAGTTGTATTCTGTGTGGTATCTCAATGGCATGGCTCATGTAACTAATGTAGAAACTGGTAGAAATAATAAACGTGAAAATTGGCACTGTTCAATTTGGCACTACGAAGTATCCTAGCCGAAGGTTCGCACTGCCTGTTCAAGGTGTTACGCTTGCTTTTAGCAATTTTGCTAATAGTTAAAGTTCGTTATATACGTTCCTTTATTTATCGAGGTCGGCGGCTCCGAACTTGTCCGCCAACGTCTGTTATGTCCGGCATTCGTGCTAATGAAGCGTAGTATTTTAAAATACAGTTAACAAATTTCCAGATGTTGAAGATTGTGTACGTGTTGCTGACACATTTTTTTAAAACTTACCGATGAACAGCAGAGGTTACTGCCGAGCTAGCCCTAATTCCCGTAGGGTTCTGCTGGAGCTTCGTTCACGGGCTCGGGATACGCCCCTGCAGTCGGCACTGTGGTATGATTTAGATGTTTCCGGTTGTAATATCCTTTCTTTAAAACTTGGTATTGGTTGATTAGAGACAGATAACAGGCCCGTTTAAGGAGCGCAAATATTCTGAAAGCTCAATCGTAGTGCTCCTTGTCACTGCACATCGGAGCGCTTTGATACGTTTACATATTGTCTGACATTTTATTCCAGTACTTATCAGAGTGCTCATTGTCTGTAAAACGTAAACTTGGTTTCGTCGTTGGTGTCTAAGCATCACCCTAGCTCATTGGCTCAGATCATTGAAAAGCCCCCAGCCATGTGCACTTGCCATGGCCATATGTAATGTGTATGCCTAAGTCCACTATAGTGCCGATTACAATATAGAGAAAGTGAGGTTCTTGTTTCTGGATCACAAAAACGTAACAAATTTGTTAGTAAACATACTGTAGCCAAACTTGGCACAAATTTGACCTACAGTTCACATGGTGACACAAAAATCTGAAGCAGAACGTCTTCACATGTTTCCATATAAAACATTCAGGTGTCTCCGATGCCCCAGAATTGTTGAAATAAGAGTGGTGAAAAAGTTTGTGTCTGAGCATGGGTGCTGTTTCATTCTCAACTGTACTACGCTGGTCTAAATGTGGAAATTCATAAATGGCACATGTCTGCTTTTGCTTAATGTTATCACTATGTGAGTCATGATCTAATGGAGTCCAACAATTTGCAACCTGTGAAGCATTCATAGTGATCCCTCCAAGTCTGCATCTGCTGTCATGCCAGACCATGTAATCTTCAACATCCTGCAGTCCTAACAAACCCCAAGAGATGGCATTAGTTCCTTATACATGGCTTGCACGTGACGTCACACCATAGCTTTACTGGTGCTTTTTCCCTCTTTCTGGTGAACCGGTGCGCCCCGCCTATACGCATGCTTCTTTTCCCTCTTTCTGGGAAACCGGTGCAACCCATTTGTCTCGAGGAGATACAAGTAACTTGAGAATCTCTCCATTATTTTCTGACCATGGCCAGCTCGAAAAATACCTTTCTGGTAACTTCACTCCTGGCACTGCAAAGTGCACACATAATGCCCTCTAGAACCGCAAATGGAGCTTATTTCAACGCTAGTTACGGTGTCAGTCCTGAAGGTGGTAAAGAGTGGTATATGTGAGTGCCAGTCATTTTTGCATGTTGCAGAAAGGAGGAATAGCGTGGTGACCATCTGCAGCTCTGCTATGGTTTGTCACTGTGCTGTTCGCAACTACGTGTCTTTAACACCAGTGTCATGGAACGTTATCTATGATTTGTAATCTATAATGGTTAATAAGATATATCAGGTTTTTTATTGCAGATTTCTTCCTCTCCGAGTCCAACCCTGCCGACACACTGAACCGAGACGGGGACGAAGAGGGTAAGTATGATTTGAAACTTGTCGGCCAACGGCCTAAGAGCGTCATGTGACACATTTTTGATTTACTTCAACAAAATCAATCTGTGCTAGAGACTACAGTAAATTATTTAGTTATCTAATTTTTCCGGTGCATTGGCTAGTTAAACTGAAACTAACTTGACAGTTAGGCATAGGCATAGCTGCTTACTACCTCGAAGCACATATTTAAGACTATAAGTGTGCTGTGGTTGCAGGTATTGTAGTGCCTACTGTTTTGACGTGTGTATCTTTAGAAGGGGAGGGGGGACATATTTCATCTTTCTTTGTCGGGGGATATATGTTTATTATATTTAAAAAATGAGGGAAAGGTTATCCTGCGCTACGGCGGCGGAGAAGGGAAATGTCAGTGCAGACTACAGAGATCTGAATTGAAATCACAGACCTTTTTCTACTTGCTAGATGACCAGACAATTTTGGAAGCTAATACAGTTTGCGTTTCACCCTCATTTCTGCGTGACAAATGCGGGGCTTTTTGTTATTGCAGCATTCTATCTTTTGATCTTCTGTATGAAGTTGTGGATAGAAAAGGCAAAAAAGTCATAAATTGAGAATGAGCTGCAATAAGAAATATGAACGAATGCACGTTAAATTGGCAGTGAGTGAGGAATGCTACTGTGGTGTTGCCACATACTTTGCCAAGTCTCCTTTGGCGTCTGGAATCCTTGGGCAAGTGTAGCACTCCCAGCTTGGATAACTGATAAGATAGCTGTTCAGTGGGAACACCACTGATACGAAAGACATCCTTCATTTTTGCGTCATTGGGGCTTTTGGCGCCCAGCCTGCTTTTATGGAGAGGCTGTCCTAAAAACAAGCCTTGAGGAGCCAGATTAGAGGATCCGCAAGATAAGTTGTAAGCTTTTGACTGTGTTGCGCTCACACTCGGGTTAGGATTCAAGATGAGCTTCTGTGACATTTTATATTTCTCGACTTGCCCCGAATTGCTGCTTTTGTCAGATAAGATGGTTCGGGAGTCTTTAAAATATCTTTCATAATGTTGGCACTGGTGTTGGAGGTCAGCATATGTCATATTCTTAAGGTAAGCGTATGCTTATTGATTTATTAGAATACCCTGAGAGCCCAATCGACACTACATGGGGTTCGCAGGTCATATGCCACCACACAGAGTGCATAATCAGATAAATCGAGGATTAAAAGCAAACTACAAAGCGTGTATTATGTACCTATGCTGGATGATGACATTATGAGGAGGTTGAAGGTGATACTGAGTTGTGTAATTGTGTAGGACAAGAAAAGAAGGCTTAGGTAGCCCGTTGTAACATGCATTCCAAGGGATAGTTATGGCCGCGAGACCTAATGAGCTGTACGTGCATGATACACATCTTCAGTGCAGAGTAATCACGTGCAGCGTTCTCTGCAATTAGTGAGACAGGTGAGACAGGAAACACCCTGAGAGATCTCTAGTGTCACACAATCCTTGGCTTTGATTGCCTTACTCTGGATCTATTTTCTGGAGCAGAACATCAATTTTGCATTTTAATTTTGGTGTCTTGTAATGGTGCTGGGAATATCTCGAGAGATCAGAACTGTGAAACAGTGGTCATCTGTTTCACATTCAAAGGAAAATGTGTTGTAGAAGTTGAATCACATTTTGTTATGTAAGGGAGTTCTCTATTTTTAGCTTATCTGTCTGGTTCACAAATTTGTTTGCTTAATCAAACTGTTTATTCTTGCTCGTGCTGCATGAGCTTCCACGTTAATTAGAAGAGCAATGTGTCTGGAAGAATCTAGGTATGAAGGAGCATGTAACGATGGGTATGGGCACCTTTGGAATAGGATCAGGCGATTGAAATATGAAGTTTTTTTTTAGCCCATGGCAGTTTTTGGTCAGATATTTGCCTAGTCTGCATTAGCATTTTTGTGTAAATGACAAAAATGTGGAACCCTGTGTGTAAGGCAATGGTTACGCTGTGATATTGGTTTGTTCTTGTAGAGGCTAGAACTATTTTGTAGAAAACTAAATGGGTTTTGGCAAGAACACTTGCATTCTGTTGTGACATGGCAGTGTACTAATTAGTTTATGCATTGAATTTTAAACAAAGGCAACTGAAAGGTTGAGCAATGCTCCATAGCAAGTTTGACTATTTTCCTGCAGTGCCTTGAAGTTGGTTCCTTACACATTGCAGCTCTATGATTTGGTGGTTGTAACGTGTTGTAAATAGGTTAGGTGAAATGGTTGGATTTATTTCCATCAAGGTTAAGCTCGAAATTATTTTTCATGAGTTTATTGGTTTTGGGATTTACGTGTCAAGCCCACATTGAAATTATCGTCGCTGATTTATTTTGAGATGTTGTCACCCTTGTGAAAAAAAAAAACACTGTCGCCTTGGTACATTCTCTTTATGCAGTGGGATGTATGTAGTTGTTGACCTTTCTTATTTCCCGGTGGTTTCACATGGTCAGACAATGAAAATTCATGTTGCTCTCCTGAATGGGTTCTAAGTAGCCGGGTCCTCCAAAATTATTTATTCTGGCTTCAGGGCATTAATGTTCGTTAATCTTCATATGGTGAATTTGTGTAACTATCCAAGTTACCATTTCCTGCATGATCAGAGCTGCTTGGAGAGGTACGCTCCTCTGGTCAGTAGGATGCCTGTGGGATGGCTTTCTGGAAGCCTTCTTAAGATCTCCCATGGCACTGTCGCATGCATCGCATCATGACAATGGGAATGACCAAGGATAAGAAGCTAGGCATATTTGCCGTGAAGATAAGGCATGCAGGAAGCGATAGTGTGTTTTCTGTTTACATATTCCCGAGATATGGAATGCTGGGGGCCTGGAAAGGGGGCAAAGGCTCTCGTTGTGTGCCACTGCCTTTCGCGCACTGTCCGGCTTTTTCGTTGACTGCCTTACTTCCTATGTAGTTTAGTCTTGAGCGTATCCTGCTTCAAAATTGCTTTTGGTTGGGCTTATCATGCATGCATTTCATTTCATGCGTGTAATGGAAATGCATCACTTTCTTCATTCTACATGTTTTTCCGAACACAGTTCTGTTATGTTTTGAATGTAGGAATTCTGTTCTCTTAGTGAAACCATGATCCCTTAATACTCTTTCTGGTCAGGAAACTCCGCTCCAACATAACAGACAAGGTCACTTAGGGACCATAGCTCCCGCCTGGGGGCGGTCGTGTAGTTTGTGGGTGAGATACCCTTGTGGAGCAGACAACGTTTTTGCAGCACTGCATCTTTTCAGCAAACATTATCTTTGGACGTTTGGTTCCGGTTCGGATTCAGGTTCAGAGCAGAAAGAATGTGCAATCAAACCGGTTCAAACTTGTTTCAATCGGTATGAATCAGTTCAGTTAATCTAAACTTTGACCCGTTGTTGATGGAGCGCAGACTAGCTTTCGTTGTTGTCTTCTGACACGCCAAATTTTAATTAAATGACATTGCAACACGATTTAAGCTGGGTTAAGTACATAAGATAGAATTTCCTCTTACCAAAGTATGACCTGATAGCACTTCCCAACAAGAAATTAATTGACAATATTCGGTTGTCAAATTCAGCTGCGAAACTATCATGGCGTTGTAGATAGCCTTAGCATATGAGTTAGACTGGTTCCAAGATATTCCCCTTGAACAAACTGGTGGTGGAATGGTTCAGAGAGTTTCGTTTGGAAACGAGCACTGTTCTCATACATCACACGGAAATTTTGCCAAAAACTACATTTTAGAAGAACGTGGTGGTATCTGCTGACAAATAAAGAAAAGCTGGAAAGAGGAGCAAGGGAAAAGGCAGAATTTGCTGTGTGATTCTAGCCTTTCATTTGAAATTCAGAATGGAGAACAGCAAGCAGTAATTTTTTAGGATATTATGCACTGCCATGAATGAGCTCTAGAGTCAGTAGTATGTAATACATTCATATATTGTTGACGAACAATGGATACTACTTGCTACCACAGAAACAAGGTGTCACAAAAAGAAAGAAAGAAAGAAAGAACCCGATACCAGGACAAACTGCAAGCTCTAGCCTGCCGTGTCAGGTAGAGCTGGAAGATTGCTGAAATTGACGACTCACACTGATTCCTTGTTATTGTGTGTTCTGCCTTGTGGATTGGTGAGGTTCTCATATGAAGGTGCTTGATCTGGCTCAAAGTAATGTTTTGGAAATGTACCTGAACTGTTTTGCGAAGTGGTAACTGCTTCAAACTTCTTTCGAGTGAGCAGTAGACGAAAATTTCGGTTCACTTCAGTTCCGGATTAGCAAAAAAAAGACAGGTTTGCGTGGTCTTCGTTTACAGAGCTCATTTGGCATTACTGCTTTCCCCGCAAGTTGTGCTGTAAGACAAGTTATTGCATTGACATGGTGTTGAAAGATCTACCCTTTTTAAATTTGACGCTTCTGAGCATTTGAGCATATGTTGCACGTGTCACACTGATCCATTTGAAGGCAAATCACCTTATTGCAGTAAATCTCCGATAAAGTCTGTTAACGAACGTCTTCTGTTTATTCCTGAAGACAAAGTCATCAGGATGCAAATCATAATTTTGTAGAAAGAAAAAAACAAAACACTTTCATTCACTTCTCGTCAAGTGAAGACTCCCCATTGATGAGGATCATCATGAAACGCTCCCCGATAGAATTAGGCGAAATCTCCTTGGTGTGTGTAGATCATTCTTACGTGCGCACAGGTTGCAAATATTGAAATATCCTTCAAGAATATTTAAGAAACAACAACACGGAGGCAAAACACGAAGCCAGAAAAGGGGAAGAAAAAGCTGGAGCACACGTCCAAACACATGCACAAACACTATGCAAGCCATACGCGCAGATACAGGCAGATGCCAAAGTCTCCCCCTAAACGACCGATGCGCCACCACGTGTCATCGGGGTGCCCTACGTGAACTTTTCGCTAGAGTTTCCTGACCACAGAGTATCGAGGGACCATGGTGAAACCAAACTCCTATGTCGCATTCAACTTCAAAGTGGTCTTACACTGTCGGCTCTCGACTTGTGAACCCTTGATTTACGAATTCCCTTGCTTTATGAATGGTGCCTCTTGGGACATGCAACCTCCCCTTGTTTTTCTCCTTGACAGGTGAATCTTCGATTTCCGAACAGTAAACAGATGTTTCAGGTCTGAACCCCCCACCCATATTGACCTCCATCTGTTACTTTAGAGCCGAACTTTGAAATTGACTCATATTGAGCATTGAGTACAATACTTCGAGGACGAGGAGTCATGCAGTAGGTTACTTATGTCTCTCCTAAGCACATGGTTCACACTCGTCCTTCAAACCCTTGAACACCCTGGAATTTGAAAATGCCATATTCAAGGTCTGGAAAACCTGGAATTTTTTCACAGTCCTTGAAAACCCTTGGTTTTGAATCTTTTTCTTGTTCTCGTGGAGCTGCTTGTGCAAATTACGCTTTTCCGGAGTCAGAACTGTAGCTTCGAAACCACAGGAGTTAGCACTCTTTATTACAGTAGGAATCAGCAGCGAGAAATGAATGGCACCCTCTGTTCTATTGAATGTTTCTTTCTGTACTATGTTGTTTAAAATTCAGTAGTTGTCAGTTGCATGTGTGAACTGATACTGTGCAGTCCCCATGTATTCTCTCATGTGATACCTGTAGCCTATAAATCTATCTGCAAAATATTGAAGCCCTGGTCATAAACTATATTTTACCTCCTAGACAACATGAAGCCTGAACTTCAAAAGATCCTTGAAAAACCCTTGAATTATTGTTCCAAAATTCAGTGGGAACCATGTAAGCAAGATTGGCACAGGATAAACCATGGTGCCAAGCACTGGTACAAAGTATTTTAGAAAATAAACGTAATTTCATGCTACAACATATTCCATATCGTTCTAGTGAGCTTGCACGTTTCTGCTCTTTCCGAACCTTGGTATATGAATTCTTCCATTTATGAACACTTTTTCGAGAAATGCTGAAAGCTTGTAAATCTACTGTTGGCTGTGCTGTGAAATAGGTGGTCTTGCATCCGTAACTACAGCAGAACTATATTCAGCAGCAGCCTTGTTTTCTCCCTGTAACTACAGCCAGTGTGCGAGCTAGGCAAATATATCACGTGCTTGAGCTGAGCCCAGATATTTTAGAAAACCCAGGGCTAGACGTGCTGGCAGTGGCCCATGGGACAGCTTTGTCTCACTCTGTCTGTTAGCCAAGACGTTTGGTATTTTGTGGCCCAACACCGTGGAAAGGTGCCTTATCCTGGTGACTTGGCCAGCTAAAAGCAGAGTCTATGTGTGGAGTGCGAAAATAGACTGGCGGGTGCTTATAGGTTGCAGAGCAGCTCCTCCCATTTGCACTGGGTTGCACCCATTTGGTGTAGCACATCACCTACTGAAGTAAAAGGGGTGGAGCTGGCATCCATTTTGGCAACTGTATTTTAATTTTCATGCCATGACTAGAGATGTGCGGGGGTGCGAGTTATACCCGTAGATCCGTGCGGGTGCCTTTGCCGACGTCCCAAGTAAAAATGTTTGTGACGTCACATTTTCATCGTGCATATGTTTTCCAATATAATGCAATGGCTGCGGATGTGCGGATATACTCAATAAGTGCGCGGATGCAAATACACCTATTTCGACTAGCACGGATGCAGTTACAGATCTTGCACGCCCCTTTTGAAAAACATAGAAATATTGAGAGTAACTGTTCTGGCGATGGTGTGTAAACACCTAACTTCATTTCTAGTCTAACAATGAGACTTTATTATGGGAACTTGTCACTCCACTCATTAATGGAAGATGAATGACAATAGAAGCCTAGACCTCTGCCCTAGCTCACTCTTTGTTTACCCACACACACACTCTACACCATGAGAACAAAGACCAGTGTCGTAGTATATCCAGCAAATTTGACCCTTTGGAACCGAATAACTCTGCTAATGGGCTGTGGGCCGGATAGAAAAATCAATGTGGCCTCTGGAGACACCTCCTGTATTGGATGCCATGTGACCCATGTTCACTGTGTGAGATCTGACTACTTCCTTTGACACTAGTGTAAGTAGTGTCAAGTAAACTGATGGTGTGATGCAAAAAACTTGGGGTGTAGATAAATTTCTGCCAGTAGCTTCTCAAAAATGCCATATTCCAGAATGGGTGCCATAGATCCTAGATTTCAGTTTGTTTTATTTTCCTTAGTGGTGGAAGGAAGAGCGAAAACCAGTAAGGCTTGACAAAGGCCCCTTAATTCATGAAAGAACACAACATCATCAAAAAACATCACCTTTCATCATCTTTCACCCCTTAATTCATGTTGGAGAACCATTTTCTACCTAAAGGTGTCAAACAAGCTGTGGCCAGAACTGGAGAGAAATGTGCCCTTGAGGCGAGTTGCCTTGCATTGCTACAGGGATTCAGATTTAGTGTGCTTGGTTTGCATTATGTTATTGCATCATACAAGCGTCATCCACGAGCACCTTCCAGCACTGAAGTGCTATGTTTGTTCCTTCTGAATGAGTTTGCCAAAAACAATCCGAACAAGTTTTGGCGAGATGCCTCAGCACTGCAACATCCCAGAGGTGGTGGAGAAGAAAGCATTCCTCGAAATGTATAACAGTCAACGCTCGTTTACATGACACTGACAATTTGCAATGAAAATATCCGTATCCAGACATCTGGATAAATGAAACTGGGGAGCATCAGTTGTGAACAAACAGCATTTCTTTTGGAGCACATAGTGAACTGTCCATCGTCTATTGTGTCCTTTCTTTACTGATGGGGTTAACTTGAGAAACATCTTTTGTTTGCTCAAAAAATTACTAAGACGTTCTCTGTCGACTTCGCACATTGGGTCCCTTACTGTTATTGGGTGCATGCTGATCATTAGTGAAAGCAACAGTGTTAATGACCTTCTTCATCTGCTTCACCTTCTTCATCTTCTGCTCGTGGCACGTTCTCATCGTCCCGGTCAGTGTTGAC
Organism: Ornithodoros turicata; assembly: GCF_037126465.1. Classification (NCBI taxonomy): domain Eukaryota; kingdom Metazoa; phylum Arthropoda; class Arachnida; order Ixodida; family Argasidae; genus Ornithodoros; species Ornithodoros turicata. The sequence goes on from NC_088201.1 coordinate 42,201,553, forward strand.
ATACCCCTGAACTGTGGTGTCGTTCACAGCTGTCGAACTTATTTTGCACATTAGAGAGCTCAGCTCTGCAAGCAAACAGTTTTCAACACTCAATGGATCATTTACAGTGGACTGGGCTGCTCAATGTGTGGTACATGGGTACAATGGGAAAGGGGAAAATTCCTCAAGATTGTCGTGCCGGTTTCATGAAATATAGGTTGCACATTGTTTCTGACTCTACACCGGATTTGGGGGCATGGTTCCTGGAAGCTGTTGTCTGGATCCAGGAACAGAACCCCGGATCTAGGAAGGCAAATTCCATGTACTTAAGTTGGTTTCCATGTTTCTTGTGGAATCTTGATAAGTGAAGCTCGGATAAACGGGGGTCCACTCTTTAGCTTGCTTAAGTAAAATGCGAAACTTTATTGGAAAACAGTCAATCTACAAGGGAGACCCAGAGGAACCCAACCATTTTATGATATGTTTGTGAGTCTCACCAAAACAACAACAACTTTATTTTAATGAGGATGACTGGGGAGTTTCGTCGAGAAGATTGATGCTCTACCCCATTGCTGGCGGTACTGTCTCGCCAAATCTTTGATTGTCATTATACTTTTTAGCTTTTTATTGCTATCTGCCGTTTTACCTTTGCTTGATGCATCATGGTCGTAATAGCTCTCATGTCATAATGCCCTTCCTCATCATTGCTTTGATCATCAAGGCATTTCAATGCAGAGCAAACACTGCTTACTCAGGTGACTCATAAAGAGTCTACTTCAGCGAGACTTTAACACGAATAGTGGAAAGCTAGCTTTGGTGCTTCTGCGGCAGAGAATAGGAGGAGGTGTGAGAGCGAATGCTGACCATTCTGATGAGAATGTCACGGAAATGTTGAGCAAGCTGATGAGGAATGGCTCGGTCCTCCCCGTGGGTGGGGACCACTGCCGGCGCTCACAGTAAAATACGCCTAACTGTGGAAATACGCCGATTTCAAGCGAAAGAGCTCGCAGGAGAGTTGTTTGTACTCAAATGCTCCTGCCAGAAAAGCAAGACCTCGAGAATAGGGAAGGGTGGTTAGCAGAGTCATAGGCACATTTCCGTATTCTAGTTGTGTGTGCAAAATGAAATGTTTGTGCTGTTGTCCTGGAGCAGAATAATTTTTCACCTGAATTTAACCCTGGTGCTTAAATAGTATGGTGCAATCAAATGAAGATTTGACAGTAATATGGTCCTGTTGTTGTAGTTTTATGATGAATGTGATCAATGAGCGGCACATCATCCTTGTCCCAAAATGTTGCCATGACCTTTCATACCGATGCTGTCTTGATTCAAGGTAGTGGAGAACGGGGATTTTCCCTCACCCCCCTCTAATGCCCCCAAATTCTTGCACCCTCCCAAAGAAAATACCTGCTGGGAAAGCCAAAAACTCCACAAAAGCAGCAGATAGCCCTCGTGGAGAATCGTAACATTCCCATGTCGTGCTTTCTCGCTTGCTCATGATCCCAGTGCTAAATCGACATTTCATCCCCAATCACCAAATGCACGTACGAAGCACTCCACTGACATGACACTCCACTCAGTAATCCTTCATTTCGGGCTTCAGCATATTCGGTACTCATCGTGAAGAGACCTTTGACATTAGAAAACATTAGTGCCAGGTGGTTTCCACAGACCTAGTACTAATAACGAGTTCTGAAGCAAACAAGAATTGTCATACACTATTATCCATAACGATGTCCTCCACTTTGCGGCACATTTCATCTTCGAGTGACTCCCTACCACACTTAAACAATGCTGTTGATCTTTTGACAGCCTCATGTGAAGATGCAGTGCCCTCATATATATTTTTGTGCATTAATGAGTACTGGTACGTTGTTCCTTCCTTAGCTAAAAATTTGGTCATGGCACAGTGCTTGATACGGTTATTTGCCTCGGATGTTGTCTTTGCAGTCTTGTGTATGACTGGTGTTTATGACACGGTAGGACGACACAATATGTGCGCAACCATTGCAGTACTGTGACTGTATTGAATCATACGTGGGGTTAGAACTTGTCGAACACCCTTCGTACACATTTGACGTAGGTCTATACTAAAATACATATTGCACGTAATATTGCATCCCCAAGATTTGAAGGAAAATGGCAATTTGTGTATTGCACTTTCAGACGTGAGCCGCCGCTGGCGGGTGGCAAGCGTCGGGGGGTTCCTCTACGGCATGATGGCTGCAGACGAACCTCCAGGTTGTGGTGGAGAGGATGATGATGGAGTCACTGTTGGCAGTCCATCATGTCCGGCTGAGGTCCCTGAGGAGCTGCACCCTGTAGCCAAACTCGAGAGGTACGCCTACAGTGACATTGTGATAAACCGGTAAGTGCAACTAGTTTGCGGAAGCTTGCGTTATATATAGTAGAGTCTCGTGTGATCTATCTCTCATATTTGCACCCACTTAGCTCTATACTATGTGGAGCATGCATTGCTCGGTTTGCGCAATGCCAACCCTTTCGATGGAAGTGCGAGTGCATGGGCTTCGGTGAAGTACTTATCATCTGCTCCATCAGTATGACATGTGAGTGTAGATACAGCGGCAGGGTATCGGAGAAGCGAAAACAGACCCTCTTTACAGCACATGAGTAGAAGGGAACACCAGATTGAGATATGCAACTGCACTCATCATCGAAAGTGTTGCTGCTGAAAGTTGCAATATCAGGCATATGAGCAATATCAATATCTGGCAGTGTCAGGCATAAACAGGAAGACGACGTGGCCCTTTTGGTTGCTGATGGCCGGTGATGGCTCAAGCAGTGGTCCAGATGATGTACCCGTTTAGCCAGACGAGATGTTGATATAAAGGAACGATTCAGTAGGTGAGCTGAAGGGCGAGAGAGAGGTTTATTAGGGCTTTTGGGTGGTCAAGGGCCGGATTCAAGTCAGGGTCAAGGAGTTCATGGAAGATGGTTAGTCATCGACAATGCCCAATGAACTCCGGGGCTTGTGTGGTGCTCATTGCTTTTACGCTGTTGCTGCCATGATGGTGATGACTCTGTCACTCACAAATATCGGGGCCCCTTCCTAACTAGGTGCAGCTAGAGTCACTAAATAAGTTTCGCTTCAGAGTAGGACACAAAAGTTATACGGGTGAGCAGGAGAGGTTATTTAGTTTCTGTGCCAGGATAGCATCACCTAATGATACCATCTCTCGAGCGCTCCAAAATGTTGCTCCTGTTGAGAGCAGCTCACCATGACCAGCTGGATGCTCTCGTGGGCAATACATAGATAATGCTGCACGACAATCACACATGCTTCCCTAACCCACGACCTCCATGGCGAGCATTGGTATGTTAGCTGTCTATGCTCCTCAACTGGGGATAGTGCTGGTGTGGAGCGGAAACAAAATGGCTTCCCTACTCGCCTGTGGAACTCAGTGTCGCTACTCTGATGCAAAGCTTATTTTGTGACTCTAGGCGCAGACAATAGGTACACCAGGATATGACATCCTGCTGTTTTTGATCAGTTGGAAGAAACTTCCGTAACTAGAAAGTGGCTTCACTCCTAAGACTCCATACACGCAGTCCATATAGTATAGAGGCCAGTGTTTGCTGTACAGCGTTTGACGATTCTGTACAGAAATTGCATTCCTGACAGTGTGTATGGCCTCCTTACCAAGAATGACAGTTTCTGAACAAGGCAATGTCGGGTGTAGGATATATCCAGTGAGGAGGTTTGACTTGTGTGCTGAGCATGATGTGTGCATGCTTGTGTTTTTAAATCCTGTGTGCAGCGTACAATATTTTGCTCTTCAATTGCTGTCGAGTCAGGTTCAGGCAGGAGAGTCTTTGATAGAGGCCACTAGAATGTGGTTTGGTATGACGTGCCCAAGAGCTTGTATGCCGTATGCTGTAATGCCGGGATATGGTACAGTAGTGCAGCATAGGCATAGAATCAAGTGTAAAGCGAAGCATAGGAACACTAATAGGCATAGGGAACGTTGTCATACTCTCCAGAGTAAATTAAGACGTAGCCCAGAGATTTTGTGGCAGGACAAAGTGAAACTGCACTTTTATTCTGAAAACAGTCTGACAGGGCGCCAGTATACAGGTCATGGTGATATGCACACTGTAGACCGTCTGTCATGTTTTTTTTGTCAAGGATTTTTCCGAAGGGAGGGCCCAGTCTTGGATAGTATGCTATATACACTGCCTAAGACCACCAAAACTAATTGAAGCACTCTGTGACAAAAGAAATTGAGGGGGTTCAAAACATCCGAACCCCTCAAGATTTGCCTCTGGTTGCAAGTTTGATAGTAAGCTTTGAGACAGCCTTAGCTAGATGATTCACACGGTAACTTTTACGAATAAATGATGGGAGACTTTGTGTGAAGAGGATACAGGCCTAGAGTCAAGTTTTTCAGCTGGGTAGCGTTTCTGAGAGATTAAGTAGAGTATTTTACACATTCACACGTGGTACAGAACAGACGGTAACATATGGCTTGATATTGTCTGCGTACAATTGCTGCTTTACAAGAAGCGTTCTTACTGATATGTATGTACATAAGCACACACTGATGAAGTGGACCAAAAATAAAACCTGGCAGGACACCATCGGCAGCTTTGCAAGTGAAAGTGATGCACCAGTTCACATACAGACAACAATGCATACGGATGAGTGGGAGGCAAAACTGATGACATGCAGTGAAGCAGCATGGTCTGCAGCAATGTTGTCGAATACCTTGCACTCGAATACTGGAGTGGAAGGGCACAGTCGGCTGACGGGTTAATAATTTTTTTATCTGTTATTAAGCTGGTCTTGTGTGTTGGAAGCTCCGTGCTCTACGTATGAACCCCAACAGGTATTGACAGCAGTTAATGCACGTTGCAGCTTGTCCACCTGTGCTATGCATATAGTGTATGAGTCTACATGTAAAGTTTGTGGTTCGAGAGCGGAATGGGAGCTGATGCATTTGTATAGTCGTGTTCAACTTAAGAAGGAAAAGAAATCTAGTCTGTCAGGTCTTGAAATATTACTGCGCCACAGATAGGATGGCTGGACGCAGAGAGGTCACGCTCTCTCGCTGTGCCAGATAATATAATCCATCATACTCACTCTGCTTCCGCATTGGCTGTTAAGACAGGCCACATGACACTATGCTGAAGCAGAAGATGCGCTCCCCTACTGATGGCGCATGATGGTGCTACAGTATTCCTTCAGGTGCACTATTGCATCTCCTTATCTCCGGCGGTGTATGTAGTTGGTGGGCTAGACTTCTTTTCCTCCTTAAGTTGAACACGACTGTACTCTCCCAGTTGCAGAACTGCATTTGTGTTCATCCGCCACCCTTTCCATTTTTGAATGTGGATTCACGGTGGTCTTGTGCGTTTGACTGCAGCACTATTGTCTCGCTATTGTCTAACTTTACGTTGTTGGGTAATTATATCAACAAGAATGAAACATGAAGTCTTAGACAGATGGTAGTTCGTCGAAGAGTATGGTAAGGCTAACTACACCAGAGGTCTTCCATTGTGAGAAGTAATATTGCTAAGCAAATATCTTGATTTTTGCCGTTGCTGTGGTTAAGTCTTCGTTCGTTGAACACCCTGCAGCAGTTGATAGAGGGGTCTCATAACATTATTTTCAACTGGGATGTACGGCCAATTTCTCTCTCCACAGCTCAACTCATGGGTTCGATGACTACTTTCCCTCGTATCATTCTTTGTATGTGTCACGGCATTTCTCGTTGTCTGCTACACTGGTGCGAATACTGAGATATCGCCGCTGGTGACGCGTAAAAACCGCGTGGGTGTTCTCAAGGCCAAAGCACTTGAGAGCGAGTAATTTTCTCTCTCTCCCTCCGACACTCCGTGTTTTATCGGCAGGAAGAGGCGATATCACTTCTTGGGTTCCCCGTCGTGCCAGTATTTCACTCGCCCCCTCCTCACCCATTCCTGTGAGTGAGTGATCCCATTCAGGCCTTGAAAGGAACGTCACTGGTCTTGGTTCATTGCGGAGAGCTGTTGTGGAAGCTTTCTGCCGTTTATCAGTGAATGGTATATGTTTATTAAGCCGTACTTCATCACGTTCCTCTTCGTGCTCGGTAGTCGTACAGGAGGGGTAGGATAAGCCATCACCCTACACAATTTGGAGATTTTATATTGCGTTCGCTCGACACTCAACGTTTTATACACACACATATAAGGAATGCACGACACCGAAGTTCACGCGAAATGATTTCCTCTACCACGAAAGCGCATACGTCCATTATTGGTTTTACTGCGTTTGTGCAGAGCGAGGTTTTCTCTCTTACGGGAAGGTTACAGATTAGTGTGTGTGCCCCTCTCGTGGGTTCGCGAATGTTGTTCAACGATCGTAAATACACCTAAAGGCTTCGTTTTGTTTGCGAAGGAGATACCGGCGATGGCCCGACAATTTTAGCTGCCTTTTCTCCCCTCCCGTTATCCTTCGCTGCTGAGTGCGCGTGCGCCCTTTCTGCCAACATCCATTCCTCCCGCTTCTCCTCTACCGGAGATGAGCTAATGAAAAACGTTTTACTCCGAGCCGGAATGACTCGGACCGGATGACCGAGGACGTCCTGGTTGCACGGTGGCGACCATCGTGTTCGAATTCCGCTACCTCGCAATGGGCGAAACTAGACTACGTGACAATGCACTGTCTTGGTCGGTGCGTCGTTCCGAAGGGAGGCCGCGCAGTGATTGTCGTGCCTCCTACTACGTGGCGCGGTGCGTCGAGAGTGGCGCTTATGATTGGGTTCAACATCGGAGGGCGAGGCAAGCGCGGGAAAGGAGGGAGGTTCCCGCGTCTCTAGAGGCAGTCGAACAACGACATCGCTGCCATGGACTGCGTGCTGTTGACGCCCGTCCTTTGGATTCTGCTGGTGTTTTTCCTGATTTCTCAGGAGAAGAGTTCAGCACCATCCATTTGGTTGGACGAAGTCGTACACCCGCCTTGAGGTGATTTTCCGATCGCTAGCGAGACTCCCAAGTCTGTGCTGACTTTGAGAACAGTGACCGTGCGCCCTCGGATCCGGCAGCGGTGGCGTGCTATGTGTGCCTTAGTGTTTACACGAGGGGCGTCCGGAGCTGTTCCGCCGTCCATAGCGCTTCTCTTCGGATGCTCGCTTACGTTGGACCGCTTTGTGGAGCTTCCCCGCGGATCTCTACTGTGGATATCGGTGAGCCTTTGATCTTGCTTAATACGGGGATATCAGATCGCAGCTAGCGTGTGGGATTCCCGTTCCTTGCAGATAATTTTTCTCTAGTGTATCGGTCACATCTAACGCGTCCATCAGCCATCCGACGTTTTGCAGCTTTTATTAGCCAGCGACGAAGCGAGAGGAATGCAAACGACATTTCGGTGAGGGGGGGGACCTCAACATGGCTTTCACTGTACAGCTCGATGGTCCTTCTGTTGAGGTACACTGTTGAGCAATTCGGGCGAGGAGGAAGGCTGCTACCATTGGGACCGGAAGGTGAGAGGAGGAATATTGGCGGGAAAGAGCCAAGTACTGCAATTGCATTCTTCTGGAATTCGCTGTGTGACGTATTTGGGGGACATGTTTACGCCATGAATGCAGTGTTGGCCTTTCAGGGCGTGTGCGCACCGACACAGGTGACGTCAATAACGCCTTCTGTTGAACACAGGCGTATCAGATTCGTAGTAGCCTTATTTCTCTGGTTCGCAATAGCACTTTGCCTTCCATTTCGCCCGATATTTTACCAGCAATATTTTCTGGTAGGATATCGGCAACGAACGGAAGGGCAGGGAAGTTTTCGGTGATTCGCTAACGCCGCACCGGGTCCTCAGTGTTGAACATCTCCCCACGTTTTTGGAATGCGCTCCCAGCGGCGCAGTTCTCATTCGCCCTTCTTTCTCCTTCTGTCTCTTTCCCTCTTTTTTGCGGGCGCTGCCTTTCAGCGTGCGGCAACTACATGGAATGTGTATGAGAGAAAGAAAACGGCGAGGAGAAAGGCGTGTGAACGGACGAACCGCCCTGGAGGGCACGCGGGGTGAGGGAGGACGGGGGAGGTGAAGGAACTTCTTTCTTTCGGGGAACCATTTTTCATCTACGTGTTTCTCATTGAGCTCGGAAGAACAAAAAATCCTGCAGGACGCCTGTATGACCATTCTGATGGGTCATTTCGGGAGCAAGTTCACCGTTATTTTACTTCTCCGCGTGACTCGTCAGTGGATACTTGGCCGAGCCGTTGCAGACAAGCGGTTTTCATTTAAAGCTGTGTCGGGGTGCACCTATAGCGTACCTATTCGCGTGGGTAATTCCTCTCCAGATGCCCCCAGCGGTGTGTACAAGGGCTAGAGGGACGGGACACCTACGTGCAATGATGCAGCTTATCCCCACGTAGTGCGTCCTGCTGAGCGTGGTACAGTTCTCTGTACCCCGAGAGGTAGGTAGGGCCTTCCAACTCCATCAGAGAATTGGGATTTTCTAGGGACATGTTCGGAGGAAAAGGCAGTGTTCCCGCGTCTGACCACCTGGGAAGTTGCCCGCCTTTTCGCTCTGAAGATGTCGTAGAACGACATTCCAGTACTCGAATTAGGGAATGGGATGCCACGTTCCAGGGAAGCGCACATTGTCTCCCACCAGCCTTTCGGAGATGTTACGATCACTTTACCAGCTAAGTAGAACTCCACTTCCAAGGCTGCCATGTGGCATCTAGGATGAGTTAGCTGCCCATCGCCACGTTGCTGGTGCTGGTTTTTCTCTCTTTGAATTGAATGGAAGAAATGATTAAATTCAGAAACATTGTCTCGGTTATACGGTGTACGCAATTTGTAGTACGCTGTTCCATTTGCAAGATATATGCCGGTTTGGCCTTCCTTGCATACAGTCCCTGATTCCAGCAGAATCTTAAAACTAAAAGGTTCCCCCGGTGACTTTGAAGATGAACTCAGTGTGTTCTGCAGAAGATGGGAGCATCTTATGGCGAATTCCACTGGTGGTGGTACCGCAGAAAAAGTTACACTGGCCTGAGTGCAGGCTTGTAAAGATACTAAGTACTTGTAGGCATTTAAGTTACTGAGTACCAGGCAAAACAGTATTTGAGTGGGATACTACTCACAAAAGTAGCTCGTCACTCTCATGATACCATCAAGTTACAATTTGTGGAATTTACTGTCAAACGAGTATATGTACAAACAAAAAGGATATCGTTCGGATACATTTTTCCGCGATATCTTCTGAGTGCATGCTCTCCTCTGCGGACATCTCGCCCGATAATGTCGCTCGCGCGGATACACGATGCTCTGCTCGGAGGAGCTAAATTTATTTCACACTCAAGGTGTCGGAAATCAGTCCTTCAGGAAATCTGTCCTTCCTCGCTATTACTCTGACACACTATTCCTTTGGTGTGTGTTCGTCTGCGTCCCCTTGTCGCTTACTTCATGGCATTGTACCAACCAGCCCTACACGTTCTTCTATACTATTCCTCCTCCTCCCTGGCTTGGACAGACACAGACCCCGAACATCACCAACATTCCGTTCAGGCCAACACGAAAAACTGTCCGAACCGAAATCGGGACCGAACTTTTTTCTGTGCATCACCGCATGCTACCGAAATGCACTCCGAATTTAGGCCGAAGACTTCTGGCCTTGGGGAGCATCGCCTTTCAACCATCCAGGTCAATGAGATAATCCCTGTATTCATAGGAGTAGAAGTCGCACACACGCGGCAACAGTCAGCCCCATTGCTACGTCATCGTTGCTATGGTTCTCCTTCCGGCTTGGATAGCTTAGATTGGTTGCTTCTACTTTTTCGGTTGGCGTCACTTCCCATTTCGGAAGAGAAATCTGGCTTGGCCAGATAAAAAGTTCGGTCCCGAATTCAGTTCGGAAAGAATTCGGACGCTTTTCGGGCCATGCGGTTCGCGCTTTAGCCTAGGCGCCGCCCGCTTCTGTAGGCTACGCCGCAGAGTGACGTGGCTACCCCGGAATATCCGAGATGAAATGTATGCAGTATGTAAGTGGCGTAGCGCCCAACCACGACAGACCAAGTATCTTGATCTTTTGTCTCCAGAAAAAAAAAATGAAATGAAAGTATGTATGTCTCTGCTACAAATTATTTACTGTGTTAGTATAGACTGCATCTGAGTGGCGTAGTCAGAGGGGAGGGGTGCACAAATCGTGCATTTGGGAGAGGGAAAACGAGGGGAAATCCTTTCCCTACGTAAAGTTCCCGTAGAACCCCTAGACTATTTCAGTTGCGTATAAGTCTGCTTGAGTGTGCATGTTACGCTGGTCGTTTCAGTGCTGCGTGAGTCGCCTTTCATTGGTCGTTCCCTTCGTTTCTACACTACACTGTGTTGCACTAAAAACGACCAGCGGAATTGGCCGTTAGTTCCGCTGTCTGCTGCTTGTTAGTTGCAAGAAAGACCGAAGCTCATGAGGGTACCCTGCTGTCCTCATTGCCCTAGTTGACGTCGGAAGTTTCGATGTGACATAAAACTGGAGCCGCACGAGGGTGACCCTCGTGTCAGCCATGTCGGAAGAGACTTTCTGCTTGGTGCGTATGAATGTCGCAACTGTAGGATGTGTTACGCCAAGCAATACAATTTACGCAATACGGTGATTCCTTCCAGCAGACGAGACCTTCTCGTAGTGGTGCAGTTTCGACCTGTTTGTCCTCTCGACTAGCTGCGGGCGGAGCTTACGATATCGTCATCTTATCGAGCACTGCCTGATAAATACGCAGAGTTGCGTGCAATGAGTACTTCGCAAATGAAATTGCGCCAGAAGGTCATGCGTGCGTGATGGCCAACATCCGGGGCATTGAGCGAAAACAAGCAAAAAAACGTAGCGGAGGACACCGACGAATCGAATGCGACGTATAATATAAATTCGTAATAGTAGAATGACAGCTCCTTGCCACTGCACGCTGACAGACAAAAAGATACTTGCAATTCTCTCCCTTTCCCCGCGAAATTAAGCAATTTGGGGAAGAACGACACCTTTTCGCTACGTACGCTATCCGGATGACGCTTTGTAGTTTGGGGTGTGTTGCGATGTATCGCGTGCAGTCATCGCTTACTATGGCTCGTCCGCAGTTGCGCGTAAAGCTACGTTCCCAAACAAGCGATTTTGAGGCGCGAGAGCGTGGAAGTGCCACGCTTCTCGCTCACGCTCTTCGCTCGTCTGTTCCCAAACCTGCGAGCCACCCAGCGCGAGCGTGAAAGATCGGCAAAGCGAGCGTAAATTCCACATCTCCCTGATATCTGCGTCATCCAGATATTTTCGCTCTCGCTTCCAAGATGGCGGACTTTATGAACAAAAGAAGCCGAAAACATACGAGCATGCTGGCACATGGAGTTGTAATGAAGCTAGTAATTGCGATAATTTTGACCGCGCTATACCAAAATTAGTTTTGCATGCTTTGGGCTATTTCACGCAAACAATTGTGTGCAAATAAATTCACTCGAGAGTCCGCTAGGGGACCCAATGTCGCAGCAAATAAACACGAAACTGGCCGATGCAGAACCGGCGATAAAAGGCTTGGAAATTTGGATAAACTTATGAAAAACGTAAGCAGTGCTGTTGTGAAGACTCGCGTGGTGTGCCAGGGCCAGCACAAAAGACGCAAAGAGTATTAAAAACTGTCATTACAGAACACAGAAATCCGTGCACAAATTTGTGCGCTTGATACATATGCACTGAAGAAAGAATATTTCATAATCACGTTTGCGCCTGTCTCTTATTGTGTACAAAGTTTAAAATATCTAGAATGGCATTATATGAGATGACTGAGGAACTAGACGCATTTTGGACGACATGATGAACACGGTCTTCTGCTCCAGCGTTTCTCGCGAGTACCTTTGGGAACAGAGGCGCTGTAGCTAAGCGATAGCCTGTGGTAGCGAGTCGTCCGCCTCGCTTCGCTTTCCAGCTCTCGCTGTAAAACTCGCCCGTCGCTTTATTTTGCTGAACTGAGGCCAGATCCTGAGTCGGTTGTACGCCTTCAACAGTCAAACCGATTTTCGTCCTTGATTTTTGCAGGCTACCATATGCAGCGATTGTGATACATCCACGGTAAATTTTTTGTGGTACCTTTCGGGTGTAAATGTTCCGTCCTATGGCACACTTTTGTGATATAAGTTTTCCACCATACAGAAGGGCGTTTTGTAAACTACCCTTTAACGAAATGGTGTGTATTCTACAAAAAGCACCGTTTCAAGGGGCATATTCAACGGAAAACACAATTTCAGGGGGCTCAATTCCATTTTAAACATCGTTTCGGTTGGGGGTTTTGCAAACACCTTCCCCCACACTGTTGTTACACCTTTCAGTTGAGCATGCGGAATAATAAAGGGCGTTTGTTTACGAAAAAAAAAAAAAACTCTTTTTGCATATTGAAAGACGTCGAAACATTTACTGTATATCACAGTTGCCTGTTCGCATTCGTATTTTAGTGCTGCTCGCCGTCCCTTGTTTTGCGCACTTCAGTATAATTTGCCGCTTATTCGACTCCCAACCGCAAATATAGCAGCCCCCTTTCCGCATTCGATGGTGCAATACGTAAACTGGTTCATTGCCACTATAGTGTGAGCTGCCGTATCTGGTAAACAAGGTTTGCCTTGGGCCACGGATGCGCCGCCGGCCGGAAGAATTAATTCTCAGAAAGTGCGTGGAATGTGGTCCTTCGACCAAAAGGAGGAGGGCTTCGTTCGATTTTGCGGAGAATAATGGACGCACGTGAACGCCGTTCCATTCACAGGCTCGATACCAGGAGCGCCACCTGGGAGGGAACGAAATCTTCCTGAGCCCCGGGCTGAGGGTAGTTGACAATTCGGGTTATTCTGAAATTAGTGTTTCAGTACTGCCATCGCTTCGCGTACGCAAGGGAGTATCTGGTGTGCTCTCCGAACGTGGCTTTGCGTTTAGCGTTTGCGCAGCGTGCGCACGCTATTTGCTCGCGTACGCGAGTTGATTGCGCGCGCTAGAACGAAAAGTCTCTCGTCATCACGAGCGATTTCTAGCGTACTCTTATTTGGGGATAGGAAGTGATATCGTCGGTAATTCTTGTCAGCGCGTATGTTGATTATATACACAAAAGCGGGAGAATAGGTGCGATGGAATAGTGAAAAGGACATCCCGGAATTACTGCTGCCTTATTCTAGCCCGTGGTCTCCCTTTTAAATTGGCCAGTGTTTCTCGGGTTTGATTCAAACGTGCTCGATATTAGCGGTTTCCGTAGGTGACATCGCCCAGTATATTGGCGCCATTTTCTCTGTTTACTCTTACTCTGTAGAAGGCACGAAAACCTTCGCTTTCGGCAATGAACACGTAGAAATTAGTACGTCTTAACTGTGGTCCCACAGTGACGAATAGCCGTCTCTGTTGTGCATTGTCGAGGCGGCAGAAAAGTTTCAAATGACGGGAGCACATGTAGCCCTCAAGTTGTGGGTACAGTGGGACTTCATGCCGGTATTCTCGCTTCATGTTGTCTGTCGCCCTCAGGTTGCTTGGTTTGCTTTGGCGGGTCGGCTGTTCCCGGAGCCATGGGATTCGGACGAGTTTGATCGGCTTCTGCCCCCAAATTCGTAGAAAAGGACTTGATTGATATTGCCCCAAGTCCTCGTATCTGCTGAAAATTGCGCTTATGGAAAATATTAGGGACAGCCCCAATTTTGAAGTAGCGCGGGATCAGATATCAGCAGGAAATGCCAGAAGTTACCCATAGCGTCGTGCACTTCCCGCGTCTCTCTCTCCCCTCCACGCTCTTCTATGGCACCGTTTCTCGTCGCACGCCGTTGTACACGTGGCACACGATCGTAATAAGTAGTTAGTAACCACCACTGCTTCCTGTTTATCTCACTCAATGAGGAGCTAATAACAGCGGTCATGCGTGGGCGTCCGCAGAAATATGCACTGTGTCGAGCGAGAAAACATCCGAGGGTCACAGTTCTCTTCAAGTCACTGACACATAAGACCCTATTAGTCTGAAGTCAGCACGGATTGTACGAATATTAGGTAAAATACAGAACATACAAACAAAATCGAGTTTCGTGGCACTATTTGCCCTTAGTTGCTCTTGTGCCGTAAAACAGCAGCAGCTCTGATTTCTACTCGCATAATTGTGGCGGAGCGCTCTCCAGGATTGTACGCCTGTGCAGGGGAATTCACGCTACGCAGCAGCATAGAGCACTTTGTCCACGTCGTTGGATACGAACTCCGCACCTCAGCCTTCACCTCTTTCATGTTGAATGCGCGTGTGTCGCGTTATATTGGGACATCAGTGTTGGGACAATGTGGCATCAAACGTCCATAGCAAACTGTAAGCGTCTCTGCCCAGGTACAGTTAACTTTTGTCATCATCGCTGCGATTTTCGTTCGCGCGAACTTACCTCGACGCCGACCTACGATCCGCGGAATTCATCCGGGTGCTTCCCGCCGTCATCTTGCGGGGTTTAGTCTGCATCCGTGTTCATGCGTTTTTCTCCAGTGGTACGTTAAAGGTACCGCAGACATGCAGATTGTGTTGAACAGCGTGTTATTGCGTAGCTCAACGGAATTGTTGCTTGTAAACCCAGCGCAACAAGCTCTAAATGTGACAGAGAACGCGTAATATTTTTTAATATGCTAGCAAATTGAGGTGAAATCGCTCGAAGCGACGTCTGGTGTCAAATCTTCCATCAAATTCGCCATGCAACGGTGATATATGTTCCCGACCACAGGGGTGCCATCCAATGCTCCATCGCTCATGATCTCAGTTGTCTCGCGACGTAAACACCCAATTATTATTATCCAATGCTCCATAGTCGAAAGCGTGCTGGGCGAACGCGCTGCATTCTGGACAGGACAAGGTCACACGTCACAACAAACGTCACCGCACACGTGACCTTAAAGATGGCCGCGCCCACGGTGTAGCCGCGCCCGTCATCGGCGGCTAAACCGTTTGTAAGCAACGCGTTTGCTCTTTCTGTGCGCCCTTTTGGACGTTTTTCGATTTCCACGATTATTTTTATCCGGCAATCTCGCAGTCAAACGCGCAGTTCTGTACATGAGGGCTCGTACTGTTGACGTCTTCCAAAGATGTGATGACGACCTCGCGTTAAGACACACGAGCCGATGTGATGTACTTCAACTAAGGAGAAATGGGATACCATGTTGCGGAAGAAGCACCGTATAGTTTACGCTGGCAAAATACGTTCATCTCTTGACTTTCTGCCAACGGGAATATGTCGGCAAGTGCTAAAACTACATGTAAACAGTCACACGACCTCAAAATGACATTGCCTATGACGTATAACCACGACAAGATGGCGGTTTTGAGAAAAGCACCCGCTTGAGGGTAGTTACAACAATGGCGTTGTTTTCGCCGCTGTGTTCCCGACTGACTTGCTGACGTTGACTTGCTGCTTCTGATGGCTCTGTAGCCGATGCATATATAGCCAACTTATTTCGTTTTAGACCCAGTGTTGTCCGCACGCAATGTTGGCCGTAATTTTTAATTTTCTTAAAAAAAAAAACTCGGCCCAATTGAGACAATTGGCTACGCAACGCGAGAGTACTGAGGGCCCAGGCTATCGAATAGATAATTTTTGAGATTCCGTCGCTTATGCTTTAAAGGAACTGCAAAGTGAAATACAACCAGAACGTTACAAGGTACCGTCATGCAGAGCTTGGCTGTGTGATCAGTGATCACACACGGAAGTCATCACCTCTCAGTTCTTCATCCTTTTCTCACTAATTTTGAACACTTTTAGAAACTGAAAGGTGGCAACCTTCAACGTTCGCAAAGAACCAAGTTGGAGTCCGCCCCGGATTGGCGGACAGATATCACGTGATATTGAAGTACAACGTAACGCATTTCAGACAGGTTACTAATTACCACGACTTTTTTGAAGAACAGCAGTTAAACTGTTAACGGTTGTAACGTCCGAGTTTCGTGCCTGCGAGATGATCTACGCCATCTATTGGCCTTTCTCTCTCTCCGCGTCCCTGGGTCGTCTGCTCGCTGTATCGCTGCTCTTTGCAAAACCTCGCATACAAGTTATTTAAACGAATGTGTAGTTTGCGTTCTTGTGTTCCGGAATACGCAAACCGTGCACATTCGCAACGAAATGCTTAGTGCACTCGTGAGAAACGCACCATCTCGTCTGATGTATCGTCTAGTTCTCAATAGGTGGCGCGTCAGTCGCCTTAGGGTTGGGGCGCTTTTGGAGTTCGCTAGCTTGCTTTGCACAGCAATCTTTAAAATGCGATTGCTGAAAAATACTCGATACACAGCTGAACTATTACGTACCCGAAGCATCCAAGTTACAGATTTGCCGTTCACTTTACAGTTCCTCTGAGGTGCCTAAGCACGTCAAGTACTTATTCGCCTCGCGATCGAACTGTAGGTGGCGCTGCGACGGATGCCCTAGTGGGGATACGGCATGATCGGACGCAGCAGGCTCTGGCTGTTCTACGCAGATGTCGCAGTGTTTCTGGATGAAATGCTGCTGTCAGTGCCTCGCGTATTGCGGATGTGTTGAAATGCGATACTTAGAACGCTGATAAGGTGTGAAAGTTGACAAATATTGCTGCACTGCGAAACGCTCAAGTCGCGAAGTTGTGAAAAGAAAATATCCTGCGTGCTTTTGAAGGGAAACACTGCCTCCTTTGTTCCAAGCGTGATTTTGTTTGTCTTTTGCTGCTCTCGCTCGAATATTTATTCGTCGTTTGTGTATTGCTGTCCTTCCCTGTACCTTTTTATCTTACGTCGAGAGAAGGATAAAAAAAAAGACTCACTCAAAATTCCTGTCTCCGCTGATCTAAATGTACAATGTACTAATCAACAACAACAGTGAATCTAAATGTACAAATGTGCAAGAATGTAACATAAGGGCAGAATAGCCCAGTAAGTATTGAAGCCCCTCGCTACAATTTTTGCAATTTTGCGTCGAGCGAGTACGGGAGAGGTTCGAGGTTTGATTCGTCTCCTGGGCGGGCATTCACTAAATGGTGCTAAAATATGTTACGAGATGACCACACCTTTGTGGTGGACTTGACTTTGGGGTGCTACCGGTCAGGTAATAACTACATATAAACTAAGTTTTTGTTCCAGCGGCAGGTATATATTCTGAAACACGCTGTTGCACACGTGCTTCATACCCCCCAAAACACACGTGTTTTACATATTACGTTCAGGGGTGGTGATTGCATTTTACCTTGAATGCGTGCGTTCCAATGATTACGTATGTGAAAGATAAAAGTCTAGTCTGTCATACGGTTAGATGAAATGAGATGAAAGCTTAATATTCACACATTTAAAAACACCCGTGTCATAAATATATATATTAATGCATTCATATATTCCATATATGAATACATTCGATACGACTTGTATCTAGCGCGTGCAGAATATCATAACTGAGCATTGTGAAGTAACTTAGAACAGCTAGCACAGAAACCATTCTACAAATAACTGTGACATAGTTTTATACTTTTAATAAAAAAAAAACTGTTGTACCAAGAGCTAAGGTCAATGCTGTATTTTGTTTGACACACAGAACCGCAGTGACAAATATAACATAGCAAAGGCCGAGTGGAATCCGCATACTGGAACATATGCACGTTCTGTAGTTTTCTTCCCTGCTAAGCACGCTGGTGCAGAGAACTAGAAAAGTTCAAAAAAGTTTTCCACCAAGTCATTTTCACTCATTTTGAAGCGATTTTAAAAGCACAAATGTCCAGAAATTGAGCCTTCCAAGCACGTTTTCGAGCGCGATGACCACAGCGAAAGCACCGGCTCAAGCCGCGCATCCCCACTAAAGGCAGTTCACGGAGTAGCCGCATGGTGGCGACGCTGTTCATTCATTTCGACACGGGGAGTGTCTTGGGGAAGCCTTGGCAACTACAGAGTGCTTTCTTTTAAAGAAAATATTGAGGGGTCTTTACTACTTTTCCAGAAAAATACGGCGCTTTTTATGGAGAACCCTGACTCTCTTACAAAGTGCAATTTCTGGGCACGCACGCGCACAAGGCTATACCTTGTTTCGTCCAACAAGATGTTCGTACGGTCTCAGTGTCGCACAAGTAAAATGAGATTTGCATAAATGAACTACATATCGAGGAGGCCGTCCGCTACGACTCCGTCCAGAATTCCGGGCTGACATTCTCTCTAGATTGCATGCAGTGGCCTCCGAAAGAATCGATACTGCCAACTCCCCATTTTTTGTCCTTGATCGGTTAATTCTAGTCGACCATTCGTAGCTGGTAGCTGCTGAATGATTGCGTCGACATTCAGCGAGGGAGGAGGCGTGATGGAGTAAGACGTTTCCTTCTTGCTTTTGATGTTGGTACGCCAGATGGATGGTGGAAGCCACTCGTGTCTGTGTTGGGTTCTCCCTCGGTTGCTCGGGCTCATGCCAGGGTTTCTTAAAAAGTGGTCGCACTGCCATGGCAGTCTAGCGGTGCTTCTATGCCCTCCCTGTAGGTCGACCTGTTTGTTGTTGAAAAATGCTTCCGTCGCGTTGATGACGTCAGAAGGAGCCCTATCATGGAGTATGGCAGGTGCGGCAGCACCTGGAACCGAAGCCCGTGCAGTTTCGCCTCTGCAGTCGCACGTATGCGCTCTGGTGGATTGTCCTGGCCTTTCCAGTGGAAGGAACGCTTTCTAATGTGTAGAATCGATATGTTAACTCGTCGAAGTGCTGGATGCGGGCGTGCTCGTTTTGAAAGCACCATACTTGGGATTTTCTCTCCGTGGTTTCTTCATTGACCACTGTTGATCCTTTACTCTGTGGGTCGTTTTCCCAAGTTCTCTCGGCAGTGCACTTTTTACGGTCACGGAACAATGGTGCGAACGTTTCCTAGAGCGTTGTCAGAGTCGGCTTTTGGATTCCGTTGCTGTCGTCCCCTTTGGTGTGATCGCCAATTTCCGTGACGCAGTCATTCGGAGCCCCGCCAATCGTAGGCATGCTTTCAGCGGCTGTAGTGCTGTAAATGAATCGCCGTCTGCCGCATGGGCAGCCGCTGGTAGGAGTGATAGGTGTCCCACCATATATCGGTCCATAGACGATAGCGTACCAGGCGAACGCAATGCATTCTGCACAGGTCCTGTTCACACGCCATTGCAAACGTCAACATGCACGTGACGATAAAAACGGCCGCGCTCGCCAGAACGTTTTCAAACAACACGATCGCGGTTTCCGTGTGTCGTTTTGTAACTTCTTTCGACCTCGGTAATTGACCTTATCGGATAACCTTGCAGCAAAACGCGTACATTTAGATTTGCAAAGGTGGCCTCGTAACTGCTGGCCACTCTCAGGGATGTGGCATTAGCCGATGTGGTGCACTCGTATACTTCGTAGAAATAAGCTAGGATATCGCGTAAGGGCCGCCGGGCAAAATAGCTCCATGTATCGGATTGACGCTGATGGGAACATGTCGGCCAGCGCTGAAACGGAATATAAACAGCCACGTAACTAGGAAATGTTGATTTTGCCACAAGCGACCGCTTGAGGGTAGTTGCTAAAACGACGAGCGTACGACATCTCTGTGGTCTTTGGGAGACGGTTGCTCAACGCAACGTGACCTGACATGCGGCCACATGGGCCCAAGGTTGTGCGATTAGCACCTGCTTTTAGCTAGAGTTAGATTACGCCACACAGCTGCTTCTCTATACGCGGATGTCTTTTCCGACCACCCTTGTACAGATAGAACTGCCTTCTAATGTATCTTGGACGTGGAATGTGATTCAGCTGAACCACACCCTAGCCCAAACCAGAAACCTCGGCCTTGTTGTCTGAGGATTTTGAAGAACCAGGATTTACCGAGAGCGCGTATAGTGGTTCTAACCATGCCGAGCGGGATGGAGAAAAAATAATTTGGCACTAAAGCAGCGTCGTCTTAGAGGGGTTGTGTGATTCATTCCATCGTGCCGTCATTGTACTGGAAGCCAGAGTGGCGAGGGAAAAGATATAAACCCTCTTTACTCACCCACGCGTCAGGCTGTGATGTCAGAGCAACGAGAGACTTCCCATTGGCAGTCGTCCGCACGTGACCTCTCCCGCGTTTGCCCACTGGCGGAGACTCTTGTGGTGGCGTCAGGGACGGAGGAGTTTCGGTATTCGTGGCGCCGCTTTCTACCCATCTATTACCTCCCTTTGCTGTAAGACTTGGATTGCAAGACAGAATGATGCAAATAAATATCACGTACATTTATTTGCGCAACTTGGGACGAAGTGTCGTAACCCGTAACACGATCATAGCTTTTGTATACGGAAGTCGAAACGAACGAAAAGCGGTACGAGATCGGCGGCATGTCGTCGCGTCAGGCGGTTTTGGAAAACAAAGTTCACGAATAAGGTTACAAATGAGATGACGTTACGACATTGAAGAAGTCGTCGTCTGCGTTCCCACGATAAGAGAGCGACACACGGAAGGTCGCTTTTCGCGTGTGACTGCTCTTCGTGAAGCGGTTCGTAATCAAAGGGTGTTCGTTATAGCACGTAGTTATAGGTAGGGTTCCGCGTTTTCGGTTTTTATTTTTGGGCGGATTCAGCGTATGTTTTTTCGATGTTTATTGATTTTCATTAAATCGGCGTTTTTCGGTGCTTTTTCTGGCCTGTACATGGTTTACCCGACAGTTATCGGCGAATAGAAATCACAATGTAATTTCTGCACGACTCTCATTAAACATGGGGTCGTTCGCCGCGGTGGCGTTTTATTGCTAACGAGGAAGTGAACAGACATTTTTCACGACCATCGTATTTCTCTATGGTTTTCTGTTCTGCATGAACAACTTGCAGGACATGTGCATCAGTTTATCTCTGTCATGTCCTGGAATGTCCTTCTGTATTCGGTGTTTTTCGATTAAAACCGAAAACGCGGAACCCAAGTTATAGGGCTCTGCGAAGGTTAGGGTTGCTTGTTCGGCCGCGCGTCACGAGGAGTGCTTGAGTGTTCACTCCACGGTGTCTTTTTATTTTATCTAAGAGAAAGTGAAAAACATAAAGCTACATCCATAATCAAAACCCTGAGACCAAGGGACGCACAAACGGCACGACACAAGTCTCAAACTGCACGTTCATCGTATGCAGTGTACACTCTCAAAGCTTCACCACACAATACGCTCAAGTCTAATCATTGCATATACGCTTGTCGATGAAAGCACGGGGCGTACTCCTTTTTGTGACGATTAACGTAAGTGCCGCAAAAAGGCGTACTCCTCCCGTTTTGTACAAACCAGTGAAGGGACGATGTCATTCGGGATGATAGTTGGCGTGTTATGTCGTCAAGTTCTGTTTTAAGAGTGTAGGGACAAAACATCGCCTCTCAAATGAATTTGCACCGACTGGGTACAAATACGCCCGCCATGCCACCGCACGGTCCCGCTTGCGTTTATTCTCGAGACGAATATTTCAGTTAGTCGTTTCCGTTATGTCCCCCTTTTAAGATCCACGCATAGGAAGCTTTAGTAGGCAACTTTAGTTAAATGATGACGAGCGTGAGTTATGGGAGTAGATGGGAAGGTGTTCATGATATCGGTTCCGAAAAAGTGCGAACCAATTGCGCTACGATGCCTTTTCAACTCTTCATTTTTGCTTGACGGCCTCCTTTATCGCAGTGTGCTTCCGATCTACTAAATCTCGCTAAATAACTGCAGTGCGCGTGCCTATCGGATGTTCAGCAGTAGTGCTGTCGCGATTTGGATAAATTTACCTTGACGCGAATTGAATGTTAATGGAAGAGTGCGTCGTTCTTCATACTTGAGGCGTGTAAAGCGGTGGCGCTTTCGCGTTCGACATGCTGTTATTAGGGTGTTCTTATTTATCGCATTCCATTCGCAGCATCCTTTCGGGAGACTACCGCGTCGTGTGTCTCGGTACATGACGTCGCAAGTTTGGTAACAGACATAATGTGCTCGAAGATTTCTTTCGGCACTAGTTCGTGCAAGATTACGAAGCGTGAATGTGTTCGCCTAACGTGAGCAAACGAAAGCGTCATACTACGGCTTTCGATATGTTAAAGGTCGGCGTTTTGAAGAGGGATCAGGTATGGGCCTCCGCGGGGATCTGACCCTCGAGAGAAGCGCCCTTCGCTCGAGCTTACATAACCCGACACGCGAAGACCACTGGTCTTCAGTGGCTGCAAACAGCGGATGTACTTAACTTGCGCGAATTTAACGTACGTCATTTTCTCGCGAATTTAAAGTTCCCCGAAATGATGTTAACGATGTCGCGAATGGAATAGAAAAAAAAAAAAAAAGTTTGCAACGCACGAGCTTCACAATGTCTAACTGACCCACTGAGTGCAATTTATTGTGGCGCCATTTTAGTGCACATTTAGCGAGTATTGGCACCATTTACCTTACTGGACATCGATCCCACACTCGTTCGAACATTATTTCGACATTTCACCTTCGTTATCACCTCGACGATGTTTCATTCTACGTGGCTGTCGCAGAAGCACGGACAATTCCTGATGTCTAGGCAAAGCCACAGGCAGACTTCCAGTATTTCTCATGCAGCCGTATGAATAGCATGGTAAAATAGAACATGCATCGCGAAATTAAAGCCCGCCCCGCACGAATTCGCGAATGAATCCCGTTCCTTTGTACTGATATCAGGGTAACGGGCTAACTGCATATTTCATTCTGTGAGGAGAACTCTTACATCACGTTCCTGGGGTATCCCCAGCGTACCGCGCACTACGCGGCGTATTGGTATGAGCCGTTACTCTTTCAGTGCGCACTACGGGTTACACCTTTGGCGTGTGGCGCCGTTGGTTATTTTCAGCCCGCCGGCACTCTTTCGTCTTAATCTCGCTTTCATTGCCCCCGCTTGTTTTCAGCATGCTCGAGACGGTTTCTCCTTTGGCTATGACGTGTTTTTGGGACTGTCTTGGCAGCGGTCCACGGTTTCTTCACCTGTCAACGACTCTCGTATTGGGCGTCGTTGTCGTCTTGGGTGGAGCTACGTTTTCCACGGGGGGCGTGCTGGCAGACAATGTTCTCTAGAAAGGACATTGTAAGTGACGAAATTGTAGTGCGTGTCTGCTGCAAAACGAAAAGTCCCCCTAGAGATATCGCAACGCACTCGATGACGATGCACATTTCTAAAGATTCGTAGCGTATGACGTGCTGCGAAACAAAGTGCCGAAACGTCGGTGAATGGCGCGTAAACCGAGTCCGTAAAGGGACGTCCGCTTCTTTATTGGCTAGACAGGACGTAACGATCGTGTAACATTCGTCACTCTCGCGTCGTGCAGCGATCGCCAGCAGAATTTGAGTGTTCCCAATATATTTGTGAAAGTTTTACCGTTTCAATTTTCATCGTGTTATGGAGTCCGCAGTGTTTTGTGCGCGTTTTTCACCGTCGAAAGCGATGACAACGCATGAAGATCTCTCCGTGGTCATCATGTAAGATGGTGTCTCGGCGAATGCACTTTTCGTTGTGTGCATACCCGAACGCCGTTTAACCCGCTTCAAAGCCGGAAAAGATGGGCACGAGTCGTCTGAATTTAGAGCGTGTCTCTGACCCATATAAGCAGAAATATTGTGCCACGGATGTACGTTTCTCGAAGCGCTTACCGAAATGCCACCCGCTTTTTTCCTCACCACACTCTCACACTGCAACAAAACCAGCTCACGTGGTGGAGTGGTTAGGATGAGCGCTTTCCACGCCGGCTGTGCTGTCAAGTCTTTTCTGGGTTTCCAGACGAATGTCGGCACAGTTCTTCCTCAAGTCTGCCCAGGACGCATACTACCTCCCCCGCACTCCTTCCTGCTGTTCTCTCTCCATATGTCCTCCTCTGCGCACCGCTCATAGCCACAGTTGCTTCGCTGCGCTGACACGGAGCTTGAAAAATAGACTGCAACAAAGTGTCCGTCTGAGCACGGATTTCTTTCAAAGAAAAGACCAGCCTCCGCATAATTTGAATTTTTGCCCGCAACATTGCACTAAAAGCGGAAAAGCATCTCGGCGTGACGTGATGAAACGGGACTCGCGATGTCCGGACTAGACAATCCGTACCAGCGCGCAAACAAGGGTTCGGTTTCAACGCCTCCATTGTGTGCTTCACCGTCTGTTACCGCCGACATTCAAGGCAGGATGGAAACAACGCTGCGGAAATCGGAACCCCGCGGATTTCTGCCGCGCAGAGACGCAGACCAGGAGTTCCTCATTATTGGTTTTTCCATACCTACATGGAACTTGCACAGTGGAAGCAAAGAACACCGCCTATTCTGTTACGCGAGTGTTCCGGCGGAGGTCGTTTTCTGTGTTCTCCAGGTCATCTCGATGGTCTTCTTGCGATTTTTCACGAAACTTCGCAGTTATATGCCCGTGACTCGCACCTTCAAGGTGCTCTGCTCTCTCGTCATTCTGCCCGTAACACATGCTTGGAGATGCTGGCGGATTTTTTCTTCTCTGTATAGCGCATGATCGTGCTCGTGCCACGTCATAAAATGTCCGAATTTTTATCAAATTTGCGAGTATTTTCGCCAGCGTGTGTCTAGTGAATCTGTACAAGTGCGTTCCACGGTAAGAATTTTTCTGGAATTTGTCCGTTCGAGCAAGACCGTGGTTCGCAACCAGTTCTTCCATAGAGAAAGCGCGCGGCGGTGGCAAGCTGGAATTGATCGTCCATGTGTGCACGGTGCGTTCTCCCCACTGCTGTAATTAACTCGGGAAGACGTAACAAACTTAGCTCAGTCGATAAGCTCATGCAGCTTTCCTCTTGCCCTTCCAAGGAATGTGGCAGCCATCATACGGGGCCGTTCCCAATGTTTATGCGCAACCATGGCGGAAGTATTTGTCAAACTGCGCTGGCCTCCTCTGTCACAAACAAGGGTAGTTCGAACACTTAAATGTACTCCCCCGATGCTTTTAAGTCGAGTTATGCCGTGGTGACGACCTAAGGATGAGGGTAAAACAAAGCAGGCGGCGGTAATCACCAGGGTACCTAGCTTTCCGCGGTAAAACTTCCGCGCTGAAGGACCGAAAATTCTTTTTTTTTTTTTCCTAGTGGGGAAACAACGAGCAAAACTGCTCGGACGCCGGTGTGGAAACCTTGTTCTGTCGTAACTCACTCTACGCGAACACTAACGCTTAAACGCTATGCAGACGATTCTTGGAATAAGATCTGGCTTCATGCTGGCAAGATTGTTCACTTGCTTCACATGGTTCGCTGGACTTGCGTCACTGCGCCGAAGCGATACACATCCGTATGCGTAATGAAGATGTTGCGCGCTTGTGTTCAAAACGTAACATTTCTAACAGTATCAGGGGACTGTTGTAGAACTGTATCAATCCGGCAACGTTTTCTTCCTGGGGTGCTGGCCTTTGCAGCGGAACAAAATTTATGATTTGCTGAAGTTCCGCTCTTCGTCAGCCGACGACTGGTAAGCATGGTATCACGAGAGTCCGGGACTCTGTTGAAAGGGGACCTCCAAAAAAAAAAAAAAAAAAAAAGCGCGGGGTGTTGCACCCTGGTGGACGTTTCTTGCCCATTTTTGGAGAACAAGTTGATATTTTGTCAGTCTACGAATTGATTCGCCTGAAACTGTAGCGAATAAATGGACCCAGGTTGGTGCGAAGCGGATAAGCGCTATTTTCGTCCCAAAGGAGATACAAAATTACTGTCTTTCAGAAAAAACATGTTGGTGACTTTTCCGTTGCGTATTGCAAAACCCCCGTTTTTCTTCTCGATCTAGTATCCCCCGGTGGTAAACACCCCAAGTTGCCTACACGCTGGCTAGTCTCTTTCGCGCCTCAAAAGTTGCAATATCTGAAGAATAATAGACCCAAGGGCAGCACCTACAGTATTTGTCCAAGGAAAACGACACTCGCTGAAAGGTGCGAGAATCCAGTTCCTGTATCTTCTGCCTTCGGTGCCAACGAGCGCTCAGAAAACTGTCCAGGTTCTTCGATTTGACGAGTTCACTCGCGCAGGATTGTGCAAGTGTTACAATAACGTCGTATACACTTGATAACGCCGCCGCTTTCGAGGTACTGGAATGCTAGCAACGCCTGTCGTCATTGTCTATGCCCCGGTCCTTCGCGAAAAATATCGTTCGCTTTTAATTCCTCTGACAACCTCTTCCGCTTCAACAAGAGGCGAGAAACCAGACGTACCCCTAACATCGAGGTGTTTGACTGAATTGCGTCTCTAATCAGCGATTTCTGGGTTGAAGTTCGTATCGTTTTAAGCGGGCTTCCCGCAAGCATAGCGCTGTCTTCTCCCCCTCTCGCACACTGTCATATCGCTATAAGTCACGCAGACCAGCCTGCTAACGTAATAATAATTCTAAAAAATGACGTAACTGAAGTTATTACGTCAGGGCGTATCGCTATCGAGTAGCAGCGTCACGTGACTGTGATGCTGCTCAGTCGAACGTTGGGACAAGTATCCGTGGAGGTTCCTCCCACATGGCACTCGCCCCTTCGAAAGGCGACACATTTGTTTTTTCGTCACTATAGCTCGCCTCTCTCGATTAATTTTTTTAATACCTCGAGCTGGTGTAATTAACTCGTAGATAACAGTTCCTTTGAGTATGAGGAGTGTGTCTAGTCTTTGTCTTCTCATACTCAAGGAAATGTTACCCACAAGTTTACATCTCTAGTTCCCCCCACTTTGTTTAGAAAACTCTAATTTTTAACAAAAGCATTTGAAAAAACAAAACAAACAAAAAAAAAAGCATCATCGCTGTTTCTTGGCGGGTAAAGGTTGGAAAGGCTAACCAATACATTTTTTACCGGGAGCCGACAAGTCTCCCCCCCCCCCCCCCCCCCCCCCCCCCCCCCCCCCCCCCCCCCCCCCCCCCAAATTTCATGCTTAAACACGGCTTGCTGTATGACTGAAGGGCGGTTTGTTGGTGCGCCTTTCAAGGCCGGTAATGATTTACCGTGACGAGAAACGCTTGTGCGTATAGCGTGTTTGCTGGGTTGCCTTCTCGCGTTTTTGTAGCGCAAATACGATCGCTGCATTATCACGTCGTATTTCATCACCGTGCTGTGCAATCAAAGCAGTCACACAACAGATTAGCATAGAGATCTTGTTACCGCATTATTCTCGCGCCTTGGCAACCGCAGAATTGGCAAGTTTGACTTGTCGATCCGCAGGGATCTACGAGAGGGGGCGAGAAGGGACCGAGGAAATTCTGTGCATCCCTGCGTCTTATCGCTCATTCAGCCGTGTATGGAGGAGGGCCCTGTGGTGCCGTCGCTTCTCGTCCAAGTTTTCAGGCGCAATCAATGGAGTACGGTTTCAGGTCGCGCGGTCGATTCATTGCCGTCAGAACGGTTCCGGACGATTATTTTAATTAGGTTTCGTTATTGAGCTTTCCTGGTTGCTTAACGAGTTATGTCTTGGCGCAGTTCACGAATTCCGTTTCACATAGCGCGAATTTAATGCTATAACTCTCCAGACATTAGGTTCCATAATTTTCTTTCTATTGACACACTTTGTCCATAATAATCGCACGGTGGCATATCCACTCGTTACTATACCATTATCCGTTTCTGTGGAGAGATAGAGAGCACGGAAGCCGTTCCCCAGCGTTACCTGGGGATAGAACGCTCTTCTTTGCGTCCATTCCCTATTATTGCGGGCTTGTGCGATAATTTGGAAAACTTCTGCAGCGCAAGCTAACCGGACGTTGTCTTCCCAACAGTGTATCATCACCGCTCGAAACTGTCGGGTTTCCTTTTTCCGGAAGTGGGCTTTCCTCCATGGTGACGATCGATTTGCTTCCCGAGGGATGTGTAGGTGGGCGCAGAATAGCTGCTTCGCTCGGCAAGAGAAGTTTTCGAGGGATCCTCAATTAAGCAAAATGCCGTCGCAGGATCAGCTGCTCATTAGCCTAAGGTACCTACTCGGATGTGGGCGTGTACTTCGCGATTAGGTTCGTATTGGGCATAACGCAGCCCCCCCCCCCTCCCCCCGTAAAAAAAAAGGCGTCCAAGTGGCTGTTCCAGTGCTTGCTGAACAACATGACCGTATCTCACCGTTTCAATAAAGTTGTCGGGTATTTCGGTGACATTTACTACCAACGTTGCACCACGAAATCTGTCGCCCGCCGTCTCACATGGCGTACGCACTGGCATGCCGTTGCCTTCGCGAAAAAAAGAATTCATTGCCATACTGTCTCGCTATTTTTAGGCCACCCTAGTACGGGGGTGGAACGGATGTGTTGGGGAGGGGGGGGGGGGGGCTAAGTTGGATGCCCTTCCGCCGGTGAATGGACGAGGGAGTTGAAAACGAAGGAAACCAGCCCACCTGGTACGGCGTACACCTAGTACGCTGCACTGATGTCGTCCATTGCTTCGTTGGCTGGAACGGTTCGCAAAGAGCATTACGAATGCGAGTGCGTACGCGTCTCTATATATACCGGGAACAACGGATGAAGGGTTAAGCGAGTAATCTTAAAGATGCGATGAAGCAGTTGTAATGTAGATAGTGAACTGTTTCACTTCATGAATGACAGCCTCCGTGAGCACAATGCGTGTTTCACGTAATGCAAGCCACCTGCGATTTTGCATGTAGAAAGTAGTGAAGAAGCAAGGGATCATGTGTGTTCCGCCGTACTTAGCCCCAGTGTATTGAGTTGGGGGACCAGAGATTGTGGAAGATCACTAGACAACCCAGTTGCTTCGCGGCGCTAACGTGGAATAAAAAAAATAGACAACCCAATACCCTCTTTTTTCTGTTCTGCTCAACCGAAACATCTCTCGTCCTCTAATGGCGCGCGCAAAAGGTGCTGTTTCCGCTGTCTTTTCCATTTTCGACATCTTTCCCTCGCAGCTCGCGACTGAAGTAAACAAGGTCCGGAAGCGCTCAGACTGAGCTCACACAGCACGCCTCATTCAAACTGCCTGGACATTCTGGGGTAGTTTCAGAAACTCGATGTCCTTGCTTCGTATGTGCCCAATGTTATTTTTAATGATCAGACTGGCACGACTTCAGGACAACTTAATTCGCTTAGCTGATTTAGGGGGCCGGATTTAGAGAATTTTGGGCATAATCTATTTATTGGAGGCATACCTAGGTTCGTGATTTGCATCATTGATAGATGAATGCAACGAGGGGAAAAGTCAACGTTTTGCAGTATTTTTATTATAATAGCATCTAAATATCAGTGTTTCTCTATTAAATTTATGAACTCTCTATAGGGCAGCAAGGAACACGTAATGCGTGCCGTTCGATGCAACAGATAACTCTACCAAATGCCGTTTTCAAACAACGTCACGTGCAGTTTAAAGTTTCCATAGTATGGTGTTACAGTGTGGCAGTAAATTACCGGATCCGCTGCAAAAGCATGCTCTTCCTGATTCGTGTTAACATGATCGCGATAACAGAGCTTCTCAGTGTTTGCAATAGTCTTTTTTTTTTTTTTTTTGCTTTGTACACCTAAACCTTGTGCACGCAGTGTTGAAATTGAAAGAGCGGTTAAGTCACGTTCAGGGATTTTGTTTCTCACCAAGTCGCGCATCCTGAAGTGGTACCGATACATGTAACGTATATACGTACTGTTCCCGACGGACTTGTTTCCAACCTCGAGCTCCTGGCGCAACGATCCCTTCCTTGCCGGTGGTGTGGCGCGTAAAGGAGCTAGACCTGTCACGTGCACTATACAAAATGTAAGCAAATCGGGAGAGACTTCGTTCTGTCGGCTGGCCTCCTCAGAATCCCTCCTTGGTGCGACACCGACGGTAGGGAATCGTTCCGCCGCGAGCTGGGCTGGAGATTACGGACTAGCGTGTCGGGAACAGTACGTGCGTATTTCATGGGCGTTCAGAAGTGACCGCTGCAGTTGCCTGATCAAATGTTCGCACCAGATATCCTCGTTTCGGTGTTCTTTGACTGGCCGTACCCTTATTACGCTTACAGGATCGGTTATTAACACGGTGCGTTAACCATAAAGCAGGTTGTGACACTCGGATGAATGAGTTTTTACATCCAAGGGGGTAGCAGACGCGTAGAAAACTGGCATCCGGCGCGGACTTCACTGGAGACGTCAATAGGCGGCGCGGAAGAGGTCACGTGCTTACGACTGCCAATGGGAATGGTCGTAGCTCTCGCTCTTTCTGTTCGAGGGGTTATATCTCGCAAAGTACGAGACGCGGAAAAAGAATATCTTCAGTACTGCAGGGAAAGGTACAATGCGTGCGTGATGTTACAAACCGCATATATCAAAGTGTTAGGACCACTTTAGATGAAAGTCACTGAAAAGGTTAGCCAGCTGTAGGACTCGAACCCACATCTTTTGGATCAGTTCTTTCATGTCCACTTTAGATGTTTGGTGCTCATAGAGAAAGGGCGGATGATTCCCTTGGAGCTGTCGCTGGATGCCGCGTCCCCCCCTTCGCGGTACTCCGAAGAACTCCATTTGTTAGTTAGGACAAAGGACACCTGCAACGAACGGGCAGAGCGCAGTTGAAGGCCATAAAGCATTATGACAAGCTATCAGTGTGTTCCCGCGTGTGGGGGGTGACTTCGCTGTTGTTGGACAGTAGTATCTGTCCTTTAGAAAGTGGATCCTTCTAGAAGCTGTGGAGTATGCTGGGTTGAACCTACACCAACAGACACGGAAGGTGTTTCCAAAAGACGACGAAACTTCGCATGGACTAGTTGTGTTAATTATTAATAGGAGTGTCACACAATTGATTGGAATAAGTTACATAATTTATTAAGGGAAACGGTCGTGCCACGAATAATAAATCTCGGAGCAGGGAATAATTATTCTCAGCGTTATCCCCGTATATTTCTTCATATTGGTAACATTTGGTACGTCGTAAGTAAAAATCCTTCTGTAAGCTAATTTCTTCCGCGCAGGTTTTAAACCTCGTGTCGTGTACAATCTCTACGAGCGGAATACACGTCCTGAGGTGGCTTGTACAGAGATGTCCTGTATCCCTGTCTTTGCAAGCATGTCGCATTTGCGTGGACCGTTTTTCCGTCCTGTGCTCCGCTATTGGCGACGCCTTAGACTGACGACGAGTGATTGATGGGTCCTCATTACTTCTGCAGCCGTCGTGGCTAATTAAAACAAAAGCCGTTGTTTTCCTTTGTGGACCCTGGTTCTTCTCTGCTCGCTTCAATGGATGCCACCTGCGGACCGCTTTTCGGACAGTCTCGCTGTGTTATCTTCAGTTGTCCGCTTTGGGTCCGCGCCAGATGTGTGCGAGGCCTGTTTTTCGACTTCCCGCTGTTGTTCCCTCGCTGTCGGTAATGAGGTCCTGCCACGGGAAACATCCCATTTCCTCAGAGTGCCGGTATTGTGATCAGTTAGCTCGTGTGGCTCTGTCCACGGGATCACCAACGATGGGAGCAATTTCTGAGCGCTAAAAGCTATTCAACGACGATGGTTTCGGTTTCAAGCTCTGCTCACCCTGTGGAATGCTTTGCGCAGCTCAACAGTCTTGTTCGGTTTTATCTATGTATACCAATCGGCCGAGTGGGTACAACATTCGCTCGCTGATGGACACGATGAAGGTGGAATGTTGGAAGTTTACCACCAGCTGCGCTGTCTCCTCGTTTTTCTGGTAAACCATAAAGGACGCGGTTCCCCTGAAGTCGGCCAAGGACTCGTACTCTCCCTTCCTGCTGTGCTCTCTCCATCTGTACGCAGCCACAGTTGCTTCGCGGAGCTAAGGCGGAATATCTACAGTGAGCTGTATAAATAGTAAGACCATATGGTCGTGCTGATTGTCACATTGCCAACCCTCTGGTATACATTCAAGATGCTATGACGCAGCCACGGAGTAAACCCGTTTGAACATGCGGATGTATGTTCAACTTGCAATCGTGCAATAGTGCCGGATTTAACCCTGCTGAAAGTGTTCATCGATGGTAAAATCCGTTCGAAAAAGAAATGCTATTCGTTGCTGGTGAAACTATGTGCCTACGCGGAAAGAAACGTCGCACAAACCATATGCATTGCTGAGAGGCTTCCTGAGTACGCGCAGTCGAGAAATGTCAGTGATGTCGACGTCAGCAGCTTTGGGCTTTTTGTGAAGCGTAGACAGAGCTCGGCACTTGCGACTTATGCTCACCCATTCTCTGCTCATTCGCCACATTGAGCATGAGCGAGCATGTTCATGAGTGCGGATTTTGTCAAGGGAGCACTTAGGGACATATTCGTCGAGAATGCTACATTCCTCCGTGTAGCAGCTGTAACCGTTATGACAACGAGAATAGAGTTTTAGCGCGTCGTACGCTATCGCCTTTGCGTACGTATGGGTTAGCATTGGTGGTTGTGCGCACGCGCAAATCGTAAAGAGCGCTTCACGCATTGCGCAGCGTAGGCAAAGGCGATAGCGTACGATGCGCTAAAACTCTCTATTGCCTTTGCCCATGGTTATGCTGCCATTGCAACTGTTCTGGGTAGTTAGGATGATTATGGTAGAGGGACCCACTTAATGTTAGTCGTCCGGCCCATCTGCATCGCTCCCGCAATAATCCGGAATCTTGTGTTACCGCTCACCTCGGCTCTCCGTTTGCTCACTCATTCTTTCTCACCTCTGCATTTACTCACTCGATCACTGCTGGCTCGGCTCTCCGTCTGCTCACTCATGCTCAGCTCATTCGCCACATTGAGCATGAGTGAGTCTTGTCTTGGTATGAGCGTAGAAGCCACCTATCCCAGGCGCAAGGTATGCGTCAAGTATATGCTAGCTAAATGTTCTTGAGTTGCCACCGTCGCGCACCGCCGTGACATCCGCGTGTCTGCTAAACCTCACGTCATTCGAAAACCGAAACCGGATGTGCATGTGTAGATCTCCACGGGATTTGCTGAATGAAGTTTCCATGCTACATCTGCGCAGTCGGACGTAACTGGCACCGGTGAGTGGTGGCAGACTGATTGGCACCCGTAGGTTGCCAGACACACACGCGACTTTTATATATATATATATATATATATATATTAAATACTTTGTAGTTGTAAAATGATATCTCACCAACTTAATAGCGAAATGTGAGCTTTCTGTGGGCCGTGCACCATGAACTAGCTAGGCGTCATACTGAATTAACTCGGGGGGGAAGGTGCGTACGCGAAGATACGCACCTATAGACCCTTCTGATTTCCGGTCAGGTATGGTGGCAGCAGGGTTGGATAAATTACTTTTATTTTGGAATACCATTACTTCGTCATTACATTGTCACAGAAGTCTCTAAACGCAGTCCTGTGTGGTGTTTGAGGTGCGCACTGTGCAGTGAGACGTGATAGCGCTTTTCGACCTGTGATAATAAAGCGTTTCTGCAAGATCGCTTACGTATGAATGATTTCGTCGAGAAATGAGTGCAGTATGTGTAACCTAAATGAGTGACCACAGATATTAATTGCAGCACCAGACTCCACTCGCACTCTATCCCTCTCCTTGGTGACCTGGTCGATAAACAAAGGTGACTGGGAAAAAGTAGCTTGAGGGTTTCCGTTGCCTATACCGGGCATAATTCATAACTACTGGCTTTGAACAGTGTCTGAATTTTCACCCCAAGTAATGTTGTTACGCATTACCTGGCCAAAATATCATGGCATTACAGTATTCCTCCACAGAGTGTAATGCATCAGCAGTACTCACGATGCCTGCATAGAGTATTACTCTCGGAATGCCAGTTACACCACATCAGCGTGGCCTCTTGTGCCATAAAGCACCAAACATCAGCGTGGCTCGGTTTGAGCTGGACGGACAGACATCCTTTCCATTCTCTTACATCTTTCTCACTCATTCATCCAATCTAACTCGTACGAGTAGTTGTCGGCGCGAGCTGAGGTCACTGGCACGCGCGTGCCTCTCGCTTGTTGGTTTGAATGAAGTTGGTTTTCGAATTACGTGGCGAAATTTTTACATTTCCGCCGTACGGAGTTGAACGTGCAACACTATGTCGGACTGGTTAACATTGCTGTCTTGTAACATTCCGCCAGTACACCGCTGCCTAATCCGTACATTGGACTTGGTGGTGTGGTTGGGATGTGGCGTTTGTGAATGACCCGTTTACATTTAGGGAATGTGTTTTGCATATAAGCTCTGAGGCGTCATTAAGAGAGCCGCCTTTGAGCGTTGGTGAGGCTCACGTGTTGTCCTAATTGTCGCTCCGGTCTCTGCACTTTTACGTTACTATCCGAAATGCAAATTTGTGCTCTGTTTACCGTGCTGAGTTTTATCCCTGGGCACAAATGGCGAAATCGTGCTCGAGATGCTCGAAAACGCTGTGCATATTTGATGTTGAAGGTATTTTATCGCGCGATTCTTCTAATGAAATGCTATGACGTGACATTACAATCTACTGAATTCACCGACGCTGATTTTCCGTACTTTATTGGTTTTGGTGAAGGCCAACCCCGCAGGGCGAGCTCATTTCCCGCGGCGACTCTGAACGCTCCGAGAGGGGAGGTGATGATGAAATTCTGCTACAAAATAACGGCAAGTAGGAGAGGCGGGGGAGAGTCAGGAATGTGCAGCAGTGGAAGAACGGAAGGCTCCTTCCAACTCCGCCCTCGTGTTCCTTCTGTCCTCCCCTCTTTGCCCCTAGAAATAGAATCGTCCCTCGGATGCGTGTGAAGGGGCCCCTCCTTTTCATGGATTTTTTCTTTGCAGCCCGGACCGCGCCTCTGAGCGCCCTCCTTCCCACCCACCCCCACCCTGCCACTCCCCTTGTAGGGTGAAATGGGGGGCAGCCCAAGTTCGCTGCGGCCGCTCATCCTGGGGAGCGGTCCATTTTGTGCAGCAGGTTGGGGGGAGTTGTACCGTTGCAGCGCGCATGGGCTCTGGAGAGTGGAAACTTTTTTGTTTGTCGCTTATGTGGTTTCTCAATGAAAGACAGCAGCATTCATCTGCAGAACATCACTTGCTCGTTACGAATGCCTGTTTTTTTTTTTTTTTTTGTTTTTTGCCGTTTTATAGCGGTTCATATTCGACGGGGACGTTTCGTATATACAGTAGACTGATGTTCCATGGAACGCGGCTCGCACTCAACAAAATGCCATGTTCTGAAAGGAAGTCTCAATTTGTACGAATTACTTGCTTTTATTCTAACTGAGGACCCGCCCATGCGAAATTCAGTTCCAGGAATAGTGCGTTGTGGCTTGCTTGTGCAAGTCTCTTTACTGGTGAGCTACAAAGTAATTTGTATTTCTGGTCTGTTACGGAAATACTCATGACTAGGTGCAAGCATGTTTACTCAGATTCCCTGGCGGTCAGCACGTGACTTGAACTGGCTGAATGGACGACCGAGTGGTCTTGCTGAAGCAATCTCCTCGGGGAAGCCACTCTAGAAAAGATAAGGGTTTCAATGCCCTCACATGTCCGTCGTCGTCGTCGTCTTGGCCTGAGGAACACGAGTTGTGCACGTGGAGACGTAGGGAGGAAAACAAATGACGAAGCACATGTTTTTGCACGTTTGCCGCGCCGTTTGCAGCGCTCTATCGTGTACATTGCCTTAATTATCGACAGCCTTCTTTTGGCGCTGCAATTTTTCGCGTACGTCATTAACGATGGAAATCGAGTTTTTGTGTCACGCATTAGCATGGGCCTTTGAGTCTGTGCTAGGCGGTGCTCTCACGATAAATGAGCTATTCGGCAGGGGTGTTAGGAGCACACAGTAGCGCGCCATTTTCGGATTTTCTCCGTGGGTAAGCCATAATGACAGCCTGTTTGTAAGGCTGTGAACAATTGAAAGTGCCGTTCAAGGTGGAGGGGTGGAAAGCTACAAAAGTAAAGTCCAGCGCGTGCTTGTTGCCCGCATGTTCTGGTAAAGAGGCCATCGAACTCTGGTAGCGGCGGCTGGGTTTGCGTCCGAAAGGCTCCTAGTAATAAGAGGCGGGGAGCATGTTGTGGGATTCCTTTCCCCTGTGTTACTTCCACACACGGAGTGGAGGGTTCAGAAAAAGGGAGAGGGTTCTTGTTGATGGAGAAAATTCCCCGAAAGACACGTCTCCCCCTCATTCAAGGGCTTTTGTAGT
This sequence comes from Ornithodoros turicata, assembly GCF_037126465.1. Taxonomy (NCBI): domain Eukaryota; kingdom Metazoa; phylum Arthropoda; class Arachnida; order Ixodida; family Argasidae; genus Ornithodoros; species Ornithodoros turicata. Next base: position 42,237,448 of record NC_088201.1, read on the forward strand.
TCTTGGGCTGGTTTTTGACACTAGTCTGCTGCGCTTACCCGCCAGCGACTTGAGACAGTGGAGGAGGGGTCAAAAGGCAACGGTGTGTGCACGCATTTTATTTATTTTTAATACAGATAACGCCCTATATTTATTTCGATATGTTCCATACATACTTGAAGGCCAGCGAATACTTCTGCCTACCGTGTGTGACGGCCATGTACTTGTCATTGCAGGCAGATTGTGGCGCGGAACATCGTGGAAACCCTTCAGAGCGTCGCTGACTCTCAAGAGGACATCAATTCCGTCGTCTCCGTCATGGGTGTTCTAGCTAATGACTGTGGTAAGTGACGACGGTATTCTATTCCAATCAGAACGATGGACATTGGAACCTTCCATGAGCCGCACACACTACGTGAACCCCATGCTATTTCATTATGCTGGATTAGCCTTCGCTTCAGAGACACGGGAGAGCCAGCTGTGCCTTTAGTGCGACCAGGGATCCCCCCCCCCCCCAAATACCTGCTAGAAAGGCCAGAAATTGCGGAAAACCCAGCACATACGTGTGTTACTCCACCCCTGAAACCTTGCGGAAAATCTGAGTGCGATTGTAAATCTGATGCTGTGTGAAACTGATTAGCGCCTGAAGAGGAATGACGAAACACATGAGCAATGTCATGATGGCGATGACTGGCGCTTTTATTTCGTGTCGGGCATCTTGACACAAGTCCTGCGTAGCCATCTGGTTAGGCAGAACCGTCACTGGTGCCGCCTGCGTGGCTGTTTGAGCTCGTCTATCACTTTACGACAGACATGGCGCCAGCCGGTTGAGGGTGGGCGCATTCTGTCGGAGAGGAGGTTGTAACGGCATCTGTGTGGCGTCTCTTCCACGTCCTCCATTTTGTACCCCGAGGATTTTCTCGACGATTGCTTTAACCGGAAATTCGCCCCCTTCTGAAAGGATGGGTGGCCGTTGATAGCTGCTCTTTCGCAGTCCCCTGGAAAGCCACCCCGCAAAATAGCATTGACCAAAGCGTTTTCTTCTCGTTACTGCCCGTTAATTGGATGACTCGTGGGGGGTACTTGTCCACCGAAATGCTCTTCCCCGCGTACGTCTCCGTGCTGGAAAACCGGCCAGGGACTTGCATTGTGAGCCTTTGTTCGATGTCACTGCAGACGTGACAGGGCATCGACCTATATATCTGATGTGCGTGTTGGCCTGAGTGAAAGTTAAGCCGGAGAGTTACCCCCTCTTTTTTATATATGGCAAATTTGCAAACCTGTAGTAACCAATGTGTAATTAGTAAGTACGTTTATCTGTAGTACACACTTTGGGGTGGAAAGTAAGATAGCTGTTTTGGTTGCTTCAGGTACTGTTTGTTTTCTCTCAACCTTCGTGGTTAAGTTAGCGAAGGCTTGATGCGAATTTAGGGGTGTATTCCTCAACTTGCCTCAGACCTCAAGGCAAGTATAGACGAAGTATACCCCTGGGTTCCCAACTGCAGCCATGGTGACTATCCTAGTTTGCATTTGTATTTTGCAACCACTATTCGGAGGTTGCAGACTCAACGTGCAGATTGTCGGTGATGATATTTTGATTAAATTACCCGTAATCATTGATGCATGGTAGATAGTGTTAAGGCTGAAGCAGCAATTGTCAGTTACCGTTATATTTTGTTTTCACAACTGAAACATTACCGTGAATGAGCTGTGGTTCACACTGCATGTCACCACATAACTGCAACCTCGGTGTGGATGCTACTGATGGGATGTTTCCGCTTGTGCAGTGCCCAGTCCATTGCAGAAGTAAAATCATTAGCAAATTACAAAAAAACAAATTGTCACATGAAACTTATCCTCATGTCTGTAATTATAGTAAACCTTATTAATTTGTAACTTACATCACACTCATTTATACCTTGTGTAGTTTAAAATAATAAAACGAATAGAAATCACCACTATGGTAAGACAATCATTGTGGCATTTCTTGTTTGACAAACACGTTGGTGACTACCTTTCTAACAATCGCAACATTCATGTGCAGAACGCATAACTCAAACAGAACAGGTGGTTATAGAGCACAAAATCTTAATAGAACTGTTCAAATGACATGGTATTGTACTATGCATCTTGCGGCCAAAGGACATTTCTGCTTGGGTAGCAAAATGTGATTAGAGGGAATCCCACTTTTGCTTCCCTGATGCCTCATACCACTTTGAACACTGGGAAGCATGAAACATTGCAGGGATGTTACTGCTATAGACACGCTGCCAAAAATTGCTGCACAGGCTAATTGATGATTGCTATGTTCACCTTTTTGGCTTTGTCACGCGTATTTCTTCACACAGAGGGGACTATAGTGGTGAAACCCCCCGCACTGCCTTCTCCTTTTCATTATGATCAACATTTAATAAACCATCACAGAAAATTTAGAAGGCTTGCAAGTGTGTTAGTTAGACAGCTGATGTATGGGTAACATGTGTCGCCTAGGTTAGACATTTGGACAGCCAGGTCATTTTCTGTTCTTCAATGCTACCACACAGCCGTTCCTTGTTATTCCCGGTTGCTGTGATCTGGTCAGCAATGAACATAACACCTGCCTTCTCTCATCTGTTATCTAGATAGTTACATTCTTTGTTGAGATCTGTGTCTATTGTTATGTCGGAAAGTATCTTGTCTTGTATGAAGGATGCCCTCCCCCGCTTGGCGTCGACGAGAATTAGCTAGGGCTTGCTCTGTACAAGGAAGACAGGAAAAGGGCATGTTTCTCAGCTGCCATCATGACTGTTCACACATCTCTCTCTCTCGTTTGGAATCGTGGGAGGTAATTCTGCTGCACCTTTGAGGTTGATTTCCTTTCTTTTGGCAAGCGCATTGATTTCTCAAACTCGTGTTTATTTACTGGCTCACTTTGCGTGCTAGCACTCTTCCTCATTGGCTGGCACATGGTTTCTTCCACCTTTGTTTCCTTGTTTCGGCCTGTACCTTCTGCCTTTCGTGTGGTGTTTTGGAATCTGCATTTTCGAGGCATTCTATGTTTGTGCTCAAAGTCACTTTATTCTTTCATGTCATCAGATGTCAGCACATCTTAAACATGTCACGTTTTAAGCATGAGTACCCGATATTGTCTGTTTAGATTGACCAATAAAACCAGATATCTGGGCTCTGCATCATTCACATTGCGTAGCATTCATAAACAAATCTCCTTCATGAAATACTGCTTAATCTATGGGAAAATGCTGTGTGTGATGTAATGTGTATATAGGGAAGGCTAAATGGGGTAGATGCCCACAAAAGTGAAATGTAAAATCCAGGAGCAGACAATGAACCTGTCAGATAATTGCTGGAAAGAGGTGTGAAAAGCAAGTGTGAAGGACTCTCTCGTATCCTGTGTTACCATACAAGCTCTTTGACTGCTCCTGATTTTTATTGTATACGTGTTGTTAAAAGCTTCGGCTTCTTTTTTCCTTTGCACATCTATACGTATGGATATCTATGCACACATACAAGGCGGAAGTTAGCAAGAAAGAGGAACGTGCATTTTTTTAAGAGCGTGGATACTTACATAATTATAGAGGTAAAACAAAGTAAGAAACTAACTTGACATTGCTATTGCTGAGCAAGCCACTCCTCCTCTGGAACTATATATACATGCACACACATACAGGAAGAGAGAGAAGGCGTACATATGCACATGGTTGCTCGCGTGCAGAGTGGGTGGAGGAAGCGTGCCATATGGAGTCATTCAGTCACATTCATTCTCATTTTGAGAGAGTTTCCTCCTCCCCTGCTGCTGTTTCTCTCCTCTTTTCCCCTTTGCGCTCTCCATGTGTGTCGGGTACTGTTGGATATGGGCATCAGCTTGGAGGACCTTCATTGAGTGGTGCAAGAGGATGTGGTTGACTTCACCTTGGAGGTGAATGTGCTCTATATCGTATGCTTCTTTTTCACCATGTAGGGCATCCCCTCTACATCTGAATAGTGCTTTTTGAGCTTGAAGGCACACGCACACACTATACTGCTGATCATTTGAAGGAGGGGAACGTGTGTAAAGTTTTCTTCCTTAACAATAAGTTAGCCTGAACAATAAAACCGTTATATCAGCTATGAGAAAGTTGTAGATTGTTTATTGTACATCCATGGTGCATATGTGCATATGCACAGCCTATGTAGAGCACAGGATGACTCAGTGATAATTTCCCCTCCTCCCTTGTCTTATTCTGCACAAGCACACATTAGAAATTCCTTCAGTCGCAAGTTGATGTCATTCAAAAAACACAAACATGCACAAAATATTGCCTGTGTCATTTATGTGGGGTATCTTTGTGCAGAGCCCAGTGTGAGGGCAGAGCTGGTAGAGCAGTTACCATACATTGCAAGCTTCTGTGCCAATGAAGGGGGCCTGCTTGCAGGCATTGTTCGCAGCAATATAGTGCCTACTATTGTACAGTATCTGACAGACGTCACTAACCAAGTAAGCACACTTTCCCAATGTCATGTTATTTCAGTATGGAGTACTTGGTGTCATTGTGTACTAAGGATATGGGGATATTGACAATGTATATGCTCCCAATATCACAACGTCTCATACTTGCATTAAGACATATACTACTCGCAGAATTGCTCTTTGTGTCTTTTGGCTCTTGCATACCAGTGAGACAGTCACTGGGAACTGAGATAATGTGAGCCTAACTTGAACCATACCAAGATAGACTCTTCTGTGGCCTTGCGCATGCACTTTGTTGTTCATGAACAATATCATATTTCTCGTGAGAACCAGCTATGCGTATGAAAAATATAGATTGCCTCGCATGCTCTCATGGCACGGTTTGAGGACTGCCTAGCCGAAATTGGACATCTCACATAATATCATCTACAATCAGATGGCCCTCTGTGATGATCATTTGAGAGGATTAGACAACAAAAGTTAGAGGGAAAAGAGCAACACTGAGCACACTTCTGCAGGCATCATTTATATGCTTGTGACTGTGATTTGTTTTGTTGCTAATTGCAGGTTAGGAAAAGGACTCAAGTATCACTGTTGTTTATACTGGAAAGAGCTCTCATAGACAGAGGTAAGGAACAGAAAACAAGGGCGCAAGTAAAGATTAAATTTTGAGTGAAATAAGTTTCTCTCCTATTGCTCCCCCACTAGAGCAACTAGAAGAGCAGATATGCAGGCTTGTGGTTCATCTTACTGAATCAGACAATGTGGACGACTATAGAACAGAGGCGGTCACTGTGAGTGAATTCACTATTCGTTCACAACTGTGTGTGTACAGTATAAATGGAAAATACAAAAAATTCTGTATCTCTCCAAGTTGCTTAAATGCTTCCGAAAAACTCCAGCTCTTTCACGATGCTATCCCCTTAAACTTTCTGCTTTAAGGAAAGTTATACTAACACACATTGCACTAGCTACCTCCAATGTTGTCGTATTGTAGCATTTTAACCTAATATATCAAAATTGGAGGTACTATTGTGAGCACCTACAGAGGAGCCATATGTAGAATCTTTGTTCATGTGAGCGTGCCGACACTCTTTAGGGCGTCATACTTGGTGACATTTCTGAAAACGATTAGTGCACACAACATTGGTGGAAGTGTTGCAGTTTACTACATAACTAAACCCTTGTATTGAGCAGGATTGGTTTTGTTCTGATGCACATTCTCCACTTACTGATTCTCAATATATGTTGTGTTGGTTCAAGGATATAATGCCAATATGTAGCCTCAAACAATAAAATGCCCTTCGTCAATTGTATTCACATTTGTCAATCCTATGTGCCATCGACTTTGCAAATGTATCTTGTCTTTTGTATCTTGCTCAGTGTTTTTATGCATACAGTTGTCTGTTCCATGGTTTCATTGATTTTGATTGTAAATGGTCTGCACCGTACTCAGCTTTTGGTAGCTATCTCATAAGTCAGAGTTAAATATCACTACCACATGTCTTGAAATATTTGCTGTAGACTTGTTCAGGCATTACTAATATCAGTTTCTTGCTTGTTTTTAAGTTAGCCCTAATCTTTATTGAATATACAGGGTGCATCACGTAACATGTCATTTGACCCGTGTAAAAAAACAGAAAAATATGGAGTAAGTGGCTACCTTCCAGCCATTCAATATGCCACCCACTAAAAATACTTTTAATGACTTAATTGAAATCAATTGAATTTTTTAAATTGAACTCTGAAATTTGCCTAGTCAATGTAACGTTTTTCTTGGTAAATCAGATAGACCGTGGTTGAATTAGCCAAACCCACAGCAAAATACGTTACGTAGTATGTAGGTTATGTCCAGAAAAGTCGTCCAAAAATTGAGGTTTTAATTTGCGCATTTGTCAACGACGTACTAAGTCGGCCGCAAAACAGCGGCGTGAGGAGGGCATATCACTATCCACCTGACAAAGCAGCTGCAGAAAAGGAGGAAAAGGAACAAGAGATGCTGCGTATGTGCAGATAAGCGGGTTTCTGATTGCTGGATGCGAAAGTTACCCTTGCCTTATTTTTCAGCTGCTCTGGCTATCAGGTGGGGAGCGGTATACCCTCTCAAGGCGCTGTTTTGCGGCTGACTTAGTGCGTTGCTGAAATATGTGGAACTAAACCTCAGTTTTCGGACAACTTTTCTGGACATAACCGCCGTACTACGAATCGTATTTTGCGGTGGGTTTGGCTAATTCAACCACTGTCTATCTCATTTAGCTAGAAAAATGTTACATTGACTAGGCAAATTTCAGAGTTCAATTAGAAAACATTAATTTATTTCAATTATTTTTAGTAGGTGGCAAATTGAATGGCCAGAGGGCACCCGTTTACCTCATATTTTTCTGTTGAGCTGTTTTTTTTACAAAGGTCAAATGACACGTTACGTGATGCACCCTGTAGTGACTAAATACCTTTTGTCACCCTTGTGACTTATTTTGTAATAGTGAGGAATATAAAGATGTGATTTCACCCAAGGTGACCTGCAAAGCACAAGAATTAAGTGGCTTCAACAGTAGCAGTGTTGATTCCCTGAAAGACATGGGTAGTGAGATGCGTTTGATTGCACCACCATCTCACTACCTTGTCTTTGTTGGAAATAGCACCTGCCGTGTCGGCGTGAACTTCAGAAGCACTTCAGCCTCTGCAGATACTATTTTTCTTGTGCAGCCGTCAAAGGGACTGTGAAATGTATCTAGAGTGACCATATCACAGCCACCTTTGATGAGCTGGACTCGAATTATCTATCGTCAAGCTACAAGACGGCAACCTCATCTTCGAGTAATTTCGAAGCATTTGTTCCTTCTATATTTTCAGTGCAGTGTCTGGGTGTTATTCTAGGAATGCTGTTGTAACACCATTTAGACCACGTACGTAAGGCATTTAAAACATGCGGAACAGCTGATATTTCTCCGTAGCTGTGTCAGCTCATGAATTCAGCAGTGGTGCTTGGCCTTTGTTGTACTTTTGTGAAGAAAATTGAGATTGAAGGGGACTAAGGTGTGTTTCATAAGGTTTTAGATTGAAAAATATCTTAAATTTCTTACAAACTCCCAGTAGGTCTTCTTACATGCAAGAAGTGCTGCTCAGTTTCCAGGCAATATCTTTTACTGTTATATGTGGCTAGTATCTGGCTCCTGCAGTGTACCATTAAGGGAAGAATTTGTATGCATTCCAGTTTATTGTGCTTCATCAGACTGGGAAGGCAAACAGTACTATTTCTGCCATGTGATTTTTTCTACTTAACTTCTTAAGAATAACAGATACGTAATGTAACTCCCATGCTATGACTCAAAGCATCCTCTCGAACTTTCAGGTCTGTAAGCGCAGTAAGTTTTATGTGATCAGCACATGAGTACTTCTGAAATGGACGTTGTGGGACTTCCAGAGGACTAATTCTGTAAATTTTGAATGTTTGTGTTCTGTATGGGAAATACCTGCTGTGAGTGATTCAGTAGCATGCCTCAACTGCACCAAAAAAGAATTATGTTGTCGTGCATTGTTAGCGTGGATGCATGTATTTTATCTGTTCAGCATTTATGTGAAACAAGATAGCACTTTCATCTTGCTCTACAATGGCCCACTGCAGATACTTCTGCATGGAAGATTTATGCTTGAATATCATACAAATTTCTCTAGTTTTGCACCAGTTGCTTTCATAGAAGTATGCTTTGTCTTTTTGTTAGAAACCATACTGGGCTATTATGTTTTTAATGGTGCTCATCATAGTCAAAATGCGGAGCAAAAAAAAAATCAGTTCTTTAAGGGTTGGGGATACTGGCAATTTTATGTAGATGTCTCTCGAACTTATTCTTGCATTGTTTGTTGCAGATCCCAGGTACTGGCTACTTTTAATAATATATTGCCTGCTATCTGAGCAACACTACGTTTTGAATCTTGAGCACGCTGTGTTTCTAAAACACGATGCCGCTTGAACTGAAATCTTATGAAGTGCACATATGGTTACGGCTATAGGAACTACGATATGTTTCGCAGAAATCGTACATGGTGGAGTGTCATTGCTGCAGTGTTATTCGTGAAGTGACCCAGCAATAAGCTGTTGCCCAAAACCATGGTAGCATAGTCATTATCTATAGATTATCTGGGTTGTGACTGACACATTTTGAAAGGCTAAAGTAAGATTAGGTAAGAACAAACTAAACATCGTAAAAATAGGTACAATTATACCTTTGCTCCAAAATTATAGAATCTCCACATGTGCTGCTTCTGTTGCATGAAGAATATTTACAGAATACAGTGTACTATTCAGTTTCTGTGATGAGTCACGTAATGAATAGATGAGCAGGTAATTCAGAATTATCTAGCTGCACGATGATTGAACTTTCGTGGGCATTCTTGGAAATCCTCCCTGACTGTCTCCATATTTTTGTTTGATAGTTGGAGCCAGGGAAGGATAACGGACGTATTTTGGTTACCGTTTCCATTTTCGTTACTGCTAGATTTTCGTTTCTGTTATCTGTTTCTGATACCGGCCTTTCAATTTCGTTTCCGTTACGTTTCCGGTAATGGAATGGTTGTTACAGAGCTGCGGGAGGACAACCCGTCCGGCTCTATCAGCACCCTGTTTTGCCCAAGTGCTGCTTCGGTGTCACGTGTACATACTACACAGTAATTTTACGTCATTGGGATGCGCACATCTTGCAAGATTTAAAAAAAAAAAGTATAGTGTGTAGGAGCATGTTTTCAGTCTTCAGTCGCTCGGAGTCGAGCAACCCAAGACGGGCGTAACTTTCATCCAATGTCGCATTCATAAGCAGACGCTCTCAATAGTAAATAATACTGCGATGGCCACAGTGAAAAGAGAAAAAGTACAAAATAAGTAACTGAAAATCATAGGCTAATATCATCACAGGAACATGCATTTCCGTTTCTGTTATTGTTACCATCTCCAATTTGGGCAATATACCATTTCTGTTTCCGTTACCATTACCATTACCGTTACCCTTCCCTGGTTGGAGCTGGCCACCTCCATGACCTTTCAACACACTTCCTGTGGAAAGGAACTGTTCCTTCTGTGACTAACTTGACAGCATTTGCAATGCAGAACCTTCCTTTCTAAACATGCAGCAAAAACTTTACTACACTTTACAATAAAATTTGTCTATGCATGCCACTGCATGCTTTGCACTTTCTTTTGGTCCGACACCATTTTGACAATCTCGCCTCCAAAGCTACAACTAAGTATCTTGTGTGTCTTAGTTCAGGAAAACTCCATGTGCTCATCGTTATGCACTGGGTTTTGGCAGTGATTTCAAACGTCTGTCTCAATCCAAGCACCCAGTTTTCAGCATTTCAACGAGAACAAAAGTGTCTAGCATTGCTTGTGTAACATTGGGAAGGGATATTGTAAGTGCATTCCTGGTATAATTTTTTACTTGATATTTGCGGGGATGTTTGATGTTCAAATTTTACTGATTTAGAAGTTGCCTGTTTCAGTTCGTTCTATCTCCACCTGTTCCAAACAGACAAAAGCTGGCCATCGTGCTGCTAGTCATTTTACATCCATGTAAATATAGTATATGGCTGATTAGACTCTGAAACAGAAGTAATTACATGTGTGATGTTGTGTATGCACAAAATTTCTGTGTAGTACAAGGGTTTTCATCAAACCTCCAACTCTTCAAGCTACATGTCCGAACTGGGAATTTTTCATGAGGATGCCATGAAATTGCTAGTCCCCGGGCATCAAGCTGGTTGTGGTTTGTAGTAAGGTTGATACCATATCACAGCCATCTTTGATGACCCGGGTGCAGCATGCTACCTCCGTTGCCAAGTCACCCAGTCTGCAAGGTGCATTGTTTTACTGCTCTTCGTCAAAGTGGCTGCGATGTGTCGTGAAAAAGATGCCATATCACAGCCAGCTTTGATGAGCAGCAGTGGGCTGTTAGCAGCAACTGAAGTAGACCCGCTTGCTTCTCACTTGCAGTCTAGCTTATGTTTTCTGTTTCCATGTCATGTCCTATCTTGTGGTTGCTAGGCGTTAGAAATGTCTTTCAGTGTCGTCATTGGTGCTCTGAATTGAGAACTTTATTTTATTCTATTTCATTTTCCAGTTAATGACAAAAATGGCACCCTATATGGGGAAGGACATGACAGTAGACCTTTTCTTGCCACCTTTTGTAAACCTTTGTCAGGACTCTTCATTCCATGTTAGAAAGGTAATGTCATTCACGTTTAGCATTGAAATTCATGTCTGTGTCATTACTGGCTGCTACGAATTTCTCTCAAACCAAGTTTATGCTCATGACTTGCATGCATTCTAGGTATGTGCTGCAAACTTTGGAGACTTCTGCACAATTGTAGGACAAGAGTGTACAGAAGACAACTTGGTGAGCCCAATTGTGGTACACTACATTAAGGGGGTTGGGCAGATTTTTGTAGCCTATGGGGTGCTTTGCATGTATTTTAATCACTCTGTATGACACATTCTTTCTGATTGCTGATGAAAGTGGATGTTTCTGTGAATTCAGTACAAATTAGCTATTACATTCAAAAATTGAAAAGCCACATATTTTTATTTTATTTCCAGCAAAAGTATTTCATCATCAGTGACTGCATTCATGCTTTTGGATGCATGCACACTGATGCAAACAAGATTGCTTTCGGGGAGGAAAAGTTTCAAAACTGGTATAAGCTCTCGATACACCAAAATTGGCTTTGTCTTTGTGCCTATGTGCAATAATGTCATCCTGTGCAGTTAGGGAGAAGCTTCAAGATATACTGTAGATAGTGCTAGGGGCAGCTTTGGAATCTGAGAACATACAAGTGTGATGAGCAAAGGAAAGGCGTTAATGGGACCATCGTTTTGAGAATGGCTGCATTGTTTCACAGAGAGTGCCTGTAAAACATGCAATTCTGGGGATGCTCTGTTTTGGTGTTCAATATGTGTTCAAATGAACTAACAATACAAGCAATAGTACTGCAGAGATAGCCACAATCACTACAAACCTTTACGTGCAACAATATTCACTTGCAAGAAATATGTTTCATATTAAAACGTGTTTGTAGCATAAATGTCTTTTTTTTTTTTTATTAATTGAATGTTCCCTAAAAGTATACAGTTTGTACCCTTTAAATTATGAAGCCAATACAGGCCAGTGGTCTCCAGCACAAACTCTGTTTAGCCTTTTGAAGATTTCCCCATTTTTTAAACCCTCTTTATCAGAGTTTTCTTTAGATATAGCTCAGTGTTGCTCTCTTCTTGCCAGCTATCTGTATTCCACTACCTGTGTGAAGATGCCGTGTGGGGTGTACGCAAAGCGTGTGCAGAGGTATTCATGCCTGTGTCTTGTGTGTGCTCCCTGGTCACACGGAGGACAAATTTAGCTCCCTTGTTCCTGAACTTGCTCAATGATCAGTCAAGATGGGTATGTTACTTTGTGTTCCAGAGAATTCTATCAAACTTTTGAGACTTCTCCCATCTTTCAGGTGCGAATAGCAGCATTCCAGGCACTAGGTCCATTCATTTCTACATTTGCCGATCCATCGCGTACAGGCCTCTACTGCAGTGAGGATGGCGTTGTGAGTGTACGGTCTGAGCGTGCCAATGCCTGTGGTTCGTGTGCTCAAGTACTGACTATGAAAGGCTCTGCCCAAGGTGATGAGGGAAACACAGCCTCTGTGTCAGGGAATTTTGCTGTCCCATCACTGGAAATGAGAGAGAAAGTGAAGGAGAAACTGGAAGGGGAGGCTGATAACAAACAGAAGGTGCCTTCATTAATTACCATTGTTCAAATACGTAGGAATGTGACTGCTGTACTCATTTATTTATTAAAGTATTTTGTGAAGACCCCCTGTGGGTGTACTGGACGTGGCAGGTATCTTGCTTGTTTCCTTTAGAATGCAAGCGATGCTGATAGCGGGAACATCAAGCCTATCTATAATGATAAGGCAGAGAAGCCGTGTGGTGACGGATGTCAGCCAGTGCCCTCCTCGTGCCTACAACCAACTGCAGAGTTGAGCCGACCTCAAGGTTCCCAAGGAGAGGAGACTCTTGAAGCACCAAAGGAAGTTGAGGCTAATGGGATCTCTACAGCATTAGTGGAAGTGCCTGCAGGTGCACGTGAACATGCAGAAGAACCGATGGTACATGTAGTTGGTTAGTAGGGACCTTTTGTAGATCAGAAGCACTCTAGGAAAACAATACGTTTGCGGAAGCTGTCGAATCCAAACTTGGCAATATGATGTCTGTCACTTGAAAGAAATTGCACAATTGGCCTATAACTTTTTCAGAGCCATTTTTCCAAACATCTGATCTACTAAAACTCCCTAGTGTTTATGTATCATTGGATGCCATACTTACTTTATTGTGTCTGCACAGTGTTAACCCTTGTGTGTTTGTCAGCAGGCAAAGGCTGGTGAGGAAGAGAGAAGCCTCTTGGGTCCCCACGTAGATGACAATGACAATGAGCTGCCTCCTCCTCAACCTCCCTCATCAGCCCCACCAACCGAGAGTGAATGTGGTCCAGTGTCTGTACACGGAGATAGGCAGCACCTGGTAGTGCATGTGGACAGTAGTGCAGCAGGTGGTTTGAGTGCAGGTGTTCCCACTGGAGACAGCGACTTCAATGCATTTCAGTTTTGGAGGGTGCCAATCCCCGAGGTAAGACCAGTTTCCCTGCAGTGTAAATAATGTTTTATAAAGTACAGCTGCGTATGCATATTATTTCAAGTAAACTGTTTCTCTTAGGTCGAAGTGGATATTGAATTTCTCGGTGACAAGGCAACTGCTGTTCATGTGAGGGCAAAGTCCCATGATCAGGACAATAGGAGTTTTTCGTCCGATGTCACTGTCCAAATGTCGTCTTCTACAGAAGCATTGGCTCAGAGCCATGACACAGAGAAGTCTCAGCACCAGTCTACATTTGAAAAGTACGTTTCATACTGCTCGTTACCGCACAGTGCCAGGAAGTTTTTGATTAGCTCTCTCTCGCCTTCACTTTAGATCAGGAAAAGAGTCAATGTTACGAATTCGAACTGCATCCTCGTCATCTGTTACGCCCCCTGACCAGGATTGCAATGTAGTAATGTCATCTTCGTTTACTGAGGCAGCCGTAGTCTTCAGTGAGGGAGGAGAAGTTGCAAGTAAACTTTTTTGCTGGCCTAGAAATTTGATTTTGAATTGCTGTTTTGCATGCTTGTGCTACTAGTTAAAATGTCTGTGTGGTGACAGAAGTGTGAGTGTCAATTATTTTCCATTGTTTAGCAGTGAAAAACATCAGGGTGAATGAGTTTAGTGATCCTGAACGGGGAACAACAGTGGCTACTATCCCGCTCTTATCTACAAGTTCGTCAACCCTGAACAGCATGTCTGACAGCTGGTCTGCTCATGACCAAGTGAGTTTCAGCTTCATTCAGTTCCTTTGTGCATTGTCTTAAGTGCTAGGCAATGCTTTTATTCATGTTTGTAATTTTAATTCCTCAGGACATAGTTCCCATAGACCTATTAGAGAGGTATCAAACAATGACGGACCCGGAGCTTGCCCAGAACTTGGACTCTGAAATCTGCAGGCACTGTGCCTTTAGCTTGCCTGCAGTTGCTCTAACTTTGGGACGTCACTTCTGGCCATGCCTGAGGGCTACATATGATGCTTTGGCCTCCGATATGCAGGTATATTAGTTGGGTACATCCACACAGGAATATAGTTGACTCGAGGTGTTGTCATTCCTGACAAAGTTGTGTTGCTTTGAAATGCAAGAGGCATAATCACTGGAATCACGGTATATCCCATCCTTACTTGTCTATTGGACAATTAAGGGATTGTCTACAGGACCTCATCCTGTGTATTATCTGCCTATTGCATTCTTCTTGGAAATAAACAAACAAACTAGTGTGAGGCATCAAAGCAGTTGAAAGATGCTAAGAAGTGTCATTGTCTGGGGCCGTAAATTTGGTAATGCAGTAAATTGTGTGCCAAGGACTGTTTGTAAGGTTGCAGGGATGATTTTGAGCCATATAGTGGAATGTTCAGCTTTTAGTGTTAAGAATAATTTCCGCAAATCTTCAAATACTAAAAGCTATGTATCGATTAGTTGAATGTGAGTTTTCATTGGCACCAGTGATAGCTAACAATAAATGTTTGGTAACTAAAATATTGGTATACTGCAAGTTGTGTCTTCACCTTAACTTTGTATGGCACATTTTGATGCACTCTGATGCCTTGGGCCATGTGTGCCCTTTGTCATTGGAAGTGTTGAAGATTAGCAATTAGCATGGTAAGCAAAGCTGTAATATTCAAGAAGAAATGAAGCATACGCATGAAGATTCCAGATCCAGGAGTCCAGTGACGTGGCACTTGAGGATGCACGAAGTGCACAGAAAACAGCTTTGACAGTCTTTGAGCGCAAGAGTAATGTTTCTCAAGTTAACGACACGGATAGTAGTTTACAGGAATGTCTGCAGTAGTTTTACCCAAGTGACTGTGGATGGTTCCTCATGCTTTGTTGGCGACTCATCTCATTTATCCGGAACCTTCACTATCCAGACATTTTTGCTGGGAACGGCAAAATCCCGATAAACTGGGTCGACTGCACCTCCAATCTAGCAATGAATTTGTCATTATAAGCCTACTGCAGCATTCACTGTTGAATTAGATGCACTTTTGGTAGCTAAATTTTGATTCATAGTCACAGTTGTAGTATTTACACAGTTCAGGCAGTTATTATTGTACAGTCCTGCCTTGTTTTTAGTGAAAGGGCAACATGTTTACATTGCAGTGGAAGGTTCGACGCATTGTGGCATCGTGCTTGCATGAATTGGCCACCATACTGGGAGCAAGAATAGCGGCTCAAGATTTAGTGCCCACCTTTGAGGGGTTTGTGAGGGATGTTGATGAGGTGCGTGTGGGTGTTCTTCAGCACTTGGGCCCTTTCCTGCGTAGCCTGTTTCCTGCAGACCGCCGAAGATCTCTGCCTTTATTGGCAGAATTTCATAAAACTGATAACCACCGGAACTGGAGATTTAGACTTACTCTTGCAGAGTAAGTCAGAACAAAGTTTTCTCTGTGGCTTTTTTTATTTATCTTGCCCGATTGTTCTGTTCAGAATTCTCAAAATCAAATATTTTCTCATTTTCAGGCAGCTCATGAACATTGTCGAGCTGTATAGCCCAACAGATGTACATAACCATTTGGTTCCCATTGCACTAGAGCTGCTGGGGGACAAGGTCTCTGAAGTTAGGCAAATGACAGTCAAAGCGGTGAGTTATGGAAAGAAAGGTACTACAAAATTGTTACGCCTGATAATCTGGGAAGTCAGTGGAAGCAGTCAAAAGCACAAAATACTTAAGCTGCTTTGGCGCATTATGACCTTAGTTGCCTAAGCGCCAAAAAAACATGAATCATCATCACAAATACTTAAGCTCAATAATAATTAACACTCATTACTGTTGATGAAATACTTGATTTGAGTGATATTGTGTTTAACCTTAAAACATTGCTGCTTGCAGTCAAACCAATAGGAGTTTTGAAACACATGGCTATCTACAAAGGGACTAAGCAATATCATTGAATAAATACTGGGCATATTACCAAATGCCAGAAAACACTAGGTGGAGAAACATGGACACACTATTGCAAGCATTATTTTATTAAAAATAATATACAGTGGACTCTCGTTAATTCGAACTCGAGGGGGCCGCGGTATTTGTTCGAATAAACCGGAGTTCGAACTAACGGGAGACGCTCTCCTGGAAGGGGGCTTGGGCGCAGGGAGCGCATGCAGATGTGTCGCGACGCACTTCGAGTCGTATTTTACGTTCGCGGTACCGGTGTCACTTCAAGACGCATTTATATTGGCGTAATTCAAATCGTTACTGCTGCCGAACTCCGCCGCTACCGTCGTTACGTTCCCGATACGGCGGAGAAAACTCCCAGAGCGTCACAGCAGCGCGTTGCGACTTTGAAGGAAATACAGGACTTATATGTTCACAAGAATTCACTTACAGAAATTATGAAGCGACTTAAGGTTGAAAGCAGTCAGTATTTCGCTCTTGCAACTGTTTCTTTTAGCGGGACTCTTAGCATAGCTTTGACTCGGACACAAGTTCAAGAGTGGCATCCGCATTTTTCTCGGAAGAAAAATGGCGCACTGTCATATCCAGCGCCGATGCTACATCAGATGCACTTGGTAAAGGCACTGGATCGCGAGACAGGTTCGTGACTTGAGTCGCCTGAACCCGCCGGCGCATGCGGTGTCGATGATGTCCGCGTCAGTTAAGAGCCCAGTCTCCACGCCGTCGTCTCTGCTGACATGGTGCACGTTAGGGAAATAAACGACGTCAGTGAACGGGTTGTAGAACGATATTGACAGTCGCGAAGTCATAAAAATGAGTGACGGCACGCGCACACACCTCCTCCACCCTCACGAGGGTCTCAAGAGGAAGAGAGAGAAAGAGGAGAAGGACAATGCAAGCGTTCGCGTAAACTTCTTGCTGTCGTGAAGAGGGGAGAGTGTCCTTGAACAGCGCAAAATGCGGAAAGAGGACGGGAAGCGTACGGAAGGTCAATAATCAGGGAGATATGGGGCGCTGTGACCCGTTCCTGTCTGACGCGCGAGCGCTGTTTGTTCGAATTATGCGGTGTATACGCTCGTCTGTTTGAATTAGCGGGAGTGTCTCCCCATTGAAATACATGTGCTTTAGACGGGACTCGGACGAGAGTTCGAATTATCCGGAGGTTCGAATTAAGCGATTTCGAATTAACGAGATTCTACTGTACCAGCATTGTCACTACTGACCTACACGTTGCGTGCTGCCGTGTAAGCTCCTCCTTTTCGTTGCATTTAAAAAAAATGCATGTTACCAAAACTTTTTGTTCTAGCTGTCAGTAGTAAGAGTGTATCTAGTCTGACACTGAGGGCTCGCAAAAACGTGCCCAGGTGTGTCTGCGTTACTTTTGTTGTCTCATTGCAAAGTTCAATATCAAATGGAGCTTCCATGTGGGTTACTTATTTTACTGAACAGGTGGCAGTCTTGGTCCGTCATCTAAGTCACAGTCCCAACCCAAATTATTGCAAGCAATTTCTTCAAGAGCTCCTAACCAAGGTGCAGGATCCAAAGTGGTCCCAGAGGCAACTGTGAGTAATCATTGTGTTCAAGTACTAAGCACAATAAATCCTCATGCTACTGTTTTGTTGTCAGATACTGTGAGCTGTGTAGAGAGATGCTTTCTAGGTGTTCCATGAGTCCAGCACTTTTTTCGGAAGCAGTACTTCCACAGTTGTTGCAGCTACACAGAGACGGCATTGCAAATGTACGCATGGCTGTGGCACGCTGCCTCACGTGGGCACTTCTTCCCAATGGTGAGCTTGTGTTAGCATTGTTTCTCTTTAGGTATGTGCCTTATGGTTGTGCACAAGTGTGGAGAGGAGACAAAGGTTCTCTCAATCTGTATGGCGGATGTGCTTTTTACATACTTTCCCGTGAACGAACTACTGTTGACAAGTCTTACATAAGATCTGTTACGTTTGTAGTTTTATAATTAGAGCCTGAAGTTTTAGGGCTTAACCCGTTTCTTTCCTGAATTGAAGGTTGTCTCTTTAGGGTGAAACCCGATTTGTTACCCGGCAAATTGCACTCACTGAAACGTCTGTAGGGGTGCACACTAGCTTGTTTGCAGCTACTAGTGCAGCTTATAAAGTAATCTCGTTTCTGTTAGTGACGGCAACCGGAAAAGATGTACAAATAATACATTATGGAAGGAGGTCTGGTGAATGTAGCCCAGTGGCTCTGAAAAAAAAACTTATTCAAAAATGCAGTAAAATAAGTGGTGGCCCGCACGAAACGTCAAAATGACGTCGCTCCCATTGTTGTGATAACTTGGAAGGCAGAGCAAGTTCAAGAAATAGTGTGCAATGTGTTTTCTAATTACTGCACTACTATGTCGTCGTCGACCTTCATAATTTAAGAAAAGATGTTTCAGAGTTAAATGGACATATTCCAACTGATACATTATTGCCCTTATATCACTTTAGTGTCCCTTCAACAAACAGCATGTGTTAAGAGTCGTATCATAGCCTTATTATTTACGTAAGGTTCGAACACTAGCAAATTATGTAAGCTGGTTAAAAGATTTTAAAAGAATGTATGGATGTAATGTATGTATGCATGGTCGCTCCTTGAATCCGCATATCTGCTTCTTTATTGCGGCAGTCAGCTTTGTTCGTTTGTGGTTTTTCTCAGACATGGTCAGTGAATGGCATATGACTGCAGCAGGTCACTATGACCAATATGATGGACACTGCTGTTTTAAGCACATCAGACAAGGGGCATCATGAGTCACCCCAAAAGTGGGCTCTCATTTTGTCCATTATAGGTCAACTGAACCGCAGGTTCAGTGACCAGTGGTCATAGTAACGAGGGTAAAGTACATGTGTTCACCCCTAGTTGTGCGGAAAACACCTGTCATTGTATGAAATATCATATTAATGAACGAGGTTACGTGCGGAAGCCATTGTGAGGGAACGGTTCCCGAGAAAAAAGGTCTCAAAGCGGGGCTGTCTTATTAACGCGGTCCTTCGATGCAGCGAAACAGGAACAGGGGCTGTCGTATTAACACGGTTCTACTGTATTTCTCGAGTTCAATGTTCTGAATGCTACAACACTGCAATTTGGAAAATTTCTGTGAAGCTGCAATGTTTTGTGGATTCGTTACAACTTATTACCCGAAAGGTTCCCTCGTAGTACATGTGGGAAATAAATTTCACCTTTTGCCTTTTCATAGCTTACTTCATGAGTGACGACAACCCATACAAGGAACAAATTGAAGCAGCGCTGTCTAACCTTCGAGAGGATGTGGACAGGGACGTTCGATACTGCTCTAGGTTGCCCAATGAGGTGAATACAACGAAGATGTGCTTGCAATTGAGCTTCAGTCCTGTATTAAAATGGTTTATTCCAGATACCTCCAGTATGACACAATCTATTATCTGGTGGGAGGAGCAGCACCGAACAGATGGCATCGTCCATGGCATATGCTCAGTGCTTGTGCAACAGTCATGTACTTCGTGTACTATTGCTCTTTCCACCCTCTCTACCTTGCCCAAGTTTGTGAGCTGTGATAAAAGAAAAATGCCAAGTACCCACATTTACAAAGGGTAGAAGGGAAAGCTTTCCAAAGTGAAAGCAAAATATTTGCCCTATGAAGAAGCAACACATGACAGAAATCTGCCTTTCGGGTAGGAGAAATAGTAGGCCCTCATGATTATAGCTCATATTTTTTCTATAAATTATCAAACTTCACTATGTGCAATGCAAATGACTCTGCTCCAGAAGTGCTTACAACTTGTATATTTCTGAATCTTTGGAGAATGGCACCACTCTGCTCCAGTCTATTTGTATTTGTAATTAAAAGTTGGCCTACGGGGCCTTTCACTTTTTATGTCTCTCAACTCAGGCTTCCGAAAGTGGTTGCACATGTCGACGGAACCATGTTGAACATCCAAGGACAAATTCTGGCACACTGGAAACTTTTGCCAGAAATGGAGTTGAGTATTTTTATCAAAATTGAATTTGATTTATATCTGCCATTTTTATGCTCAAATTATCTCCAGTTATGCAGAAGAGTGTAGCCAGTGGTTCTAATAATGCTACCTTAGTGTACAGAATAAATTTGAGAGGATAGATACATCTGAAAAAATTCCATGTGTATTTTGTTGTCTTGTGACTGGAAATTTAGTATTGTTAAACTTACTTGCACCAGCTGTGATGGAATAATTGTAAAAAGCCTGCAAGTTGAGTAATGGGTACTTTGTAATAAGGTGGTTTAAACCATGTGATAATTTAAACCAGTTAAAATATATTTTTCATAATTTTGTTTATTGAAAATAAATTTTTGAATGGAACAGTGAGTCTAGGTGTGATGTTTGTTTTCAAAATTTGACAGTTGGGAACCAGATAGTGCACATCCCCAATTTTCTAAGCTTGGATAGATTTTTCAATGTTTTCTGGGTCTTTTTTTTTTTTTTTTGCTCTGCACTTTGGGACGACAATACTACAAAGAGTGTGGTAAGTGAAAGTGGCTGCAGATGGATTATACTAAATGGGATCTTGCGTCTTCGGGTTACACCCGTTACCCCGGATATGCATCATGGTCAAATGTAAAACGTTCAGCATGGCTGTTCCGCATCTTGTGCTTATCTAAAATGCGAGAAGCGCTGTTTGTTTCCACCAAAAATTCTGCTTTTCCGTCTGGTATTACCCGATTTTATGGCCCCTGTAATATAAAGCCCTATTTTTACCTCCTGATTTTCAAAAACCCGAAAAAGGACGCCCTAATTATAGACACCTTTCAAAAATACGTTGAACAACAGTGAAGCCAGGTATAGGGGTGATTTCATCTAAACTCCGTATAGGTTGTTCGGATATCCCAGGGACGTTCGTGTACGTCCCGTTTACGTCCGAGCGGCGTCTCTGGGCACAGACTTTTTCTCATTTTGCAGTCCGGGGGACGTCCTGTGAGTGTCTCCGTTGGATATCTGGATGTGAACGGGACGTTTACCGTTTCACGTCAAATTAGCTTGTATGCTGAGCACTATGCATTATTATTCAGTTTTTGTTATCTGTCCACGTTTTAGAAATAGTTTTGGATAAATAATCGACATCTTTTATTTGAGAACTGTATGCAACCGCTGTATACAGCACTTATTGGCAACGCCACGTGACCTGCGTATCCCATTGTGGGTATGGGAGCGCTTACACTCGCACATACACACGTGATATCGAGTAAGAGGGAGGCCTGTGCGCCTACGGAGGCCTGTGGTGGCCTCTTTTGGCGTACTAGATGGAGCATATATTGAAATGAGAGTTGTAGGAGTACGTTCAGTAAGTGTACAGCGGTGTGAAGGACGCTTGTAACGGTGAAAACGTCTTGGAAATTATTTAGTTCGTGTGCCAACAACGCCGAAGCATAACCGTTGATACTTCTCACATATATTGCGTTTTTAATTCAAACTATCTTCCATGATGTGATTAATCTACAAATAAAGGTCTCAAACCAAAATGTCACTCCAGTAAGCATCACCTGTCCTAGATATGTGCGCAAAATGCCACGCGGTGGGCCAATTCCTTTTACATTCTCTGGGAGATACAATATCCGACGATTTTCAACGTCACATTGTGGACGTCCAGATAACGTCTGGTGGACCTCCTGGACATAGGTGACGTGTGCGACTTTTCTGGGACGTCCCTGGGATATTTCTGGTTTACTGGGATGGTGCTCGAGAGAAAAAAGAAAAAAATGACCGCGCCATCCAGAGACACTGAGCTTTCCCGACAATGTTTTTTAGCCTTTCATTTATCAGCCGGTGCGTGCAGTGCTCCGAAATTTTTTCACCAAGCTGCCAAGTATAGTGTCTTCCAACGCAAAATAGCAGCGTGGAATGTGTTTTTATTATTTTTGAAATGAGCAAACTTTGTGGGTACGACGGGATTCACTCGCAATCCATTTTCTGCTGTGTCACATCTATGCAAATTAGGAAAACGTGAAAAGTGTCGCTGTGTAGAAAAGTGAGAGCGCTACATCCTGGAAACGAATTTGCGTCCCTAAGCGCGGCTTGATTTTGCCATAGAAGCCATCAAATATCCCTCAGAAACAGGCCTTCACCAAAAACCTGACCTGCAGTTTTGTCCAAATTTGCTACTTCTGTGGCTCCATTCATATCTTAATGTGCGTGTGCTATGTTTTTAGTTGTCCACGCACATCACAAGTTGGAGGCACCTAGGTTGGAGTGCCGGACGGGTAATAGGGTTGTAGCAGCCATCGTCATCCTATACAATGTGTTCACCATCGCAGCTCCCGTGCGCATTCGAACTTTCATATTACGATTTGTCACTTCGTTGTTAGCAGAAGTGGTTCCTTATTCACAGCTCAGCTCCCACAAACAACAACAAATAAGTGATGGTGATGTAGTGGGATGTTTCGCCGCAGAGGCGGCACCCTATCCCATCGCTTGAGGGGGAGAAGATTCTGAATAATGATGAATGTTCAGTGTTCTCCCACAAAGTATTTGGAAGCGCGAAACTCCCATAACGCAGTATACATGTTGGCGATAAACATTCGTTCTGCGTAACCAACGTGTGTTGCGTTATGCGAGCCTCCCGCTTCCAGAGACCTGCGCTTCCCCCTAATTAGGGGGAAGCGCAGGTTAAGTGCAGTCTAGTTTGTGTTGTGCGAGAGCAGCAAGAACCACAGCATATGCGCATGAAGATCATGGATGGGGCCACTAAATTGCCAAATATGAACAAAATCAAACGTGTTTGGAAGTCGGGACTGCTGGGACATGCGGAGTGTCATTCATGTATACTCCTTGGAGCAAGGGGTCACGATTAATGCCTAGTACTACCACACGTTGATACAGGGTGCCGTGCGAAAAGCAATTTGCAAGAAAATGTGTGCTGACGGTAGCAACCCTAGCGGAAATGCGCTGGGAGGTTTTGTCCCTTACAGCCCAGCCCCAATAACGTTCCACACAGATGAAGTCCTCCAGAAAGATGTTCTGCAGTGGCTAGGACAGCAGCACACTTCTTTCTACGCCAAAGGCATCAAAGAGTTGCCAGAGCGATGGCAGCGGTGTCTAGATGCGCACGGTGAATACTTTGAACACTGATGTAGTTTGGTGCTTCCCAAATTTTTCATTGTGCCTAAAGAACTAAAAGTCTCGGTCAACCTTGAAGGGCTTGGGAGGTATCATTGTCCCACTGGGCTGTCGTTATGCGTTCTGCGTGGCGGTAAGTTGGCGAGGTTGCAACACGTACATTCTATGAATTAGAGGTGTGCGGATATTCGAAATTTCGAATACGAATCGAATATTTGCGATATGCGATTCGTATTGGAAAATTGATTTTGAAGAAGAAGAAGAGATTTCGAAGATTGATTTGATATTCGAAGTTTTCGAATATCATAGCAGCTTATTACAATGTTGGTGCGGGGCTGCGCGCTGGAATTTGTACGTTGCGGAAACAGCGACGAACATGGATAGTAGAACAGCAGCAAAGCGACGCGCGGAGCTTTCGAGGTACTCCCATCTACGAATGCGTCACTACACGTTCGGTAACCGAAACTATACTACACAGTTGTGTGCAGCCGCCATTTTAAAGTCTGGCCCCAGCCAAACGCGAAACCACAGTAGGCTTCATGCATCGTCCGCACAGTCGCGGCTTTAGTGGATTGCCAACGAACTCTAAACATTCGTGAGAGGCCTACAGTTCGGTGAAATTCCGGTGAAATATCGAAATTTTGTGGGTGTTGAGCTGAACGCCGCTGTTCACCGTGCCACTGCATGCACAGCTGAAATAGCCGCGTCTCGAACGCGTTTTTTCGGTTTCGATTTGTGTTAGTCAGCGATATAAGTATACAATAGAATCATGGTGGCGTGCGATGACGGCGATAATCGAGGAGTGGGACGTGACGATATTTCGACATAGTTTCTCCAACTCCGGCGCTGTGCGACCGTATGTTAAAGGGGCACTAAACAGCTCCACGAATATTCTCCAATTATTATGCTCTTGCTCTATGAACGAACGTGGCTCACGATATCCAATTATGAAATTCACTTACTTCTACGAGCGTCTTTACCACGAAACAATGCCATGCAAAGAGCATAATCCGCGTGAGTCTCTTTCCAACTCGGAGAGCACCTACGTCACACGTCTCGCATGTGTAGCAAAACTGCAGTCACTGGAGATCAGGGATCGGAACCGGTATTTTTTTCTGTCCGGTTCGGGTTCAGGCATATTGGTTCGGTTCGGGTTTAGCTCCGCTGAACCGAAATTATTAGCTTGAACTGGTTCAGGTATATCGGTTAGGTTCAGGTTCGGCTCCGGGAGAAACGAAAAAAAATAAATAAATAAATAAAAGCGGTTAGCGGTCGGGAGACTTACAGGGATTGGAACCGTTACTTTGTTCGGTCCTGGTTTAACCGGTTCATCGGCAGTTATTTTGCTACATGAAAGCGAGCTTACCCTCACCGCACCCGGTCGTAAGAGAAAGGTGTGAGATAACCGTTTCAGGAAGCGTCTACTGCTGCCTCGCCACGACCACTTATTTCACAAGACGAAGCGTTCTTAGGGAAACGCACGAAGTTTTGCATAGTTTCGGTTTCACTCTCTGCCTCTTCGTTGCACAAGATGGTCAGGGCATCCGAAGGGAGTAGCTGGGCTCTGATATTTTATTGTATTGCACTCCCGTGGTCGTCTGCTGAAAACGAAAAGCGAAGTGCCGGAAGCCTTTTGGGAGAACCCGGTCAGGGCCCTCATTTGTTCCGGCAAAAAATTGGCGATACAGTCACAAACTTTTACTCTCATCTGGCATCGTACAAAAAATAAATATTCGAAAGAAAAAAAAAGGTCGGTCGATAGTACAATTAGGTATATCACCTCTGAACCGATTCCCGCACCGGTAACCCTATCATTTTTTTTTTTGGTTCAGTTCCGGTTCGGTTCAGGACAAGCAAAAAGTTGTTCGGTTCGGTTCGGGTTCGATGGAAAATAACGGTTTGCGGTTCGGGTTCAGTTCCGGTTCCGATCCCTGCTGGAGATGGGGGAGATTTCGGACTCCTAGCCAATGACGGGCCTCGTTGACACAAGCAGCGGCGTGCGGCGAGAACCGATTGTGGGAACGTCGCTGTGACCTCGCGGAGCAATACCGCGCTGATAACATAGTGCGCACATGAAATGGAATATTGTGGGCTTTTGGTACCTTTTGATCTGGCTACCTTGGGATTGACAAGTATAAATATGTGTAGAATTGACCTCACTACCCGATATTAAAACAAAATCAATGTATATGCGTCCCGCATTCATGACCAGAATTCAGGGACACCTTCACTGATTCAGGTTCTGCCTGATAGCAGAAGAACTTGTAAGAAAGCCAACTTGAAAGAAAAGTATGCGGCGAGGAGGAAGGAAGATGGAAAGAGACGTGGGCAGACGAGGAAGGGAATTTGTACATCAGATATCGCGCGCGGAGCCCGGCTATCAGCAGCAATTGTCCAGCGCAGAATGAAAACGTGATGAATCAGCTCTGATACGCTTTGCCAAACCTTTCTTCGCTGTGCTGCTGCTCAGAATTGTGGGCTGCTGCTCGTAGCTGCTGCAACGGGGTGATTGCCACTTGTAAGGCTAGCCCTGGTCCATTTTTTGTTCTCTCTGTGGGGAATATGGATGCCTTCGACGATGACCAATGTGTGTCCTGGGGCGACTTCTGAGAGAAATGTGCCGGCGTATGTGTGACAGCGTCTGAGGAAAACCCCAGAAATTATCCTACATTATGCTGAAAAGAAATTATGCTTTATAAGCTAAGAAAGCGAATTCAGTAACTGCACCTCACTTCGGTACTTGCACCTTGTTACTCTATGATCACTGTTTTTTTTTATTGCGTGTTAGCGCCGCGAAGCAACTGTGGCTATGAGCGGCGTACAGACGTGGACAGATGGAGTGAGGACAGCAGGAAGGAGTGCGGGACAGGGGGGTTAGTATGCGTCCTGGGCCGACTTCAGGGGGAACTGTGCAGATATTCGTCTGGAAAGTCTTCGGAAAACCCAGGGAAAACCTCAGACAGCACAGCCGGCGGTAGGATTCGAACCCACCACCTCCCAGTCTTTAGCACGACCTTGGCTACCACCAACGAGCGGACGCCTTAGCAAACTCGGCCATACCGCTGGTTATGATCACTGTATCGTACGCTTCAGTTTGTTCTTGGCCTTCTCATGAGGGCATTTCAATGTTTAATTCCAAATTTTGCGTCTTAGTCTCTTCCCGCGCCATCAAGAATGGTTGCCGGTTATCAACTCCCTCCCTTAGAGAAATAAAAATAAGAAAATAAACAAGCGGAAGACTGCTTATTTTCAGAACATCTAGATGTGAAAGCAGAGTCACGTTCGGCACAAAAAAGTGATTGGAAAACCCACACTTCCTAAATAATGCCGGGCATGCACGCTTACGTCACCTATATAGAGGTCTGCGACTGCTTCGAGCTTTCTTCTCGTTCGTTCTTTCATTTACTTCATGGCAGCATCGACAATAGTAACAGCGGGCCTTCCAGTGTGATGCAAGGCACAAGCCTTTTCCATATCCTGGAGGTGTTGCTCAAATACGCACTCGAATCAAATACAAAAGGAAGAGAGATGCCCAAGCAGCACAGTGTACTCGAGTGCAATAGTTGTGGACGGCATGTGTCTTATCAATGTCATTAGTGCGGCCGTTAATTATTTTGTAATCAATCTTCATAATTCCTGAAAACAAGCTGAGCGCGCAATTCCAAATTTGGAGAGCACAACCCTGAGAAGTCTACACAGTAAATCATTTTACACCTTTATTTGCTCAAACAAGGTGTATTCTTACAAAAACACCCTTTTCTATTCCACAAAGAGTGCAAAAAGTGCATGACTAAAGTTGTAATATCGATATACACCACGTCTTATCCAATGTGGATCATTAATGGTGTAAAGTGGGGTGTTGAAACAGGTGTTTTCCGTCGAATGCACCTTTTTTACACCCATTTGAATTGGGAGTATGGTGTTAAAAATTGTGTTTTATTTCGTGAGAGAAAAATTATGCTGGTTTCACAGCTCCGCTCAGCAAGTAATCACATTATAGCCGATAACCTGAGTTAAAAACACAGGATTTGACATGGAGGGATGTTTAGAAATTTAACTTATACCTTTGACTCGTTGCAAGCGTGGGTGTTAATTGCAAAAACACATTCCCGCCACCGTTACAACGTTTGCCGCCCCACCACATGTAACGAACGTACCTCAACAAATTTTATTTCAGTATATGATACATGCGACACGCCAATATAGGCTACTGAGGGTGCCCCATGTCTCTTTACGCCTCTGCACTCACGTTGGTCCCACAGTGTTAACAAGCTGACGAGGCGTGCCTGCGACGCATTGCACTCCGGTTTAGGTTCTACGATGAAACCACTGCTGGAAGTCTACCACGTTCGCGGTGCTGCTTGCCATAGGAGCAAGAACGTCGAACTCTATGTCACGGCCAGTGGTGTCGGTATGCTGCCGCGGAAGCTCCTATTACACTATTTGCGAGGGAATATTTGCTGGCAAATAATTCCATCATACAAGGTGTTTTCAATAGAATACTCCCATTTTAAGGGTGTTTTTGTTTTTAACCACCCATTATAACAGTGTTTTACTAGGAATACACTTAACTAAAGGGTGCATTAGAAAACACCCATCATTTCAGTGTAAAGGCAACACCAAAAAGGTGTACGCCATGGGACAAGCCATTTTCACCAAAAAAGTGTAAAAAGTTTACTGTGTAGTAAGCAGGAATCGAAACAGTAACACTTCTCTGTGCCCTTAAAAAATGAGCGAAAATGCACTATTGTCGAGAGTTGCGCGAGTTCGGGCAGCCGCTCTTTCTATCACCCTCACTGTCACCGTTTGACGATACTGACATCACGCTGTTCCTCGAAACATGAGGCCCCCCGCTTCCTAGCATCCTCGTTGTTTTTCTCTTGTTCAAATCTGATACAACGTAGACATTTATTGAGCAGCGGAATGGGTGATTGTGTTTTTGCTATCTGCGAGGTTTTTACAGTAATGCATTTGTAGTTTTATTGCGTGACGTTTATCACATCACATCGCGCACTGTGTTGTGCAGATCAAACGAGATAACGACGGAAAGAAAATCAAGTACGGCACGTTTTATGATAATCTAGACTGAGAAACAACATCGCTATTTCCCTCACTCGAGGGACAAAGCGGGTTGTTCCATGATTTCAGGAACAACCTGTTGTCAGTTGAGAAGTGGTGACACCGAGACAGGGAGAGGAGAAATTGCCGAAAAACCCGCATAGTGTTCAATTATGTTGTATGTTCGCACATTTTTTTACTAGAGTGCAAAAAGGCTCTGTGATTTCGGTTCTTGCATGGTAGGCCCCTCAGGGTTATGCTCTACATCTTAGCAATTACGCAGTCAACGTATTTCCACTAATTATAATGATTAATCGGGAACGTTAGTTAACGGCTGCGCTATTTGTTTATACGCCACCACCTTTGAATTGGTCGCGTCCAGCATAGATGTATTGAACGACTTTTGCGAAAAACAAAGTCATTCCGGATTTCATCAAATTCATTCAGTCTTACTTCACGTACCCTGTATGCAGGGCATCCCAGCTAAATGTGACCGTATATTTTTTTTAAATATATCTATCACTTTTTCCAAGATGAAATCAATTGCGATATAGCGTATGCTGAAGGGCATTCCCTAGGAGGGCATTAGCAGACTCCTAAGGCGATGTCTTAATTCTTTCAATAAGTAACTTTTTAATTAGAAAAGCTACGAAGTTGTTCCAATGAGAAAATCTGATCTCTTCGGTCACCAGATACCAAAGCTGTTTTCAGAACAAAAGTCTGTTCGATATATCGTATGAAAAAAAATTCGTGAACACTTTTTTTCTTTATTTTGTTCATTGTGCATCTTGGAAAAAGCGTCTTTCGTTGACCCCCGATGCGAGAGAGTCAAAGAGCACAGTGCCGACTCATGCGTCGAAGATTGGCTTTAACTTGCGGAAAGAAAACAAAAACAAACGTATCGGGTGACTCTATCTGCCCTTATCTTCAGCTGCATTTTCCGTTTTTTTTTAAATCTTTTTCACGGACGCAAGAGGCGATAATGTGCTCTTTTATTCTCTCGTGTTGAGGGCGAAGAAAAGACGCTACTCTAGAGATGTGTAATAAATAAAATAAAGAAAGAAATGGTGTTCCTTCACGATTTTTTTTTTTGCGAACGATCTATCAACGATTTTTTGTTCTGAAAACGGCTTTGGTATTTGGTGACTGAAGAGGTCAGATGTTCTCATTGGAACAACTTCGTAGCATTCATAATTAAAAAGTTAATTATTGAAACTTAATTAAGACATTGCCTTAGGAGTCTCCTAATGCCTATCTAGAGAGCGTCCTTCAGCATATGATATATTGCAATTGATTTCATCTCGGAAAAAGTGATAAATATGCTTTTAAAAGATATGGTCACATATAGCGTGGACACCATGTATATGACAATAAACACGCATGGTATTTTTAACATATTCATTATTTTGCTATTAGAACGACTTAACGCGTAAGGAGGTTACGGCCTTGCACAATGCTGCATGAGAACGAAAAATTTGGCGAGTTAGAGAATAAAGGAAGTTTAAGCCACATGTCCGGAATTTATGTTAAATGATTGAAATGCATCTACACTGCGAAAAGCATGCGTAGGAATTTCTTCACTTTAATTCCAATTACCATTAGAGCGTCAAAGCTGACCCGCATAATTGGTTCCGTCGTCATATTGACCTCGAATGAAAATTTCGTGACTTGCGTCTTTACAGGAAACAAATGATTTTTAAGCCACAAGTTCGATATACATTACATTAAAAAATCTACATTAAAAAAAAACATGCTTGTAACTTTGTGCATCCTATTTAGTTTTACCATTAGAGTGCGTCCAAGTTGGCTTTCACCAGGACTCCGTCATCACAACGATCTCGATGAATGAAAATTTGATGAGTTCCGCCTTGACAGGGAACAAAGGACGTTTAAGCCACATGTTTGAAATTGATGGTAAATGATTGACAAGCATATACACTACAACAAACACGCGTGGCACTTTGTGCATTTCAGTTAGTTTCTCCATTATAGCGCGTTAAAGTGTACCCGCGTGACGATTCCGTGTCAGGTCGACCTCTATTAACGGAAATTTGATGAGTTCCGCCTTGACTAGGAACGAAGGACGTTTAATCCACATGTTTCAAATTTATGGTATATGATGGACAAGCATCTACACTACAACAAACACGCGTGGCACTTTGTGCAGTTCAATTAGTTTCTCCATTATAGCGCGTTAATGTGTACCCGCGTGACGATTCCGTGTCAGGTCGACCTCTATCAATGAAAATTTAATGAGTTCCGCCTTGACAGCGAACGAAGGACGTTTAAGCCACATATTTGAAATTGATGGTAAATGATGGACAAGAATCTACACTACAACAAACATGCGTGGCACTTTGTGCATTTCAATTAATTTCCCCATTATAGCGCGTTAAAGTGTGCCCGCGTGACGATTCCGTGTCAGGTCGACCTCTATCAATGAAAATTTGATGAGTTCAGCCTTGATAGGGAACAAAGGACGTTTAAGCCACATGTTTGAAATTGATGATAAATGATTGACAGGCATCTACACTACAACAAACACGCGTGGTACTCTGTGCATTTCAATTAGCTTCGCCATTAGAGAGCGTTAAAGTGTACCCGCACGACGATTCCGTGTCAGGTCGACCTCTATCCATGAAAATTTGATGAGTTCCACCTTGACAGGGACAAGGACAGGGACAAGGACGTTTAAGCTACAGCTCTTTTCCATGAGATGTTTGCACTCGTTACAGATCCAAAATTTATGGTAAATGTATCATGTATCAACGCTACAACAAACACGCGTGGTAATTCGTTCATCTTAAATACCCTTGCCATTAGAGCGCGTTAAAGTTGACCCACATAATTGATTCCGTTGTCACAGACCTGGCGTTTACTGTCAAGAAACGGCGTTTATGCCACAAGTCCGAAATTTATTTTAAATGATTGACAATAATCTACATTACAACAAACGCGCGTGGTATTGTGCAAAACCGGGATTCCTGTAGCGGTGAAGTAACTGGGAGGGCAAGGGGAAGTCATCTGCTCTTCACATATTAACTGCACAGGCGATCGCACAGCATTAGGGCATCTAAATCAAACTGAACACCATGAAGTGTGGCATAGGTCCAGTACGGCATTATTAAGCCAAAACTCTGACGCTCTCGCCCTGCCGTTACTCTCATACTTACCTCTGTTTAACTACCTGTACAAAAAAGAGACCAGCTCCTGTGTCATAGTGGTTAGGGTGGCCGCTTTCCACGCCGAGACTGGGAGGTGACACGGGCTCGAATCCTGTCGCCGGCTGTGCTGTCTGAGGTTTTCCCTGGGTTTTCCGAAGACTTTCCAGACGAATGTCGGCACAGTTCCCCCTGAAGTCGGCCTAGAACGCATACTAACCCCTCTGTCCCCCACTCCTTCCTGCTGTCCTCTCTCCATCTGTTCACGTCTGTACGCCGCTCATAGCCACAGTTCCTTCGCGGCGCTAACACAAAATTTAAAAACAAATACGAAAAAGAAGAAAAAAAAAACGAGCAGAACGCGGATCGAACCAAGGCCCGCGAAAGAAAACATCTTCACCACTAAACCAACGCTACCTGTACCTGCTCCCTGCAGGAATGAAGGTACAGGCGCTTCGCAAGCCACACCGAGCTTGTCAGTACTTCTTTTGTCATGGGAACAAAATTGCAACGTCCCACAACAGCGCACGAAGTTGCAAAGCGTACAAGACAAATTCAACTTTCATGTCCTACATGCGCATTTTCTAGAGAACCCACTGTTTTAGCCAAGTACAACAAAAATAGCACACCAGTGCATTCTGCCATGAAGCCAACACGGCGCAAATAAGTCCTCTAGGAACAAAACTGCGACGCTCTTGCGCTTCCATTCCACTAGTACACCATCGATGGGCCTCTCACAGCAACACCCATGTGTGGGCTTTTCTTTCTAAAGCTCCGCGTCAACAGATATTCTAACAACACCAGGTGGAATGCATTGCTTCAATGGAGGGCAGCGAGTACGCCGGTCAAGCCAACTTTAAGAAACCGTGTCCCGGATTTCTGGGAATGTTGAATGGTTGATGGTGAGCGACGTCGAAATGACGGTGGCTATTGTTGCCAGGGCACCGCAGGGCGCATGAGCGCGCAAGAGTGCAGTGAATATTCGGTCGGTTTGGAGCCATTATTATCTTTTTTACGACAAAAAGTTTTGCTAAACGTCACTGTAGGAAACGAATCACACTGCATTAGAAAAAAGTGCACCTTGCATACCTGTTTATTGCCCCTTTAAAAGTGCCAACTAGGACAACAATAACGCTGCAAAGTCATTTGAAACTGCACTAACTGTTGTTACATATGATAGCAAGACGCATATAGCAAGACCCGACCCTCATGGAGCGACTTTGCTCGCGACTCGCGCGCGTCGGCGCGGCAAAGTTTTGAGGCGCGCGCGCAGATTTTCGCCATGAAATGAAGGAAGCGCTGAACACGAACGTCGCGTAAACTATCACACGTGATGAACACAGCCATACAACATCGTCGAGGATCACGGTTCTACTGCGCTAATGAATGAGGCTGTTCCAAACTATGCATTACCGTCAGGAACGATGGTCTCACGTGTGACATCACGCGTGAGAGCACAGTGGAACAGTGCAGTTTCTCGCTTACTCGACAAATGCGGAAGGCATTGTCAGTGCAAGAAGAGAGCACCTACCACCTTCATTTTCCTTCTGAGATGTGCTCATCACTAAACCATCTCACATTCTGAACATGTCATTTCCCTTTACTTCCATTCTGTCTGTTTCTCCAGCACTCACAATGCCAACACAGGTGTTCACTGTTTATGACAGATGTTTGAAGTGCAAGTTGTTTTTACGGTTTTCAGCTTGCCTCATGAGAACAGCACATTGTTTCACTGTAAAAATAGTTTTACTGTACATACATGTGGATATAGGCATGTATGCCCTATGCTAAGCCCATACATTACCTTATTAGCACTTGGGGCTGTTTTCTAAAGATCAGCAGAACACAACTGTAACCATGCTTGTTTTCGAGGCTTCATCGTTGCTCTTAGAAGCCTTTATCCTATGTCATGATATTCGATATTCGATTCGATATTCGAAAGATAATTTTGCAGATATTCGTATTCGGAAATTTCAATATTCGCACACCTCTACTTTAAACGCAACGCAAGGCTGCAACCCAACAGACAACTTTGGCACAAGCGACACATGTACGATGGTTAAGAATGTCATACAGGGTGCCCTACGAGAGAATGTCACTCAATTCCTATCTTATCCTATTCCTATTCTATCCTATTTTTGCGTGTGCTGACCAAGAGCGAGGGAGGCTCCGCCTCTTGGATGCGGGCCATTTGGAGGACGCGGAGGGCAGGCACTTCCCAAGCCTCTGCTCTCGCCTAAGAGATGGCGCAGCGTTACCGTTGTTTCCAGTTGTTTCGCGTGTCGCAAGGCTTCTGCCATGGCGCACCAATCTAACCAACTGCTTCGCCATCCGTTAACCAGCAGCTGCCGCTGTTTTGCCTGCCGTAAGGCTTTTGCCATGGCGCTTGGCCCGCTTGGCCTCGTTCCCATGTTGGCAGAAGCCTTGTGGCAGGCGAAATAACGGTAGCTACACTCCTGTCTAAGCCTCGTTCAGCAGTTGGTTAGATTGGTGCGCCATGGCAGAAGCCTTGCGACACACGAAACAACCAGAGCCATTTTTATCTATAAACGGCTCTGGAAACAACGGTAACGCTGCGCCATCTCTTAGGCGAGAGCAGAGGCTTGGGAAGTGCCTGCTCTCCGCGTCCTCCTATTGGCCGGCATCCAGGAGGCGGAGCCTCTCTCGCCCCTGGTCAGCAAACGCAAGGATAGTCCTAAAGATTAGGTTTTACTCCAAAAAGTTATACAACTACTTGGAATACACACATACAGGCTTTTGCCACAGATTGAGGCCGTTTGAATTCGTGTCACGCAGTAATTAAGCTAATTTGCATAATTAAACTCGGAAAAATTGCCAGACAAAAGCAGCATATTTCTTCCTGAATTCGGAAGCCCATGGCCATAACACACTATTCCAATCAAAATCACGGGGTTTTTCACAAGATTTCGACAAAAATTTGACAGACGAAAATCACTCGCTGATATTTACGTTTGCGGAACTGTTGCTGGCTGCGTCCAGATACCTTCCATCCTGTGCAAGAAGAAATGAAACCACGCCACAATCACACCTTTCGCCTTTATCAATATGTCTGTCATTATCCGCCAGCCACTGATAATGACGGAATGCGTGACAAGGCCCTCGATCGGAATAAAACTGCTTTACTCCTTTCCACTTCCCCTGAATAAAGGCGGAGCCAAGAGTTCAGCAAACGCAAATTTCATCGGGCATGCTTCGCCCAGCGACTGCTTTTCAGCTGTCAAATTTTTGTAGAAATCTTGTGAGAAAACACGTGATTTTGATTTGAATAGTGTGTTATGGTCATAGGCCTAGCTCCGAACTCAGGAAGAAAAATGCTGCCTTTAAAGGCAACATTTTTGCTTGCCATTTTTGCTTGCTTGCTTTGCTTTGCAAAAATTGCTTGGCAATTTTTCGAGTTTAATCATGCAATTTAGCTTAATTAATGCGTGACACGAATTCAAACGGCCTCAATCTGTGGAAAAAGTGTGTATGAGTGTATTCATAATTTTTTGAAGTAAAACCTGCTTTTAGGAATTGAGTGACATCCTCTCGTGGGACAACCTGAATATATTCTTTTGTCCAACTACTGCCCAATTACAGGAAATCCTTTGCCAGCCAGTATCTCATCACCTGGATTATTGTACACTAGAAAGCTAGAGACAACAGTTACGTGAAAATCTGATGTACGCCCTCCATAGCTTTCAGACACGAAGCAGATAGTCCCGTTCGGCGCAACTGCTAATAGGAATTTTACTGTGTGGCAACCCTTGTAGTAAAAATAAATAAATAAATAAAATAAATATGCACGTTTTCTCTCAGGTGTATCAAGCGTTTCAATTCGGATTACAGTGCAGTCATTATGAACTTGCATCTGAGGTAATGCACCGAAAAGCATTATGGCAGAGAAAGCCTTATAGCTTCCACTCAAGGGATGAATATCAAAGTTGACGTAGCATTTGACAGTACGTCCGGAGGTGGACCCGGTCTTTTCAAGATTCATGCGAAAAACACACCCGTAGCGCAGTCACTCAGCGGTTTGTTTCCTCCACGACTGACGATCTCACTTCAGAAATGCCACCTTCCACCGCATGCGGCGCGGCAGTGCGTTCTGAAGCTCTAGCGCTCGGTAAACCGCATTTAAAAAAACGCAAAATATATTCACAAGCACGGTGAGAAATTTAGGAGGAAAAGTGAAAACGGGACAGGTGCAAAAGAGCTACAGAAAGGAATAAGGGGATTCTAGTTCGGATGAATAGTCATCCACGATTCGCTAATGCAGTGTCCAGACGACTGAATGGCCAATACTCCCAAAGAAATCGTTGTGTTGTCTGCGCCACAGTGGTTCACCGGTTTGACAATCTTTTAGATGCGCTGCTAGGTTTGAATCTCGTTTCTTCTTACGTTGGTCTTATCTTTTTTTTTTTTTTTTCACGTGAAATTTGTCCAGTGCGAACGAAGTCACATTTTAAAGGGGTTTAGGAGAACTCGTCACAAACCCGGTCGTCACGGGCCAACTGGTCATAGGTGAACTCCTCAAGGAGGCCAACTCGTCACAGGGCATCTCGTACGAGGAACTGCCGTCACGCCGGAATAATCGTCACAGTGAACCTGCCACCTGCTCACCGCGCCGTACTCCCCAACGTGTGAAATAGGTAAAAGGCTCTCCTGACCTAACCTTGCATGGTCAGTCTCGACGGGTGCATATTCTACATGAACTGACCCACTCCCCAACGTGTGAAATAGTAAAAGGCTCTTTTGACCTAACCTTGCTCAGTCTCGACGGGTGCATATTCTACATGAACTGACCCACTCCCCAACGTGTGAAATAGTAAACGGCTCTTTTGATCTAACCTTGGTCAGTCTCGACGGGTGCATATTCTACATGAACTGACCCACTCCCCAACGTGTGAAATACGTAAAAGGCTCTTCTGACCTAACCTTCGTCAGTCTCGACGGGTGCATATTCTACATGAACTGACACACTCCCCAACGTGTAGAAAACGTAAAAGGCTCTCCTGACTTAACCTTCGTCAGTCTCGACGGGTGCATATTCTACATGAACTGACCCACTCCCCAACGTGTGAAATAGTAAAAGGCTCTTTTGACCTAACCTTGGTCAGTCTCGACGGGTGCATATTCTACATGAATTGACCCACCTCCCCAACGTGTGAAATAGTAAAAGGCTCTTTTGACCTAACCTTGGTCAGTCTCGACGGGTGCATATTCTACATGAACTGACCCACTCCCCAACGTGTGGAAAACGTAAAAGGCTCTCCTGACCTAACCTTCGTCAGTCTCGACGGGTGCATATTCTACATGAACTGACACACTCCCCAACGTGTGGAAAACGTAAAAGGCTCTCCTGACCTAACCTTCGTCAGTCTCGACGGGTGCATATTCTACATGAACTGACACACTCCCCAACGTGTGAAATAGTAAAAGGCTCTTTTGACCTAACTTTGCATGGTCAGTCTCGACGGGTGCATATTCTACATGAACTGACACACTCCCCAACGTGTGAAATAGTAAAAGGCTCTTTTGACCTAACCTTGGGCAGTCTCGACGGGTGCATATTCTACATGAACTGACACACTCCCCAACGTGTGAAATAGTAAAAGGCTCTTTTGACCTAACCTTGCATGGTCAGTCTCGACGGGTGCATATTCTACATGAACTGACACACTCCCCAACGTGTGAAATAGTAAAAGGCTCTTTTGACCTAACCGTGGTCAGTCTCGACGGGTGCATATTCTACATGAACTGACCCACTCCCCAACGTGTGAAAAACGTAAAAGGCTCTCCTGACCTAACCTTCGTCAGTCTCGACGGGTGCATATTCTACATGAACTGACACACTCCCCAACGTGTGAAATAGTAAAAGGCTCTTTTGACCTAACCTTGCATGGTCAGTCTCGACGGGTGCATATTCTACATGAACTGACACACTCCCCAACGTGTGAAATAGTAAAAGGCTCTTTTGACCTAACCTTGGTCAGTCTCGACGGGTGCATATTCTACATGAACTGACCCACTCCCCAACGTGTGAAAAACGTAAAAGGCTCTCCTGACCTAACCTTCGTCAGTCTCGACGGGTGCATATTCTACATGAACTGACCCACTCCCCAACGTGTGAAAAACGTAAAAGGCTCTCCTGACCTAACCTTCGTCAGTCTCGACGGGTGCATATTCTACATGAACTGACACACTCCCCAACGTGTGGAAAACGTAAAAGGCTCTCCTGACCTAACCTTCGTCAGTCTCGACGGGTGCATATTCTACATGAACTGACACACTCCCCAACGTGTGAAATAGTAAAAGGCTCTTTTGACCTAACCTTGCATGGTCAGTCTCGACGGGTGCATATTCTACATGAACTGACAGACTCCCCAACGTGTGAAATAGTAAAAGGCTCTTTTGACCTAACCTTGGTCAGTCTCGACGGGTGCATATTCTACATGAACTGACCCACTCCCCAACGTGTGAAAAACGTAAAAGGCTCTCCTGTCCTAACCTTCGTCAGTCTCGACGGGTGCATATTCTACATGAACTGACACACTCCCCAACGTGTGGAAAACGTAAAAGGCTCTCCTGACCTAACCTTCGTCAGTCTTGACGGGTGCATATTCTACATGAACTGACACACTCCCCAACGTGTGAAATAGTAAAAGGCTCTTTTGACCTAACCTTGCATGGTCAGTCTCGACGGGTGCATATTCTACATGAACTGACACACTCCCCAACGTGTGAAATAGTAAAAGGCTCTTTTGACCTAACCTTGGTCAGTCTCGACGGGTGCATATTCTACATGAACTGACCCACTCCCCAACGTGTGAAAAACGTAAAAGGCTCTCCTGACCTAACCTTGGTCAGTCTCGACGGGTGCATATTCTACATGAACTGACCCACTCCCCAACGTGTGAAAAACGTAAAAGGCTCTCCTGACCTAACCTTCGTCAGTCTCGACGGGTGCATATTCTACATGAACTGACACACTCCCCAACGTGTGGAAAACGTAAAAGGCTCTCCTGACCTAACCTTCGTCAGTCTCGACGGGTGCATATTCTACATGAACTGACACACTCCCCAACGTGTGAAATAGTAAAAGGCTCTTTTGACCTAACCTTGCATGGTCAGTCTCGACGGGTGCATATTCTACATGAACTGACACACTCCCCAACGTGTGAAATAGTAAAAGGCTCTTTTGACCTAACCTTGCATGGTCAGTCTCGACGGGTGCATATTCTACATGAACTGACACACTCCCCAACGTGTGAAATAGTAAAAGGCTCTTTTGACCTAACCTTGGTCAGTCTCGACGGGTGCATATTCTACATGAACTGACCCACTCCCCAACGTGTGAAAAACGTAAAAGGCTCTCCTGACCTAACCTTCGTCAGTCTCGACGGGTGCATATTCTACATGAACTGACCCACTCCCCAACGTGTGAAAAACGTAAAAGGCTCTCCTGACCTAACCTTCGTCAGTCTCGACGGGTGCATATTCTACATGAACTGACACACTCCCCAACGTGTGGAAAACGTAAAAGGCTCTCCTGACCTAACCTTCGTCAGTCTCGACGGGTGCATATTCTACATGAACTGACACACTCCCTAACGTGTGAAATAGTAAAAGGCTCTTTTGACCTAACCTTGCATGGTCAGTCTCGACGGGTGCATATTCTACATGAACTGACACACTCCCCAACGTGTGAAATAGTAAAAGGCTCTTTTGACCTAACCTTGGTCAGTCTCGACGGGTGCATATTCTACATGAACTGACCCACTCCCCAACATGTGAAAAACGTAAAAGGCTCTCCTGACCTAACCTTCGTCAGTCTCGACGGGTGCATATTCTACATGAACTGACACACTCCCCAACGTGTGGAAAACGTAAAAGGCTCTCCTGACCTAACCTTCGTCAGTCTCGACGGGTGCATATTCTACATGAACTGACACACTCCCCAACGTGTGAAATAGTAAAAGGCTCTTTTGACCTAACCTTGCATGGTCAGTCTCGACGGGTGCATATTCTACATGAACTGACCCACTCCCCAACGTGTGAAAAACGTAAAAGGCTCTCCTGACCTAACCTTCGTCAGTCTCGACGGGTGCATATTCTACATGAACTGACACACTCCCCAACGTGTGAAATAGTAAAAGGCTCTTTTGACCTAACCTTGCATGGTCAGTCTCGACGGGTGCATATTCTACATGAACTGACACACTCCCCAACGTGTGAAATAGTAAAAGGCTCTTTTGACCTAACCTTGGTCAGTCTCGACGGGTGCATATTCTACATGAACTGACCCACTCCCCAACGTGTGAAAAACGTAAAAGGCTCTCCTGACCTAACCTTCGTCAGTCTCGACGGGTGCATATTCTACATGAACTGACACACTCCTCAACGTGTGGAAAACGTAAAAGGCTCTCCTGACCTAACCTTCGTCAGTCTTGACGGCTGCATATTCTACATGAACTGACACACTCCCCAACGTGTGAAATAGTAAAAAGCTCTTTTGACCTAACCTTGCATGGTCAGTCTCGACGGGTGCATATTCTATATGAACTGACACACTCCCCAACGTGTGAAATAGTAAAAGGCTCTTTTGACCCAACCTTGGTCAGTCTCGACGGGTGCATATTCTACATGAACTGACCCACCTCCCCAACGTGTGAAATAGTAAAAGGCTCTTTTGACCTAATTTTGGTCAGTCTCGACGGGTGCATATTCTACATGAACTGACACACTCCCCAACGTGTGAAATAGTAAAAGGCTCTTTTGACCTAACCTTGCATGGTCAGTCTCGACGGGTGCATATTCTACATGAACTGACCCACTCCCCAACGTGTGAAAAACGTAAAAGGCTCTCCTGACCTAGCCTTGGTCAGTCTCGACGGGTGCATATTCTACATGAACTGACCCACTCCCCAACGTGTGAAAAACGTAAAAGGCTCTCCTGACCTAACCTTCGTCAGTCTTGACGGGTGCATATTCTACATGAACTGACACACTCCCCAACGTGTGGAAAACGTAAAAGGCTCTCCTGACCTAACCTTCGTCAGTCTACTGACACACTCCTCAACGTGTGAAATAGTAAAAGGCTCTTTTGACCTAACCTTGGTCAGTCTCGACGGGTGCATATTCTACATGAACTGACCCACTCCCCAACGTGTGAAAAACGTAAAAGGCTCTCCTGACCTAACCTTCGTCAGTCTCGACGGGTGCATATTCTACATGAACTGACCCACTCCCCAACGTGTGAAAAACGTAAAAGGCTCTCCTGACCTAACCTTCGTCAGTCTCGACGGGTGCATATTCTACATGAACTGACACACTCCCCAACGTGTGGAAAACGTAAAAGGCTCTCCTGACCTAACCTTCGTCAGTCTCGACGGGTGCATATTCTACATGAACTGACACACTCCCCAACGTGTGAAATAGTAAAAGGCTCTTTTGACCTAACCTTGCATGGTCAGTCTCGACGGGTGCATATTCTACATGAACTGACACACTCCCCAACGTGTGAAATAGTAAAAGGCTCTTTTGACCTAACCTTGGTCAGTCTCGACGGGTGCATATTCTACATGAACTGACCCACTCCCCAACGTGTGAAAAACGTAAAAGGCTCTCCTGACCTAACCTTCGTCAGTCTCGACGGGTGCATATTCTACATGAACTGACCCACTCCCCAACGTGTGAAAAACGTAAAAGGCTCTCCTGACCTAACCTTCGTCAGTCTCGACGGGTGCATATTCTACATGAACTGACACACTCCCCAACGTGTGGAAAACGTAAAAGGCTCTCCTGACCTAACCTTCGTCAGTTTCGACGGGTGCATATTCTACATGAACTGACACACTCCCCAACGTGTGAAATAGTAAAAGGCTCTTTTGACCTAACCTTGCATGGTCAGTCTCGACGGGTGCATATTCTACATGAACTGACACACTCCCCAACGTGTGAAATAGTAAAAGGCTCTTTTGACCTAACCTTGGTCAGTCTCGACGGGTGCATATTCTACATGAACTGACCCACTCCCCAACGTGTGAAAAACGTAAAAGGCTCTCCTGACCTAACCTTCGTCAGTCTCGACGGGTGCATATTCTACATGAACTGACACACTCCCCAACGTGTGGAAAACGTAAAAGGCTCTCCTGACCTAACCTTCGTCAGTCTTGACGGGTGCATATTCTACATGAACTGACACACTCCCCAACGTGTGAAATAGTAAAAGGCTCTTTTGACCTAACCTTGCATGGTCAGTCTCGACGGGTGCATATTCTACATGAACTGACACACTCCCCAACGTGTGAAATAGTAAAAGGCTCTTTTGACCTAACCTTGGTCAGTCTCGACGGGTGCATATTCTACATGAACTGACCCACCTCCCCAACGTGTGAAATAGTAAAAGGCTCTTTTGACCTAACCTTGGTCAGTCTCGACGGGTGCATATTCTACATGAACTGACCCACTCCTCAACGTGTGAAAAACGTAAAAGGCTCTCCTGACCTAACCTTCGTCAGTCTCGACGGGTGCATATTCTACATGAACTGACACACTCCCCAACGTGTGAAATAGTAAAAGGCTCTTTTGACCTAACCTTGCATGGTCAGTCTCGACGGGTGCATATTCTACATGAACTGACACACTCCCCAACGTGTGAAATAGTAAAAGGCTCTTTTGACCTAACCTTGGTCAGTCTCGACGGGTGCATATTCTACATGAACTGACCCACTCCCCAACGTGTGAAAAACGTAAAAGGCTCTCCTGACCTAACCTTCGTCAGTCTCGACGGGTGCATATTCTACATGAACTGACCCACTCCCCAACGTGTGAAAAACGTAAAAGGCTCTCCTGACCTAACCTTCGTCAGTCTCGACGGGTGCATATTCTACATGAACTGACACACTCCCCAACGTGTGGAAAACGTAAAAGGCTCTCCTGACCTAACCTTCGTCAGTCTCGACGGGTGCATATTCTACATGAACTGACACACTCCCCAACGTGTGATATAGTAAAAGGCTCTTTTGACCTAACCTTGCATGGTCAGTCTCGACGGGTGCATATTCTACATGAACTGACACACTCCCCAACGTGTGAAATAGTAAAAGGCTCTTTTGACCTAACCTTGGTCAGTCTCGACGGGTGCATATTCTACATGAACTGACCCACTCCCCAACGTGTGAAAAACGTAAAAGGCTCTCCTGTCCTAACCTTCGTCAGTCTCGACGGGTGCATATTCTACATGAACTGACACACTCCCCAACGTGTGGAAAACGTAAAAGGCTCTCCTGACCTAACCTTCGTCAGTCTTGACGGGTGCATATTCTACATGAACTGACACACTCCCCAACGTGTGAAATAGTAAAAGGCTCTTTTGACCTAACCTTGCATGGTCAGTCTCGACGGGTGCATATTCTACATGAACTGACACACTCCCCAACGTGTGAAATAGTAAAAGGCTCTTTTGACCTAACCTTGGTCAGTCTCGACGGGTGCATATTCTACATGAACTGACCCACTCCCCAACGTGTGAAAAACGTAAAAGGCTCTCCTGACCTAACCTTGGTCAGTCTCGACGGGTGCATATTCTACATGAACTGACCCACTCCCCAACGTGTGAAAAACGTAAAAGGCTCTCCTGACCTAACCTTCGTCAGTCTCGACGGGTGCATATTCTACATGAACTGACACACTCCCCAACGTGTGGAAAACGTAAAAGGCTCTCCTGACCTAACCTTCGTCAGTCTCGACGGGTGCATATTCTACATGAACTGACACACTCCCCAACGTGTGAAATAGTAAAAGGCTCTTTTGACCTAACCTTGCATGGTCAGTCTCGACGGGTGCATATTCTACATGAACTGACACACTCCCCAACGTGTGAAATAGTAAAAGGCTCTTTTGACCTAACCTTGGTCAGTCTCGACGGGTGCATATTCTACATGAACTGACCCACTCCCCAACGTGTGAAAAACGTAAAAGGCTCTCCTGACCTAACCTTCGTCAGTCTCGATGGGTGCATATTCTACATGAACTGACCCACTCCCCAACGTGTGAAAAACGTAAAAGGCTCTCCTGACCTAACCTTCGTCAGTCTCGACGGGTGCATATTCTACATGAACTGACACACTCCCCAACGTGTGGAAAACGTAAAAGGCTCTCCTGACCTAACCTTCGTCAGTCTCGACGGGTGCATATTCTACATGAACTGACACACTCCCTAACGTGTGAAATAGTAAAAGGCTCTTTTGACCTAACCTTGCATGGTCAGTCTCGACGGGTGCATATTCTACATGAACTGACACACTCCCCAACGTGTGAAATAGTAAAAGGCTCTTTTGACCTAACCTTGGTCAGTCTCGACGGGTGCATATTCTACATGAACTGACCCACTCCCCAACATGTGAAAAACGTAAAAGGCTCTCCTGACCTAACCTTCGTCAGTCTCGACGGGTGCATATTCTACATGAACTGACACACTCCCCAACGTGTGGAAAACGTAAAAGGCTCTCCTGACCTAACCTTCGTCAGTCTCGACGGGTGCATATTCTACATGAACTGACACACTCCCCAACGTGTGAAATAGTAAAAGGCTCTTTTGACCTAACCTTGCATGGTCAGTCTCGACGGGTGCATATTCTACATGA
Source organism: Ornithodoros turicata (assembly GCF_037126465.1). Lineage (NCBI taxonomy): Eukaryota > Metazoa > Arthropoda > Arachnida > Ixodida > Argasidae > Ornithodoros > Ornithodoros turicata. The sequence goes on from NC_088201.1 coordinate 42,281,391, forward strand.
ACTGACACACTCCCCAACGTGTGAAATAGTAAAAGGCTCTTTTGACCTAACCTTGGTCAGTCTCGACGGGTGCATATTCTACATGAACTGACCCACTCCCCAACGTGTGAAAAACGTAAAAGGCTCTCCTGACCTAACCTTCGTCAGTCTCGACGGGTGCATATTCTACATGAACTGACACACTCCCCAACGTGTGAAATAGTAAAAGGCTCTTTTGACCTAACCTTGCATGGTCAGTCTCGACGGGTGCATATTCTACATGAACTGACACACTCCCCAACGTGTGAAATAGTAAAAGGCTCTTTTGACCTAACCTTGGTCAGTCTCGACGGGTGCATATTCTACATGAACTGACCCACTCCCCAACGTGTGAAAAACGTAAAAGGCTCTCCTGACCTAACCTTCGTCAGTCTCGACGGGTGCATATTCTACATGAACTGACACACTCCCCAACGTGTGGAAAACGTAAAAGGCTCTCCTGACCTAACCTTCGTCAGTCTTGACGGCTGCATATTCTACATGAACTGACACACTCCCCAACGTGTGAAATAGTAAAAAGCTCTTTTGACCTAACCTTGCATGGTCAGTCTCGACGGGTGCATATTCTATATGAACTGACACACTCCCCAACGTGTGAAATAGTAAAAGGCTCTTTTGACCCAACCTTGGTCAGTCTCGACGGGTGCATATTCTACATGAACTGACCCACCTCCCCAACGTGTGAAATAGTAAAAGGCTCTTTTGACCTAACCTTGGTCAGTCTCGACGGGTGCATATTCTACATGAACTGACACACTCCCCAACGTGTGAAATAGTAAAAGGCTCTTTTGACCTAACCTTGCATGGTCAGTCTCGACGGGTGCATATTCTACATGAACTGACCCACTCCCCAACGTGTGAAAAACGTAAAAGGCTCTCCTGACCTAGCCTTGTCAGTCTCGACGGGTGCATATTCTACATGAACTGACCCACTCCCCAACGTGTGAAAAACGTAAAAGGCTCTCCTGACCTAACCTTCGTCAGTCTTGACGGGTGCATATTCTACATGAACTGACACACTCCCCAACGTGTGGAAAACGTAAAAGGCTCTCCTGACCTAACCTTCGTCAGTCTACTGACACACTCCTCAACGTGTGAAATAGTAAAAGGCTCTTTTGACCTAACCTTGGTCAGTCTCGACGGGTGCATATTCTACATGAACTGACCCACTCCCCAACGTGTGAAAAACGTAAAAGGCTCTCCTGACCTAACCTTCGTCAGTCTCGACGGGTGCATATTCTACATGAACTGACCCACTCCCCAACGTGTGAAAAACGTAAAAGGCTCTCCTGACCTAACCTTCGTCAGTCTCGACGGGTGCATATTCTACATGAACTGACACACTCCCCAACGTGTGGAAAACGTAAAAGGCTCTCCTGACCTAACCTTCGTCAGTCTCGACGGGTGCATATTCTACATGAACTAACACACTGCCCAACGTGTGAAATAGTAAAAGGCTCTTTTGACCTAACCTTGCATGGTCAGTCTCGACGGGTGCATATTCTACATGAACTGACACACTCCCCAACGTGTGAAATAGTAAAAGGCTCTTTTGACCTAACCTTGGTCAGTCTCGACGGGTGCATATTCTACATGAACTGACCCACTCCCCAACGTGTGAAAAACGTAAAAGGCTCTCCTGACCTAACCTTCGTCAGTCTCGACGGGTGCATATTCTACATGAACTGACCCACTCCCCAACGTGTGAAAAACGTAAAAGGCTCTCCTGACCTAACCTTCGTCAGTCTCGACGGGTGCATATTCTACATGAACTGACACACTCCCCAACGTGTGGAAAACGTAAAAGGCTCTCCTGACCTAACCTTCGTCAGTCTCGACGGGTGCATATTCTACATGAACTGACACACTCCCCAACGTGTGAAATAGTAAAAGGCTCTTTTGACCTAACCTTGCATGGTCAGTCTCGACGGGTGCATATTCTACATGAACTGACACACTCCCCAACGTGTGAAATAGTAAAAGGCTCTTTTGACCTAACCTTGGTCAGTCTCGACGGGTGCATATTCTACATGAACTGACCCACTCCCCAACGTGTGAAAAACGTAAAAGGCTCTCCTGACCTAACCTTCGTCAGTCTCGACGGGTGCATATTCTACATGAACTGACCCACTCCCCAACGTGTGAAAAACGTAAAAGGCTCTCCTGACCTAACCTTGGTCAGTCTCGACGGGTGCATATTCTACATGAACTGACCCACTCCCCAACGTGTGAAAAACGTAAAAGGCTCTCCTGACCTAACCTTCGTCAGTCTCGACGGGTGCATATTCTACATGAACTGACACACTCCCCAACGTGTGGAAAACGTAAAAGGCTCTCCTGACCTAACCTTCGTCAGTCTCGACGGGTGCATATTCTACATGAACTGACACACTCCCCAACGTGTGAAATAGTAAAAGGCTCTTTTGACCTAACCTTGCATGGTCAGTCTCGACGGGTGCATATTCTACATGAACTGACACACTCCCCAACGTGTGAAATAGTAAAAGGCTCTTTTGACCTAACCTTGGTCAGTCTCGACGGGTGCATATTCTACATGAACTGACCCACTCCCCAACGTGTGAAAAACGTAAAAGGCTCTCCTGACCTAACCTTCGTCAGTCTCGACGGGTGCATATTCTACATGAACTGACCCACTCCCCAACGTGTGAAAAACGTAAAAGGCTCTCCTGACCTAACCTTCGTCAGTCTCGACGGGTGCATATTCTACATGAACTGACACACTCCCCAACGTGTGGAAAACGTAAAAGGCTCTCCTGACCTAACCTTCGTCAGTCTCGACGGGTGCATATTCTACATGAACTGACACACTCCCTAACGTGTGAAATAGTAAAAGGCTCTTTTGACCTAACCTTGCATGGTCAGTCTCGACGGGTGCATATTCTACATGAACTGACACACTCCCCAACGTGTGAAATAGTAAAAGGCTCTTTTGACCTAACCTTGGTCAGTCTCGACGGGTGCATATTCTACATGAACTGACCCACTCCCCAACATGTGAAAAACGTAAAAGGCTCTCCTGACCTAACCTTCGTCAGTCTCGACGGGTGCATATTCTACATGAACTGACACACTCCCCAACGTGTGGAAAACGTAAAAGGCTCTCCTGACCTAACCTTCGTCAGTCTCGACGGGTGCATATTCTACATGAACTGACACACTCCCCAACGTGTGAAATAGTAAAAGGCTCTTTTGACCTAACCTTGCATGGTCAGTCTCGACGGGTGCATATTCTACATGAACTGACCCACTCCCCAACGTGTGAAAAACGTAAAAGGCTCTCCTGACCTAACCTTCGTCAGTCTCGACGGGTGCATATTCTACATGAACTGACACACTCCCCAACGTGTGAAATAGTAAAAGGCTCTTTTGACCTAACCTTGCATGGTCAGTCTCGACGGGTGCATATTCTACATGAACTGACACACTCCCCAACGTGTGAAATAGTAAAAGGCTCTTTTGACCTAACCTTGGTCAGTCTCGACGGGTGCATATTCTACATGAACTGACCCACTCCCCAACGTGTGAAAAACGTAAAAGGCTCTCCTGACCTAACCTTCGTCAGTCTCGACGGGTGCATATTCTACATGAACTGACACACTCCTCAACGTGTGGAAAACGTAAAAGGCTCTCCTGACCTAACCTTCGTCAGTCTTGACGGCTGCATATTCTACATGAACTGACACACTCCCCAACGTGTGAAATAGTAAAAAGCTCTTTTGACCTAACCTTGCATGGTCAGTCTCGACGGGTGCATATTCTATATGAACTGACACACTCCCCAACGTGTGAAATAGTAAAAGGCTCTTTTGACCCAACCTTGGTCAGTCTCGACGGGTGCATATTCTACATGAACTGACCCACCTCCCCAACGTGTGAAATAGTAAAAGGCTCTTTTGACCTAATTTTGGTCAGTCTCGACGGGTGCATATTCTACATGAACTGACACACTCCCCAACGTGTGAAATAGTAAAAGGCTCTTTTGACCTAACCTTGCATGGTCAGTCTCGACGGGTGCATATTCTACATGAACTGACCCACTCCCCAACGTGTGAAAAACGTAAAAGGCTCTCCTGACCTAGCCTTGGTCAGTCTCGACGGGGGCATATTCTACATGAACTGACCCCACTCCCCAACGTGTGAAAAACGTAAAAGGCTCTCCTGACCTAACCTTCGTCAGTCTTGACGGGTGCATATTCTACATGAACTGACACACTCCCCAACGTGTGGAAAACGTAAAAGGCTCTCCTGACCTAACCTTCGTCAGTCTACTGACACACTCCTCAACGTGTGAAATAGTAAAAGGCTCTTTTGACCTAACCTTGGTCAGTCTCGACGGGTGCATATTCTACATGAACTGACCCACTCCCCAACGTGTGAAAAACGTAAAAGGCTCTCCTGACCTAACCTTCGTCAGTCTCGACGGGTGCATATTCTACATGAACTGACCCACTCCCCAACGTGTGAAAAACGTAAAAGGCTCTCCTGACCTAACCTTCGTCAGTCTCGACGGGTGCATATTCTACATGAACTGACACACTCCCCAACGTGTGGAAAACGTAAAAGGCTCTCCTGACCTAACCTTCGTCAGTCTCGACGGGTGCATATTCTACATGAACTGACACACTCCCCAACGTGTGAAATAGTAAAAGGCTCTTTTGACCTAACCTTGCATGGTCAGTCTCGACGGGTGCATATTCTACATGAACTGACACACTCCCCAACGTGTGAAATAGTAAAAGGCTCTTTTGACCTAACCTTGGTCAGTCTCGACGGGTGCATATTCTACATGAACTGACCCACTCCCCAACGTGTGAAAAACGTAAAAGGCTCTCCTGACCTAACCTTCGTCAGTCTCGACGGGTGCATATTCTACATGAACTGACCCACTCCCCAACGTGTGAAAAACGTAAAAGGCTCTCCTGACCTAACCTTCGTCAGTCTCGACGGGTGCATATTCTACATGAACTGACACACTCCCCAACGTGTGGAAAACGTAAAAGGCTCTCCTGACCTAACCTTCGTCAGTTTCGACGGGTGCATATTCTACATGAACTGACACACTCCCCAACGTGTGAAATAGTAAAAGGCTCTTTTGACCTAACCTTGCATGGTCAGTCTCGACGGGTGCATATTCTACATGAACTGACACACTCCCCAACGTGTGAAATAGTAAAAGGCTCTTTTGACCTAACCTTGGTCAGTCTCGACGGGTGCATATTCTACATGAACTGACCCACTCCCCAACGTGTGAAAAACGTAAAAGGCTCTCCTGACCTAACCTTCGTCAGTCTCGACGGGTGCATATTCTACATGAACTGACACACTCCCCAACGTGTGGAAAACGTAAAAGGCTCTCCTGACCTAACCTTCGTCAGTCTTGACGGGTGCATATTCTACATGAACTGACACACTCCCCAACGTGTGAAATAGTAAAAGGCTCTTTTGACCTAACCTTGCATGGTCAGTCTCGACGGGTGCATATTCTACATGAACTGACACACTCCCCAACGTGTGAAATAGTAAAAGGCTCTTTTGACCTAACCTTGGTCAGTCTCGACGGGTGCATATTCTACATGAACTGACCCACCTCCCCAACGTGTGAAATAGTAAAAGGCTCTTTTGACCTAACCTTGGTCAGTCTCGACGGGTGCATATTCTACATGAACTGACCCACTCCTCAACGTGTGAAAAACGTAAAAGGCTCTCCTGACCTAACCTTCGTCAGTCTCGACGGGTGCATATTCTACATGAACTGACACACTCCCCAACGTGTGAAATAGTAAAAGGCTCTTTTGACCTAACCTTGCATGGTCAGTCTCGACGGGTGCATATTTTACATGAACTGACACACTCCCCAACGTGTGAAATAGTAAAAGGCTCTTTTGACCTAACCTTGGTCAGTCTCGACGGGTGCATATTCTACATGAACTGACCCACTCCCCAACGTGTGAAAAACGTAAAAGGCTCTCCTGACCTAACCTTCGTCAGTCTCGACGGGTGCATATTCTACATGAACTGACCCACTCCCCAACGTGTGAAAAACGTAAAAGGCTCTCCTGACCTAACCTTCGTCAGTCTCGACGGGTGCATATTCTACATGAACTGACACACTCCCCAACGTGTGGAAAACGTAAAAGGCTCTCCTGACCTAACCTTCGTCAGTCTCGACGGGTGCATATTCTACATGAACTGACACACTCCCCAACGTGTGATATAGTAAAAGGCTCTTTTGACCTAACCTTGCATGGTCAGTCTCGACGGGTGCATATTCTACATGAACTGACACACTCCCCAACGTGTGAAATAGTAAAAGGCTCTTTTGACCTAACCTTGGTCAGTCTCGACGGGTGCATATTCTACATGAACTGACCCACTCCCCAACGTGTGAAAAACGTAAAAGGCTCTCCTGTCCTAACCTTCGTCAGTCTCGACGGGTGCATATTCTACATGAACTGACACACTCCCCAACGTGTGGAAAACGTAAAAGGCTCTCCTGACCTAACCTTCGTCAGTCTTGACGGGTGCATATTCTACATGAACTGACACACTCCCCAACGTGTGAAATAGTAAAAGGCTCTTTTGACCTAACCTTGCATGGTCAGTCTCGACGGGTGCATATTCTACATGAACTGACACACTCCCCAACGTGTGAAATAGTAAAAGGCTCTTTTGACCTAACCTTGGTCAGTCTCGACGGGTGCATATTCTACATGAACTGACCCACTCCCCAACGTGTGAAAAACGTAAAAGGCTCTCCTGACCTAACCTTGGTCAGTCTCGACGGGTGCATATTCTACATGAACTGACCCACTCCCCAACGTGTGAAAAACGTAAAAGGCTCTCCTGACCTAACCTTCGTCAGTCTCGACGGGTGCATATTCTACATGAACTGACACACTCCCCAACGTGTGGAAAACGTAAAAGGCTCTCCTGACCTAACCTTCGTCAGTCTCGACGGGTGCATATTCTACATGAACTGACACACTCCCCAACGTGTGAAATAGTAAAAGGCTCTTTTGACCTAACCTTGCATGGTCAGTCTCGACGGGTGCATATTCTACATGAACTGACACACTCCCCAACGTGTGAAATAGTAAAAGGCTCTTTTGACCTAACCTTGGTCAGTCTCGACGGGTGCATATTCTACATGAACTGACCCACTCCCCAACGTGTGAAAAAACGTAAAAGGCTCTCCTGACCTAACCTTCGTCAGTCTCGATGGGTGCATATTCTACATGAACTGACCCACTCCCCAACGTGTGAAAAACGTAAAAGGCTCTCCTGACCTAACCTTCGTCAGTCTCGACGGGTGCATATTCTACATGAACTGACACACTCCCCAACGTGTGGAAAACGTAAAAGGCTCTCCTGACCTAACCTTCGTCAGTCTCGACGGGTGCATATTCTACATGAACTGACACACTCCCTAACGTGTGAAATAGTAAAAGGCTCTTTTGACCTAACCTTGCATGGTCAGTCTCGACGGGTGCATATTCTACATGAACTGACCCACTCCCCAACGTGTGAAAAACGTAAAAGGCTCTCCTGACCTAGCCTTGGTCAGTCTCGACGGGTGCATATTCTACATGAACTGACCCACTCCCCAACGTGTGAAAAACGTAAAAGGCTCTCCTGACCTAACCTTCGTCAGTCTTGACGGGTGCATATTCTACATGAACTGACACACTCCCCAACGTGTGGAAAACGTAAAAGGCTCTCCTGACCTAACCTTCGTCAGTCTACTGACACACTCCTCAACGTGTGAAATAGTAAAAGGCTCTTTTGACCTAACCTTGGTCAGTCTCGACGGGTGCATATTCTACATGAACTGACCCACTCCCCAACGTGTGAAAAACGTAAAAGGCTCTCCTGACCTAACCTTCGTCAGTCTCGACGGGTGCATATTCTACATGAACTGACCCACTCCCCAACGTGTGAAAAACGTAAAAGGCTCTCCTGACCTAACCTTCGTCAGTCTCGACGGGTGCATATTCTACATGAACTGACACACTCCCCAACGTGTGGAAAACGTAAAAGGCTCTCCTGACCTAACCTTCGTCAGTCTCGACGGGTGCATATTCTACATGAACTGACACACTCCCCAACGTGTGAAATAGTAAAAGGCTCTTTTGACCTAACCTTGCATGGTCAGTCTCGACGGGTGCATATTCTACATGAACTGACACACTCCCCAACGTGTGAAATAGTAAAAGGCTCTTTTGACCTAACCTTGGTCAGTCTCGACGGGTGCATATTCTACATGAACTGACCCACTCCCCAACGTGTGAAAAACGTAAAAGGCTCTCCTGACCTAACCTTCGTCAGTCTCGACGGGTGCATATTCTACATGAACTGACCCACTCCCCAACGTGTGAAAAACGTAAAAGGCTCTCCTGACCTAACCTTCGTCAGTCTCGACGGGTGCATATTCTACATGAACTGACACACTCCCCAACGTGTGGAAAACGTAAAAGGCTCTCCTGACCTAACCTTCGTCAGTTTCGACGGGTGCATATTCTACATGAACTGACACACTCCCCAACGTGTGAAATAGTAAAAGGCTCTTTTGACCTAACCTTGCATGGTCAGTCTCGACGGGTGCATATTCTACATGAACTGACACACTCCCCAACGTGTGAAATAGTAAAAGGCTCTTTTGACCTAACCTTGGTCAGTCTCGACGGGTGCATATTCTACATGAACTGACCCACTCCCCAACGTGTGAAAAACGTAAAAGGCTCTCCTGACCTAACCTTCGTCAGTCTCGACGGGTGCATATTCTACATGAACTGACACACTCCCCAACGTGTGGAAAACGTAAAAGGCTCTCCTGACCTAACCTTCGTCAGTCTTGACGGGTGCATATTCTACATGAACTGACACACTCCCCAACGTGTGAAATAGTAAAAGGCTCTTTTGACCTAACCTTGCATGGTCAGTCTCGACGGGTGCATATTCTACATGAACTGACACACTCCCCAACGTGTGAAATAGTAAAAGGCTCTTTTGACCTAACCTTGGTCAGTCTCGACGGGTGCATATTCTACATGAACTGACCCACCTCCCCAACGTGTGAAATAGTAAAAGGCTCTTTTGACCTAACCTTGGTCAGTCTCGACGGGTGCATATTCTACATGAACTGACCCACTCCTCAACGTGTGAAAAACGTAAAAGGCTCTCCTGACCTAACCTTCGTCAGTCTCGACGGGTGCATATTCTACATGAACTGACACACTCCCCAACGTGTGAAATAGTAAAAGGCTCTTTGACCTAACCTTGCATGGTCAGTCTCGACGGGTGCATATTCTACATGAACTGACACACTCCCCAACGTGTGAAATAGTAAAAGGCTCTTTTGACCTAACCTTGGTCAGTCTCGACGGGTGCATATTCTACATGAACTGACCCACTCCCCAACGTGTGAAAAACGTAAAAGGCTCTCCTGACCTAACCTTCGTCAGTCTCGACGGGTGCATATTCTACATGAACTGACCCACTCCCCAACGTGTGAAAAACGTAAAAGGCTCTCCTGACCTAACCTTCGTCAGTCTCGACGGGTGCATATTCTACATGAACTGACACACTCCCCAACGTGTGGAAAACGTAAAAGGCTCTCCTGACCTAACCTTCGTCAGTCTCGACGGGTGCATATTCTACATGAACTGACACACTCCCCAACGTGTGATATAGTAAAAGGCTCTTTTGACCTAACCTTGCATGGTCAGTCTCGACGGGTGCATATTCTACATGAACTGACACACTCCCCAACGTGTGAAATAGTAAAAGGCTCTTTTGACCTAACCTTGGTCAGTCTCGACGGGTGCATATTCTACATGAACTGACCCACTCCCCAACGTGTGAAAAACGTAAAAGGCTCTCCTGTCCTAACCTTCGTCAGTCTCGACGGGTGCATATTCTACATGAACTGACACACTCCCCAACGTGTGGAAAACGTAAAAGGCTCTCCTGACCTAACCTTCGTCAGTCTTGACGGGTGCATATTCTACATGAACTGACACACTCCCCAACGTGTGAAATAGTAAAAGGCTCTTTGACCTAACCTTGCATGGTCAGTCTCGACGGGTGCATATTCTACATGAACTGACACACTCCCCAACGTGTGAAATAGTAAAAGGCTCTTTTGACCTAACCTTGGTCAGTCTCGACGGGTGCATATTCTACATGAACTGACCCACTCCCCAACGTGTGAAAAACGTAAAAGGCTCTCCTGACCTAACCTTGGTCAGTCTCGACGGGTGCATATTCTACATGAACTGACCCACTCCCCAACGTGTGAAAAACGTAAAAGGCTCTCCTGACCTAACCTTCGTCAGTCTCGACGGGTGCATATTCTACATGAACTGACACACTCCCCAACGTGTGGAAAACGTAAAAGGCTCTCCTGACCTAACCTTCGTCAGTCTCGACGGGTGCATATTCTACATGAACTGACACACTCCCCAACGTGTGAAATAGTAAAAGGCTCTTTTGACCTAACCTTGCATGGTCAGTCTCGACGGGTGCATATTCTACATGAACTGACACACTCCCCCAACGTGTGAAATAGTAAAAGGCTCTTTTGACCTAACCTTGGTCAGTCTCGACGGGTGCATATTCTACATGAACTGACCCACTCCCCAACGTGTGAAAAACGTAAAAGGCTCTCCTGACCTAACCTTCGTCAGTCTCGATGGGTGCATATTCTACATGAACTGACCCACTCCCCAACGTGTGAAAAACGTAAAAGGCTCTCCTGACCTAACCTTCGTCAGTCTCGACGGGTGCATATTCTACATGAACTGACACACTCCCCAACGTGTGGAAAACGTAAAAGGCTCTCCTGACCTAACCTTCGTCAGTCTCGACGGGTGCATATTCTACATGAACTGACACACTCCCTAACGTGTTGAAATAGTAAAAGGCTCTTTTGACCTAACCTTGCATGGTCAGTCTCGACGGGTGCATATTCTACATGAACTGACACACTCCCCAACGTGTGAAATAGTACAAGGCTCTTTTGACCTAACCTGGTCAGTCTCGACGGGTGCATATTCTACATGAACTGACCCACTCCCCAACATGTGAAAAACGTAAAAGGCTCTCCTGACCTAACCTTCGTCAGTCTCGACGGGTGCATATTCTACATGAACTGACACACTCCCCAACGTGTGGAAAACGTAAAAGGCTCTCCTGACCTAACCTTCGTCAGTCTCGACGGGTGCATATTCTACATGAACTGACACACTCCCCAACGTGTGAAATAGTAAAAGGCTCTTTTGACCTAACCTTGCATGGTCAGTCTCGACGGGTGCATATTCTACATGAACTGACACACTCCCCAACGTGTGAAATAGTAAAAGGCTCTTTTGACCTAACCTTGGTCAGTCTCGACGGGTGCATATTCTACATGAACTGACCCACTCCCCAACGTGTGAAAAACGTAAAAGGCTCTCCTGACCTAACCTTCGTCAGTCTCGACGGGTGCATATTCTACATGAACTGACACACTCCCCAACGTGTGAAATAGTAAAAGGCTCTTTTGACCTAACCTTGCATGGTCAGTCTCGACGGGTGCATATTCTACATGAACTGACACACTCCCCAACGTGTGAAATAGTAAAAGGCTCTTTTGACCTAACCTTGGTCAGTCTCGACGGGTGCATATTCTACATGAACTGACCCACTCCCCAACGTGTGAAAAACGTAAAAGGCTCTCCTGACCTAACCTTCGTCAGTCTCGACGGGTGCATATTCTACATGAACTGACACACTCCCCAACGTGTGGAAAACGTAAAAGGCTCTCCTGACCTAACCTTCGTCAGTCTTGACGGCTGCATATTCTACATGAACTGACACACTCCCCAACGTGTGAAATAGTAAAAAGCTCTTTTGACCTAACCTTGCATGGTCAGTCTCGACGGGTGCATATTCTATATGAACTGACACACTCCCCAACGTGTGAAATAGTAAAAGGCTCTTTTGACCCAACCTTGGTCAGTCTCGACGGGTGCATATTCTACATGAACTGACCCACCTCCCCAACGTGTGAAATAGTAAAGGCTCTTTTGACCTAACCTTGGTCAGTCTCGACGGGTGCATATTCTACATGAACTGACACACTCCCCAACGTGTGAAATAGTAAAAGGCTCTTTTGACCTAACCTTGCATGGTCAGTCTCGACGGGTGCATATTCTACATGAACTGACCCACTCCCCAACGTGTGAAAAACGTAAAAGGCTCTCCTGACCTAGCCTTGTCAGTCTCGACGGGTGCATATTCTACATGAACTGACCCACTCCCCAACGTGTGAAAAACGTAAAAGGCTCTCCTGACCTAACCTTCGTCAGTCTTGACGGGTGCATATTCTACATGAACTGACACACTCCCCAACGTGTGGAAAACGTAAAAGGCTCTCCTGACCTAACCTTCGTCAGTCTACTGACACACTCCTCAACGTGTGAAATAGTAAAAAGGCTCTTTTGACCTAACCTTGGTCAGTCTCGACGGGTGCATATTCTACATGAACTGACCCACTCCCCAACGTGTGAAAAACGTAAAAGGCTCTCCTGACCTAACCTTCGTCAGTCTCGACGGGTGCATATTCTACATGAACTGACCCACTCCCCAACGTGTGAAAAACGTAAAAGGCTCCCCTGACCTAACCTTCGTCAGTCTCGACGGGTGCATATTCTACATGAACTGACACACTCCCCAACGTGTGGAAAACGTAAAAGGCTCTCCTGACCTAACCTTCGTCAGTCTCGACGGGTGCATATTCTACATGAACTAACACACTGCCCAACGTGTGAAATAGTAAAAGGCTCTTTTGACCTAACCTTGCATGGTCAGTCTCGACGGGTGCATATTCTACATGAACTGACACACTCCCCAACGTGTGAAATAGTAAAAGGCTCTTTTGACCTAACCTTGGTCAGTCTCGACGGGTGCATATTCTACATGAACTGACCCACTCCCCAACGTGTGAAAAACGTAAAAGGCTCTCCTGACCTAACCTTCGTCAGTCTCGACGGGTGCATATTCTACATGAACTGACCCACTCCCCAACGTGTGAAAAACGTAAAAGGCTCTCCTGACCTAACCTTCGTCAGTCTCGACGGGTGCATATTCTACATGAACTGACACACTCCCCAACGTGTGGAAAACGTAAAAGGCTCTCCTGACCTAACCTTCGTCAGTCTCGACGGGTGCATATTCTACATGAACTGACACACTCCCCAACGTGTGAAATAGTAAAAGGCTCTTTTGACCTAACCTTGCATGGTCAGTCTCGACGGGTGCATATTCTACATGAACTGACACACTCCCCAACGTGTGAAATAGTAAAAGGCTCTTTTGACCTAACCTTGGTCAGTCTCGACGGGTGCATATTCTACATGAACTGACCCACTCCCCAACGTGTGAAAAACGTAAAAGGCTCTCCTGACCTAACCTTCGTCAGTCTCGACGGGTGCATATTCTACATGAACTGACCCACTCCCCAACGTGTGAAAAACGTAAAAGGCTCTCCTGACCTAACCTTCGTCAGTCTCGACGGGTGCATATTCTACATGAACTGACACACTCCCCAACGTGTGGAAAACGTAAAAGGCTCTCCTGACCTAACCTTCGTCAGTCTCGACGGGTGCATATTCTACATGAACTGACACACTCCCTAACGTGTGAAATAGTAAAAGGCTCTTTTGACCTAACCTTGCATGGTCAGTCTCGACGGGTGCATATTCTACATGAACTGACACACTCCCCAACGTGTGAAATAGTAAAAGGCTCTTTTGACCTAACCTTGGTCAGTCTCGACGGGTGCATATTCTACATGAACTGACCCACTCCCCAACATGTGAAAAACGTAAAAGGCTCTCCTGACCTAACCTTCGTCAGTCTCGACGGGTGCATATTCTACATGAACTGACACACTCCCCAACGTGTGGAAAACGTAAAAGGCTCTCCTGACCTAACCTTCGTCAGTCTCGACGGGTGCATATTCTACATGAACTGACACACTCCCCAACGTGTGAAATAGTAAAAGGCTCTTTTGACCTAACCTTGCATGGTCAGTCTCGACGGGTGCATATTCTACATGAACTGACACACTCCCCAACGTGTGAAATAGTAAAAGGCTCTTTTGACCTAACCTTGGTCAGTCTCGACGGGTGCATATTCTACATGAACTGACCCACTCCCCAACGTGTGAAAAACGTAAAAGGCTCTCCTGACCTAACCTTCGTCAGTCTCGACGGGTGCATATTCTACATGAACTGACACACTCCCCAACGTGTGAAATAGTAAAAGGCTCTTTTGACCTAACCTTGCATGGTCAGTCTCGACGGGTGCATATTCTACATGAACTGACACACTCCCCAACGTGTGAAATAGTAAAAGGCTCTTTTGACCTAACCTTGGTCAGTCTCGACGGGTGCATATTCTACATGAACTGACCCACTCCCCAACGTGTGAAAAACGTAAAAGGCTCTCCTGACCTAACCTTCGTCAGTCTCGACGGGTGCATATTCTACATGAACTGACACACTCCCCAACGTGTGGAAAACGTAAAAGGCTCTCCTGACCTAACCTTCGTCAGTCTTGACGGGTGCATATTCTACATGAACTGACACACTCCCCAACGTGTGAAATAGTAAAAGGCTCTTTTGACCTAACCTTGCATGGTCAGTCTCGACGGGTGCATATTCTACATGAACTGACACACTCCCCAACGTGTGAAATAGTAAAAGGCTCTTTTGACCTAACCTTGGTCAGTCTCGACGGGTGCATATTCTACATGAACTGACCCACCTCCCCAACGTGTGAAATAGTAAAAGGCTCTTTTGACCTAACCTTGGTCAGTCTCGACGGGTGCATATTCTACATGAACTGACCCACTCCCCAACGTGTGAAAAACGTAAAAGGCTCTCCTGACCTAACCTTCGTCAGTCTCGACGGGTGCATATTCTACATGAACTGACACACTCCCCAACGTGTGAAATAGTAAAAGGCTCTTTTGACCTAACCTTGCATGGTCAGTCTCGACGGGTGCATATTCTACATGAACTGACCCACTCCCCAACGTGCGAAATAGTAAAAGGCTCTTTTGACCTAACCTTGGTCAGTCTCGACGGGTGCATATTCTACATGAACTGACACACTCCCCAATGTGTGAAATAGTAAAAGGCTCTTTGACCTAACCTTGGTCAGTCTCGACGGGTGCATATTACATGAACTGACCCTGTCCGGTGAGCTTTTGTCCGCGCCCCAGCAACGGGGCCCCACGCTGAGTTTTCGTCCCTTGCATGCTCTCCGTGCCCTTAGCAAAGACGTGAAATTTGTACGGTCAGTGGCCTTCGGAATCCGGGTTCGCGGAAGTGCGGGTCGGGCACTGGACTAATCCCTTTGGTAAAACACGGTGAAACGCATTCTCTTTGGAACGGGGTCAACCTTGCAACCAGTGTTCCGGTGACGAACCGCCCCCCTTGACACGTGTTCCGGTGACAAAAGGACCTCGTACCAGAGGGCTGGTGTGACCAATTATCCATGTGATAGGTCTTCCGGTGACGAGTGGACCGGTTCCCATTTTAAAGGAATCGGATAAACTTTATCTCTTGCAATCTCCCTAAACCCCATGACCATGTCGTCTGCTGTTCCGCAGCACGGAAAGTGTGGACGCTGCACGGAAGTTTAGGTTTGAGAAGGTGCAAGATTTTTGGTAAATTCGTACTGCGCTCCAGCGGCGCTTTTCCCAATCGAATTGAAGAGTCTCGGAGGGGAGAGTGCAGTGCAATGGCGTCCACTTCCGCTGAATCGAACGTGAGTACTTTCACCATTTGCACGAGTTCACAAAGTGCAATCCAATCGAAGGCAGGTACTGCTACGGCGCTTCGGCTGCGCTGTCTACGTCGCGAGGCACTTGATTGGCTCTCCCATCGGGACTGCGAACGTCACGCAGTGACGTCGACTTCCCCCTCTCTTTTGCACGCTCTTTGAAGGAGTGGAGGGTTTCTAGCGGGTGTGTGGATCAGAAGCACCTCGCGCACGCTACTGGTCAGCCGCGCTCGCCGTTCCTTCGCAAGAGCTCCTATTATTTGTTGCACAACACGCCGCAGCTGAAACCGAAAATTTTAAAAAGGTTATATGCCGCCTGGTAAATTATGCACTCACTAAAATGTGGGTAGGTGTCTCTTAAATATCCACGTTAAAGTCCTACACCAATTGGACCCGATAGTGACGCTGCCGAGGGAAGCGCACTCTCCGACAGTCTCCACTGAAACATTGCGTGTGGTATAGCAGTAGTCGATACCTTTAATAGGAAGGTTGCAAATTTCCATAGTAACCAGAGGCGGAGAGTTTTCATTTTCCCAGGGGGGGCCAAGGGCGCTCCGCGAAATAAGTACTCTAGGGGGGGGGGGGGATATGTTTATTAAGAAAAAAAGAAAGGTAAGCCAGATGGATGTCGGTGTGTTATTCCAAAAAAAGAGTGAAATGGGGAAGACAAAAAAGGCAAAGAAAAAAGAAAGCAGAAGAAATCAAAAAGAAGGAAAGAAAAGGAAAAGAAAAATGAACACAAAACTAAAGCTGAAGAATCACACACTCTGGCGGGATCTTATGATATATGCAGAACTGGTATAGAAATAAGAGGAAGGAAGAAAAAAAGAAAAAACAAAGAGAACGTAAACAGTGAACATGTGCACAACTGAAGGCATTACGCCTTTGAAAACTGAGTGCAAAAGGAACAAAATGCATTGAATCCCCGGTGTTTGACCCGAAATGCGCGCAATATTATGAATGTGGTCAATGAAATGGAGCAGCGAGAGTTGAACCCGCTCCCAACAGATATGAGTTCCGAAGATTCTACCGTTACACCTCACTGACAGCTGCTGGTACCTTTTCGACTCCTTCGTTTCACTGATCTGATTGCTTTGGGCGAAATTCAGGCTATGTGTTGTGTCATCCTCTGTGTTTCTTCGCCTCACCTTCTATACTGTGATAATGAGTATGGTGGCCGGATACATATTTTACAAATTGCAAGATGCATTTTTGGGGTTGGTGCCTCTTCGCTCTTTTGACCCGGGCGCGCCGAGCCCCAAAGGTTGGTGTCAGTCTCTTAGCGGGACTTCCCGGGGGAGGCGGCGCCCCCCCTAGTTCATGTTCCGAGGGGGCAAGGGCCCTCGCGCCCCCCCCCCCCCCCGCAGTCGGCGCCTATGATAGTAACCCTGGCGGAATTCACCGTTTGCCGCCGCGATTTGTCATTCGAAGTCTGTGTAAGCATCTCCTTTGTAAACATTATTACGAGCAAGACTTCGTAGCGAATATGTGCACGTATTTACGGTTATTTGCGGTTATGCAGACACGTTGTTGTGTTTTTTAATAAATAATTCGGGGTCTTACGTCCTCGTAAGCCTCGGGTCGGGTCCGCCGGTATTTCGAACAGACCGGAACGCTGGATTTTCCAATTTTCGACGTATTTATAATGGAGAATTTCCCCCCTTTGAAATTTCTGACATTCCCCAATACAGATTAGCTACCAATAAATATTTACACCTCCCCAAAGTAGAAAAATGGAGTGAACGTCAAACGTTAGAACCTGAACAAGTGTTCACCTGAAGTGTGAACCGTGTTTACCTGAACAAGATGGTTCAGTATATTCAAAGATATAGCTCTACAAAGTTCCATAAAGCTCTCCTTTCATTATAAGTTTCATAACGCAGTGATGGAAGGAACTGAGAAGAAGCTGCCTGTAGGCAGCAGCTCTCTGAGCAGGAAAAATCAGGTTTTGTATAGCAGCTTTTAGAGTCCATGGAGCAGAGTGTCGAGACTCCTAATTTCCTTGCGTACAGTATAAGCGCTGTTCTATGTCACAAACTTGCCCTTGTAAAGCACTAGCCTCGTGCGCTATCACGCAACTAAATAGAAAACGTTCCAAGTACACACCCCATCTTTTATTTAGAGAAAGGACAGAGCACTAAAGTTTACATGAAATAGACAGCTAGAAAGGCCCGGGACTATGCAGAAAAATCTTGCAAAATATGCATGCAAATATGCGGCCCGAAACGTCAAAATATGCACAAAATATTAGGATACCGGGAATGTTGCTTCGGAAGCTTTTGTGTACCTTGGAACTGTACCCACATTGTCTAAAAAAACGTTCTACAAATGAAAATACACATTATTTATAGGCAGTTAGAACGTACGTACACGCGTGCACACCCAGGCATTCCTCGTCATTGCAGCATGCCAGCATAGCCATGCTCAGGTTTTAACAAGTACATACACACACACACATACATATGCATTTTTACATGGGGCGATTAAAAACGTCCCGTTTTGCCAGATGAGAAAGCCATGTACAGCGAAAATGTGCGCTATGTCGCTGGATGTGCAGACAGCTCTTCGTTGTGCTGTTCGTTGCCTTGGAGAACGGCGCTCACAGGCTCCGATGCTTTGATTTCCTTATTTTTATCAAGCACAACTCGAACTCGCTGACTACTCGTCGCGAGTTCCGTTTTCAGAAGTTGGTTCTGGGCGCTAGTGGTGGCTTGCCGAATCCACTGATTGCATAACACGAAGCAGCCTAAAAGCAGCGTAGTAGCCTAGATGTGTAGATAGAACACGTAGTTTTGGGCCGATGACCTCCCTTTTGAAATAATGTGAGCAGTGGCAAAACGAAGGGTACGGCAGACGTCCAAAAATGGTTCAAATGGCGCCGAAGTATGATGTAATATGTATACAACCAAATGGCGCCGAAATATGATAAAATATGCAACCGTCGTATTATATCACGAACAGGAAGAAATATGCTGAAATATTGGAGAATTGTGTTGTTGTTCTGATTGGTAATGTGTGGAGAAACGTTAGGATATCCGTTAAAACGCATTAAAAATATATACATTTTGCTTCAACTCCCGCGCACTAATAATATCTTAGTTTCTCAGGGCTTCAATGTTTGAACATTTTTTTATTCCGTGTTAGCGCCGCGAAGCAACTGTGGCTACGAGCTACGTACGGACGTGGTCAGATGGAGAGAGGACAGCAGAAAGGAGTGGGGAACAAGAGGTTTATTTGCGCCCTGGGCCCGCCTCAGGGGAAACTGTACTGACATACCAGTGAACATGTCGTAGTCACGATTTATCAGTTGTTCATGTTAACTCAAGATAAAGGATTGCACGTCCTTTAATAGACACTTAAATACCGCAGGCAGTAACCTCTAGTCTTGAAAGTCTGTTGTAAAACCCAGGGAAAACCTCGGAGAGCACAGCCAGTGCCGGGTTTCGAACCGGTGTCACCTCCCAGTGTCGGCGCGGAAGAGAGTTGAAGCGTGAAGAACACGTTCGAGCGCCGTCGCACTTCGAATACGGTGACAACGAAGACAGGATTACGTGCGTGAAATCGTGACATTACGTAAGCGAAATCGTACGCACGGATGAGACTCGCTCGTTATGAGGAATTAGACAGTGTGTACCGTTTTGAAAGTTAGAACTTCGTTACAATGTATCATCAGCGCAACACAGTGGGCTTTGTATGCACGGTGAACACATGTGTCAGACCCTTGAGCCAATACGATGTATCAAATAAACGTCTATTTTAGCAAAAAGTTGATTCAGTTCAGTGGCGTTGCCAGGAAAATATTTCGGGAAGGGATTCTATGGGGACTTTACATGGGGGAGGATGATTTCACCCTCATTTCCCTCTCCCAAATGTACTGCCAAAGGCCACCCCTCTGCCTACGCCCACCGATTCAGTTGATTTAGAATACCGAACAACTGTGAGCCAGGCGTGAAAACCATGGTAGCCAGGACCCGCCGAAAGGCGAGGCAAGCAGAAAGGCTACTGGTATGATCGGCCGACTGGTATGCAAAACGTCTATACCAGTGTTGTGTGAACTAATCTCAAAGTATGGGCTCCATGGAGAGCTGTTGGGGCCCTCTCGGCACATGTCATGGAAGGTTTTCGGAGAAGCATTTCCCCGCAATGGAAAGAGCAACCGTAGAACTTTCAGTTTCCTGCACTCACTTCACTTTCACTTGCACTGCACGTCCGGAAGTCCCTTTAGGAGCACACATGGCGCAGCTAAGTCAGAAAAATACGCGTTAGTAGCAGCATATAGCAGGATCCGCTTTTCTGGCGCAGCTTTCCATCTCCTCAATTTCCGAAGGATTTCTGATAAATTTTGGGCATTATTCGAGGGTTTACTGCGCTGTTGTCAGTCAAAAGCTTGTATTACACGCTGAACTAGAAGCACTACGGAAACAGAACACCTCGCCAGTACTCCTTCAAACCAGGAGGCTTTATTTAAGCAGATTATAAATTTATGTATTTTTTTTATGTACATGCAAATGTTCGCCAATGCTACGGCTGCTTTGAAGGTTGGTTTACCACTGTAGTGCTACAGAAACGACAATTACAATAAAACTAAAATGTTCAAAGTTCAATTTTTACAAGAGCATAAAGTCTCATGCTTTATCACATTAATATTGCAATAATAATTTACTGCAACATTACTTCTCTAGATACAGGACGGGACAATGAAAATACTTAGGGCTGTGCGAACAATCATTTCAAAACCAAGCAAATAAGAAGCAAAGAGAAATACAGCTGCAGCAAATAGAACTGAACCGAATACATGTGCAATATGTGCACGTCATATGTACGAAACACCGGGATGTCGCATTTCTCCATTGGAGTGACACGCTAGCAGCAAACAGGCGCGGGTACACACACCGAGAGATGGATGGAATAGGCGGTCACCCGTTTCTTATTCGATCTCTTCCTGATAGCCAGCAGGAGGCCGCTCCAATGGAGACATACGTCAGTCCCGTGTTCCGTACACTTTTGTCCCAAACTGTACATGGATATTTGTATGGAGCAGCGCTTTTGGTTGCATTATCTTCTCTTATGGCATTTTCGCTTCGGAACCAGTGATTTACCCAGAATAAGTCGCTGTTCGCCACTACTTGAATATATCCGGTCTGAAAGGGACACCTCTTTGAATATAGAATTCAATGTTCAATTCAGAAGTCAAATAGACGCACAGTATTTGAAAAATCCAAATATTCGCACAGCCCTAAAAGTATCGTTTTATATTACTTGCATGTATGAAGTATTTTTCATGTGCCACGTAGTACATCAAGTGCGAATGTGTTTTATGATGGCAAAGTATGGATTATTAGTAAGAACAGATGATCAATTGTCACATGTTGACTGTGGCTCTTAGAAGCATCAGACATAGTCCAAAACATCAAGATGCTGGTGAACACATTTTCACTGGCATGTTTCAAAACATGCCTGACAAACTGACATGGTAAGAGGAGTGCCCTGTTTGCAAGGTTAAGGGTCAATTCATACAGCACAACTCATTTGAAATTGATAGCATAGGAAAAAAAAAAAAAATAATTGCACTAGCTGATGCTACTTAACAGAAGTAACACCAAGAATCCCAATGATACTGCACAGAATTGGCATTTAGACAATGTTTATTACCTTATGAGTCCACGATTCATAGTGGCACACCTATTGCTCCAATGGTGGTGTTGCTCTACTATGCTGTGCAACAGTAAAGTTGCTTTTCACACAGCACATGTGAATCGACCCTTTCCTACGAATTGAGTCCTTTCAGCACATCTGTGAAACTCAGGAGATGAAGCATCTTTACCAACAGATGATACAAGTGAGTGAAAACAAGCAAGGCATTTCAAGAACGGAGGTTGATGATATAACAATTACTAATGCCCCTTAAGTTTGTAAAGACATGTGGACAAGGCATTCATCATTTACAACTGCCTACCCTCAACTTGAGAAGTAATGGCTCATTTCTTTCTGCGATGGCTGTTAATACCATGCTTTGAGAAAGTGCTTCAGACATATAAAGCTAGTAAATATACTAAAAAATAAACAAAAAGACATTAAAAGTTCACTTCATGGATGAATTCAAATGAAGGAACAGATCTCCATCAGAATACAACAAAAGTCTATGTTCATAAACAAAGCCAGGTTTAGACATAAAATATCTTGGATGTACGTGCGGCCTAAGATCATGAATGCACAATAAACAAGGACTCAAAACCTCTCAAAGCAGCGAACCATCAAGGGCAAGAACGTGTCACATCTGAAGCGCTGTTTGACACTAGAACATAAGGGGCATCCGTGCACATTTATTTTTTAAAATGAGGGACTCGTAGATTTCATTTAAGATGTTCCTTTGTTGAAAAAAGGGGGAGGGGGAAATGTCAGTGGAAGTCTTTCCCGTAACACATCACGAGGATTCGACGTCTTGGAGCCGATCTTTATGCCACTGTCTCAGCTTCAAATGCTTCATATGTGGTGTGTCATAACAACAAGTTTACTGGATGGCTGATTGAACATGACTTTCACAAGTAGATGAAGTTGAATCTGGAGAGGAAGACATCACATGTACATAAGTTTGCATGCACAACAATTGACAAGTGAATTTATTTTTCAGCACAAGTCCTCTGATTACTGCTGGCATCCTTGCTGGCTCAGAGTCAATGCGTATAAAAACCACACCTGCTTAGTGCTTGTGGCAGACTGGAAATGATGGGGCCGTAACCTTGCGCATTGTCGTACAGTTCGAATAATGGCGCTGCAACCAACTTGTAATTCTTGGGAACCGCAAAAAGTGCTGAAAGTGCAGTATGTCACAAGTTATTCAGTCTGTAACAGTGTACATGCAGATGCAACTGTTCTCCACATGGGCTACTTACCCTTCTCAGGCAACTGGACCAGGTACAGCTTCTTGTGCTCTTTGGGCTTCGTAATGTGAGGTGGAATGTATGGATACTGCAAATCACAAACATGCATAAGCTTCTTGATAAAGTGAAACTAAGTTCTATGTTTTCTAGTCATCGTGGTATAAGGTTTTAATGTTCAGCCCCTTGTGGTGTCCTGCAAATGGATCAGGGATGGGCATTATAGGTGCTAGTTCCTTGTCTGTGCAAGCAAACTATTTGTAGTGCATCGCAGACATAATTCAAATCTAAGACGTTTTGTAGCTTGTGGCAGTGATGACAAAACACTGTCTGTAGCATTCTCATTCGGTAGCATGACGAGTAATCTTGGACTCGATCAACCTTATGACCCCACTCTATCTTCTTGCCATTGCTTCTGTTCCTCTTCCTGAGTGCAGAGCACAACAAACCACCGGAACGGACAAACGGAAGAGAATTGGCTTATGTCTAATGCCAAAGCCAACTTCCGCTAGCTGAGTAAGGTCGCAGGCTTGAACTTGATTTGTGTACAACAGTCTACAAAGTTTTCAAGTATGCATCACAGGAGAGGTGAACATCATTGCTCTAATTATACCCAGATTTTATTTTCAGTTTCTTCAACTAACATACGTGCATACAGTTACTAGGGTACACTTTCATATGTGCTACATATTAATGTGGCTGAAATGGGTTAAGTAGGTGCTCTGGAGCATGGGAGTGCATGCTCCATACACTTAACGGGCACAGTATATCACAGAGTACGCTTTTCGGAGTGCGCTTGAGCAAAAGTCATGCACTCCGAATGTTTTTCGGAGCGGGGTGCGCGGATCACAAAACGTGGCGTCAGGAGTAATGAACTTCCTTTGCTGGTGGTTTGGCACACGTCTGCTTTCCCAACTCCAAAGTTTCAACTTTCACCACTAGCGGAAGTAAGCTGTCACGTGGTGCAGAGTGGAGAGCTCATGTATATTCACTGCACTGTTAACTTACTGATCAGGAGTGTGGCACTCTATGTGCTTGAGCAAATGTGCTGGTGCTTGGACTTAACGTACCCAATTATGCCCAAGAAGCACAGGCAAAGCACCATCACCTGCTTTTGGTGGGTGCGGAGACAGTCACCATTTTAAAGATGACTGCAATTACTTTCATCACATTTTCTGTCACAATATTTGTAAGACAGGTGTGAATTTATGGTGCACATGGGAATATTTGGTTTGAATGGTCTTCCTGGAGGTCTTTGAACTCAGAGTGCTACACCACACCATGATAATTTCGACAGAGAGAGAAAACATTTTTATCATTGTTACTAATTTCCTGCCCACAGTAACAGTTTCTCAACCAAAATGCTGTACATTTCTTGCACAACAATACTGAATGATTATCTCAGTTCTCAAAAATTTGTAACTCAATAAACTTTGAGATAAACTGATAATACAGCAAAACTGTAAGTCTCAAAAGTAATGTGTGCTTACGGGGTCTTAATCACCACCATTTCTGCACTCATTTCTCTTGACAACATCTGCACATGAAACACGTAGGAACATTGGAGAGAGAAACGGAGAACATTCAATGCCGTGTCCCCCACTGCATTCATTTATCACGTTTCAAGTAAAACAACACACTCTGCATCTTTTTGCATATCGGTACATGACAGGTATTCAGCTACGAGTGAGAGATTAGTTATGCCAGCAAAATAACAGAAAAGAGAAATGCTCAAAGTAAATGGCTGACTTAGCGTGGTAGATTTCGTCTGCTTTCGTACAGGATTTGTTAATTAAAGTCTTATCAGGTCATAAAGTGCATCTCGGAACATTTCAATGTGTAACTTAGTACATGCAACACTTTCACTGTAATTTATGCTACAATGTGATGGGCAGCTCATTAGAGAGATATTTTAAATGGTAATGATGATTTGGTATTTACTGGTGGAAGACCAAGTGGACATTTCTTCAAAAATGTGATCTATCCCCTTTGGTGAAACTCAAAACAATGAGCCACAAAAGCAACAGTTTTGCAGGAAGGGTTATTTTGCAAGAGACTATGTTCCCCCTATGATGAGAACCTATAAGCCTCAGCACACACAAGTAACACAGACAAAATAAACACTATGTATGTGAGAGTTTAGACTGTATTGAATAATGCTAGATATTCAGAGTTGCAGCTCTCCAGACCAGAAGGCAGCATTAGATATGTGCACTTTTGTAAACAGTGTACACTGAAAGAGTTTGGGATACATATATTTAGCTTACTTTCATCACTGCTCTGGAAGTTGAAATTCATATTTACGGCTGAGATGAGCATGCAAACCCCCGCCTGTGCTCTCCTCTCCTCTTACCGTAGAGTGGAGAACTGTGACCAGCTGCCTACGAGTAGACATTGGATCTCACTTATGTTCTGGAGGGATACTCGTCTCAAGGACACGCCAATTTATTTGGTCCTGAATAGACATACTGTACAGGGAGGATATTTTCAAATTCTGCTGTTGAAAGGAAGCCATGGTAAATGTGCTTTGCCATAGCTTGCTACTGTATGCTATGCCGTGAATCAACAGATCTGCTTCACAGGCAAATGCATAAGGCAGTTCTATGAGCCAAGTCCTTTTACCCAGCCCAAGTGCATACATGAAACTACTATAGTGCAATGATAACCTGGAAACACAACCTGTGGCCTCAATGCTGGTAAAACCAATCTCTCAATACTCTTCTGGTAAAAAAAAACTCTGGCCGAGAACCGCAGGGCGGTACCTGTAGCATGACAGGAAGCCCAGTACTAAAAAGGGGAGGAGCCAATTGGTTTGGCACTGTTTCCCATGGACAGCATAACCAACATCCTTTTCTGTCAGAAACAGTTATGTCACAATAAGTTTGATTCTTGAAGCATCAGCTCTGCTTCACCGCTGAACATATGCTAGTTTGTTGGCGGCTCCACTGTGTCTGTTACAGGCAACCTGTCATACAGTGGTGCTTCACACAATTGCAACAGAAAATAGTGTGAGACTCCGTCTTGAACTGCCAAACTGCTGCATGAAGCGGCTTCTCATTGTCGAAGCAGATTCCATTCATATGCAATTATAAGTAATTAAAATGGTGTCACTGAAAGTGAACAGCATTATTTTGTCTCAATTCAACATGACGTATGATACGGCGATAGGCACCACCCTGCCTCTGTAACAACTGAAGCACTTAGTACAAATGAAGGGGCTTAGCCATGTCTTCCATAATACTTCTTAATGACAAATGGCAATGGGAGAACATAAAATCCAGCTCATGAAATGTGCAACTGGGCTTGTACAAAGCTTTTACAGGCACCACGTTATGGTACCCACAACCACTTCACTAACAGTTTTGAGTGTATCAGCATACTTCACCTGAGGTGGTTCAAAATTGGGCCTCCACCAATTTCCAACTGTATCTTCAATCACCCAGTCTTGCTTGACACCATCTTGTCTGCCCAAAATCTAAATGTGTTGTAGGAAGTATAAAACAGTTGAAGGGGCCAGTTGGTAATGATCACTGGGAGACATGATGCAGAGGGAAGGCAGCAACAACGCAACACCTGTGTTTGTGTTGTTCTTATCTTCCCATTCACACCACATCATTGAATGATTATGCAAAGTAAAACCTACATAACATGAAGCATACCTCTGTCATGAGACGCTTTAAGCCATCTACTTCATCTTCGCCCAAGTTCAACTCCCCACCAGGTCTGCAAGGCAACAGATTTACTCCTCCTTATACTCTTTGTTTCTTTCATTTTTTGCAGTAAAGACCCCAGAGGGGCTAGCAGAGCGACTCAAGTAACACCCTAGTCTGCTTTAGTAAAACTAACATTTTAACACAAAGTTTAACTAGCAGCATTAATATGCAGCACCTGCACAAGACCACATGGTCAGTGCTGGAACTGCAAAGGACACCACTAGTAGGAGTATGCTACGCTGAGTAGTGCCCCCCATTGTCTTTGGTCCGCCGTACACAGCAGATCAGCAAGGCTAACGGCAGAACTTCACGCAAAAACTGCACTTGGTGGTGTGTACAGAATCTGTTAATTTCTGCTGATCAGAAATTTGAGCAAAGACTTGTCAAAATATGCAAATCCCCAATGGCAAATATCGCAGACAATAGTGGGCAACCAAACGTTCTGAAGCTGTTTGATTCACAGGCTCCAGGCTGCAAGAAACTTGGTCGTCCGCATACTGTCCACCATTTTTGTACTGGGGACTCGCACGCTTTGTCCTACACGTGTACTCTCAACTTTCTGATCGACTTGAAAGCAACTCTGGTGTCATATTGAGAAAACGGCATATATGCAGGCAAGGTGGTGGACAAATTCTATGGTAAAAAAACCTGAGCACTGGGCGAACGCTGAACGCTCTTGTCGTGTTGTCTTCTGCGTTCGCCCAATGCTCGGGCTTATTTACTATGGAGTATCAAGTATTGTCTTTGTGGAGAGCGGCACCGTCGTCCTTGACATATCTTATTGATTCGTCGCATCAAAAATATTCTTCCAACCTCTATAGGTCGCTACCCTGTGCAGAGATATGCAGTTTTATGCGACACAGTGTGCTTTTCATGTTAAAGCTTGTAGTGGACACAAATTACAACTGTCTCAAGAGATGCGGAACACGTTGACACAACGCAGGTTCAGTTAACAACTTACAACTTGAAGAACGTAGTTCCAAGCTGCAATAAAAGAACATGAGGAAGACCGTGTTCATGCACCAGCAAGACGCCTTCTACTGATCGCCGCATGCCAATCTTCTCAAACTCTTCCCGCATCCTTTGGAAACGTGCTGGCACAGAGTTATCACGTTCGTAAAGTGCCTCCTTCGTACCAAAAGTGTAGTTTGTCAACGGGTACCTTCAAGACATCAGAACACATACATTAGCTTTCTGAAAACACACTATTTCTGCATAGATAAGCAGTTACATGGACAGCTCAGAATGCCATTGTTTAGTGGCGTCGTAACGTTTTTCCTATGAATCTAACGCAGACAACATACTTACAGGTTGACTGTCCTATTCAATGTAAAGTTCAATACATTAGAGCTGTTTGAAGCCATGTATTTTCCAGTAAACTGCCCCTGGGGCGCACTTTTGGGCCAACCGGCAGAGCCGGTACGACCAACATGAGCAGCCATTTTTCCGTACAGAAAGAAATCCGTCACCCACACACCAGAGCCGCCAGAGTGCGCAAACGAGTACCGCTGTGCGCCGCTGTGGCGCTGTGGTAGGTGACAAAATTCAAATGAATGCTCAGAGATGGCAGCACCGCTTGTGACAGCTTCGAAAAATTCCTGCTACTTTTTTATTTTATTTTATTTTTTTCTATGAAGCATCCGCTGTGAAGGCGGTATGTCAGTAATTTTTCGGCGGAGCGAAAGTTTTGGCGGTGGGAGTCCGCTAGATTTTGCTCATGCCATCTTTCTTGTGCATGTAATGCAGCGTTAGACGAGTTGTGTTGTTTCACAGAAAGTGTGTGACAGACTGCTGTGGCATGAATTCTTCTGCAAGGGACTTTTGTGAGCCCTAACCCTAACAAAAAGGAAAGTTCGCCGGGTAAGTAGTGAACTTTTAACAAAGTTGACGTGATCCATTTGAACAGGCGGACGATTGTGTACTTGGTATGTTTTGGCAGGTATTGTATCGAAGTATGTTTCCAGAAATATTCGTGTTGTTTTATCGTCGATAGGTCAAGAAATGTTTCGCACAGGCTGCATGGTCGCTTGTCTGCAGGTGTTCGTTGGCGGAATGACATATTTGGTATTCATGTACTTGTGGCCTATATATCTTGCGTTATTTTTTTGTGCTCAAAGAAGTGTTATAACTGCGAAGTAGCCAGAAGCATTCATGTGTCTGGCTATTTCATTTTTGATAAAAAAATTCAAGCTATGGACTGCTTTTTTTTTCCCGCGACCTACTACCACCTGTAGCAGTGGTAGGCCGTGTATTTTTTTTTTTTTTTTTTGTTCACATTAATTTAGTGCCATGGAACCTATGTGCACCTTTTCGAGCCCCGATGTTTTCAACAGCACGCTCGCTCTGTAAAAGCAGTTCAAGTCACTGTGTGATGAAACAGGAGTTTCATTAACCGTCCGTTCACGCAGAGAAATCTAGTTGTCTTTTGATCCTCAATGGCACAAATACGGTGTACTAATTCTAGTGATATTGGGGCATGATTCACATGAACCGTTTCCGTACAGTATATTCCTCTGATGTGCGTACCAAGTTGGCTGGTCAACTTCGTAAGCACATCCTCCACAGCATTGGTATTTGGTATTTGCAAGAAGGTGTTTTCTAAGGTGTAAGATGGCACACATAACTCTGCAATACATCCGTTGCAAAACGTTTTCGCACAATCTGCACAAAACTTGTTGTACCGTGGGAATCAGATTTTGATGCGGAAAGACCTGTTGGGGAAATAGGTTGGTGGGAGGGAGAATCTGTTCTTGACACTGACAGTTGTATGGTACACGGTACGAGCTGCTCCCAAGGCCATCCGTTTTGCATGCACCGCTCGCGATCATCGTTTGTTCAGAAAAATCGTTTGTTCCATCGTTTGTCGGATATGTGTTTCTTGTAATCTACGACGTTTCCGTCGCCAGTGCCCGTTGCATTTGTTTGACCATTGTCGTACGTAACGAGATACCTTGTTTTCCCATTTCGTCGGTTTATCCTAAACTTTTCTTCGACTGAGTTACTTATGTGTTCTTTCACTCTCCCTGAAACTGCATATGTTCTGTGTCCCTGCGCCACGAAGAAGCAGAACAGTATATTTTCTTTCCAGCAGGGTTCCGGAGCGAACCGAAAAAAAAAAAAAAAAGACGTTAGTTTTGGACGAACCGGAACGGAACGAAAACTGAAACTAAATTTTATGCTCCGGAGGGAAGCCGAAAATATGTTTTCGGTTCAAATGAAAATTTGAACTATTTGGCCCTCAAGCGTACGTAGCGCAAGACCTCATGTGCACAATACATGGCATCTATCGGTGTTTGAGTAGGAAACTCCAGAAACCTCACATTACAACAATGTGCCACACCACAATACGGGCACCTTGTTTTTGTCTCTACAAGTCACATGGTAGGTCTTTGTAACCTCTCTCTTTATTTCTCTCTCTGTTGGGAAGAAGGAAGGGGATTATTTTCAGTGCAATCAATTCTCCTTATACCATGTGAAACTGAACCGGTTTGAACCGTTATTTTTTTTACTCCGGTACTGAACCGGAACTGAGCCGTTTTCTCTGAACCGAAACGAAGAACCTTTCGATTCGACACTCTGCTCTCCAGTGATTCGTATCAGATGATCGTGATCAGATGTTCGTATTGACACCTATTGATATCTAGCAAAAATTGAACCTTTGTTCTTAACATCACCTGTCGAATCGTCATTTATATTTGCGTTTTTCTTTCTTTCTCTTTGTTTCATTGCACGCTTTCAAGGACTTGCCATGCACGAGACACTGGAGGCAGACGCTTGAGTTGCTAACCATAAATATGTATTCAAAGAAGCCTAGCCTTCGGAGCCAGCCGTAACATCCCGACAGCTGCCATGCTGGGGTGCATATGTTGACAACTGTCCATGGAAAACAAACCAGTTTGAATATGTAGTCAACAAGCTCCTGATGTTTTACAAACTCTGTGATACAATTTGTCTATCACAGGGGTGCCGAGCTCATTCGTGTCCGCGGGCCGCATTTGAGCCATGGTGGAACTACGCGAGCCGTATAACACGGGTTTTCCGAAATAGATGACCCAACATAGAACTCGAAACGACATAAGACTTATATATTTGCGTTACTTAGTGTTGCTCAATCACAGGGCCAGCAATCCTTTTTATTTGCTGTGTACTGAGGAAACTTGGCACCTCTTGTTTTTACTATTGCGTCAACATCGGGTGAAAGTAATTGCACAGTTGCAATCTTAAGGACTGTGTTAAGGTGTTTGTTAGTTGTGAGCGTAACTTTGACTTATTCAGGTCCATCACAGAAGACACCCTGCTCGCAGACGTATGTTGACATGGTTGTTTCGCGACGTATAGCCGCGAATTATTATTATTAGGCATATGGTTGTACCGAACATGGACAGGTTTCTCTGCGACAATATACGTATCATCACCAACTTCAGCGAACTTGTTGTTATCGGTGCGTCGTACTACAGGTCAATCAGTTCCATTTGTAAGTCATCATGAACGTTGTCCACAACTGCGGAAAACGGCGAGCCAAAAGGCTCCGTTTCAAGTCTCCTCCCTCTGGTGGCATTGAAGGCAGCAATATTGCAAATCGGCCATGTAGGGTTTGTTCAGAAATTTGGTAAGAATGTACTAGTAATACCAATCAAGTAAAAATCAGACGCAGGGGAAGGTTTAGAGTGTCATCAGCGAAGACGACGAAAGTAACACAGAGACGGACACGGAACGTCGAACTTGCAACTTTTAATCAAATGATTAAAGATTGATTATGATTAAAAGTTGAAAGGTCGACGTTCCCTGTCTGTCTCGTGTTACTTTCGTCGTCTTCGCTGTTGTCATGCGCCAAATGGCCCCGTCGTCTGTTGTTTAGTGAGTCATCGGCTGTTACAGGTCAGTTGCAACAGTTTTCTATCAGGAACAAACGCAAGATAACCTCCACAAGTACAGAGCGGTATGATAACGCCAGGATCGTTCATGGAGCTTGGGCAGAAGATTTGTATTTTTTTGTTCGGGGGCCACTTGGGCACCCTTGGCCTATCATGTCTTGACTAAGTGGAGAATTCGCGCTTGTGCCATAAAGCACCAAACACCAAGTGGAGATCCTTTACTTTCGATTCGTTTATTTTTGTCTCGAAATAGTTTGTGGTCACTGTGTCATAAGCAGCCTTGTACAAGTATACTCAAAAAAGCATTTAAATTAAGTCACTGAATACAAGGAAAAAAAGTAACACGAGTAGAGAGCGAGATACTGCACATTGAAAAGCATTTGAGTACAGTACTATGTACTCACAAGAGTAACTCGTCACTTTCAAGATACCATCAAGTTACAATTTGTGAAAATCACCGTCAAACTAGTGCAAACAATGTGGCGGTAAAAACGAATCCTTTTTTGGCGATATATTCTTGGTGCATCCTCTCCTCCTCCCTCTCCCCCGTGGACATCTCGGCTGAAAACGTTTCTCTCGCGGACACCCGATGTTGTGCTCAGATGAGGAGGGTGAGCCAAAACGAACGTGAGCGGGCAAGCCACCTTAGCAATTACATCTTAGGTTTTAATCAGCTGTTCCTTGAAGACGCCCTCGCACGCTATGACTCTGTGAAACACCGGCCCTCGCCCCCTATAGCTTCTACAGACCCCAAGCATGCCCTTCAGGCCAACACATTTTCCGCGTATACACTAAACTTGAGGGGTGCCCGCGTCTGCAGGCTACGCAGCAGAAGGAGGGGGGTATCCCAGAATACCTGAGATGAAATGCATGCACATGCAAGTGGCATAGCGGCCAACCAAAACACACCAAGTTCATCTCATTCTCGACCTTCCTGTCTCCCAAATAAAATAAAATAATAATAAATGCGAGGGGATATCTTAAAAAATGAATACAGGTCACTTCCAAAAAGTATATAAGGTACTAATTAAACGCTGAATTTTAAAAGTATTTGTACGATACAAGGTTACTCCGAAAAGTATTTAAGGCAGAGTAACTTAATTGAGTAAGTTGCGTGCAAGTCTGGTGATAAACAGACTCACGCCTCGCTACGTAAAGGTACCACCTTGAGCTGGCTTTCTATACATTTACCATTTGAGTGAACGAACTCAAGATGAGCAAGTCATACATGCACTACCTTTGATAAACCGTATTGTGCGCAAACACCGGGAGTAAGACACGTTGGAGAAACGATTGACGACAGCTGCTGAATTTCATGGTCACTGCCTGTTGTACGCAGTTCATTTGCCCCAGGTTAGACAACGCGTATGCTTGGATGGAGAGTTCGTGGGGCCCCTTGTTATCCCGGACAAATGTAAAAGGCGGTTATTTGAACCAAAGCATTCAAAATTTTACACCAAAGGGAGTAATAGACGCGTCCGCCCTGCGCATATACGGAAGCCCATCTGACTCTGACAGGCAGGCAGGCAGCGCGGGAGAGGCCACGTGCTTACGAGGACCAATGGGAATGGCGAACTCTTGCTCCTCTGGCGTCAGAGCTTGACGCGTACGTGTGTTCCAGGGTTTGCAGCTCGCCAAGTCGAACACGTAGAGAAATAATTCTGTGTTCACTCAATTCTCTGGCGTACATCGTACGAGGGGCGTTCAAGTCAAACCGAGACTTTTCATTTTTCGCAAAATTAAAATGAACTTACAGGCGAGAAATTAGTTTTATTTTTCAACGTAATCTCCAGCTGGGCACTAATGCACTTGTCCCAGCGTTTCACGAGGGCTTCGATGCCAGCAGCGTAGAAATCCTTACCAGCGCGTAGCAGCCATGATCGGACCGCATTCTTGACCTCGTCGTCGCAGCTGAAGTGACGGTCCCCATGGGGGCCCAGTATACGGAAGACCCAGCGGCCCGAAGCGATAGAAATCGCTGTGGGCGAGGTCTGGACTGTAAGGGGGATGTGACAGCAACTCCCATAGTTGTGTGTCGTGAGATGCGCGGTATGCGGGCGTGCACTGTCCTGTAGGAGGAGGACTCCTTTGGTGATGAGGCCCGGCCGCTTTTGCTTCACCGCGTAAGCACATCCCTGAGAACCTGGCAGTAATACGCACTGTTGATGGTGGTACCACTGGGCAGGAAATCAACATGTACAACGCCAGCCTTGTCCCAGAAAACCGTGAATGTTCTCAGGAACTCTGACACATGGGCTCTGAGCCGCCCGGCCGGTATCGTCCTGCTCTGATGTACGGCCGTCTCGGAACCGTTTGCACCACTCAAACGCTTTCCTGCGGCTAAGTCTATCGTGGCCATACTGAGCCTGAAGTCTTCTGTGAGTTTCAGATGACTTTACGCCTTCATTCACGAGAAACTTCATGACAATTCGCTGTTCGATGTGCGCGCTCACCTAGCTCGTTGTCGGCCATCTTGTCCAGCATGTGTCTTCTGCTTTGCACAAACTTTGAACCACCACGTGGTGAACGCGGAGGGCTGTCGCGTGTGAAAATGACGAAAAAGAAATAGCGCGAGCCATTTGTACTCTCAGGAGACAAAGTCCCGGTTTTACTTGAACACCCCTCGTATAATGAACCACGTTGATCAAAGTCCCTTTAATCGAAGGCTCCCGTGATAAGTAAATCGGCTCGTGGAACAAATAAAGTGCCACTGAATGACAACTACATTGTCGGCCATTGCGTATCGCCAACGAAGAGTGAATGAAAGTACACGTATTCGCTGCCTTTCTCGTTGCTCTCGTATCTTTGAGACCTCCGTAAATGTTACGACAACGTTTGCCTTGCTGAAGATACGTTAGTTTATCGCAGAACCGGATGTGACACTACACCAGCCGTCTTCGCTGACTGAGCCTTCTTGTTTTTTGCATATACGCAGGAGGCCACGGAGGTAAGAAGTGTTTTTCTCCACGAGATCGGCCGTACCTTTGTTGATCTGGCGTTGAAGTGCGTTCTATGGTACACACGTGGCCACTGAGACATGTCGGCCTCCACGGTCGATTGGAATAGCGGCGATGCGTGCTGTTTTCTCTGGTTTTATTGAAGCTCGTTGTATCCGAAATATACTTTGTGATTAAACTTGCGAAGAAAATGTCCTAATTTTTTGTGAGATCCCTAGGATGCCTCTGTAGGATCACTATAAATCATAATTACGGAAGTAATTACAGAAAATCAAACTACAGCAGTTGCACGGCTAGAGGTGCGCTAGGGACTTGTTTGAGACTTAGCACGCAAACCGTGGTGTGAGCTATGCGGAGCAATGCAAGCGAAGGTTTAGAAGGAAATTTTAAACCGAAAGCATCGTATATGTTCGTGTCGTCCCTCCGTGTGTCCAAACTCAGGCTTTTACGTTATGGAGTTCATTCACCAGCTAGCCTGCATTTACGCCATTTTGTCAGCAGTGAAATGACCATTTACAAGTCAGGGTACTACAAGGCGCAGACGAAAATGATAACGTTGGGTATCGTTTGGCCTATGCAAATTTACTTTATTGCTACAAAATTTTTCACGCTCCCAACGATTGAGGGGTATTACATTTTTATTATGTAGAGTGTAATTTTCTGAAGTGATCCGAAAATATAGCTCTAGTCCTGCAAACGCTCGCTGAAGGATAGCTGATTTCACTCGAGCTTGCGTGCGTCCGTCGATGATTTCCTTAGTTCGTACTTCCTTAGGCAGTAGGCTTCAGTTTCGAGAGTTGAGAACATGTGGATCCTGAAAAGTACCGTAATCGTCGGAAGCACGCAAGCAAACTCAAACGCTGCGCGGCCATCAAACGTGGTCCACGGGCGCGGCGGCAAAGAGAAATCCTGATTCACGGAAAGGTTGCGGCATGTGGGTATAATTCTTGCATGTTGGATGGGGATGTTTGTAAATCTTACATGTTGGAAGTTGAGTGCGTGTCCGTGTTGGTATCATCCGTCCCTGTCGTTTTGCACTCGCAGCATGCGAGAAAACGATTAAAGAAATTGTGTAATTTCTCCGTCCCAGTGACTTTATTCTGTGTAGTGGAAGCCTTTCCAACCTCCGCGGTGGCAACCACGTGGCATGTTACGTGACAATGCACCGATCCCATAAGACGTCTTAATTACTCGCTTCTGAGCAGTTTTAATCTTTCGTAGTTGAACAGTTTATTCCACGACTTATCCAGCTCCCCTCACCCAGCACCCCCAAACACAAGTGCAATCTGGGGTTGTTCGTAGACCGACAAGGCCCCACAGAAGAAACCGCGTGCGCCTCAACCTTGAAATATTACCCCCCTTGTTTGGGAGAGGGACCAGTAAGGTCACTCCACGGGAGAGAGGGAAACGGAGCAGCTGCGCAGACAGCTGATCTACTCGCATAGCGTATTGAACCGGGCTGTGCATGACGCTGAAACGACACACTCGCGTTGGAATTTAGAGCAAGGATCGGAACCGAAACTGAACCGGAAACTGCTAAAAACCCGTATTTTTCGCTGAACCGGAACTGAACCGAACCAAACAGTTTTTTTTTCTCACGTTGAACCGAACTGAACTGAAATAAATTTAGGCGGTTACCGGTTCGTGAAACGGTTCAGACGTGATGTGCGTTGTGAGAGATCGGAACTACGATTTACACCGCGGAGTGAGCCGCGTTGCCAAACAAAAACAAAACTAAACTGCAACCCAAGTAAGCAGGTATTTCCTCCTCGCAACCTATTGCGTTCATTCAGTCGTGTGAGTTTTGAGGTGGTCCTTTTAGCCGGTTGTAAGCTTCCTTGTACGCGATTTTTGTCGT
Organism: Ornithodoros turicata; assembly: GCF_037126465.1. Taxonomy (NCBI): domain Eukaryota; kingdom Metazoa; phylum Arthropoda; class Arachnida; order Ixodida; family Argasidae; genus Ornithodoros; species Ornithodoros turicata. Next base: position 42,317,562 of record NC_088201.1, read on the forward strand.
CCAGCAACCTCAAGTGTTCATTTTGGGCTGTGAAAATAACGGCAGTCCCTGAGCAGGATGTAACAGGGTGTATACGATGTGTGAACATAACGAGTACAGTATGCTACCATAACGTTGCACCTGAAATGCAGATCTGCAACACGCAGTGTTGCTGTGAACCACTGCTGTGTCGGCAACAACAAAAGTGCGTTTGTGTTATTTCAAAATCGTAAGGATGTGCTTGCTTTTAACCCCTGGCAATCTGCTCAAAATTCACTTTGCTGATCCGGTTCGAACCGGTTTAAGCCGGCTAAGCGCTGCTGCGGAGCTGAATCCGAACTGAACAAAAAAAAGAAAAATAACGGTTCCGACGTTCCGATCCTTGATTTAGAGAGCGTTACTGCGCTGCATTTTTCGTATGCACTCAATAAAAATTTGGACGCGGACGTCCAACAAAATGAAATAAAAATCGTTGCCCATCATTTTTGGCGTGATTTGTCGCTATATGTTGCGAACAAGTGGGTGGGCAACTCAGGGCGTGCACGCGGTCACGCCCAGCTCCGGCTCCTTCACTGCAGGTGTAGAGAATAGATATAGTATGTACAGGGCACTACGTTGAAGCCGCCTGCGGATCAAAGTAACGGTAACAGTCGTGATGAACGAATGAAGGGATGAAAAACAGCAGTGATATGCAGTAGTGAACTAGCTTATCTTCTTTGCTGCGATACAGTGGTTGTTCGCTTTACAGACCCCGAATAATTATGCAAACAATCGAAAGTATGTCTCGATTCCCGAGTCCCCCTAGTTCCCCCTACCTGCCACGAGCCGACCCACGCAAATCCGAGAAGAGAATAATATATGGGAGGGGTGGGGGTGGGGGGACCAGTGTGACGATCGCGAGAGTGGCGAGAGTTCTTGCGTCTGTCTACACTCTTGAATGACTTTCAAAGTATGAGCGTATCACAATACTTCCAATCTGGTGACAGGGACTCATTGGTCATAACAGCCTATACATGTAATCGCATTGCATTGTGAACGTTCAAATCAATTAGCCTAGATTTGCATCTCTCATCTTGCGGTGTGCACAATAGCCATCTCGCAATAGAATGTGTGTGTTGGCGCACCCAGGAATAGCTGGGGGCTGAAGTGGGGTGGGTTTTCGTATCGAACCCCCCTTACCTTGAAGGTCTGGCTACGCCACTGCGTACAACAGTTCTATCGCACGTTCCATCTCAAATCGAACAATCCGGTACACTTGATGTCTCGAATGAACGGGAAAAAAATATATGTTGAAGCCATCGGTGAGTTAGGAGAAATAAACGCTTTCGAAATTCTCTGCGCTGCGCGGTTCGGGAAATAGGAGAGGAGGAAAAAACTGCCTCTCATCAGACGATGTCGTCGCGCGCATGTTTGAGCGTTCCCTACAAGGCTATTTCTTGTCGCATTGTAGTAATATCTTGCTCTGGCTTTAGACCACCTAGGGTACAATAGGCTCCTGCGTCGGCAGTGCTGTGTCGCTTTTTGTTCCTCTACAAAAAAATATAAAAGTTGACTCAAAGCGCCGAAAAGCACGATATTCACTGCAACTTTGCGGTCGATGTGAAAAACGGACAAGATTGAGCTTTATGCCGTTCAACTTGTCATTCATGCGGCTATCGAATTATATATAATTTGTTGATCTACTCTGTCAGGAACGTAAGCGATACTTCTTTATGTAGCACCATACCACCGAAAAATGACGAATTTCGGAAGCCTTTATCTAAAAAACCCCACCAAAAACTTGCCTCGAAAATTTTATATGTCGTAGATAGACCCTTAGACTATGCACAGAAGAAAAATCAGAATTCGGACTTGATCGGTAGGCGCACTGTGAATTTTTTGCCGGCACTATACGCGGAGCACATCTAAGCGGTGGCACCGTGTCCTGCGTTGCAAAATCGAATTTTCCAAAGGGACTTTCAAGTTCTGCCTTTACATAAAAATTAATTGCTATCGTTTGAAGCCGTTCTGAGCGTTTCTGTTCATAACAGTGTTGTATTCGCTGAATATAGATTATGGAGCAGCCAGATGTGCTCACATTTTTTGCGGGATGACACACATGCATCGCAAGCGCTGAGAGCCCGTGAAGAACAGAATGTTTTTGAATACTTTTGCGTCTTTGTAAGAGGTATATTTGTCCACAGTGGTCATATACAATCACATTTACAGTACACAGAATAAAAGCAAATTGACTGCGAAGAAGACAAGGTAACGAAGGTAAGAAGATGCAGAACATTCCAGGTGGATGAGAGCGCTCGTGTCATGAACTGCTTTAGGCAGTTGTAGGTGCCACTTTCCTTACTGTTACTTTTGATGGCAGGTTCTTGTCAGATTTTTCCCAAAGGAAAGACGAACGGAGCCCTCTCACAGGTCGCACAGATTTCCATTGCTTTTCTTTGGTCCTTCTGAACTTCTCTACGTCGCCGCGCGGCAGGTGAAAGAGGGATACCCTGTGCAGCTTCGCCGCTTCAGCGCTTGCGATGCATGTGTGTCATCCCGCAAAAAATGTGAGCACATCTGGCTGCTCCATAATCTATATTCAGCGAATACAACACTGTTATGAACGGAAACGCTCAGAACGGCTTCAAACGATAGCAATTAATTTTTATGTAAAGACAGAACTTGAAAGTCCCTTTGGAAAATTCGATTTTGCAACGCAGGACACGGTGCCACCGCTTAGATGTGCTGCGCGTATAGTGCCGGCAAAAAATTCACAGTGCGCCTACCGATCAAGTCCGAATTCTGATTTTTCCTCTGTGCATAGTCTAAGGGTCTATCTACGACATATAAAATTTTCGATGCAAGTTTTTGGTGGGGTTTTTTAGATAAAGGCTTCCGAAATTCGTCATTTTTCGGTGGTATGGTGCTACATAAAGAAGTATCGCTTACGTTCCTGACAGAGTAGATCAACAAATTATATATAATTCGATAGCCGCATGAATGACAAGTTGAACGGCATAAAGCTCAATCTTGTCCGTTTTTCACATCGACCGCAAAGTTGCAGTGAATATGGTGCTTTTCGGCGCTTTGAGTCAACTTTTATATTTTTTTGCAGAGGAACAAAAAGCGACACAGCACTGCCGACGCAGGAGCCTATTGTACCCTAGGTGGTCTAAAGCCAGAGCAAGATATTACTACAATGCGACAAGAAATAGCCTTGTAGGGAACGCTCAAACATGCGCGCGACGACATCGTCTGATGAGAGGCAATTTTTTCCTCCTCTCCTATTTCCCGAACCGCGCAGCGCAGAGAATTTCGAAAGCGTTTATTTCTCCTAACTCACCGATGGCTTCAACATATATTTTTTTCCCGTTCATTCGAGACATCAAGTGTACCGGATTGTTCGATTTGAGATGGAACTAGCCGCGTGTCATGCTTCACAGATACGCTGTTCCACTACCTTATTTGCGTGATGAGAGGAGGGTTTTAAAAGGCAAACCAAGAAAGAGAGCTTCATATGCCTGTATTCCTTACTGCATTGAAAGCGCTGAGCGCGGTGATTTCGATTTTGGGCAAGAAAATTACGTTAACCTAGTGCAACCCTGTTTTGTTATCCCATCCCAAGAGAAATTCATAGAGTTTAGTACAGCCCATTTGAGAACTAGTTAGGGCACTTTATACAGCAGAAACATTTGGTACAAAATAAAAGCTTAGTACGATTGCAGGTGTTGCTATGAAACCCGCTGTTATACTCACCGTTACGCACTGGTATGGCATGTGATTTTTCTCAGCTCGGTGAACCTGAGTTTTCGTTATTTGAGCATCTCCCACATAATTGTCACGTTAGGTTGCACTGCATTTCATGTGACTGTTTACCAGAAGATAGTCCGCCTCAGATATGCCCCTCAGACTGTGCACTCTGACCGTTTCAATTGTTTAGTGCGAGGACACTTCATGCTCGCCTTACAGTCATCTTCCACAGGTTCCCGGAGGCAGAAATGACTGCTAGCCACCAAGAGAAATGATAAGTCCAATGCTGATACAGCAAAGATGTGTTCACTGCACTTCAAAGAGACTGATTTTGTCCAAACGTGCAAAATGGAAGACTGATCCTCTGCGAATTTGTCGCGCCATCAGTCTTCACGTTCAAGAAGAAGCAAGAGATGAAACTACCAAAGGAACGCGTAGTAGTGACTCAAAACTATCGATAGGACATCGACGAGAAACTATAGATAGTTTTAGGATAATTGACCATGGATATTTGTCACAATCGTACTAAGCTTTTATTTTGTAGCCAATGTTTCTGCTGTATACAGTGCACGAAATAAATGGACTATGGAAATAAATGTCTTAAATGGACTGTAGTAAACTGTCTAAATATCTCATGCGACGGGATAAAAGCGCAGCGTTGCACTAGGTTAACGTAAATATCTCTCCCAAAACCGAAATGAACGCGCTCCAATGTTTTATATGCAATAAAGAATACAGAAACACTCTTACCTTGCCGACCTTCTATTTTGAACCCCTCGTCTCACCACGTGAATAACATAGTGGAACAACACATGTGTGGGGCAAGACACGCGATAGAACAGCTGCACGCGTGACTCGTGTGTATGACTCGGGTCGGTTAGGGAGCCTCAAACATGGCGAAATTCCGGAGGTTTCCTTGAGCGCTACAAGAGGGCGCAAGTGGCCCTCTGACGCTCTGTACTCCATGCGCTCGTGATCGGCGCGGTTTAGGCTCATTTGCATAGCAAAATTCGGCTATGGATATTTCAACGCACGTGCTCGCTTCGGTACTTTTCAAAAATGGAATGACTCACCGAGGGTAGTCTCCCATTCTGCTACCTCGGTTTTGCCCGAAATCTCGTAATTGAGTTAATTAATGAATTTTAGGCAATTAGTCATCTTGTCCAGTAGTTGTAGTTCATGGTCTCTTTGAGAGGATGTCCGCCTGGCCGTGTAACTTAACTGCAAAAATGGCATCTCTGGTGCTCCGTTAGCTTTTTTTTTTTTTTTTTTGTAAAGAAAGCTGTAAAGGAAAAATAACAACACCCTGTATGACACCCGAAAAGCAAGGGTGTACTAGTACACCCTGCTGTAGGGAGTGGTCTGTGCAAGATGCTGTATTACTTTGGTAGATAGGAAGTACGAGCACGTCAGCACGTCCCAAGAGCTTTCTGTTGAGGCTTACTTGTACTTCCTCTTAGCTTGCTTCCTTGGAGATTCCTCGTTCAATCTGCAGGGTACACGTGGATGAAGCTCTTGTGTACATTGCTGTGCTCTTATACAAACATACAATATGAACGGAATAATATTTACCAGAGTGACTCACTACAAAATGTATGGGTGCCTGTTGCTTGGTGCATATCAGCCTAAGTGCCTGCTAAGTCCTGTACTCACTGGTCTGTGCAAAGTTGTCAGAAGATGTGCGACATATACTACAAAAAGCCAAGCTAAAAGCAAAGTTCTTGAACAAAAGGTATTGCACGCATACATAAAGTGAGTGCGCATACACACGAAGAGACAAAGGGAACTGCGGAACAAAGGACAATAAATATTGGGCACTTGCATTAAGTGCCCACTGCTGTTATAAAGCAAACGGAGAGAGATGTTAGCTCAGTGGACGGCGCGTAGTGAATGGTATATGTCTAGTACAGGCATAACAGTCACTTACGATTTCGTACCATCATCATCATCATCATAATCAACTGTGAGCAGGGCTGGGCAGTATTACAAATACATTGTATTATAATACCGTTACTGTAATACTTTAGAGTATTTGTATTACGTATTATAATACAAAAAAATTCGAGTATTACTTGCATTGTATTACTGCAAACCTCGTAATACTTATGACATGTCCTGCCAGAGGTGATGAGTCTTACAGGTGTATGCTTTCGGTACCATTCCAGTCCTACGAACACGACCTAGTTCTGCCAACAGAGGATCACACTTCAACGTGCAACAAACTGACTCAAATTTCTGAGAAACTTCTCCACTCTGGGTGAACAACCCGGAGCCCTTAAGGGGTGATGTATCATAGAATGGAGCCAGGGTCGGTGCGTCAGAAAGTAAGGCAGAAAAAAAGGGGATTATAGACACAAAACACCTGCGTCCCGCGAGAGAATGCCCTGAGAGCTGTCAGTCACTTCGGTGACCGGACCGGTGGCTTCAGAAATATGTCTGGGATTCCTTTTCTAATAACGGTCTTCCACGGCACAAAAGTATTACTAGTATTACTTAAGTAGTACAGGGAAGTAATAGTACTATGTATCATAATACTTGAAAATAAAATGTATTGTGTATTAGTAATATAATACAATTTTTTAGCAAGTATGTATTTGTATTATAATACAAATTTTGAGTATTCCTGCCCAGCCCTGACTGTGAGCCTCTCTGCAGTGACGCTGACGGTTTCTCTTATTATTGTGCCCCTGCGTTATAGGCATGTGATTGTTGGGTGGGCCTCACCCTCATCTGGATCCTGAAGATAAAAGAGATTACACATTTCACAGAAGATACGTGGGTTTGGACTGCAGCATGCATCCCAGCAAGATCTGCCGTGCTGCCAGCTCTAAAACGCACTAAACACATGTTCTCACTCACGTATACTTCAGCTCAGACAAAAAAAGAAGGGCTTACAACTATGCTTGCACCAATTCACAATCTAAAAGAAAAAAAAGAAGAAAGTAAATAAGGCCTGCACCATACCAGACAAGAAGTACCTGCACAGTACTGCATTTTTTATAGGGGCAAAGATCCTGGACACTGTTCCAATTAACACGAAATCATAAGTCACAAAATGGCACCACAGCTTTTCTAGTTAACCACATTGAGAAACCATATACTAGTAATACCTAGCATGACAGCGCAACAGCTATGATTAAATTCAATTTTGTGAACTGCATCCCATTTATTAAACCACACAAGCACACAATTCAATGATTAACAACATCGCCATTTGGTTCCAAACAACAGCAACGCTGCGTGTATGTGGTGCTATGGATGTCATTGTTCGGAACAACTTTGTATTGATCTTGGAAGGCATTAACACATTGTTTGCCTTCCTCTTTGTGTGGTTGCCTTTCCCCCCTTCTTCCTTGTTTCTTCCTAAAGCTCCCCTTCATGAGGCCTTGAGAGTATTGAACAAGTAGGTAAAGCAAGTATTGACCATGAGCATTTATTCAAAGAATGTATGTTACCGAAACCGAAATTTGCATATCAGCTTTACTAGAAGACATGGCTGATATTCCTTGGGAATCCTGGCACGAACACTTGAATGGCAGAGCAAAAATTCGCAGTCTCCCTGCTGCTGATGCAACGAGGAGTAATGCGATAGCAATCGATAAACGGCTAAGAAAATGCGGGGATAATTTTAAATTGGGCGTAATGGTTTGCTGATATGGGTCAGATGTAGGAGCAGAACTGCACTCTTAAAAAAAGGGTGTACTTTAACTCATTTTTTTGCCACATATATAACACCCTTTTGGAGAGTACAATTACTCTCTAAAAGGGAGTCTCCTCACTCCGTCAAGGGAGTAGCATAACACCTTTCTCCCTACTGGAGAGTAATATTACTCTCCGGAGGCACTGGAGGCACTCGTTCACCAGCTTGTGAATTCCCTCATTGCTTGTGAAACACACTGAGGCTTGCGTGTACCGCGAACGGTGATCTTTTTAGACTTGTCTATGGTGTTGCAAAGCAAAAGGCGCAAGAACTGCCTGGAAACGAAGCAACATTGCCGGTGTATTGTGGTAAACAACGTCGTCACCACCTTAGCGTTCAATTTCAACACATGTCCGCTAAATGTAAGAACACATGAACTGGAGCACATAATCATTTTTCCCAATCTTCAAATACGGCATACCCGCTGCGAGCACGAGCGTGAAGATTCCAACGAAGCAGGTTCGAAAGTTGCTGCTTCATAATCCAACTGTCAAACTTCTCCCGTGCTCAGAACCACACACCACAGATTGACATGGCCCGGCCCGCAGGCTCGGGCCGGGGGCTTTCGACCCCGGGCCGGGCCTCACCAGCCTTTATAACGATTCCCTTTGCTACACACAAGAACAGAAAATGAATAAAGACAAAAGATGTCCACCGCTGTCTGTCTCCTAGCCTATACGCTTAGCTCTGAATGCTCAGCGAAGAGAGACGGAGCCGTTTGAGGAATACTGATTTTTAAAGGAATAGAACCCTCATTATCCAGTACGGCTGATTACGATGATATTCCGCAACTCGGAGAAAAACTGGTTCGCAGTGTGCCTTCGCAGTCTCGCGAAGTGCAGAAACAGCGAAAGGAGCTTCGGCGCAGCTGGCTATGTACTTCAAGTATTGTGAACAAGCTCTCACCACCGTCGCACCGAATAAAGAGTGCAATGTATGCATGTGTCGATGCCAGAAATGTGTAATCGAATCAACTCGTAGGGGGTTTGAGATATGTGGGAGGTACGAATCGTTTGTCTGTTTGCAGTTTAAGCTGTAACGGATTCCGGCAAGTTCCGATCTGCGTACCGCGCGGGGCTGTTCTTTCTGTGGCGCTTCCGGGCTGGGATTGGTTTCGTTTCTAAAGGTGCGGGCCGGCCGAAAAATGGCGGCCCGTGTCAATCTCTGCAACACAGTACCAACACCATCTAGATAGAGAAAGCCTCCTTACCCGTCGACGTGACGCAACAACTAAGAGTCAGCCACTCGGGATCGTGTTTTCAACGGCGGTAGCCAATCACGAACGTGCTTTCAGCAGTCGTAGCCAAGGAGACGAACCACCGTCGTCTGCGAGCAGTGATTGAACGTCCCCGCGTACTTAATGGGACATCTTTAAAATAAAGCTCAAAACAGTCCCATGTCTTTCTCAAGACTGATCTTCTGGAAAGCGTGTTGCACTTCTTTGTCTACCGACTCAGGTCTACGGGTTCCAACTTGGTTGCAATCATATGCGTGTTCTTGAATTCGCAGAACGGCGACACGCGTAGCAGACGAATTCTGACTTTATATGTCCACGTAGCAAAGGAGAGAGAGGAGGCAATAAGCAGGCCTTCTGTATCTATATGGCGTTGGCAGTACCGAGGCTAAACAGTGCGTCCGCGTTGTGTTCAGAAATGCACAAAACTGAAGTATCTCCCCACAGTGTCTCGCGTCGGCTTCTCAAGTTCTCATTCCCTCGTACAGGCCGTCCATTCCGCTCTAGGCAGGGTGTACTTGGGATCATGTACGCCCTTGTCCGCTGTACAAGGAACGGAGGGTTTGGCGTAGGCGTTCTGTTATACCTCTCAATCCGGCTTGGGGGGGGGGGGGGGGGGTAGCAAGCAGGTGCTGGGTTATGTACTGCACTGTTTTACACCCCGACAACACTCTTATTTCTTAATGTATGTTACATCGTGTACCTAGCTTGGATCTAAAATATTAGCGAGTCTTTTCAGCTAACCATAGCTGGCAAACCAGTCGTGTCGAAGGTAGATGGCTTGACCGGATCCAGGACAATTGCTCACCGGACAGTTGCTCACCGGACAATTGCTCACCGGACAGTTGCTCACCGGACAGTTGCTCACCGGACAGTTGCTCACCGGACAGTTGCTCACCGGACAGTTGCTCACCGGACAGTTGCTCACCGGACAATTGCTCACCGGACAATTGCTCACCACAGAACCGCTGAAGCCGGACAATTGCTCACCGCCTCTTTCGCCGCACTTATATGTAATTTTATTTCGCGGTTTTATGTGATGTGATTTTATTTATCGTTTATGGTGCTCATATACTTGGCTTTTTATTTGTTAGCTGAACTTGGGTGTACCTCGAAATAAAGTGATCGAAATCCCCATTTCAAAACAAACTACTGTAAATAAATGTTATCTGGCTATACAATGCTCAGTTGCGCGCGGGAAACTGCCAACAGCGAACTTAGACTAACCTGGACATAGCGGTGCAAACACTGAACTTGGACCAACCTAAAAATAAACTAACCACCGTACTGTTCAGTCGTCTCCGCCCTACTAAGCCTAACGGGTGCTAAAATGTGGCTTTCGTCCGCTAAACCGACTTGGACAGATATAGAAAATTCGTTAATTTTAGTGGTTAAATAATGATGTGATTTTAAATCTTCCCCGTCTCGTGTCTTGGAAGATCCTGGTGACGCAGGCATGAGCGTACCGAGAGGGGGACAAGGTCACTTTGTAAAATTGCGCACTCTTTATTCATAGGTCATGATTTTTTTTCTCAGAGTCATCCTAATATGAACCTGTGAACACCCGCACAGTCCGCAGCGTCCGTCTCCAGGGAAGGAGGTGACGTGGTTGCACGCTTTGCCCCCCTGGAAACACTTTGCTGCCCCCCCCCCCCCTGGGAAATAATCCTCTAGGAACGCCCCATGGACAGAGATCCTGACAAAGACTCCTCAGGTGTGCCTTCAAGTGGACGACCTCTCGCCTCACCCTCTTCACTGGTGGATTCCTAGATCTATTTGAAGCAACTTACACAGCTAAAAAAGAAGTTCAGCTAACATAAAAAAGTCAACCGCCATAAACGCGAAATAAAATCACAATTTTAGTGTGGTGAAAGAGGCGGTGAGCAATTGTCCGGCCTCAGCAGTTTTTGGTGAGCAATTGTCCGGTGAGCAATTGTCCGCGCCCGGCTTGACCTAGAGGTAACATTGTTGAAGTTGTGGCTTTAGAAATATTTTCCTATAAATTAACGAGAGTAGATATTCTCGTTTGAGGCATCTTTATTTTGCGAGCCATCACGAACGTGAACGACGCACGAAATGCAATTTTTTGCCGTCTTCTAATATCTGCAGGGAAGATACCAGCCAAGATATATTTCACGCGAACAATTCTTTGCGGCGCTATACGTCTTTAAAAGTGTACGGAGAATCCCATGGAGGCTGAAGGGTGTCGCGCCTTGTTAATACCAGACACTCGGAAGATTTATGTCCGATGTGCGTTTCGGGTTAAGCTTAGCGTTTGAGTCGACAAAACGACAATTTCATAGGCATTCTCCATCCCACCTCAGGGTAAATGACCAGTAACACAGATGAGAGTTGTTTTATCAAGTGGACTCGAGACACTGGCTCCTTGTGAGTACAAGCTTCCCAAGTAGAACAGTCTTCCGCTCAAAATACCTACAGGCACGATGACGCGGTTCGAATTGATACGAACCACCATTGTTCTGATCCGGATCCGAAGCTGGACAAGTGTTGAAGCATTCTCGTCAAACTGGTTCGAAAACCGAAACGGAAAAGATTTCAGTTCGACCTCCTGATATATGGATGCATCGATGTTTTTCCTTCGACCTGCGATAAATTGCCGTAGAAGCAGAAAAATATATGAAATTGTGGGAAGGCGTATTGCCGTAGCATTCCTTTTCTCATCACTATGTGGTTTTCTTAGGGACAACGATTCTCAATTTCCATTCTGGCCCGGCCCGTCTCACTATGTTAGGCGTGGATGGATGGGTGGAAGGATTCAGGCGCGGATCTAGAGGGGGGGGGGGGGAGGCCCGGATGATTATGACCCCCCTTTCAATTTCTGTCGTCACATGCTGCTTCAGTTGACCCTACGTAGTGCATGTAACATGCTGTCCGAGCCTGGACCCCCCCCCCCCCTCTCCCCTCAGAAAAATCGCGGATCCGCCCCTGGATGGATTTTTATTGAAACGCTGTGTGTACCTTCTCCGGCTGTGAAATTAATTTGGGAGATAACTGAGTAAAAGTCATTAGCAATGTATGTGCAGGTGCCTTGGGTTATAATGTCGAGAGCGTGTCGACTTATGTTTAACACGACTGTAGGAACGCGTCCTTATCTCTTTGGTGTCATTTGTCCTTCCCAGACAAGTTATGCAGGTGTAAACAATTCACTTTCTCTTTTGTTATTATTTTTACTGTACATGGCTCGTAGTGACTATAGCATTTACAGTTGCCTTGTCTTCTTCTTTCAAGGAAGGTTTCCATTCACGGGCGGTTATCTTCTTCCTCTTGTTCGTCTCTGACTCTGTGTTCCTTGCCGGAGTCCATTGGAGTTGTGCTAACCTCAATAGCGATCGCCTGACGACATGGAGACGGAAGCTTTTTGTTTTACCGAACACTGCGCGCAGCTCGAGCGTCGATCACCATCATTAATCCGTTCTTTCTGTCCTGTGTGTCTAAGAGCTGTCACGCGAAAAGAGATCGAAGGGGACATGGTTGCCCTATTATTCTGGCTCCGGCAACAGTAGTTGAGGAACAGGGCAAAGTAAGTGTCTGCGTCTTCTACTGCCGAAGCTGGATGGGGGGGGGGGGGGGGGGGGGGCTCTCTTCCTGAACCGGCGACGCGCATCTGCCATTTAATGAGTCCGAAGCACAATGCTTCGTTCACGATCGTAATTTTGCAGGTGACTGATGCAGCAGCACAGAATGAGCTCGCCTGGGAGGCGCCATCCTGTCTGAAGATGTGTGCTTTAGTTGCAGTTTCACGCGCAGGTGTTACTCGCTCCTGTGCTAGGTTAGATAGCAAGAAAGCAAAATCCCCCGTAAATACCTTCTTCACGCTAAGATTGTGCGCAGTTTTTACAATCTTTCGGGAAATTGCTGTCGTGTTCGATGTTTCATCGCATACAAGCATGCATCCATACGCCGTGTTTCTGGTTATAATCGGCTTGTCACATGTCGGATTTACCTAGTTATCAATCTCGGACAAACCCTTAGATGAGGTCAATAAATTTAAAAATGGTTGCTGTAAGACTCAAATGAGATGGCATTAGTCAAGAATACCAGGCCGATTTAGTATGGTGGTCAACGGTTTATTGTCCGTAAGCTCCCAGCCTCGAGCTCTTGTTCGTCGGTGTCACGCACCCAGTCTGTCGTCGTTGCGGCTCGCATGCCCTTTTCTTGGCTTGGTCACCTGACCGCCTCATCGTCGGAGCCCGTCATCTTCTTCACTCCTGACTGCATTCTTATTAACTGTTTGCTTAAGCTACCTTAACCAACTGTATTGTTGTTGAAAATGTAGAGATAGTCTGTGTAGACCAGGTCTGTGTGTCACCTCTCACCACGAGTGATCTCCGGACATGACTTTCTTGCAGGCGATTCGAGCTCAGCGAAGAACTACCTGAATAGGCGTGTGCCTTCGCTCTATAAATACCCAAAATGCAGAAATATACCCTCCAAATGTGGGATAGTGAAATGTTCCTCTGAAACGCACTGTTCTTGTGGATTCGTGGCATTGCGTTTGAACGCAGGTAGGGACATGCAGAGAAATTTATTCTTCGTTCAGGCATAGATATGCAGGCGTACGCAGGACGCCGTGACAGGCTGATATGCATAATATATTCTTCATAATGTTGTGCGTCAGAGCAGCGATACGCTCGGGTGAAGGTGCGCGAGCAGTAGGCGCGCGTCTTCGTCGTCGTTGCATCACTCGGTGGTGGTGGTGGTGGCGGTGAAAGGGTTCGCCGTGTTGTCGGCCTCACAGAGGTGGGCAGCGTCACGACTAACGCCCTGGGGGAATGTGCGTCCGGCGCCGGTTTCTAAAGAAACTGTGCCGACATATGTCTCAAAGCGTCCGAGGAAAACACAGGAAAAACCCCAGACAGCACAGCCGCCACCGGGTTTCGAAACCGGGTACCTCCCAGCCTCGACGTGGCATTACTCCCCATTCCGAAGGCTGGTCAGGGTAATTCAAAAATGGGGGACACCAATGTGGACGAAGATGGATATGTATATAAGGTAGCTGATGTTTGCTGTTCTGCCACACGGGTGGGCAGATCCAGACGCCGTCCCAACTCTGCATTCGAACGTATAGACATTGTCATCAAAGCTGCTTACTTGGCCCTCGTCGTCGTCCTCTGTATGGTCTTCATCTCGCATCATCGATTCGTCAGGGTTGAGGCGCCCATGCCCATGAACGTCCTCGTCATTGAGCGAAACGGATATATGATACACGGATACTACTTCACGGCAGCGGATCGGGATGGGCGATGACACCTCGTTGTTGGCTAGCATGTACAGTGAACCCTCGTTAATATGACCCCCGATAATCTGACATACGTGCTTTACGACCATACTCTTGTGGAACAATGCTGTGAAACTCCTGCAAATCTCCCCCGTTAATATGACAATTCCGCATTATGACCAAAATTTTCGGGAACGACCATGGTCATAATAACGAGGGTTCACTGATAGCAGGCGTATCGCTGCACCTAAGCCGAACGTTAGCAGGCGGAACAGCGAGATAGTCGGGTGAACATTAGGATGAAGAATGCATTTCTTATGCTCAGTGGCCGTGGTGCATTTATTCGTACACGGGCCATAGGCGCGTGTCTTCCTCGCCGCCGCAAAATATATCCGAAACGAATAATTGTAATTGGGAGTAGATTTACACGGAATGTGAGTCCGCCTACACATGTGTGGCTACATGCTGCCCGTGCCGCAGGGTATAGGACTGAGTTTCTCCCCGGCACACGGAATGCTTACATCCCCCATGCACATTGCTACCGTCTTCGGCCGGGATTGAACCCGTAATCTTGAGCTGAGCTACCGACTGTGCTAACGAGGCCGGCAATTCGAAACGAATTATTACAAGCAGCAATGATACGATGTTATTCGACGTTGTTTAATGAAAATGCGCAAAACTTCACAAACGTTCAAATGGCGTGCCCCTCAGCTGATCAACAGGTTCAAATTTTCTACAACAGTCCTTCTCTCCCATCGAGTGGCCCTTGGATATTTTTGTAACGCGTCCTTCACATAGCATACCGGTGGCGTCCAAGGTGTGACCTCTATGGTGACGGGGGAAGTGAATCTGTGTTCAGCCCACTGAGGAGGAAGTCAAGCTTGGCAATTCGTTTGCGATCTGCCGCAGAGAGGTTGTGCGCGGAATGTGCAGTAATGCCAAATTTTGCTTTCCACTTCATTAAAAACAAATCTACGAAATGTCAGTCGGGCAACTAGGGGTCGGGAGCCAATTGTGTCCCCGCGACTGCTGTTTCATGTTCCACTGGTGCAACACTCTTAAGGTTGTCTTTGAGACGAGTGGCACAAATATAAAAACTGAGAAATACATAACGTGGATTTGTTTAGAAGATTACTAGGTTCCTATACGGAGCGAGAGCGTTGCCACCTTGTAGGGTCAAAGCGATCACGTGGGCGTTACATTGGCATTGGCGAGCGACCGAGAGAGCTCAGTGTCGCGCCTCTTGTTGTTTTTGCGCACAGATAACGACGAAAAGGCACAGTTATCAATTTGTCATTTGAAAGTTTGGGAAATAAAATATTATGCAGGGTGCGCGGAAAAATTGGAACGATGCCGGTCGTGCGGAAGTTTCCACTTTGCAGCAGGTCGGTTGCGGATATACGATTGAGCCAGCACTGCGGGTGTAGATCCGATACGATTGCAACGTAGTCATAGGGTCCTTCGTTTTCGAGTTAAACCCTATTTAGCCCCCCCCCCCCCCCCCCCGAACAAATTTTCAAGAATTAGTGTAAAACGCGATAGCTACCCGAAATCCTTGCGGTCCTTCAACTTCTCGTTCTCGGTAAACCGTCGGAAAAGTGAATCATAATATCAACAAAGAGAGCTATTTGTTACACCCTATTTGTCTTCCGTTTATGATCCCCTCCTGCAGGAGTCAAAGACAAGCTTTTGTGGAGCTCGGGCAAGTGTTTGAATACCGCGGTCGTTCACTATCCCAGTTCTAAGGGAAAATATCAAAATTATTGTTTCTCGTCCCAGTGTCACAGCAGTGGCTTGTTTGATATGCCTTTTGTTTCACCCAAAATTCCCCGGTGACATATCAAACAGATATCATAGCGCCCGATTTCTCCCCGAATTCTCGTGTGTAAATAGCACCCGATTTCCCCCTCCTCCCGAATTTGAAAAATCATAAAACCCGAAATCGAAGAACCCTAAGCGTAGAGTACGTTCATCCTGTAGGGGCTATCTTATGACACTTTAGCGCGCCCGAGATGCGGCCCGTCAGCCACTCATTTTAATAAATCTCACCCTGTTGTCGCAAGGGGTGAACGAAACCGGAGTGTCCTCCTAACCCAGACCTAAATTCTGAGGTTATTTTTGTCTTCAGAGGCAGGATCGCCCGTCTGTTGTGAAATCAGAACTGTACACTATACGTGAACAGTATAGGGTTTATTCACATGACGTCATCCGCAGCAGGGTGCCACTGCCGCTAGCAGATCTTGCCGCCATAACGTAGGTCCTCAGGTTTTGGTCCAGTCCTTCACCCACATCGCGTTCACCGTACAGTTTGGTGTTTCAAAGTTATTGTATTATGGTGAATATTATTTGTACCATATCCAAGTAATTTCCATATTTTCAACGTTAATAGTCCTCTAATTAGCTTAAAGGCCGCGAACGAAAACTGGAACCAAACTTCGATAAACCTATATCATGGCAGCGATTTCAGCTTTTCGAAGCTGGTGCCCTCTGGAGGAGTGACGTCAGTGAATATGCTCTTTTCGCTACCTTTCTTTTTAATGCGCAATAATTTTAGCGATACCATTCAGGTAGGTCTCCATTGCATCACGGCGCTCTTTTCGCCTTGTCTTAGCAGATAACGGTCCGAAAGCATGTTGCTTCTCGGACGTATACATCCTCCCATATACACGGTTGTCATATTCCTTCTAATAGTATTCTAGTATGAGGGCATGAGTCTTTGCAGGGCGTTTCGGCATTAAGCAACGGTCGCAAGGTTCCCGTTTTTTAGATTGAGTCATAGATAACTTGAAGTGTCCATTAGCTTTTATGGTGGCCGCGTGGACGTGCACAAAGGCTGCGCTAACACGTTGCGAGTCAAGTGCCTGCGAAGTCTGGTACTGTTTATCGTTCCCCTTATGTTCATGGCGTTCCTGGGGACGAGAGGTAAGAGACAGTAGAATTGTCCGACGTTGTTTCTGTTATAAAGACATTTACCGGTCTAATGTCGATACTGTCATTCAGCATAGCCACAGAAATCGACCCGGGAGCCGCCCACAAACGCAGTCTCCTAATACCGAGAGACGTTAGATCTCGGAGCTACAGTATCTCTCGTGCGACTACCGCTTTATTCCAATATGCAGATCGATTTTTGGGAATGGAGCTGTTATAACAAAATTTACGCACGTGCGTTAAATTTTGTCAGTTTTGTCGAAACAGTCTAGACAGGATAAAGTTTTTGTATCAGGAGCAATGATTACTTCTTTGTTTGTTTGTTTGTTGTTTTTGTTGATTTTACGTTCACATATTTTAGCTTCATGCTCATCGACCAAAGCGCATTAAGGGAAAATTATAGTCTAATTTTATATCTTTCAGTTAGTTGATAATTACAGGAAGTTTTGCATTCGTGTTTCCTCCAACCGTTATAAATACATGTACAGTGCTGGACAAAAGTTTACGGAACACGCTCCGGCGCATTCTTTCCTCAGAGTGACACGCTAACAGCGAATGGGACCGTACGAACTTAGACATGTGCTTAGGTAACCCAGTCACCTGTTTGTAAGTTCGTACGGTACCATTCGTTGCTGGCGTGTCACTCTGAGGAAGGAATGCGCCGGAGCGTGTTCCGTAAACTTTTGTCCAGCACTGTACCATGGCGTTGTAGTGATTGTGCACGACCGTTACAGTGTGTTTCACCTAACGTGTTATTAATTCCTGTAAAAAAAAAAAAAAATCTACCTATCCGAAAGAATGCCGTTAACGGTATTTATCTTCTGGGAACTTTTGCCACGAATTGCGTCAGTTTTAATTACGTCTATTTTCGCGGGAAGTTTAATTTTTCAGAATTGAACTCAGACAAGAAGAAGACAAGGCAACGTTTTTTTCTTCCTTTTTTTTTTGCCAGAAATAGACAGCCCATGTAGGAACGACGATTTTCGCATTCTTTCTTTTTCTTTTTTTCAGCTGTTGCCAGTGGAACAGGGGAAGTGTCTTTGAATGGGTTGGGGTATTTCCTACATGGGTTGTCTATATCTTGCAAAAAATAATAATAATAAATAAAAAATTTTGCCTTCACTTGGCAAAATTTCGTGTTCAGTTCTCAGCCGCCCAACGTTCAACGTCAGCCGCCCAATAGTGAGGCGCGCGCCGTCTTTTTTCCTTTCTATCTTTTCGCGGTTCTATTTGGCGCTACGCGTCCCGCGTCTGACACTGAGCAGTCGACCGGTCGCATTGCTTCCACGCGCTGTAGCAGACGATTCTCGGCAGCCAATGAAAGTACCCGGAAGAGGTGACGTCACAACACGGCAGAGGGAACCGGGAGAGTTCGCCGCTGCAACGCGCATTCTCGTAAACTAATTCTCTCAGAATGTGCGCGCTTCACCAAGGAAATATTTTTCGTGACAGTTCCTAAAGGTATGTGCATTCATATCACGTGGTAAAAAATATATATATGTGATGCCCTTCATGCTCCTTTAAAATGCAGTCCACGTTCCTGAGGCGAGAGCCTGTCTGGTCCGTGTGCTCTGCCCTGCTCGGCAGAAGGAACGAAGTACTCCACGAGAGTCCAGTAAACTTTTCTGCAGAAAATATTCGTAATCACAGTGGAGCAAAAAAAGAAAAGAGAAAAAAAGGAAAGTTCACCGACGATTAGGATATAGTCGGCAATGCGAAATTTGAGCGCAGCTGTTGAGGTTGAGTTATACATCACTGTTTTTATTTTCCGTTAGTCGTTATGAAGTCGCTGCCCACGTTGGTGAGGTAGAGTCCGGTTATGTCTGTAGCGCGACTCAGTGTCACGTATACCATCTTTGGCGGATGTCTCTTCGCAAAGGAGTACACAACTTTTGCATAGTGCGATTTTGCGGTCACCACGGTTCGAGTCGCAGAGTTTGGAGCCATGCTCACCGAACTGCAACCAGATGCGTTCCGGCTTCTCAAGCGTGCCTTCCCTCCTTCGCTTTCCTCCTCGCGCCCTCTTCACTCTCGCCGTACGCTTCCCCGCTGCTTTCCTTCTCACGCTCTCCCCTACCTTCATCCTTCGCTTCCCTCCCCGTTCGCTCTGGCGGTTACAACCAGCCACTGGAAGCTCCCATGAATGCAATGCTCCAGGGAAAATGGCGGCCTCCCAAACTGCGTGATCTCCACGGGCCTCTCACAGCGGTCCCGCGCGATGAGCGCGGGAAAATCGTGGGCGAAGTGCGCATGCGCAGCCCGACCTCCTTTCCCTTCTCTTCTCGGGTTTGTCTCTTCCCCCCCCCCCCCCCCCCATAGCTTCGCCTGTTGTCGTTCCGCGCTTGCTAAGTAACGTACGTGTTGCCCCAAAGTAGAGGAACGAAAAGCGATGGCGGTTGATACAGCAAGTTTAAATACGCATGTCTTGTAACAGGCTTCACTGGAGCTTTAGGGGCTTCAACACCGAAGAGCAGTTGAAAACCAATCGCAGTTCGCACATCCAATATGTACAGACGAAGTTTTCGTAAACAACTGGGCCAGGTGTGTCGTTGTTGCCGATGGCTGCAGGGGCAAAAAAAAGTGTATTGATGATGCGAAACTCTGGACGCAAATTACTGTTATGAATAGGCAGTCGATGTTGATTTTTTATTTGAGCACCAGAGCACACTTACGTGTCACAAACGTTCGTAGATCACAGTGAATTAACGGCTGCGACGTGAAGGGCAACTATAGCATAGCCAGCACATACCATTTGATTAGCGGCATCCAAAATGCACGAATTACGGCACCGCACTGCACTATGAAACACCTCGAACGTTAGAGAGTGACTTGCAGTACACTTCAGACGCTAAACCGCATTGTTTCCTTCAGTAACAAAAAGTTACCAAACTTGTCTTACCGTTCACCTACGGGGTATCGAAAGAAGGAATGCCGACTTCCACACAAACGACTACATCCTTCGGCGGTGCAAGGATTCCCTGTCATGTCCTTATTTTCTGTTTTCCAGTGTTGCGATGATTAGCTGAATCAGCCATTTCGTGTTCACATTAGGGTGCGTTCACACGGGCCAACTTTCTGCACCAACTCGAACCAACGATGACCAACTTCAAGACGGTGCCGTCTCCGCGTTCACACGTACCAACTCGATAGCTCCACCCACAAGCGACCTTTCGGCAATCGAAGTCTATGGGTTCCAATCCAACTGCTGGTGACTTTTTTTGCAACTGTCATTATTCAAAGCGAAGTCATTTTATTTCGCCAGCTGACCAGTATCTCCAAAAAATGCCTATTGATATGTTTATGTGGCGCAAAAAACTCGAAGTACCCCCGTAGGATTTGAATCCATGCCAGGCAGTACGGCAGGAACGAAATCTCTTGACGCCCTCGAGGGTCACGTGGCAATGCTCCTCATGTTGATTGGCTAGAACACCACCAACTCTCCCAAGTTTTCGGTCGGTGACTGATTCGGAGCAACTCGAGTTGGTCGTGGTTGGTGGTGTCGGCAGACTCGGACCAAAAAGTTGGTCATAGCTAGTGGAGAAAGTTGGCGCGTGTGAACGCACCTTTAAAGTGCCACTCCGGACTCGGAAAACAAGCGTTTATTTAATTTAGTCCATGAAAAGAAGGTGCTTCAAGGATTCTATAGTGTAATTTCAATCCTGTTTACGAACGCTGTGAATTTCTGTCAATTTTTGAAGGTCTACTAAGCCTTTACAAGTTTCGATGACGCAAGGAGCGGGTAACGTAATCATAAGCCCACAAATTACAGTGATGTCATGTTCTGGAGAGGGCACTCGTCTCCTAGCAACAACGCCGGCGTTCTGAGGTTCATGTGGTGAAGTCACGTGACGCTGATCGAAGGAGGGGAAAATGCCAGAGATGTCTTCTCCCTCCTTTGTGTTTTCTCGACGGTCGAAGCGGTCGGATGATATGTCACGTGGGGCTCCGCAAACGGAGTGCAAAAGTGAACCCCCGGAAGACGCGAAGGGCAACAACGTTGCCAGATGAGAGCGGGGCGCTCCGTCCGACCTAACATGACGTCACAGTTCTCAAAAATAAAAATTAATTTTCTAGCTTTCGCGTCACGTAGAACCAAAATATTTTGCAGGAATTAAAGTGAGACGAGAAGATTTCAGTAACATAAGTTTGGTAGGATTCTGATGACACGAGATTTAGTCCGTAGTGGCACGTTAAGGACCTGTCACACTACGACGACGCGACACTGATTTCTCTCCAACATTGTCGGTGAAGTTGTTTTTGTTGGCGTCGGCCGCGTACTCATACTACAGCGACACCAGCAAGCGACAAGAGAATGACCGGCACGAGGATTGATCGGCCGATTCTGTTCTCCACGACGCCGATAGTACACCGACGCCGATTCCTGTCACACCGCACAGATAGCCGACTCGTGAGCACGTGATTGTGAGCCGCAGCCAACCACAGTTGTGAGCACAGCCACGGCCCCTCGATCGCTTATCGCATATCGAAAGTCCGGGTTGGATATGATAACCCACGTGCGTGTTTCAGGATTTTTTAAAACGTGTAATGGCTTTCAACGAGGATAGTCTCTCATTCTGCTATCTCGCTTTTGCCCGAAATCTCCTGATGAAAGAGTTAATTAATGAGTTTTAGTTTAGTGGTCATCTCGTAGTCGCATACTTTCTTCGAGAGGATGTCCGCCTGGCCGTGGAACTCAACTGCAAAAACGACATTTGTGCTGTTCTGATAGCTCTGATATAAAGAATCTGTAAAGGATAAAAATACACAACTTGTATATATAAAGAGCTAGACTTCCGTGCAGTAGGCTGCATATCTTTGAAACCCTGTACATGTGATTCCCGGCTCTGGCCAAACTTACGTTTGAGAATAGTTATTTGCATATTTAAGTGCATAGGAATAAAATTCTCCTTCAGCATTCGATGTGCCGTTCTTGGGTTGAACACAACCATCGACGTCTTCTTTCGGACACAGCAGAACAGTACGTCTTTATTAAGCTGACAAAGCTCTCCTGTAGCCCTCCCTACCACTCTCCCATGCCCTGTACAGTCACAGCACTGTCCCTTTACACCGTGGTCACAGTAAACGTTCGTCTGGTGACCTTAATCTTCCCAACGCCATTACCTGGCAAAGCTGGTTAGGATATCGTGTTGGGATAGCAGTCCTATGTTGCGGAATGGTGCAGATTGAGACAAAAGTTTACGGAACCCGTCACTGACGCATATCTTCATCGGAGCGCGGGGCCCCTGCTAGCTATGAGGAAGAGATGGAATAAGAAACGGGTGATCAGCTATTCTGTCCATATCTCAGTACGCGTGTCCGCTCTTGTTTGCTGCTGGGGTGTCGCCCCAATAGCGAAATGCAACGTCCCGGTGTTCCGTAAACGTTTGTCGCAAGCTGTACCTACTTCTCCTGTTATCCGCGTTGTGCCGCCATTTGCGATTGAAATTGTGCTCACGAGAGAGCGTTTTAAATACCTTCACATTTTGGGTTAGTATGAGTGAACAGGCCGTGGGTAGACATAATACTGGTGCGAATATATTCTAGAAAGGTTTCCGAGGGGGAAATGACACAAACATTTCGTCTGCTGGTCATAACATTCGAACTGTGCGCTTCGCAAATTGGATGTCTGATGTTGACGATTTCCCCGGATACGTCGACACTCCAGTGGGAGAAGCCTCTTCAAAAACTCGCAGTTTCAATCTCGTTTCCCCACAGGCTTTGAAAAAGCTGTCGAACAAGATCGATTTCGTCAAAATCGGTCCAGTAGTTATCGAGCACTAATCCCAAGTTTCTCCCATAGAAAGTACATGGCTCTCCGCAGGTTGTATCCCCTCTTAACGTGCTTTTTCCGAGTACTTTCCCGTCAAGCACTGAAGATCCCAACTGGGACTGCAGACAAAAGTCGGCAAATATCAATAAATAGGTTTTTCTCGAATGGGCATTTTTGAAGAGCAGAATCCATTGTCGACAGGCTCGAAATGTATTTAATTTTATGTTGCCTAAAAGTTAAAGGATCGAAACGCAAACAAACTCGCGCGCTATGGCTCTGGAACAGGCAGTACGATGGATTGGGTCTTTTTTCTCCAAAGGCACGATTTAGGTACTTTTTTGATAATTGAATCATTGTATTTCACTATCGGGTTCGCTTTTAATTATGATACGGTAAAAAAGGAACCTTTTTTACATAACGTGGATTATTTTGGTGCTAGCAAAGCTACGTAGAAAAAAAAAAAAGTTTTGCGTTGCGCTTTCTATTCCTCTTATTTACACGTGACATTTCTGAAAGCAGTAAAGCGTCCTCAGAAATATATAGTATATTTTTCGGTGTATGACGCGCACCCATTTATAACGCGCATCCCCGAAAATTAGCGGAATCGAGACAGTTTTTGGTGAAATCTATCGCGGATGCAGTATTTATCCATGTCTTGCAGATCCGATCCTACAGATGCGGTGCGTCCTATAGACTTCGGTCTCCTCGCCGCTCTCACGCACTCTCGGAAAATACGGTAATATCCGTCGGCCTTTTCGTATGAAATCATACCTACTCGTAAATTATGCCCAACGATTAGCGCCAGAGCACTGTGCACTGCGGGGATGTACTTTGCACTAGCACAGCTAGCCGTCTGTGTGCAGTAAATGCAAACCATACCATCTGGTTCAGCTCATATCCGCGAGTAAGCACTTAACTAGCACGGTGTCATAACTCATAACTTGCACTTGGCAAAAATGCTCGCTAAAAAATAAACATAATTACTTTCGAACTTTTCAAAACCATCAAATGGTTATGGTGAACCGCGAAGTCATACAAACTAAATTTGTAATGCACTTGATGAGTACTTTAAAATACTCTGCCTGGTGAGTTGAGGACGAGTCTCAGACTCATTCTCAATAGCTTTGGCAGTGTAGCGGCCGGTGGACAACGACGAGGATGGACACGCGCCTGGAGCACCCGCTTCAGTTCCACCGGCGCGGCCATGGAGATAGGCCACCGTCATCGCCTCTCCGTGGCATACCATCATCGCCGGTCGGGACTCATGTAGAGGAACACCATCGTCCTCTACAGGCAGCGCTTTCCGCACGAGCACCGAGCGCGTGCTCAATGCACAGCCAAGGCTATTGAGATTGAGTCTGAGACTCGTACTCATCTTTTATGCAAACGGGGCCGCTTACGGTGGTACTTGGTACCTTACTTCAAGTACAAGTTTGAGGTACTTTGCCCATCACCGCGCTGACGGGAGGTGGTGGATTCGAATCCTACCACCGGCTATGCTGTCTGAGGTTTTCCCTGGGTTTTCCATTTCCCCTTGAGATCGGCCCAGGACGCCATTCCTATCCCCTGTCCCCCCACTCTTCCTGCTGCTCTGTCCACATCTGTACGCCACTCATAGCCGCAGTTGCTTCGCGGCGCTAAAACGGAATAAAAAAACAAAACGATTTTTTTTGTCCGCACATGTTATTAATGCATATAGCACGCTTGGAATAGAGCTCAAATTTTCGTTGGTAACTTTTACTAAGGCTGCAGATGCCAAATTCTTCAAGTTCCACTTGAACTAGTTTTATTTGAAATATGAAAAAGATGACTATTTATGAAGTACTGTCTCAGTTCAAAGTGCATAGCATTTTTAGTACTCAGTTTCATGTGCTTAGCAAATGCAGAGTAATTGCACGTAAAATTTTTCGTTATAAACACCAATCACTCGTTCTGTGAACACTTCAGACGGGTGGGTGTTCTTGTGGCACGGAACCTGACGTGCTATGGAGCAAGAATGCACTCCTTGCAACGTATAGTACGTGCAAGAGGAGTACGCTGTGTACAACGCAATTCAGTTGTCTGTTGTGCCGTAGCATCCTTCTTGTTTGCAGTGGGCTAAGCACTTGGAAAATCTCCAATGTCAATACTCGAGCCGGTCTGATTGCCCCATAGTATTGGAGCTCGAGCGCTCACACATTCGGTGCAAAATAGCTTTCGTAGCTCTACCTTGTACGGTGGTCTTCAAACATTCTAGAACACTGTGGCAATTCGTGCCGCATGACGTGACACTTACCCGGTTTTAGGCTTTTCTCGCCTTGTATTAAAGGGATGGTTCTCTCTCGAAGCATTTTTTTTTTATTGAAAGGAGTGAGTTATTCAAAGGAGTATTTGAGTTGCGTTACAGGTGCTAGACTGGGTAAAATCACCATGAGGAACCCATTTCCGCAAAAACGTTAGGGTGACTTGGGAAATTTCGGAGTTCAATTCAGGAAATTAAATTTCCATCAATTGAAATGAAATAAAAATGGCACCAATATGTGGCCAATGTTCCTGGCAGAAAAAAAAAACCCTTGACCGCATGTCTCACCATTGGTTACGTTATTTGCTATGAATTTCCATCATGGTTGGTGGACCATCCTGTGTGATGGCGCCCCGCTATCCAGCAGATGCATTCTTCCTACGTTTCTTCCATTTCACTTACGTGTACTAGCATCTTTTCTGTGTATATCCCCTATACGCTGACGTCCTCCTAAATTCTTCCGAAGTCATGCCGAATCTCCCGCGAACAACATAATGAAACAGCTTAAATCTGTCTTGCCCCCACAGCGTGGAGTAGTGATACGCTCCAATGCGGAGAACGTCGACCGTATTACTCTTCGTCGTGGCGGCTGACCCTCGGTCAAAAACCCCTCGACCGTTCCTTAGAATGTTGTTTTTATTAGTCTGGCGCCGTTTGTTTGTTTTTCTCTCGTTCCGTGGACGGCACTCGATAAAGTCGGGTAAACAAAGGCGAGGTTCTTTCAGGCTGCCTGCCTGTTATATAAAAGCTGCTAAGCTGTTGAAAGGCTTGGCCCGAGATTGTGCCAGGAAGTGTCCACCGAGGTTCTGGCACTTCTATTCTTTCGGCAATCCTTGCTCTTTGAATTCCTCTTAAAGAAAACAATAGCGACGGGGATGGAGGTTGGTGAATGCGC
The DNA here is from genome assembly GCF_037126465.1 of Ornithodoros turicata. NCBI lineage: Eukaryota > Metazoa > Arthropoda > Arachnida > Ixodida > Argasidae > Ornithodoros > Ornithodoros turicata. The sequence goes on from NC_088201.1 coordinate 42,343,317, forward strand.
GCGAAAGCACGCCGAAGCTTTAGGAATATCAATGGGCTCTGAGCTTTGAAGTTGATGTGACGCGTCTGTACGACGGGATCTTACATATGCGTACGTTTGAATTATTTTGTTATGACCGAAAGACGCACTACCTTTAATCAAGTGTTTCGTACTTCTCGGCGAGTAACTCTCTGTACGGAGTGGTAGTTATTGCTTAGACCGCGTCACGTAATTCATTTCAGATCCGTTCAGTTCAGCTGCTCGCAGAGCCTTTTATAGGTAGGGTTCCGGGTCTTCGTAGTTTTCTTCTTTTTTTTTTTTTTGTCATATTGGGAGATTGGTTTTCGTCGTTTATTATCCGCAAATGCAGTTTTTCGTCGTTAATTTTTACGACAGAGTTAGCACGCGAAATTCGTAGAAAAAGCGACGGTTGTGAAATGACATACTGAGAAAAAGAACGCTAAGCTGACTTGCAAAAGCGCTTACTAATATGCGGCGGAACTTGCAGACAACGACGTCTGTATCATGATCACCTGGCGATATGAACGTCTGGAAATCTGAATATTCCTTGACACAGTCGCCAGGGGGCTTTGCGTGCGTCCCATCCGTCCCATCTTATCAGTGTCTAGCTGTCCTTTCAGTGTGTGTGTGTGTGTCCCTCGTATACTTTGAGCAGGGGTGGAACCAGACCCTCGCTTTTGGGGGGAAGGGGATGGCAGGGGAAAGGAGGAAACCTAATATTTAACCTGAAACCTACAGCCACTATATAAGCTATGTAACCTTAGCTTACAGTATCGGCACACTTTTCCCCCATTCACCTCGCTGCCGACGGTAGTCATTGGCTTTGAGGAGTCACGTGGTGCGCAGCGTGCTGTGCGGGGAGCTGTGGGCGCCGTCATCTTGGGGCTTTCGTTGCGCGGACGTGACTGGTTCTCTCCTCAAGTTGTGTTTTGCGCCCAGAAAGCCGCAAAAGCTGCGATATGCCGTGCTGCGCGACACTGTGTTGTAAAAACTGCACCGCCAAGGGACATAATGTACATATATTTCCTCTCAGAAAGAAGGATGGACATCGTCTCACTGCGTGGTTCCACATCATGAATGTTGCAAGCCTTTTTTTCTTTCTACAGAAGTCCTGCTGCGGGTTTGAAACCCCTGATGAGAGCTCTAAGACATATACACTCACTGAAGTTTCAAAAACAATAGTTTAATATCGCAGTCACGCTACATTTTCAGTGGGCATTGAAATCAATGAAAATCGCGTATACATGTGATGCCATCCTCGGGGGTATATCAAGTCAAGTGGTACAGTGCATATACATTTTGCAGGGACGGCGCTTTTTCAACGAATCTTTGGTTCACTGGCCGTTCAAAAGCACCGCGTGGAATTCGGTAACACGAAGTGTGACGTACAGAAATAACAGCGTAACGTTCGCGCGGAACGGTGATAGCTGCGAAATCCCTCGACAAATTTCAGTGTCGTAACGATTTCTTACGACGATTGCACACGTATATTTCGCCGTATATTTTCAGCATTAAACGAAGCCTAATACACATGTCATAGCATCGCCTATGAGTAATGGACTCCCCACACACAGCGGCGAGGCAAAGCAACGTCACCGCGCGGCAATCCGAAACGGGAACTGCACCGACATGGGGAGACGTACGCCACAAAATGGCCGCCGTGTTCGCCCGCGTTCCTCAGTGACGATACTGTTAGCGAAGCTGTAACTGTACTGAAACCTAAGGAGGAAGCCTAAGGACAGAAAAGGAGGAAACCTAATCCGCCAGTGACTGCGAGGGGGATGTGAAGCATGATTCTCAATAAAAAAGGAAGACCCTGTGGGCCCCGCGTGCACTTCACCATGGAAGCAGCTCGACGCTCTGCCTTGGGCGCCACTCCGCGGCGGAAATATCCGCAACTTGGTAGGTGAGCCGGTTGCAGTGGCTGTAGTTTTGTACGCTGTGGCTTCGAGAATCCTACGTAATTGATCTGTTATGCGACTTCTTCCGGAATTCTAACTTGAAAAAAAAAAAAAAAAAAGCATTAAGCTTGACGATAGTGGTCATATGTACGGAGTTCGTGAAGCTCAGAACAAGACAAACGTTGGCTCAGTCGTAATTGCAGCAAACTCTAGTACCGTCTAGTAAAGGGTAAAAATTTCAAAATGTTTACCCTCTATTTCAGAAGTTTCCCTGTAACCTATGGGCAATACCCTCTATAAACGTTACACAGATCATCTATAATTAGAGGTTACTGTCTCCTAACCGCCACACAGACGTAAAGGTTACAGTTTGGCCAGGCATGGCTGCCTCTAAGACGCCTGCCTCTTCACAGACGCTACATAAGAAATGGTATTCAAAATTAGCTCTCATCAGTACAGAATACAAACTGTCTTTGCAACATATTGCTATAGCATAGGTAATTCATCTAAAGGTATCCAGTGGCGAAAAACGAGTGATCACTATACGTGCACAGATTCGCATGAACAACAAATGAAATAAATAAATAACTGTAACTGGAAAATATTTATTATTTAATTTGCAAACCTGGCACTACAGCAGAGGCAGGAGCACGAGGACGTCACAATACAGACACTTCAGCGGTGGTCACTGGTCAATGACATCCAGTTTCAACGAGGTATACTCTTTACAGTCCTTACGTTGTTGCAAGACTCTATCAGTACGCCGAGAACGTTCCTATTCATTTCCGATATCTGATAACGACACGTCAGCGACGCGACCGTGGTAAATCAGAGGCACATGAGGAAGTAAAATACAATGATGAGAAAAGATTAAGCAAAGAAGGGACGTAACACACTATATTTTGAACTGCGTTGAAGAGACAGACAGGCGCTGCGATCAGCGTTGCTAGACTGTCCAGCAAAAACGGAGCAACAGAAACTTCGTAGTGAGCATACGGTACAAATACCCTGATAAAGTTCCATTACTTCAATCTTGTGCTTGCTTCATAATTCAGAACACGATCAGATGTTAATGCAGAAACAGACACAATAACGCAGCGCACACTGATCCGAAACTCTCGTATTGAATGTGCGGCTAGAACAAGAACACAGTAACTTTTGGGCAGTACCTTTTATAAAGGTTACTTCGCAAACAAACAAGAAAAGCAATCGAAGGAAATACAGACGCGTAATTCGTTTAGAAGTTACAACGTCCTTATAAAGGGTACATTTATAAGTTACGACGATTACATTTGGGTTCAATTCAAAAGTAACTTCTATTGCTCCCACAATGTCAGGTTACAAGTCGTTTTTAACCTCTATATAGATGTGTCGTTCGGGTAACCTATACGATATTTTGAAATCTACGTCTATATAGAGGTTACACGTCGCTAAAAGTTGCAATAAAAGGTATCGAATTAAGAGTGATATACGCATTTCACCACGTTGCGCATACTGGTAAACATGGTTACAGCGTATACAGATCAGTCTGTGCTGTGTAGATCCAATGTTCTGCTGAAACAGTGTGCACTTCTAGCACGTGATGAAATATTCTCTACCGGCCTCGGTGGCTCAGTCGGTAGCGTGTTCGCATACTGATCCCGAGGTCGCGGGTTCGAACCCGGCCGAGGACGCCAGCAACTTGGTGGCAGGGTACAAGTTGCTTAGACACGCCGTCTTCCGCGACGGACGTTAAATACGGGGTGCCGTGTGATGAGCTTTCATCGCACGTTAAAGAACCCTCAGGTGGGCAAAAGCAATCCACGGACACGCCGCTGTGGCGTGGCTCATGATGTAAGTTGTCGTAAGCGACGTAAACCCCCAATTATTATTACTATTATTATTGAAATATTCTTTACGCCGTTGTCTGTGTGCTGCTGTCTTTCCGAGCCGTGTTACCCATTACGGCGTCCCGAATTCAGCACTTTGTATTTTGTGCACGACGATTTTGACATTTATTTTACTTAACAAAATTATCGTTATGAAACACATACAGAAATTGGTCTCATAGTTGAAACCAGACCTGTTACTAACAAGAACAGATACCGGGAAACTATTCCATTAAACGGAATCCATTCCAGAATAATATAGAATTCTACGTATATTATTCTGGAATGGATTCTTGAATGAAAACGCTCTAGTTATGTGGGTAGCGACGAGGTTATAGATCATAAATCAGTTATTACAATATAAGTGACCACATATTGCTTTCAGTCTATTCTCTTGCTGTGTTTTCTTTCCTTTTTTATGTTTTGAGCGATTTCAGCAATGTGGTGAAAATCACAGGCAAGACTGCTTGCTCAGACTTGTCGCACTTAGTGTGGGAGGTGACCGAAATAAACCGTCCCGAAATAAACCGTCCCGAAATAAACCGTCCCGAAATAAACCGTCCCGAAATAAACAGTCTCGAAATAAACAGTCTCGAAATAAACAGTCTCGAAATAAACAGTCTCGAAATAAACAGTCTCGAAATAAACAGTCTCGAAATAAACAGTCTCGAAATAAACAGTCCCGAAATAAACAGTCCCGAAATAAACAGTCCCGAAATAAACAGTCCCGAAATAAACAGTCCCGAAATAAACAGTCCCGAAATAAACAGTCCCGAAATAAACAGTCCCGAAATAAACAGTCCCGAAATAAACAGTCCCGAAATAAACAGTCCCGAAATAAACAGTCCCGAAATAAACAGTCCCGAAATAAACCGTCCCGAAATAAACAGTCCCGAAATAAACCGTGCCGAAATAAATCCTAGTAATACTCCCACGCTTTTCAAAATCCCGCTACCGGCGAGAAAACCACCGCCAGCTCTCCCGCCACGGACGTGTTTCAAAACCCCCCACACACTTCGACGTCCAGGATTCGAAGCTCACCCTCGCGGGTCCATGCCAGTTACACCGACGAGGAACCCACCGCCAGCTATCCCGACACCGATTGCCGGTCGCCCATGGCCACATGACCGGTGGCGGCCCGCACCTCGCACCGACGGGAAACGCAGCCGGCACGCCGGCAGTAGATTGTGATCGTCGACTGCCGGCCACTCGCACAGCGTGCCCCAAAAAGCCGCCTTGCTTTCTTCCTTGCTATGGGGTAGGGAAGGTCGACGTCTCCCTCGCCGGAGTGAGGAGCGGTGGCACCCCGCACCGACCAGTTAAAAATCCCCTACCCACGGGAAGCCGGCCGACTGAGCAGGGGTCCCCGAAATCCACCAGTTAGAATAAACGCTTAAGAATAAAACATTCAAGAATAATCCGCTTAAAAAAATACGCGGTTAAAAATATATCTCCTAAAATAAACCGATTTCTATCCCCTCTTAGAGATCACCGTTTAATAATCCACCATTAAAAATAAACTGTTTCAAAATCCCCTCACCATCTAGCACGGAGGCGGACTGATTTGCGCCGGGTTAGATCAGGTTATGTTAGGCTAGTTTGGGATAGTTTGGTCCTGTGAGGTGTGTTTAAGCCCCTTGCTTGCAGTTTACCTTGATTTGGGCCATACCACATGACTCTAGCAACTGTAGGGTGGAGTTGGGGGGGATTCTGAAACTATTTATTTTTAACGATATATTCTTAACCGTGGATTCCTTAGCGTTTTTATTTAAACGGGGATATTTCGGCGATTATTTTGATGCGTTCATTTTTAAGCGTATATTCTGGGAGATATATTTTTAACAGTGGGTACTTACGCGTTTATTTTTGAAAGATTATTTTTAATGGCCCTTTTGTTTTGTTCTAGATCATTGCATGTTGAATGCATGATGGCATCAAATATCTTGCGGTGACCTATGTGGCAAAAGCCCTTTCCTTTTGTAATTTCTGGTGAGCTCCAAACGTGCTGTCTTTGAATGGTGTATTCCTTTTGCACAGCGCGGCAAGCTGTTTTGCCGTACATTGCTGGCCGTTATTGAAGTTGGAACAGTTAGGGCGTTTTTGACAATTTCCAGAGCTCTAACGGCGTGGTCTGACATTGTGCAGGCTGTTGTAGGGAACCAATATGCTATCTGTTATTGTGACTCGCCATTTAGCGCTTCTGTGGAACTAAAGTTGGTGAAGTTAAGCTGGAATCGATGCTGCTCTTTTTGTCAAGTATCAGACAAATGAGGAATTTTCAACAGCCTTGCTTGAACATCGAACACGCGTCGCCACTCGGTACCTTTTGCTAAATCTGGCTTGCTCGTGCAATCTTCTCTGAACGGTTTATTCTGAGTGATTTATTTTAAGCCGTTTATTATTGTACGATTTATTCTGAATGATTTATTTTAAGCCATTTAATATTGTACGGTTTATTCTGAACGATTTATTTTTACGCGGGGATATTTGGGCGTTTATTTTGAAGGGATTTATTCTAAACTGTTTATTTCGCTATACACCCCTTAGTGTGCGCTTAGCATGTTTTGGCAAAGTTGCATGCTGCAGCTTTCCAGATATTAAGGTGACTGTACACCAAAGTTCAGGGAGTTCAGAACAGTCTTCCTGGGGTTGCTAGTTGTTGACTGCAAAATTTTCCGAAGTTCCGCAGAAGGCGCTTGTGTTGCCGTTCGCACACTAATCCCCATCTTGTCTGTGAATAATTACTCTTCGACTTGAAATTTAGAATGATATGCTCCCTTTAATAAACAAACAAAAATCTTACTTTGCCGTTTGAATTCTTTTGAGTGACGGATAGCCAGCGGTGTCGCGATCGGCGTCCCTATATTTTGTGCGGGGAAGCGCTGAAACTTCAAACGCTTCCCAGTTTCGTTGTGACCATCGCTCTTAATATGAAAACGACGAGCAAAGCAACAGTATCTCCTGTTATGACCATCCTTCGTTGACTCTTCTTCGTTGATGTGCTTTTTCCATTGCCCCACATTATCACCATGTGTCAACCACCTACCCACTTGGAAACGGCCTTAACCGGAGGGGGCGCTACCAGTGCTCCGAAACTTTAGTGTACGGGGCCTATAGGCGCTGGACTTTTCCAAGTAGACATGGGAATTTGCCGAAATGACCTCAAAATGCCCTTATGTCGAGTACGCTTGTAGTCGCCTCATCCAACGTGCCATCTCATCCACCGTGCCGCCTCATCCACCGTGCAAGGTCATCCATCATGCCATGTCACCCATCGGGCTGGATCATCCACAGACCGTGTCACCTCATCCACCGTGCCATGTCATCCATCGGGCTTGGTCATCCACCATCATCCACGGACCGGTGTTTATTCCCTATGCTGTCTTCATAATCCCTCCGAAATTTTAAATGCCCCTGCGCGCGCTCAGTGGAGTGAGAGGATATCAGACATGTAGGCAATACATTGTCTTATATAACAAACAAGCACTTTGCATTACAAATAGCATTAGCACTTACCACCACATTGAAACTGAACACGGCGCTTCATTAGTATTTTTTTAAATCCACCTGCAATTTTATCTAATAAACCACCGGACGGAGGAGACCAACTCCCTAACAAGCATCCACAGCTCCGGGTACTCATAGAATTCTTGAGGAAACAGCAGAACTGCTCAAGATTGCGACTTCAGGTACTCCAATACGACCCCATGGCTGTTGCAAGACCTTCCGACCAGAAGGTGGTACGACAGAACTTCGAGCTCGGACGTGAAATGGAGCTGTTCAGGGCCCATTATACGTACAGTGCTGTTAATTTTCAGGACATCATAGATTATTTATTTATTTTACAGATGCTACTGGCCTTCATCAGGCCTAAGTAGGAGTGGGAACGCAAAAAAACAACAACAAACAAACAAACAAAAAACACATACAATGAAAGATGAAAGTCACTGAAAAGGTTGGCCAGCTGTAGGACAGTTCATTCCACCCTGTAATTGTCCGAGGAAAAAAGGAATATTTAAAGCAGTCAATTTTTTTTTTTTTTTTTTTTGTGACCGTCGTGTCTCCCTCGATCTCAAAGGTCGGAGAACGTTTCCAGTATCTTAAACTTTTGGTGTGTCGCAAGCTACAAAATTTGAAGACGATTTTTTTTTCGGCGAATTTGCAGCAACTCCAACATAGCTCTTTGATACGGTCTAGTGACTGAATCTGTCCGTTTGTAGCAGTTGCAAATAAATCTAAGTGCTCTCCTCTGAATAGCTTCTAGTTTGGCAATATTCGTTACTGTGCGAGGGTCCCAAACTACACTTGCATATTCTAATATAGGGAGAACACATGTTTTGTAATTTCCTGTCTGGATTCGCATCCTTAAGGTGGCGCTTTAAATAGTATAGCTTTCCTGCGCCTTTACAACGTCATTTATGTGGTCGTTCCACTTCAAATCCCTGCACAGAGTAACCCCAAGGTATTTCTAATAACCAACTCCAGTTAACACTTGTCCATCAACCGCGTATTCGAATAGTCGTACTGTTTGTTTCCTGTAACATGGATATACATACATTTACCAAAGTTTACCAGTCCATTGGAATGCAGAGCACCAATCCATAGTGTTCCTCGGACATTCATTCAGATGTAACTGGTCAGCCACACTTTATACCTCGGAAAAAATAATACGGTTATCTGCAAAAAAGTCGAATGTGCGCCTGCATATCCTTTGCGATGTCCTTAATGGAAATCAAGAAAAGCAGGGGCCCTAGAGGTATATTGGTAGAGTTCAAATGGACGGAGCCTTGCTTGCGTCCTGCATTTGTTTGCGTATCCATGCAAAGACGTGCCAGCTCATGATTTCGCGTTCCACTGAGCAATAAATGTTTTTTGTTGTCAACAAGATAAGTCGAACTTGTGTGTATGTTACTGCTTGGGGGACGCGTGCTTCTTCCTTTGTATCTTCCTGCTATATTTCCAACACGTGATGACCAGATCGCGGATTTGCATGTTTTGCATATTGCATTCCTGGATATGCACGGCCGGAGATTGCAGATCTGGACATTAACATAAAAACAATTTCTGCATATAAATCAGCGGTCTGGTAATGATGTCCTGAGGATCCAGTGCCAACGAACGGAAGCAGTCAAAGCGGTGTTGGCGTTCCTCCAGGTGGAACAGGGTCATTGATCTACGTCCCCATAAATGTCTGGTTCAACACTGTACACCCTATTACCCTTAGCTATCCAAACACTGCTGACAATTTTACCTTTCACCCAATTTAAATTTTCCAAATTCAGCTACAATACAATTTTTGCTGTCTTCCGTTCAAATTTACCTGACCCCACCACTACAGAGCAGCTTTTATGTTCAATTGTTCAATCAGCAGCCACATGTTGAAACATTTCTATCGCAAACATCACGATTCCAGTGTTCAGTTTGTAGGTAAGAAAATTTGTCACATATTTTCACTATGGTACAAAGAGTTCCCTGACACAATGGTAAGAACATTAGAGGACGGTTACGACTCGTGTAGCGGGAAATTCAGCGTGTGGTGAAATGAACAATGTACGTGTGGTGAAGTGAGGCCGGATGAAAGTGAGTAGACAAATTTATTTAAGCGTGATGAGTATTGATTTGTGGTCACTGAAATGGTTGGCGAGGTGAGTGGTGTCCTGAACGAGGGGGCTGTTCTGGAACACCAAGTCTATGCGTGAGCCATGTCTAGTTGTGGGTTGGCGGTTGTCGGTGCACAGCGTAAGGTCCAGTTGTTCGGGCATACCACTTAGGAAAGTGGTCTTCTTGGCCAATGAAACGTCCACGTTGAAGTCTCCGACGACGAGAAGCTTGTGTGTGCGGTAAGGCGCGAGTACATACACGATAAAGTCGCGGCCGGGTGCGTTCCGGCGCTGCGCGAGGCGAGAAGTAGCGCACAGCCACCACGAGCCCTGTGGGAAGCTGCACGGCACAAATTTCTCCAACGTCGTCTCCAGGAAGGGTGACTTCAATTGGTGTAGCCAGTACTCCAGCACGCAGGTAGATGGCAACTCCGGCCGCTCGGTTGCCCTCGCCACTGCGACGCGCCTCGCAGCAGCACTTGAAGCCGTCGACTTGTATCTGTCTCTCCGCTTCCATCCACGTCTCGGAAAGACACAGAAGTGATGTCTTACGGAGGACATAGTCGTGTGCAACGTATTCTACGTGGAGCTGTATGGAGCGTACATTTAGGGCTGCGAGTGTCAACGAGTGGGGCTTGTCTAGTTGTTCCACGCGCTGCGTAGTGATGGTGCTCAGGCGGTGCTTTTGCAGTCGATGAAATTCGTCCGCAAAGTTCTGTCGATATTCGCCTTTCTGTGATAGAAGTTGAAGTCATTACCAGCATTTGTCAGGTAGAGTTGATGGATATCGGTTGCACGGCTGAGTGCAACGTACACCAGTTTTTGAGGATGCTTTTTTTGAGTATTCATACACCACATGTGAGTATAGGTGCCTCCCTGGGACTTGTGTATGGTTATAGCACTAGCTTGCACCAGGGGGAATTGAGTGCGACGGCAGGGCAACCTTAGTGTTTTGGTTGACCGTGCACGTCATGCACGGTCCGCTGCTCGACGGGGACCCATTCGGACCTTGTGAGACGATTTTGTTTGCTGTGGTGCTTCGTCCGATGCCGCGCAACATTTCCCACGCCATCTGCAAACTTGCACCAAAGTCTCGGGAAAGTCTACACGATACAGCTGACGCTGTAAAACTGACGTACTTTGGTTTTTATTTCACTTTCCATCGATAGCGGTTGTAAACTGGCGGGATTCTCCTGCTTACTCCCAACGTTGAGCGCACATGCGATTAGAGTTTTGTGCGGACATGCGAATGTCGACGACGCCGGCGCGATCTCGGGAAAGTCTCCACTATACAGCTGACGCTGTAAAATAAGGAAATCAAAGCATCGGAGTCTGTGAGCGCCGTTCTCGAAGGCAACGAACAGCACAACGAAGAGCTGTCTACACATGGCGCTGGCTAATTCGTCGGAGCGAATTCTAATCCAGCGACATAGCGCGCATTTTCATGGTACATGGTTTTCTTAACTGGCAAAACAGGAAGCTTTTATTATTTTTATTTTTATTTTTATTTCTGTGTTAGCGCCGTGAAGCAACTGTGGCTATGAACGGCGTACAGATGTGGACAGATGGAGAGAGGACAGCAGGAAGGAGTGGGGGACAGGGAGGGAAAGCTTTTAATCATCCCATGTAAAAATGCATACGTATGTGTGCACTTTTTAAAACCTGGCTATAGTGGCATACTGTAATGACCAACGAGGAATGCCTGAGTATGCAACAGTTTCAACTGCCTAAGAATGTGCATTTTCATTTGGAGAACTTTTTTTTTACACAGTTAGGTTATTTATACAGTTCCAAGGTACACAGAAGCTTCCAGAGCAGCAGCGCCGGCGTCATAATATTTCTGCATATTTTGTGCATATGTAGACGTTTCGCGCCGCATATTTGCATGTATATTTTGGAAGATTTTTGTGTATAGACAGTTTACAGCAGCCAGTTGCTTCGGGCGCTAGTAGATGGCGCCACAGTAGCCACGCCATTGCTTGCCTTCTGCGAGAGCCTGTGTACCTTTGCCTATGTGAGTGTTTCCGACCTTTTTTGCCGATGTGCTACAGTTCTGTGCAAAATCTGGAAAAGCAGAGGGGGGACTTGTCCCGTGATTGAGTGTAGAAACTGTGACAGAGATCTGATCGTGTGGGACGAAGCTGTTTGTTAAATTCACGAGCCGTCGATATACAAAGACCGCCCGCGTTCGATGCCTTTTGCAATGCACGGGTTTTCACAAAGAGAGAAAAACAAGCTGATTCGACAACAGTAGGTATCGAATCTTGAGAGGAAGGATTTCAAACCGGGAGAGTCAGCGAGGGTAAGTAATGCAGCCCTCAAAGTGGCGCAGCATTTCTGTGTGAGCCCCAAACTCCGCTGTAGGCGTTGGCTGCTGCTTGTGAGAATAACTTCCCCCGTAGTAGCAGGGGTCACGTTCCTTGCAGTTGAACGGTTCTGTGTACATGCCTTGTCAGTGCACGAAGCACTCGTGAGCCCCTTGTTTGTCGCCTCTACAACCTTGATGAGCGGTGTACAAATATGACTGCACCTGCTGCTCAAACCCGCTTTACATGTGCATGTTGCCGCCAAAGTGGGCCCGAAGCTAGTCTCTGTACTACACGTTCTTCTCACTGTTTGTGTCGACCTGATGTCGGCCTTTAAAATTCGTACACCATCGTTGCACTGGCACAGTACTACACCGACATGGCCGCTGTCAAACAGCTTCGTTCCCTTCGCAAATTCTCTGTAGTTCAGCGCAGGCTTTCCGTCTCCCTCTAGCTCGTTGATCATGTGGTTGTATACATCTGAAATCAACAATAAAAGTATATGCTACTTCATAACGACAACATAGCAGCCCTTACATGCATATCTTTCTCAGGCAGTTGTACCGCAACTCTTGCCATAAAAAGCAAGAAATTACGATCTTACGATATTACATTATGAACGTACCCACAACGCAACGTATGTGCAACAAGAGATGAGGGAAAAAAAAACGCCGAAATATGTAGGAACTCGAGCATAGCGGGGCCGATCATCTGGGACGCACGAGGACAGAAATATCACTTGAAATCAAGCAAATGCACTCACCTGACCGTTGAAGCTTCGGCCAAAGCCTCGTGCCATCCTTCCATCCGGAATGCATTGCAAAAATTTAAAATCGGAGAAAGCGTCTCTGGGTTGCACCGCCGTACTACGTGCGCGTGCCAACAGGCAGCCGAAAGAGAAGGCAAGCAGTGGCGGGCAAGGTCACGTGCGCTAAGATGGCGGCGCCCAGATAACTCTGCTGTAAACGGTCTATAAAGTCCCGCTTCTAATTATGAGTATCATATCGAGCACTTCGGTACGGGTGTGACGGAAGAAATCTTATTGTGTGTGGGTTTAGAGAGAGCAGTCTGCTCTGGCCTCTTCACCCTAAAGAAACGGCGATTTTACAAATTGTCGTTGCGTGACTTTAAGGGGTTGTGACACTTCGCCGCAGGTTACCCCAAATAAATGTTCGGGACAATTATTTGCGTCAATGTGGGGAACCTGCATTATAAGTTTTACACCATATAAACTAATAGACGCTTAGAAAATCGGCACCGCGAATACCGAAACTCAGACGTCTCCGCCAGTGAAGGCAGTGCGAGAGCGGTCACGTGCTTACGACAACCAATGGGAATGGCCGTAGATCTCGCTCCTCTGACGTCAGAGCTTGACACGTCCGTCCGTTTATTTATTTATTAGAAAGTACTGTTAGCCCAGAAGGGCCGTTACAGGAGAGGTGAAGATACGCGCACACAACACCAGCACTCTCCTCTGACAAAAGAATCAAGGTTCTACATGTCCTCCCCTGTCCCACTCCATGCAATTCATTTCGAAATGCTCAAGTGGACATGATAGTTACAACGGTAGCTGGTAGCCTATTCTACGTCTCGATAGCCTGCACAAAGAAACTATACTTGAACTTGAAGGCCATGACGCGTCGAGCTTATATCTCTCGCCAAGTACAACACGTAGATTTTTTTTTTTTTTTTTCGTACTGCGGCGTGCAGTACAATGCGTGGATGGTGTGATGGAGCAGTTTTACCCTTTTAAATGCAGCTACGGAGTAAATCTCCGGTCTTGAGAATCTCACCGTATTTATGCCATTGCAATCCAAGTGTCTCGTACTCAAAATGTCGTTTCCATATGTAAAGCGGAAGTATCATAAAATTAATTTCCAGTTTTGACAAGTATGACGTCATGGGTTGCTCAGTCTGGAATACGTCTGGCTTCTTTCGAAAATTCCTCTAAGCGCGTAATGTTCACTGACGGCATTTATATTTTGCCTATACTGAGTCTTTGAACGAGGTTTATTTTATCTGTTATGCCATTAAATGGGTCTGGGAGGTCATTACATGAGGGAGTGAGGCTTTCTAAAAAAAAAAAGATAAATAGATAGAAACATTATTAATACAGGATAGAGGAACAACGCATAAAAGATGCACAAATGGAACATTTGCGAGGAGTAAAGGGAAGAAAACAAATGATGAACACAAATGATGATCGAGGCACGCGGGCGAATTACGTAAAGTACTTTGTGATAGAAGAGACAAATAGATTATGGACGGTAAAAGTTACTATGTGGGCTGGAAAAGTATTCCATTCCGATGAAGTGGCCAGAAAAAAGGGGTTAGTAAAGGAGGTCTTACGGGCTCGTGCGAGGTGCACTTTGTACTCGTCTGGTCTAATCGTCGAGAGGTGTATGGCCGTACATGGAGTGATGTATTGCCGTTCTTTGCTGTTATCCACTCTTCGTTTTTAGGGTAAGGGCAGTAATATTTTTGAAATGCAATGTGGGAAGCATTACGTTTCGCCCCATCCTACAGTTGTCGGCACAGATGTACTGGCCACAACGTTGAATGATAAAACTTGCGATGAAGTGATAACCGTCGAATTTTGCGGCGTATGTTTAAGTCCCGACAAATAAAACGGGTTGCATAGTTTTGAAGTCCTTCGATATTTTTGGAGGGATACCTCTATCCCATATGGGGTGCTCATATTCCAACTTTGGGCGGATGAGAGATACGCCGTACGTCTAAGTTGCGAGGATGTGTGTGGCATATATTTTTAAGTCCTGACTAATAAAATGGGTTGCACGGGTTAGCATACGCCGGATATAGCCAGATTTATAATACGAAGTAAAATAAATGGTGTTTTAGTCCGTAAGTGACACATTATGGTTCAACAATTCCTCGTTGCTGACGGGTTTGCAGAGTTTCACCTTATGGCCCCCTGTGAGCCGCCGAAAATGACACTATTACGCACTTGCAGTAGATGACATTCTGAGATACGTCGACTCATCACACTCAATAAAACACGGTGCCCTAGTGAAGACTGCGAATGCAGCTACGGGCATGTCAACGGCGCAATCTCTCTCAGGCATATAGATGCAGCTCTCGCAGTCCTTCACAAGTCAGGATACTCCTGCATGCCGTTTGAATAATCTTGTATTAAATGCTTACTCATTATGTAAAACGGGATTAGTCATCACGAGACGTATCCTGTTATTCTATTTTGTGGATACACGGATGCATTAATTATACCAACGTGCGCGAATCAACACGCTTGTTGAAAAATTTGGAACCCGAGAAAGGGATAGAGGAGGGACGACACGACACGTTCTTGAACGCGTTCGAGAACGTGTCGTGTCGTCCCTCCTCTATCCCTTTCTCGGGTTCCAAATTTTTCACCATGTACCAGCTGGCCTGCACCCTTGCCCGTTTGCCAACACGCTTGTCATGAATCACTCGCATTTAACAGTTTACAGTTCCCTTTCTCCTTTCATTCATTTCATTTCCTTTGTGGGAGTAGCAGAATTCGTCAGGTGACGAATTCAGTATCTTCCGTTTTTTTTTTTTTTCTACACTCAAACTCAACACGCTTGTCATAAATCACTCGCATTTAAAACACTTCCAAGGGGGCGAGCATTCATTGAACCTACTCAGGGTGTTTGTTCTGCCATGAGCATTGCGGGCTGTTTGACTTGGCAAGGTTTATCCCCTGCTTAGGCACACGCGCACGTGACTCATGCTTGTAAAAGGTGAATCATTTTCCATTCCAGCGTGAGTGCTACATCTATTTTCAAAATCGCGCTGACCAAATTTGTCCAGTTCTGTATACGAGGTAAACGTTGATACTCGTATTTTTAGAGAGCCACTCAACGGCTACTTTTATTGCTTGTTGGGGAAACACACAGACATACGGATTGCTACAATATGACGCTCATTCGTAGCTGTCTCGTGACGTATAACCTCGACTACAATATGTGCTGTACCGGAACCAGTTTTTGACGTGGGCTCGTTGTTACGGTGTGCGGTTGGACATATAGGAACGAAGTGCGAAATCGAAAAATAATAAATGTGCCACGAGAAGCTAAAAATAATTTCGAGTACGTGAGCCGTATGGTCATGGGAAGTCGTCATGCCTCTTTCTTCTCAGTGGATGAGCAACGGAATGCAATGCGTTAGAGTTTATCTGTGTCTTTGTTACGGGAAGCAGATGGGACGTAACGCGCACATATAGAGAAACAATCGCCTGTTATAGTATACCATTCTACGTCGCTGACTAATTTTGTGTCTATAGTCGCTGTTGTCTTGTATAGTTGTCTTGTCGCAGATTCATGACAGTTGCGCTTCGTAGTTGTGACGAGCAACAGGCACCGACACTCAGTCTGCTTTCTACTGCATTACCGTTTGCTTTTTTTTTCGTTTTCTGTTTTTACGAAATTCGAACCCCTTCCGTCGCGTTTACCTTTTGCACATTGCTTAGGTGCACTCACTTCTTGTGGTTCCTCTCGGTTCCATTATTTAGCTTCATGCGCTGCTGCGGTGTTCATCTTAGGAGGAAACAAATTTCAGTTGGCAATAAAATCTCAGTAGGCGCTTTCAACACCGATTCTCTGTAATTACAGACGTACGTGTTTGTGTCGTCCATGTTTGCAGACCGCCTCGGCTAATTCTCGTTGTTTACGTTGTATCTCTGTAATGCTTCGTGTTCCGGCTACGAACGCGGTCAGATGTATTGGAAGATAGAGAACGCACGAAACAATGCAACCTCAAGAGATACGCGTAATTTGAATCACTTATTACTCGCACATGCATTGGCTGTGTATTAACCATGGTTGATTGATTGAAACTCATTCACCATTGGCACCATGCACCAAATGCCCATGCGAACTTGTATCTCAACAGGAATATCCTCTTTGTATGTTTCTAAACTGCGTGTCGACGGAGGACAAACGCCACGTTTATTCTTCCGAATTCTTTTCCACATACTGATAAGAAATATTCGAAGAGAGAGAGAAAAAAAAACTTATGTGACCAGAAAAAGCGATATCAGGGTTGTGTACCCTTGCACAGAGTGGGAAACGCGATATTGTCGAGAATAAAAATATAAAAGAAAAAAAGAAAAATCGGGAAGGGTGAAACTGGAGACGGAATTTATGGGCTGGAAAACATGTGGGATGGGGGGATCGGTGTGACATTTTCCCCAAGTTGTTTCTTCTCTATGGACCCGAAGAAATGCGTGAGATGATACCAATGGCAGTATGGATTTCTGCTTTCGACAAACGTGTCACACCCAAATGTGTCGTTCGCTGTCTGGGGAATTGAGAAAGGAGATACGGTTTTCTTTGCTCTTCCATGTTCAGCCTTCATACTTTAAAAATAACTTTTCTGCATTGCTTTCTTCTTTCTCCCCCCCCCCCCCCCCCAACCTCTTTTTTTTTCTCTCTCTTTGAATGACAGTGAATATGTCAGAGAGATTCTTGCTCCAAGTTAAACGCGTTACGCTCCTCTTAATCACCGAACTTTAGAACAAGGCTTCGGTCCCCATTAGCGTCACGTTCTTACGTTCTTATTTCGTTTTTATTGCCCCATCGAGATTCAATTCTTTCGTTATTTTTGTAAACATTTACCGCCGTAATAATTATTAGAACAGTGATCCGCATGCGTTGCTGTGGCTATACTCCATTTTACTTTATTAGACAAAGAAAGTAACACATCGCATTTCGCGCATATGCTATCTGAGGTTTAGAAAATGAGATGGTACATCTTTTCATCATGTGGAAGTAAGGAGATAACTGACCTCTCGTCATGTTCGCTGGCGATCCTGTACCACCATTCCCACTTTGTAATATCGAACAGCTAAGAAAACAAAAGCGCTTCTTCGCCTACTCCACAACAGAAAATAAAATAAATAAAAATAAAGATACACGACTCACGATGGTCCTGCCTAATAACTACTGTCGCCAGTTATATTATTTTTGACACGTCACAATACCGGTGGTCGAGCGTGTCTTCTTCTATCACCCTTTAGAGGCTCCCTCACCGATGCGAACATGCTGAGATCCTCTACATCCGGCGTTTTGTGGTACAGCGTTCATTCCTTAGTTTTCTTCGTAGTCTTCACGTCACAGTGCCATTCGTGTCGACACCTCGATTTATCGGACAGCGTCGCGCCACATCGTCGACGGAGCGCCATATTGACGAATCCAGCCGTCATTTGATGGGATAGATGCTATGAACGGGTCTGCCGACGCGCCAGTGGATAGAGCCGTTTGATAGATTTGGGGGTTGTCACGAAATGCTGGATAAGCGAGCCCCAATATGTTTACGTACTAAAAAGTGTTTTATAGGTGCCTAAATTGGGCACTGGAAGCACCCAAATCGATTCGTAAGGATGTGACGTTGACATTTATGTGGAGTGCACGGGAAGGTAGTAATAAAGCGCGGTACGCGTTGTGTGTTGTGTTGGGCTTTGGGCTTTGCGGGTGAGCGTTTGTTCCGGGGGGGGGGGGGAGAGCAGTATATATAAATGGCGCTTCTTTCTTATTATCTCGTGGCGTGGCTGAGAGAGCTCCTTCCTGTAGTGTCTATACCCACTGTACATTTTATCCCGTGCAGCACAGAGCCGGACGGATATACCTATATGGTTATTGGTGCGCCCCCCCCCCCCCCACACACACACGTCGGGCATACATTGTTCGTGCCGATAAGTGTCTGCTGTTTTTTATGGTAAGTGATACTCAATACTTCACTTACCTTTTCTATTTTAGTGGTACACATTGCGATGTGAACAGGCGCATCTCATGCAGAAACCCACCGACACGGCTGACTAACATCTAACTTGCATAATCGCAGCATATATAAGATCTTAAGAGCATATATAAGATCATATATAAGATCTTATAAGATCTTAAGATAAGATAAGACGTCCTTCGTTCCACAAGGCATAGTATTGGGTTATTTCGGGTTCTCTGTTGTCCATCAACGACTTAGTCGATTTAATAATACAGACGTTTGGTCGCAGGCGGTTGTTATATGCCCTCAACTTTCGTTCTTCGGAAATCAGTACATTCCCCAGAGTGACCTCGCCTTAATTGATGATGGTGCAACAAACGGTTGATGTCGCTCAATGTCTAAAAGAAATACTGCCATTCCAACACAAAAACAACGGGACGTATTCGTTGCGTGATGTGAAGCGCAATGTACGCTTTCCTTCTCATTCTCAAGAAGCGCGGAAATGCGGAGCGGCTTTGCATTGATCTCCTCAAACTATCTCCGGCGATGATTGGTCATATCGCTTGAGGAGACCCAATGAGAGACCTGTCCGCATTGTCGGCCTTCTTGTGAAGGAGAGGAAGAGAGAAATCTTAAATTGCTGTTTTTTTTTTTAATTTTCGCTCCTAAATCACTAACTATGCAACGGATGAATTAGTACTGTTAAAGTAACGGCATCTTTCATTCCACGGGGAAAAGATTTTGCCCTTTACTTTCCCTTTAATTGCTGACTAGCAACGTTTCCTGGACCTCTCATGTCGACTACACCATCAACGAGGCAAATCGCACTCTTGGGCATTTCAAACGGCGCCAACCTCCTGCTCCATCCCATAACATTGCTTACACGCAAAAGGCATATACTTGCCGGGGCTTTGTCCCCAATTAAGTATATGCCTGAGCCCTGCAGGACCTCTGTGTGATCCATGAAGTCGTGAAAAAGACGTCCAAGAACACAACAAGCACAAAGAATTTGTTCGTTTTTGGTGTCACACGGTAAATTGAATGTCATTTCCAACGAATGGCATTCCACCATGAATGTCGTTCGTTCGTGCTCTGTGCGTAGTTACAAGCGATGGCACTGACGATCCGTAAGGTATTAGAACCGAATTATATTGGAGTGTATGCGTTCATTCATTCATTCGTTTATTTGTTTATTTTTTTTGAGTACTGCAGAATGATGGTGGGTGATGCCGGTGAAGTTCGCATTGCATTGTACTGGGCACTATGTTAACAGCTATCGAAGTAAAATGATTATAAAAAAGCTGCTTGAACGAAACGTAAGCGGCGTGACCATCTAGGCGTGTGCAGCGGCGTAACTGAACACGTGATTTGTCCGTAAATGATATCTTTGTGATCCAGCTCCTTACCTAGCTCGGCGGCCCCATTATAGTGTTATGAAGGTGGGGACTGTTTCCTTCATAGCGCGGTGGAGAGTGCTATTAGGGAGTTTTAGGAAATCGTAAGCGCTCTCCGTATCGCTGTCAGTCTAGCAGATATCAGCAGCGCCACTCCAAAGGGCTCAGACAATTGGCTTATCATGTTTTCGGAAGCTTTAACCTGAAACTTCTACGCTTTCCTAAAATTCTATTAGTGAGTTACGCTATCGCCTTTGCGTACGTAAGGGATAGCGTACGATGT